>NC_079151.1:119908426-120554196 GCF_947563725.1 Argiope bruennichi | reverse complement strand
ATCGTCACAATATTTTATAAGAATATAATTTATACAGTTTGCAATATTTTGAAAATTTATTTATTTTGCAACTTATAATTTATTTATTTTGCAAGGTTAACTTCTTCTTTTTAATCCTTTAGTCTCTCTCAAGGCAGTGGCTCTGACAATACGTATTTGTTTATTATTGTTATTATTATATGTTGTTATTTTTGCTTAAGAACATGTTTTCTCTTGTTTAATTTTCTAGATAAGTAGTAAGATATTTCACAACTTTATATTTAAATATAAAAAAAAATATTTTAACAAAGCCCAATTAAAGTGTAAAAATAATTAAAAGAATAAGAATTGTAACAATTTAGATCAATAAAATTATTAATTTTTTTTAAATGAGTTACTACATCAGATCACTAGATGTCTGTGACAAAGATAACTATAAAAAGCTCAAAGCTAGACGAATGAAATTTGGTGTACGGTCTTTACTTCAAATTTGTAGATTTCTATCAAATTTTGAACAAAATCCTTTCAGAGAAAATCCGGTTGTTCGAATACGATAACCACAAAACGAAGAGAGTTAGATAGATGAAATTCAGTATAAAGATTTATCTTCTTTAGTATAGAAACATGCCAATTTTTGAGACAAATCCAAATACGGGTTGACTGTCTGCCCGTCTGTACTTTCAGAAACATGTAGACGTAGTAATTCAAAAAACGCAGTGACTTATATATATCACATTTGGTATGGAATTTTGTGACTACATGTGCAGGTTTGTGTAGAATTTTTGTATCAATAAGTTGTGGAAAACTTGACTAAAACATACATTCGATTTTTGGATACTTTTAACTCCATGTCAGGGACAAACCACCAAATAACTCGCCAAGGATGACACGGTAGATTCAGTAAAAATGCTAAATCCATGCCAAAAGTTAATATTTCGTAACCATTGTACGCCAATGCCATGTAAGGCGTTCGCCGGCATGACAAATTTATTCGAGAGTATGCAAGAACGTTTTGCGGAGACCACTAAAGGTGATTGATTTATAGATCGCACAGAGAGATGTAAATTAAAATATAAATTCTTCATCTTCCAGAAGATTCAATGCAGAGTTGTGTCGAGGTCTTGGTTCCAAATCTTTTGTCAATCGCAGTGCTTTTTCTCTGTATATTTCGTGTTCGAAGGGGAAAAAAACTCTCACTCGTATGGGGGAGGGCACAAATATGGGGGAGGAGGGGTTGATTTCCCTGAGGGAAGGTATGAAAGGGAGGGTGAAAGGCAACACCGATAATGAAACAACACACCCCATTTTAAATTACCAGCTTTGCCTAAAAACATATCCCTCTTTAGCCACCGTTACATTGTAGAAGGGAATCAAGGACAGATTATTTCTCCTCTTTTGTTCATGAAAGGTATTAACAGAACAGGGAAAAAAAAATCTCGCTTGAATCTGAAATTAGCTTTAAGAGAGCTTATGCACTTTGCTCGATGACTGTTACAGGAAACCAGAACAGAGCTGCTTGCAAAAAAAAAAAAAAAAATTCCGATAATTTTTCAGTTTTACATTATTTTTCTGAATTTATTCAGGCGTATACATCGAAGTTTTAAGCAGTAACCGACGTAGCGACTGTATTTTGGTTTCAAATTTATATTTAGATTTCAAAGAAAAAATGACTGAGTACGATTTTTGATTTTTTTCAACAATATTCTTTAATCTAATTTTTCAGTTAATAACCAGTTCTTTGATATTATGTCTGAAGGCCTTCAATTTCAAATTTGTAGATAATTAAGCTGAGTTTTATTGAAATCTTATTTTGAAACTATGCGATATCTATTTTCAGCGAATTTCCTTTCACAGTGTTATTCATGAGAAAAGGGGTCAAATGTATAGATATCATTGTCTGCACTTCAGTTCGAAATTAGCATTTCACAATTTTATAAACTATACAATGAAGATTGGAAATAACAAAAACCAGTTCAGTGTTGTTGTTTTTTTTTGCATTTTTATGAAAATTTTGAAAAACCTATTTTTTATGAATATCTACAGATGCAACTAGCAGCTTTGTTGATATCAAACGATCTGTCCTCCAGAGGGCGTTGCATGCATTTCAGCCATTCAGGTTGTACGATTTTAAGTAAAGATAGCTTGTCGACGTTTCGATATCTTCTCGGCAATTCGTAATAGTTATTTTGTTCTCTAAATTTACTGAATCCTAGTCAAATCTGCAGATCCCTAATTGCTTCTGAAAAATTAGAAACCCTTAATATATATTCAGAATTAAAATTGAATAAGTTTTGTTATTTTTGTGGGGTTTCTTTTGTTGCTTATAATGAAATAATTACTTATAATTGAGTTTAGATCATGAATCTAATACAATGATGAATATTAAATTTTTGATAGTTGATAACGTTTTATTAATTTTCATTATACGCGCAAAATACACCAATAAAAAAAAATCCGTTTCATAAAAAGCTTCAGAAATCTGCGAATTCTCATCCTATGAATTGAAATGCTTTGAAATATTTAAAGATGAAGTAGTTTTTCTAGTACTTTGTTTAGAACTTCTAGAAGAAGAAGAAAAAAAAAAAACATAAAAAGTAAGTTAACTATACTTATTCTTTGAATTGCTTTCGTGGCTTTTTAGTTATATTAACGTCCCGTTTGAAGCAACACTAGGGCTATTTTGGGACGGACCTCGTAATTTTGAACCGCGGTCAGATAACGAGGACGACACCTGAGCTGGCACCCCCCTCTCCACACCACACCAGTGGGAGGACGTTTGGTCAGGACGGATTTAACGTGCAACAGACCCCCTTACACGACGGTTCTTCGGTGGAATCGGGTCTCGAACCTGAAACCCTCCGGTTCCGAAGCCGAGACCTTACCAGCAGGCAACCGCGGCCTTTGCTTTCGGGGCACCCACTCATAAACACTGATGATGGACACGAAAAAAATCTGTATGATCGAGCACGCCGATGGCATTAGCGGGAACTTAGATTGATACCTAAACTTTGGTTATAATAAAACTCCTTTCGTAAGAGGCATGCCCCATCATGGATAAGGGGTAACTGACCCTACACTATTTCTCTGCTCACTATGGCGGCAAGAGCAACCACAATTTTGGAACCTTCTCATCTCCTAGTCTAAGGTGCCTCCCGGGGGTGGAGGTAATATGTATATCAGTAAGAAAAACATTTTTGAATGAGTAATTTAGTACAGATATATAAGTAAAACTCTTTTGAATGACTAATTTGGTACAAATACGTAAGTAAAATATTTTTAAGGGTAATTTGGTATAAATATATAATGAATAATTTGAAATGAATAATGAATGAATAATTTGAAAAACAAACCAAGCAAATGCTTTTAGTATTGCAATAAATGCTCTGAAATAATAATTAACATGACTTAGATGCTGAAATGTTTTCTAAGTCTCAGATCAATTGTTTGGGATGCAAATAATGGATTCAACAAATACATATTGACCGACGTTCGATGAAATCATCAGATAGCAAATAATATGTAATCAATACACAGAAGAAGAATTATAAAATAAGTCATTAATCAATAGATATGTCATTGGTTGAAAGACAGCAAACATGATTAAAATGAATTAAGGTGAATATTCTAGGAGTTGAATTGGTAATTAAATATGAGTATCGAATTAAACAAAAATTATGTCAAAACCGAAAGCCATTAATATAAAATGAATGAACTAATTATTAATCTAAATAATCAATAAAATCTTTGTAAGGAGGCTGGTATGATGAGAATTTGCAAGTCCAAAATACTAGAAAATTAGAAGTTAAGAAAGTAAAACAGTTACTTAAGTGATATAACTGCATTTTGAGAGATATCTACCAAAGGGAAATATTAGTAAATATTAGTCTTTAGTAAATAAATGGGGAAATATTCATAGAAAGGCAAACTTCAGGGAGTCTTATTATGTAACAATTTTATTTACTAATACTTAATGGTTCTAAGAGAGGGATAAATCATTTTGTTTTGATGTTTCCCTATTTTAGAGAAATTATATCTCGATTCTTGCAAAGAAGCCATTTGTGGTATTCTGGTTTGGTAATCAATTAAAACAAATATAAATTTATCATATAACATGGAATTTCTATTTATCTATGATTTATATTATTTACCTCGCATCTTCCATGTTAAATAGTATACTTATCAATATGAGGTTCATGAATTTCGTATATCCAGGTATCTTTTTAACAGACAGCTATCTATTTACAATAAATTAATGAATATGTCGCAAAAGTGGATGATATTTCCATCTATAAGAAAATATAGAAAAGTGTTTATTGTGCAAGAAGAGTGTGAAAAAAAAACTAGTTAAAAGTTTTTATGATTCTCCTCCTAGAATAACCTGAATAACAGTATAGCAACGATAACGAAAAAAAAAACAAACAGTATAGTAACGATAACGAAAAAAAACAAAAACAAAAACAAACAAACAACAGTATAGCAACGATAGCGGTTACACAATAAATATACAGTCACATCATCCATATGCATTAACGCTCCTTCTAAGAAGTTGGAAGGCATTATTTTAAAAATAAAGCTGAAATATTTTTTTAAAAAAATTAATAAATTCAGTAGAAAATACTATGAAAATAAAATTAATAACATTAAAAACTAATTTATTTTAATTTTAAAGATATATGAAAGGGTTTTCCCAATATAACATGGATCTTTATTATTAAGGAAAAAAAGCTGAAATTTCGATCAATTTATAATTAAATATCAAACAAATTTTGAAAAAAATTCTTATAATTTATTACACAGAAAGAATATGTGCCAAATTTGATAGATATAACTCAAGCAATCTGATCTGTAGCCAATATTACATACTTTTTTATCACGCATATCGCTACTTATCCTCTTCAATCCTGACTTTTTAAAAACTGGTTTAAAAATATGATTTCAAGATCTTTTTCCCTTGTTACATCTCAATAGTTTGTGGAAAGAAATATTTGCTGATCGAACAATTTTAAATCCCATAATTTTAAGGTAAACATATGTGTAACTCAGGTCTTAAGCAAGTTAAAGCATCCTCGACAAAAAGCCATTCTATAAATTTATCTTGTTAAAATTATTAAGTGACTTCTTATATTTCATCATTGTAATATTTTTTAATGAATGCTATGTTTCACACAATTTTTTGCTGTACAAAAACTTGTTCTCTAACTGTAAAAGCAAAATTTAGAAACAATCCTACGCATGAGAAAATCCAGTTTATCCTACTTCCAAACTCCAAATAAGGGCTCCAAAAAAAGAATAATATATATTCAAAGTAAAAGGCTTAAAAAATATCTAACAATGAAATTTCACTGTATTCCATTTCATTTGGAACATTTTTATTTGAATTTATGTTTAGAAAGATTTTTTCAAACGTATCAGAACAAATATGTCGTTTCAATTTTGTATACACAGTAGCCGGTTTCAAACAAAAGTCAAAAAGGTTGTAAATCTCAAAGCACACTTACTGCTGAAAAATATGTACCCATTGCATTCAAATATTTGTATACACGTGTATATACAATCTCTTTAAAGATTTATAGAATAGAAAACTGCGATTGAAAGAAAAAAAAATAAAACTCAGTATTCGGATCCAAATAAAGTCAATAGAAAACAGACGAATAAATCTTTTAAATAATTATTTTCCTTTCGGATGCAGAAAAAAAATCATCTGCAAGAGTTCACTGCCAGAGTTCTGTATCGAAACTTTCGTTTTATAAACAAATCTGAAGTACAGTTCCCGTAAACGATAAAAATGCATTTGCAAACACTGGGAGCGGAATTTTCTCAAAAAATAATGAATAATTTATTATAATAAACGAGGCAAGCCGTCGTTGAAACAGAAAAATGGAGAAAATTCCGAAATGTATTTCTGTAAAATTAATTGGAATCTCAGCAAAAACAAACACATCGTCTTCTAAATTCATATTCTTTTAATCTCATTTACAAAGATGAAATTAAACAACTGCTCGAAAGACAAGCAATTGTGATTTTCAATTAAAAATTTTTCTACCTATTCTTTTTTTTATTTAATAGAATTTGTGCTCTAGATTTTTTTTTTGCAGTTCTTTTTTATTTTAAAAGATTAAAAGTTCTAGAGAAAAGAGCGTCTAATGCAGGATGGCTGCTTTTGAAAGTACAACGAACTAATATAACATTTATTGAATTTTTGATGACGTATTGAATGATTCTACATTTGTTCCATTGAATAAAATGTATTATACCTTTCCCAAAAACAAATTTAAATAGCGTCGTGTTTTGAGAGATAAAAAGAAAAGATAAAATTAATAAAAAAACTATTTTTATCGAAAATTTGAGTTCCGTTCAGATTTAAAAAAAGTTTAAATTAGAAAATAAATACGCTCTTTGGAAGTTTTACTTAATACGGATATTTCTTTATTTTAAAAGCATTTTGTTTGTATTGATGGAATCTAAATGCGCTCGTATAAGAAACAAATAATGTTATCATTCGAAGCTTAACGGACATAAGATTAAGAGCGAGAATTGAATATTTTATTTTTCTACAGAAAATAATTCCGAGTTTCCAATAAAAAATTCTACTAATTAATACAAGAAACAGCAATATTTTAAAATTATTTCACCAGGTGTGCGTATGATTAATTTCTCAAAAATCTGGTGCTTTTTTTACGACAATACTTTCTGTTACGAGATACTAATACAGTGATTGATAAAAAATATTAACAGTGGACGAGTAGTTCTGTTTCGATAAATTGTATTTTATTTAAATCTCACTAGGAAATATCTGACATTTTTAAGAAACCGAACTCGGAACATTGTTTGCATCTTAATTTTCAAAGAATGTAATAACTGTATTAAATTCTTTGATCAAAACGCTTTCTTTACAATAGATTGGAAAAAAATGCTTAAAATGCTTATTTCAATTCCTCCTATTAGCTCACACTCTCTCTATATATATCTTGTTCAAATTTCCAATCGTTAATGAAATACTTTCTATTCATCCACTCAAGTACAAATGCATTTTTTAAACTTGTAGTGGATGACACTTGATATTAATACAGCTTTTTAAATATTAATTAATGAATCAAATTTGTCCAGTAATTTCTATTTGGTCGCCAAAGTTGCCAACTCCGTCTCCATGTCGCCAAATTGTCGTCATATTTGTCGACAAGCTCTATTTTGCCACTTAATATTGTAATTCTGTCATATGCATATACATATTTATATTAATTGTAATTATTTAATTAAAAGTAACTAAAATAATTTTTTTTATTGTTGACCTAAGTCGAAATTGACTTAATTTTTTTATATAAATATTACTTGTTTTTTTTTCTGTTTTAATAAACTTCAGAATCAATGAGATCATTGATAGTGATTATATTGATTCTACTGATAATTAAATGAATGTATATGTGTTTGCGTATGATGCTGGTAACCTACCAAGCTTGGCACAAGTATACTTTGGAGGATGCGAACGTGCACTTCAAAGCGATTTCTTTTGAAATTTTAATTAACTGAAAATTAAACGAATTTTGACATTTTTTGACCATAATTTCCGAAAACATTTAAAACAAAATTACATGAACTAAAAATAAAAAAGAAAGGTTTTTAATAATGCCAAATTTTTTCACGTACATATATTTTTTGTTTTTAAATTATTTTTAAAAAACTATCCTAGTATATTTTATAACAATATATTTAAGTTCTGTATTGAAACTCAAATGATTTGCTTTGTTGCTACTAAGATTTTACCGTGTTTATTTTTCTATTGTTGATAATCAAAATATGAAGATTCGACTTATTTTTCTACATTGAGTAAGTTTCATTAAAAATCAAATTTTTAATCAGATTTTTTGACATTTTGTTTAAAAATATTTTATTGATACCAATATTAATATCAAGGTAGACAGAAAATATAATTGGAAATTTCAACAACCATTAATCCTAGAGAAACAACTGGTAGCCAAAGACGGCTAGGATTCTTATAAATCGCAGTAATAGTTTGGGAATTTTATTAAAAATAATGAGCAAAAATATTTTGAATTGTTAAAATAGAAAAACAAATTTTCGGGAAATTACGTTATGATTTTTCTGAAAATTACGGTATGATTTTTCTCAAAATTACATCGTTTTATTTTTCATCGCACCTTCTGTAACAAAATTAATTTTTGAGATTTCAAGTTATTATATTCTTAACATACAACTACATAATGTTTTACTTTGTTGTGAGGCGACACATTCTTGCAAGTTTATAAATTTTTGATATTTTCTGTATTTTTGGCATCTGTTTTTAACTGACAAAAATTGTAACTTTGTAATATAGCTATACAACTCATTAATATAAGCAAAGAAAATAAATTGAGATAAAATATTTTCCAGACCTAAATAATTTGTAGCTATTCATTTATTATATTATGTATGCGACCTTGGCTGACTATTAGGAACAAAAATGACATAATGATTTAATTGCACATATTTTATGATGTATAAAGAAAAAAAAGTACTGTAATTGCCAAAGAAGTTTTTATTACAAGATTCTAAGCGTGTTCATAGTAGAATTAATTTACTCGTAATAATTTGAGTCCCTTGCATTTAAATAGCATATTTCTAACAAATTTTAGGCCAAATGCTACAGATATTGTCCCACAAAAGCATCTGCATAATATAGGCAGCTTTTATATTCGAGGAATCATGTCTCGAGTCATCTGCCTTGAGACACTTCCACCACCACAGCGAAATCAAATCCTGAGATGTAATTTAATGTAAATACAATATTAGAGAGAGGAATTCTACTGGGAGAAAGAGTGAAGTTAGGAAGAGAATTTTAGAGTTGTTGACAAGAAAAAAAATGTGTGTTTTTTTAATAATTTTTTTTTCTGCAAAATTAAATATTACTAATTTTTATTCTAGTTTTATTTCTTCTTAATTTTTTTTACTATAATTTTATAATTAATAGGAAATGGTAAATGTAATAAAAATATTGTTTCAAAGTATAATAAAAAAAATGTAGTAAATTTTTGAAAACAATTTTTTTAATAAAAATTCTCATTAAAAGTATCATTTGTAAATAATCATTTTTATTTTAAAAATATTCTTTTTGATGCTATACATACAGCAAATAATTAAATTAATTTATAAAATTACTGAGAATTAATGAGAAAAAGGCGAAAATTACAGTCATGTGAAATATAAAGCTAATACATGCTTGAACTTTCTTTCGTAAATATGTTATTTTTTTTAATAAAAAATTCTTCTTGGATTCAAAATTGGAGTGAGTGAAAAATTTTATTAATAAAATGAAAATAGTAACGTAACAAATGTGAATTAAAGTAAATTGTATGTTTTAGAAGATAATTATTTTTTTCATCACTTATTAGTAATAATGACATTTTCAATGATAAATTTAAAGTAAGTAGTATTTAAGTAATATTAATATAGCAATAATTGAACAGAATCAATTTTTGTTCATTTAAATAAGAATAGTTTTACCTGCATTTAATAGTGGGCATTTTTGATAATGTTAATGAAAATACGAAATTATACATATATAGAAAAAATACATTTTTAAAATAAATAAATATGGCTGCAAAACATCGAAAACACAGATATTGATATATTTTAAATGGGATTCACTACAATAAGGAAAAAGAAAATTTACGAAGTTGTTAATTTGTTGTCTTATAAAAAATAAAACATTCCGGCAAATTATTAAATATTTATGCCTTTAGATTCTAAAATATTTAAATAAAATTAATTTTCCCATCAATAAATTTATTAAAACAAAACTTTTTAGAATGATAGTGGTTTGTAAAACTTCACATCTTATAAAAGAATCTCAATTGAAGAAAAACACTCAGATAATTAAAGAATCACATTTTTTAAAATAAAATATTGATCATAAATTAAGAAAACAAGATGAGTTTTACGTTGATAAAAATGTTCCTTAGAGAATTTCCAAATCCGTAATTGACTTTTAAGTCTAACAAATTAGGTATATTATCGTAATATTTTTACTGTAATTGTCCAGTCATCTAATTAATTTAATATTCAATGGAATATTGGAAAACGATATTATTATTCGATAAAAGCTTTCATCATTAAAATTTTTGATCAGGATAGACAAAAAACTAATTTTTGATTTGAAAATGAAATGCTATTTTTAATTAATCGCTTAAAATAAAAATTGCTATAATTTTACGTAAAAGAGATGACTTGCTTCATTAATTTTTTTTTCAGTTTGACAAAACGCGGGTTGTCATTGCTTTTCTGTTTAATTCCACATTATTTTAATAACTTTAGTTCCGCTTAATAAGGAATGAAATAAATAACGTAATAAAACAACAACTTTTATTAATTTGTTTAAAATTAAATTTTCCTCCTATTTTGAAATTATCTTAATTTAAAATTCATTATTAGAAATAATGATGTTAATTTTTTGAAATCAACAGCCAGGTGACGCTATTAATACCGAAACAAAATTTAACTAAACAACTAACTGAAAATATCGAAAAAATATATTATCAGCTAAATTCATAAGTTTATTCATAATTCAATAAAATTTTAAGAATAGGATAATATTATTACATATTACTATTTGAAATTATTCTTAGTAATAATTGTTTCATATTATTATTAAAAAAGAAATTAATGCTCAAATTGTACTTTTTCCCTTATGATGTGATCCTAATATTATTACAAACTTAGAATTTTTTTTTACTACAATTTAATAATAATAATATATAATTATACGTTTTGCTTTCTTTTGAGATTAATATTTTACAAAATTTGAAATTTTTTACGTCTTTAATGTTTATAAACAATACATTAGTAAAGATGGGCATGTTCAATTATTTTTCTCTCATTTCCGACTGCAAACGATTTTTGAATTTCTTTATACTTTTTTTGTGTCCTCTTTAACTATATACTGTTTCAACCTTTTCAGAATTCGATCATAAATTAGTAGATAATTAATTAAACTTTTTATTTCATATGCGTGGCATTGTCACTTTGTAATGAATTTGAGAGAACAAGATATTAAATTTATGAATTTTTCATAGCAATGAAATACATATGAAATGAAAAATAGTAGAATATGATAAGATAGAAATAAGTAAATGTATGTTTTTATTTATATACTAAAATGGGGCAAATATTAACTTTAACAATAATCTCGAGATCAAAACAAAAATCTTAAAAGAGTGAAGGACTGAAAACCAAGTGAGATGAAAATCATGTCACAGTATATATTATAGTAAAGAAAATTCCCTAAATATTTGTTTGTGGACTTATATATAGAGTTCTTTTTGGGTACCTTATATCTGTTCGTTACTGTGCTCTAAAAATAGTGTTAAAACAGGATCTGCGACAAATCATAATGATATGGATATAAAGAAATAATTTCAGAATATTTATATAGCTACTTATAGAACATTAACATGGCTGTAACAGTGTACGCTGAGTTTTTTTTTTTTTTTTTTTTTTTTTTTTTTTTTAAGGAAAGCGCTTGGTAGATGTACAAAGAAGAGTCATTTTCTACAAAAATGAACGAAGTTTAGGTAGAAAAATTGCAGCCGACAAGTAAGCAAAGAACAGCATTTGTAGAAATTCACAACAGAACAGACAGATAATCGCTAATTCCAAAACAGCAATAACGCTCAGAACAATGATCAAAATTTCAAATACGTAATTGACTGAATCAATTCAACTTTCAATTTATATGATGGGTTTTTTACATGGTATGAAATTCTCCAGAAGAATCCACAAATCTCAGTCCCTAATAGAGACTACATTCTTGTATTTCCTTTAAGTGTCAATTTTGGTGTTGCATATAGGATAAAATACATGCAATACCGGTTAAAGATATTGATACATTCAAATTTAATATTACAGATACGTAATTGACTGAATCAATTCAACTTTCAATTTATATAATGGTTTTTTTACATAGGAAGAAATTTTCCAGAAGAATCCACAAATCTCAGTCCCTAATAGAGTCTATATTCTTGTATTTCCTCTCAGCGTCAATTTTTGTGTTGCATAAAGGATAAAATATATGCAATGCCGGTTAAAGATATTGATACATTCAAATTTAATATCACAGATGCTGTGTCTAGAGTAATAGTTCAATTGTTGGATATCACTTGAGAAAAACTAAAATGTCATTTTGACGTTCCTCGATCAACAAACCATGATTGCATACATATTAATTGACATAAGTTATTTTTAAATACGTCTAACATTCTTTACAATATATCGAAACAAATATATGCCAAATCACCATAGTCTTTTTTTACAATAATTTTGTGTAGTCAGAGAAAGCACTTATAACCATCGTTATTACTTTTGGCTATAAAAAACTCACTTAAGTGCACTATTAAATTATTGATTTAATATCAAAGTATATTTATTGATTAATTACAGGCTAATTATATTTATCGACTGTTAAATTTCAAGGTGGCTTTTCTCTCCAAAGGTCACCATATGTATAAGCGCCACAGGCGATTCTCTTGAAAATAATGAGAGATCGTAACTCTCCTATGCACCGGCATAAACAAATAAACAAACAAACAAAAGCACTTATTATCTTTTGGCCAACTGCTAGAATCTAGCACCCCGTTCTTGCTGAGAAAAACAGGAATTGATGATATTGAACTTTAAGTTTTGGAATATCATAGATCGTTAGTCCTTATCACTAAAAACTGTCATATCCTTTTATGATTTTTAATTTTTCAAATTCTATTTTAATGCAAAAAGGACTTTTTGAATGAAATCCCTTACATTTCTATATTTACATATAAGAGGTTGAACATTTACCAACAGGCAGCAAAATAATAATTCTATCCTGCTGTATATATTGCTTACAGCATACGGCAACCAATATAAAAAAGCAGAATAGCAACTCACTAAAGAGCAAAATGACACTCACCCTCTTGAGGTTACCATATGGATAGATGTTGCAAGCAATTCTTCCGAAAATATAAGAGACTAGAACGCCCCCATGCACTGTAATAAACAAAAAACAAAACAAAAAAAAAATTTTTTTTGGCCAACCAACCACTAGACTCGCAAAATCGACATTGACGTTAATATTCCTAAATCCTTTTACAAGAAGATGGTAAGAAAGAAGAAAGAAAAGATGGTGGAGTCTTGGAATCAAGAATACCTCCTTTCAAATAAAGGGAGCTTAACAAAGAAATTTTTTCCATCCATTAATAAGAGACTGACATGCCATCATTTTTATACTAATTACAAAATAACCCAATTTCTAACTGGTCATGGTAACTTTAAAAGTTACTTGTACAAATTTAATTTGTTTCCGTCATCTTCCTGCGATTGTGATATTGGTGGGGAGGAAAATGTTGAACATCTGCTCCTTCTATGTTCCAAGTTTGTCAAAGAAAGACAGATCCTAAGACTGGCTTTTAAGCACATGAATTTAAATTGGCCTACAGAGTTTCACCAACTTATTTTCACTAGAAGTGCATTTGAAAATTTCTGTAAATTTATTGTTGATATCTGTAATCCTTCATAACTATTAAATTTTCTTATTTTTCTTTTTGTAATGTGTTACATACTTACTTCTGTAAGCCCCGTGTGATACTTTGTGGTGCACGGGGAATTTATAAATGTCCAATAAAAAAATAATAATAAAAAAACCACTAGACTCCAGCATCTTTGTTTCTACTGAGAAAAAAAGAGGAGCTGATGAGACTGAAATTTCTGTGAAAATTACAGTGATGATGTCATCACTAAAAGCCCCCATACCCTTTTTAATTTTTCAAATTTTGTTTTAGTACAAAATTAAATTTTAAATGAAATTCCTTTCATCGATATATCTACAATATAAAAGGGTAGCTTTTACTAGTTGACACAAAATAATATTTTTATCCTGTTACATATTTTACTCACAACATCCGGACAACCAATATAAAAGCAAAGTAGCAGCTCACTAAAAATTCCATTCCAGTACAATGCATAATTCAAGCCGATAGCATTTTGACCTTTTAGTAACCTGCTTTACGATCTGCAAGGTGAAATTAATTTACCAGTGTTACTCATCTGTTTGATGACTTTTTCCTTTCCAGTAAAACAAAAGGAAAGCTGTTCCTGCTCCATCCCTGGAGTGCCCTGAACAGTGACATAGTAAAACAGACATAAATGCGACCGTGGAACTATTATTCGGGGCGTAAAGTTAATTTTACTGGCTGAAATAAAATAGCCGCACAGGGTTTTAAGAGTGCTCATATTTTCTGGAGTGCGCCGGAGAGATTTACAGCATGAACGAGGGTGTTTCAGTATGAATCAGGTGGTAAAAAGTTCTTATGGGAATGTGAATAAGAAAGAATATTTTGGGACAGCCCCTTTTTTCAGTTTCTAGTAAATGCAAAGAAATAAATATAAAAATAAAAATGAAAATAATTTTATTGGAAAATTATTCTTAGTATCACTGTTTTAGACCTTCGGAAATCGGGGAAATTTTTTGGAATAATGTTTCTATGTAGGTGAGGGCTATAACATAAAAATGAAACGAGATAAACAGATGAAATTTAGAATGTTAAGATTAAGTTACGTTAATTGTTTTTACATGGGAAATAAAACAGGTGTTTGGATATTATTCTAATACTACGGGGTTAATATAATTTTTTTTTTCTTTTCGAAGCAAAAATGATGCAAAAAATAGAAAAGAAGCCCAATGTCTATACAAAAAAAATATTCGATTGGACCAAAATCTAAATCTAATATTTTTATATTTAATGTATTAGTGAGGTTAAGAAATTATTACAATTGCATGAGTGCTCTTAAATCCATTATTTTTTTTATTAAATATATTAAAATGATTTTTTTTAAGTTATTCAACGAATTATGAATGAAACAGTAGGAAAATTCTGGTAGACTAAAAAAACATTAGCGATTTTAAGAAATGAAAGAATTTTACCCGGGAAAGAGTTTTTAATATGAGTTCGACTTTAAAAATGAAATAGAAACTCAAAGGTTCTCTATCTTCTCCTTTTTTTTCTGTTTCTACTATAAAGCAATTCAAAGTAAATGGTACCTCAGTAAAATTCTCAACTATATTTACCTTCATTTTGTGGAAACTTTATCATGATATATTGATTATAAAGAATTTATTAACAACTATATTGTTATCATTTTTCATTTTTTTTAAAAAATAATTCTAAAGAAGTATTTTTTATTTTACATTAGTTACAAAACCTTTTCAGAATATAAGATAAAAAAATATCTAAAAGGATATGATAAAATATCAAATACATTTTAAACTATAATAAAGAAGCATTCATCTTAATATACTCTCGATTTATTTATAGAAAAAGAGATTGATATATAGAGAGAGTTTTGTTTATATTGGATATTTTTACATGCTTTTTGTTGATTTTCTTTCCTTGTAAAGTCTCGATCCAATAACAGGTAGCGTTATGATCAAATTCTTTATTTACAGCTTTATTACATAAAAACAACTCTTTCTCATCTAGGTTAAATGAATGATGCTATTTATAGCACGAAATTTAAACAAGAATAGTTCCTCAAACAAATTTGGAGAAAACGCCTTCACAAGAACAGCTAACAGGCGGTTGGTGTCTCAGGCTACTGCAGGGTTAGCTCTAGGAATCCACTGAATTTCCTTCTGGTTGAATTTTTCTCAGAAGTCCACTGCATACCAAGCTCCTCTCTCCTCCTTCTTCCGAAAAACCTCAAATTTTATCTTTCTCTCAGACTCCACCTTTTCTGTCCACTCCCTGTTACCCAATCACCGTTCAGAACAACCTGAATCGTCTCTGGTCGCCCGTGGGAAATGTCCATTGATGATCCACCCTCCACAATGGGAAAAATGAAGGACATCTGGACATCTGGAGTGTTTGACACTCTCGCCTTTCGAAGACACGATTTATTTCCCTGGGAAACGCACGTGTGGTTCCTTATCTGGATTAGCACTAATTGGCCAGACGAGTGTACTTAAAAGGAGGGTCTTCCATTTGGCAATCTGGATGCCCTTAACACTGTGGGAGTTTCGTTGATGAAGAATGGCCCGGAATGTAAATTATCGAGTGTGGGAAAAAGGAATGTCACAGTGGTCACCCAGGGAAGAAGCTGAATCATTACATCCTTAAATTAAAAGGAAAATAAAAATGTGCAAAATTGAACTTATATTGCTATAAATATTTTCGATTATATCATTAAGTGTAAATTTTTATAGGAGCAAATAAAATTCTTTGTGATAAATCATGGAATCAAATTTAAAAAAAAAAAAGTGAAAATGGAAAGGAAAGAGTTAAAAAAAATTGATGTTCTACATTTATATAAACTAAGAAAACTCACAAGATCTTTTTTCTTGTTAATTTCAGGGCTATTTCCCACTACGCTAAATTTCATATTTGTAGATTTTTCAATGCCAAGAATAGCTAAAAATCAGAAACATTCAATATCGCCGTTGAAAAATTCGGTGATATTAAAATAAATATAAAGACAACCCCTGAAAGCAAATGCGATTTAAGTGTATTAAAAACGGATGCATTACTAAATCAAATGACAAGTCACATTTTATTTTAGGATTTATGTATTGTGATTGATCGATAAGATGACTTCGTGTGCCTTTTTCCTTGGCTGTTCAATTTTAATGTATTGTACATACATCATTCGATACACTTTTAACTGATTATATCACTTCGTCACTTCTAATATATATAAAAAAAAAATGGTTTTTTTTTTGTTTGTTCGTATTTTATGCGATACCGTACTGTTCATCCGATTGCAATAAATCTGTCAATTTATTGCTTGCACTTGCACGAAGTTTATAGGCATAGTGCAATCATTATATCTAAGAATTATTTTTTTTTCGTATTTTATGCGCTGCCGTACCGTTCATCCAATAGCTATAAAACTTTGTCAACTTATAGCTTTGCACCAAGAAAATCCACGTTTCTTCACTTCCATTTGTATGTTGGATACTCACGAGTCGGACAGCCAAGAAATACATTTGTTTTGTCCGAAGATGGCAAATATATATATTATATATATATATATATATATATATATATATATATATATATATATATATATATATATATATATATATATATATATATATATATATATATTCTACCCTATAATTGAATAATAAACTCAAAAAATAGAATAAATATTATTTGTACTTCTGCTTTATATATAATTCAATTTCAATGAATGCATTCATTATCGACATTATCGCATTCATTATCATTCTTTCCGTCATTCCTAATGAAACAAGATAGTTATTTCAAATTTCAAACGATATTTCTAAAATTATTTCTTCTGCATCAGCAATGCGCCAGGTACCAGCTTTATTCTATAAAAATTCGAATTAAAAATATTTTTAATTGGTTTTATTTCATCCTTTCGTAGAAATACCGAAATGTGATCTGTGAAAGTGATAAACCGGCAGGAATTTAAAAGGATTAAGGTAACGATTAAAAGTATTGATTAAAATAAATGCACTCAGACAGAAAATTGAAATAATGAGATAAGTTTGGAGTACTTTAAAATGCGGTATATACTGTACAGAGAAGAAAAATATTATTTAAATGATGCAATTTGGAGGAAAGAATAATTAAATAAATGGTCTTACATTCTTTCTTTATTACTTAAAGACAAACAAAAAACTTAAAAAAAATGCTTTATTAAATAGACTCTTTGCTACTGCAAAAGAATTCTACTGTAGTAGAAACCAAACGTATTTCTTCCACGTGTTTATATCGCATCTCATCTAACTCATTTCTCTTCTATACTTATTTCCATACATCCCCCACCCCCCATAAAAGTAATAGCCATGGACATTTTCCCCAACTTATTATGCACACCCCCGTTTTCTTTCTCTGTCAACTTAAAATGTAGTAACCGTTCCGAACAAAATAAAAATCTAAATTTATTACACGGGTGTAAACGCAAAATGGAGGGGTAAAAAAAAAGAAAAAGAATGTGTAGTAGAAAATCTACTTAAAAGGGTTCCGTTGCTAAGTGTTTTTCTACATTTTAACTTATGTGGAAAAAATAACACATAAAAGGGTGGGAGAAAAGATCTAGTGTATAGCCTTTAAAGCAGTTTTCGAATAAAGGCCCCAGGAAACCGAATTGAATTCTCAGTGGTCTTGTCTGACCGTATAAAGTTTAATGGTGCGGAAGCAATAACGAGCCTGGCTATTGGCAGAAGTCAACAACCAATAAGGGCAGTCGTAACTGGATAATGTATACAAATTTATTAGACACTGGTGGTACGTGCAATAGAATGTTAACGAATTGGCTACATTGTCTGCAGTTTGGTCGCTGATGGATGACATGCTAAATGGCTTAACTACAGATTGGAACAATTGTAGGGATACAAAGTATCCGTACAATTCATACTAAATGTTCTCAAGCATATATCTGGAAGGTGAATTCATTAAAACAGTACAGTATATACATAATTTTTTTTTATATTGGTACAATCCATAGTTAAACTATTTAAATCTGATACAAAGTACAATCAAACGTCGCTAAGCTAGCATCTCCAATAATGAATGATTCACGTAATGCTCAACATAATATTTGGAAAAAAAATGACTCTTTCAACTAGCGATGTTTTGCAGAACAAATGATAATGAGTCATCATGATGCCATTCTCTCATCTTGAATAAAAATAATAAATTGCTTATGTATTTGAATATTTCTTTTGGAATAAAGCACACTGTTGTATTTTAAATGGATTTCTATGGAAAAAATTGTTTCTGAGTGTTTCTGTTTGAATTGACTGTTTCTCATTGCAAGGAAAAATCGGAAACGAATTACATTCGTTAAACGAAATTCTACAAATGTTCCAACTCAAAAAAAAAAAAAAAAAAATGTTCTCAAACACATGTCGGTCAAGGCGCACTGTATGGTGGTCATTCGAATTTCGTATTTGTATATTCGCTTGTATATATCAACGTCGAAAAAAAAAAGGCTTGGAAACTTGGAAATAAACTATTTTGACTAGGCCATTACATTTGTAATTTTCTTATCTTTGTTTAAATAATTTGAAATTTAAATTTTGTATTCCCCCTCATCTGAATAGATGAAATGAGCTCTCTTGCAGTGAACCCGCAATTAAAGATTTTGCTTCTTCAATTAGCATGAATTATTATCTTTAAAGATTTTTATTCAATTTTTTGTATTTTGTAGAATATTGTGCGAGTACGTGCGCGTGTGTGTGCCCTTTATCATTAAAGAAAGCCAATAGGAGGATTTTTATTTCAGTTATTATTTTTTTTGTAGTTAAAAAGAAAATGTTTGTTGCAAACTAAAAATGTAATTAAATTAATGGTGTCAATAACCGTAGGATACACTTTATCTTAACTGTAAAGGTTTGATCAAACAGGCATTCTGCTTTATTCTGGATAAAAAGATGGTATTTTTTGAAGAAATATGGCGGACATATTATGAAAACAAAGTCAGATTTATTTTAAAAAAAGACTTTTTCAAAAACTATGCACACAAAACAATATAATTAAGTAATATATATAAATAAAGTTTAAATCTTAATTATTTTTTTATCTTAATTTAGCTCATATCAACTTCATTCTAAAAGGTTTTCTTATTTCCTGATCTAATTCCCATTTTTCATTAAATTATTTTTAACACTTGTAGAAAACTGAGGATTTTGCCTTTCCACACTCAGAGCGAAGGGATAAAAATCCATAATGCTTAAAACATTCTTTTAAATATACCTAAGATTCTCTTTGCTAAGTATTCCAAAGAAATCCCTATCAAAATCTCATATTACATAGATATAATCGGTTTTAAATTGGTACATAATTTACTTTCTTACTATAAATTACTTTATGTGCTTTACTGACTCAATAACATGTTTCTCATTTTTATAATGCTAAAGTTATGATTTGAGTAAATATGTATATTAAATTTCTAAAAAAAATGTTTTTTTTTGACATACGCTTATTAATTAAATATATTTGAGAGAACAATCAACTTGTTCACTTTTAAAGCTAGACGGTGACTACAACGTGGAGTTAACAATTTTTTCTTTATTATTATAAACATCCTGGAAAACAAGAATATTAAATCATAAATAAGTATAAATAAAAAAATTACCTGGTTATTCATTTCTCTATTTCTTTAATCAAAGACTTTAAAGTTTCTTCTTAAATCCTCGTATATCCTATAAGAGAGAAAAATTATTGTATGTTTGTAAAGAATATTTTATTTATGACAAATGTAAAACTTTCTTAATTTTTGTATTTATTTTTGATCTATTTTTATTAAGGATTAAATAAAATTTTAAATTTCAGTATGTGAATAACATATGAATAAATTCTGCTTTGCATTAAATAATATTTTTCATCTTTTTCAGTTTTGACATGAGGCGAGAAAAACGATTTGCACTGTATTGAATCTTTAGCTTAATATCGTGGATGAAATTGATATTGTTTTTATTTTCTGTTAGAAGAGATAACATCGCTGAAGATGTTTTAAACTCAAGTAGGGTCTGCCTGAAAATCTGTACAATTGGAAAGAGCAACATTTACTATAGTTCTTACAATGATAATGATTTTGCTAGATTCCTTTTATAAAAGAAGTTCCAAGGTTTCAGTATAATTATTTAAATTAGCATCATATTTTGTAAAATCATTAGGGCGATTTGAGGCTGATCTCATAATTTTGAGTAATGATCAGATGACGAAAATGGCATCTTGGTTAATATCCCTTCTCCAAAGTCCCACTCCTCGCGTCTCAACTTCAGTGTGTAGGATCGTATATTCATTCAACTTTTTAAGTGACGCTCCTCTACAAAACTCATTAAATATGAAGGTAAATACTCTATACTATACTGTACTATTATAACTAAACCACACATATCAAAATATAATGTAACATGAAGAAATAATTAATTATATATAACACATGAAAAAGACCTGGTTGGCTTATTCACTATACACTGAAACTAAATGGAAGCAGAGTACCGAAGACAAAATTAATCTAATGATGCGATCGAAATCAGAGCAAAATTTCTTCTTTTCTTAATGCCAGTTAAATTAATCTCTTACTCAGAGGCGCTCATTTCATTTATATACTTGGAAAAGTGATCAACAAAGAACGAACAAGCATATATCCATAAGGAATGCAATTAATACCACATTTCTGAATGAATGACCTATTCACCTGATATATATAATTTCTTATAGGCGTCAACTTTTTTATTTGGTTTCTATGTCAGCGCCATTTGTTAGTAAATGGAATACCTAATTACAATAATTAAAATTATAACGATGCGATTCAAAATGATCAAGATCAGATAAGTTATGAAATCTCAGAAAAAAAGTCACGTGGAGTAATTTTGAATATTCATCATCTAATTGAAACAACCATTTATTAGTAACTATCACAGACATAGCTCAAATTTACAAAGACAATATAATTTATAATTATTATGTATTTGTGTTTTGTATTCAAATATGAATGCCAATCAAATCCAAAAACTGAAAACAGAATAATTATAGAACAATTGTAAAAAAAAAAGAATACATAGAAAATATGTACAACAATCTTTCCTTAAAATAAAGACTACTTCAAATTCTTCATAAAGTTATTCAAAGAAATGGTAGACAATGAAGTAAGTTACTAAAAAGAATCTCTATTTGCTGAAGGCAATATTTCCTCGGAATTCTCTAAAAAATCAATATTTCCAAAAAATGTCAAATAGGAGATACAAAATGCTCTCGAAATTCAAAACCACCTTCATAACCGAAAGCAAAATGGGAATATAACCGCAAAAACTATTTCGCAATTTTTCCTTCTTTCAATTTTATTTGTATTTTTAACCAATATGTAGGATTTTCGAGATACATAAATCCTCCATGCCGATTTTTTTTCTGCTCTTTGAACAGTAAGAAGAGAAAACATTTTAGGCCGAGAATGCATAGAGTTTACATTTTACGCCGCCGCCACAGAAAATAAATACATACCTCCTTCCCCTTTCAAATCCGAAGATTATGAATCAAACTACTCATACATTAGCCAATCAGATTTTTCTTTGCAGAACTATTCTGCAGTGAGAAAAATACTAACAAAATCGTCTGCGTTCTTTTTCCGCGATGCAAGTTTTAGTTTAGAGTTGAAGTTCCTCTCAAACGGCTGGTTCGTCTCAAGAAATGAGGAAAAATGGGCCTTTTTGAAAGAATCAGAAACGGAAAGAGCGGACTTACTGTAGCTATTTATTTGAATTTTGCGCAGTCTCTCCTTCAAGAACATCATTATTTAAAACGTGTAGTTCTGCTTTTCTTCTAACAGAGAAGAATTCCCACCGTCCAATTTCGATTTTTCGTTGTCCAACTACTGGATTTATTATGCGTTTTGGAGCATGTGCTTGCCATACTGAACATTTGTCAAAGGAAAAAAACTTTACGGAGGATAGCTGTATGGTGGAGTTGTATGTTTTCGATTAGTTTAGTAGCAGAAACAAACTTTCTCTGCCGTAAAAAAATAGAGAAAGGTTCTGCTTTTTAGAAAACTCTATCATTAATAGAGCCTTATTTTTTGAAAAATATATTATTATTTTCTATGCTGTAAAAACACTTTCAATATTTGGAGTTTAAGCAAAATACATTATTAGAGTGAAAATTCCATCTAAAGCATTTGGCAAGGAAAAAAAGGTAGATGCGGATTGTATAGATACACTTTGGACATATGTTTTGTTTTATGAAAAAGTAGCGCACGAACACATTCTACATTTTCTTAGATTTCTGTATCCATATTTGTTAAATTTAAGCATAATATGTTTCTTTACTATACATATTCTTTCCAAAAATATAAAAATAAGATTTATGATTTTTAAAAACAAATAATCTTAAACAAAATATTTCGTTTGTTTGATAACAAAAAGAAAACCCAACTGTATCTTTTAGGATAATAGTTTAGAAATATTCGTTTATTTTATATTTCTTAAAATGTAAATTGTATTTTGAGTTTACATAGTCCAGTTTTGATTTTACATTGTCCAGGAACGAAATTTTACAAGCATTTGGGCTTGTCTCTCGAAACCGCTTATAAAAGGGGAAATGTTATCACAACTTCATTGTAGGCTTAAATATGCTTTCAATTATTTTTAATAGTTGAAAAAAACTCATTCATTTTGCCTTATAAAGGACTTAAGTGTTACTTTATAGCAAATTGTATCACCAACAAAATCATACTTTTTAAACCGTGAGTGTGGTCTTCTCAAAATTTCCTCGCATAACTTTTAATAAAGGTTTTATTTTTCTTTCTCCGCATAAAATTCTAGACTTTGGGAAAGGTAGCGAATAACTTACAAGGCACTTGTGAGCGATAGTTAGATGGTTTGCTTGAATCTAACATATTTACTGAATCTATCATATGAATATATATTTTGGTAGGCTTTATTCCGATTGAGAGAAACAGAAACTAATGGAAATGGAGTCGTAATCTCAAGCTAACATACCGAATTTCATTGATTTAAAACATTCCACTTGCGAGTTTTTATGTTTACATGCCTGCAAAAATACACATTTTGAACGAAATTCATTTAGAGGTAGTCTGTTGATCTGTCTTTTCAATTAAAAATCAATTCGTTAATTGCGAAACGCAAAGAGCTAGGTAAGTAAAATTTGATATGCAAATTTAGCATTTAAAATCTAAATACCTAATAAATTTTGAACCAAATCCGTCAAAAGGCTGACTGTCTGTTAGTCTTTACTTTTGAATACATGTAAACGCAATGATTTAAATCAATGAAATTCAGGAAAAAAGTTTTTTCCTACAACTGTAGATTCGTATAAAATTTTAGTGCTGTAGCGAATTATTATGAGCGAGGATAGAACATAGGATCTTGTGGTTCTCAGCCGAGTAACAAGACCACAATACAAAAGCAATTGCTCGTGTTTCGTAGCTGTTAATTGGCTTACAAGCTCTTCACCACAGCACTCTTCCTCCAGTGAGTCGGAGGTGAGACGAACGATATGGCTGTTGAGTGTTGATGATTCTAATTAGCTGTTGATTCTAATGCGCCTGTACCGATTTAATTAGCGCCAAGCGTTATGGCCAGCGTGTGTGGGTGAGTGGGTGCTGTTGCGTCAAGTGAGACTGACAACTTTGTGTTGCTGCGTCAAGTGAATCTGACGACTTTGGTTTGCTGTGGGTAGATGGCGCCACAACAGCTGTAGGAAGATTGAAGGTTCATCGTCCGAGGTCACCAATGTAGCGAATTATTATGAGCGAGGATAGAAACTCGGACATTGTGGTTCGCAGTGTGGTAACAAGACCACAATACAAAAGCAATTGACCGTGTAGAGTAGCTGTTAACTGGCTTATAAGCTTTCATCACAGTGTTAATCGGCTGGCAAAAAGCTTCCAAAATGCAATTTTTTCAAGATATATTTAGTAAAAATCCTAGATTTATGCCAAAGATCTATATTTTGAAATATCTTTCTTCAATGCCCGACAAGGCATTTGCAGTCTTATTTTAGGCACCCAATTTTGTGTGAAGGAAGAAGAAGAATATCTTTTTTAAAATATGCAAAGAAGTTCGAAATATGTGTATTCTCCTGTTTATATGTGCCATTGAATAATTCCATGCAATAATTTTACAATTTATTGATATACTGAATGCTTGAAAACCTAATTTCAACACAAATCAAAATCAATCAAAGCTTTTAATTACTTGTACAGCGTGAACCAGCAATAACCTTAACACAGGTGATAATAGAAAGTTATAGCAATTTCAATTCAAATCAGTTAGTTATCGCAGGTGAATATGACGCATAAAAAAAACTTTTTTCCATACCACTTTGTCATACTGCAGAAAATGCATAAAATCAGTTGCGAGAAGAATAGATTAACCTTGGCCAATCCAAATCGATTATTCATTGATCAGCCTTCATTTCACGGTTGCCAGTATGATTCGCGATTGTACGCATTCCATTAATTTTTAAATTTCGCACAATGAATATTAAAGCCTCTGAAATTCAAAAATAAAGTATTTGAAGGTCAGTTGCTGCAATGCTTATTAATGCTGAATTATTCCTCCCATTCGTTGAATGCCTCATTTTTCAAATTATTTATTGAGTACTCATATCATAGTGTTAACACCACAATTACGGATGTTAAAATACATACCTAGCTACTTTTCAAATTGACAGGATTTTTGATCATCATGTCTTTCATTGTAACTTTTTGCGTAGTTTATGTAAATAAAAGAATATAATTTAAAAAAAGCAATATTTAATATAATAATTTATTAATTATTAATAATAATGAAAAAAAACATTTTGTAATTGCATTTATATGATATCCAGTTAGAACTTCTAAACAGAATCATAATCGGAATGGATCAATCAATATAATTTCATATGAGAAATGTAAGTCAAATGTTTCTAGGAAATGCCTAAAAGCGATATATAAATGAATATAAATACAGATTGAAGCTCATCATTGCTTAGATGATCCATAAAATACCATAAACTTTGAAATTTCTAAAGCCCTCATTTTGACTGGTATAAAGAGGTTTATGTTATACTGATTATGGAAATTAAAATGACTGATTAAAAATTAAATAGAAATATGTAATAGTTCTTATATTTCATTAAAAGTCATCGTAATGTTCTAGAACATCATAAATTATCATAACTTATATCAAAATTTTTAAGCATGACATTAGAAAACCGTCAAAATGTCGGTCTTGGTAGTTCTAGTGTTAAGAGCTTTTCTATTTTATTTGTCCGTAGATTTCTAAAACAATTGATAAAATGATAATTTTTAAATAGTTTCACTACTGACTTTCACCTTTCACTTTCTCCCTATTTGAGGTCGCTTAATAAAGTATTCCATAACATCTTAATCCCAACTTACTAGATACACAAAATTTCTTCATAATTAATCCTTTCTTAAATAAAAAAAAACAGTTCCAAATTTCAGATAACCAAATATCTTAAGGTATTCCATAATATCTCGGTTCCAATCTTACTAGATATATATAATTTCTTCATAATTCACCATTTCTTAAATCATAAAGAAACAGTTCCGAAATTCAGATAACCAAATGCCTTTAAACACCGCCTCTTAATATCGTCTTTAATTCCCACTAGTCCAAGTAAAAGAAACCGATAGTACAACACTTAACCATACATTATGAAACAACTTGTAATTAAGTGTCGGTGCCACGTCTGGTGTCAAAATGATGACAACGAAAGAGTAATGCCTTTTCCATAAATTTCAAGTTTGCTTTTGAAATGACTAGTCTTCGTCATTTTATTGATATTTGTTCTCACCACTTATGATTAATCTTGTGTTTAGAGTACCCCCCGCGGAGTACTTTTGACAAGTACAATATTATTAACTTAAAGTAGTAGTTTGGAAATAAAAGACTGCGCCAAAAGACAGTCATAATATAACAGAGTGATTATTTGCAATAGGTTGGTTTTCACATTTATACAAACATACAAAAATATTCTTTTTGTCAAAAAATTAATAATTCACATTTTGTTAGTTTTCTATAAATATTCAAAGAAAAAATTATCTTATAAAGAGTTAAATTATATATCCTTATTAATTTTCTTGTCACGAAATCATGATTAATATAGATTTGTATATAATTTTATTATCTTGATTTCTTTTATGTTTGCAGAAAGTTGAATTTGTTAATTCCTTATAGAATTCTGTTTTTTGTATATTTTCAATAATACTATAGTGTTTTGAAACTTATTAAATTCTTTAATAATCTTAATTAATCTTATTACTTTATTCTTATAACTATAATTAATTAATAATTAATTAATCTTATAACTTTAAACCAGCAATTCTTGTATATATATATAAATTTATTTCGTGTGTATTGGAAGCGGCTCTAACGATTTAAATCAAATTTTATATTTAGATAAAATTTTGCTATCTATAAAAGTGCCTTTTCTTAAAAAACACGATTTTACACACAAAAGAATTTTTTTTCTTTTGAAATTCAATTGGATTTTGCTTATAACTTTAAACGAGCCTTCAGATAATACTTTATTTATGATTTTATAAAAAAAACTACCGTGCTAAAATTGATCTCCAGATACTTATCACTTAATCGAATAATTTTTAAATATTTTTTTCCCAAATGGGAAGCGCCATGTCATAGTTTCTTTAAGGAAAGTTTGTTTGTAAAGTTTCAAAACTTATAACTAAATTTATAAAACCTATTAAAGAGTAATTAGTGAAAAAACTACGATTAAAAAATACATTTACTAATGTATAGAAAATTAGAAAGTAGATATCCCTCCTCTTCCCAAATTCTGGAGATCAAATCGTAATGAATTATGGTTAGGTGAGATTAAAACAGTAATATGAAGAAATTAAACCTCAATGATTATTATAAGAACAAAAATTGATCGCATTCTTTAAAAACTGAAAATGTATTATAAATATGATCGGTGCATTAAATCGAGAATGTGTTTAAATAATGCTATTTATTTTTTTTGCAGAATGGAAACGAAACTTTCTTTTAAAATAATATATATGAATTAAATCATATGAAGCAATACTTCAAAATTAGCGAATACAGAGTGAAGGTAGCTGAAAGTATGTATGCATTTAAGCATAATGTTCCAATCAAATTTGAAATTGTTTCTAAATATAATTTTTCGTTTGAAACATTTTAAGTAAAAGCATTAAACCTGGGCAATATTTGAAACAGAGCGTTACTTTTGGTTCTGAAAGAATAGTTATCCTTAAAGAAACAATTTGAAAACAAAATAAATGCAAAACAATCCCTTAATGGCATTATTAATTTTAGCAACACACTTTTTATGGCTCTAAATCTCTGATAAGGGAATATACTAATCTCTGATTATGTTCAAAAACACATGGCCCTAAGTATGAATATTTTTAACTGAACATCCATATAATATGTTCTCAAGTACTCCAAAAATGGTAAACAGTAAGAAAAATGTAATAAAGAGCAGCGGATTTCCATTAATATAAAACCAGTGAAAAAAAATGTGTAATAAAATGCACGGTAAGATTTTCTAAAATAAAAAAGGAGAGAAAATTCTGATGAACGATTCGGAATGAAGACCCATTGTTTTTTCCCTATTTCCCCCCCATCAGAAGAATAGCAAGATTTGCATTTTATTATGGGGCAGGTATTTAATATTAGGCTTTTCATTGTACGCTTTTCCCTATGGAGTTACACAGCTTGGCTTCTCCTTGCTTTTCTTACCGTCCTTTTTCCCCTTCTGCTTTTATCTCGTTTGTTTTCTACGACGAAAAGGCATTAAAACCCGGATGTTGCAAGTAATGCGCGATTTTCATCGCACTGTGCTATTCATTTTTATGACGTTAACATGATGAATTTGCATATAATTGTCTTTCCAATATCTTCTAATGTATTTTTAATTCAGCTTTTCGCATCCATGCTGGGTTTGGCGAGGGGCCAGTGACCGTGTGCGTGTAAGCAGCGAAAGGGGGGGGGATGCAGGGATAAAAATAATAATAACGATAATAGTAAAATCCTTTTTTGGTTCTTTTTCGTTTCTTATCGCAAGAGTTTAATGGTGAGCAGGTTAGGTGTTAAGCCCAGTTTGGAAGAATTTATTTTTGGTGATCATTTCTTTCCGATTAAAATGGGATTTGTTGCTAAGCCTCTTTCTTATCAGAAAATTGAACTATTTAATAAATATTTCTATTATTATTCTCAAATTACATGGACTAATTTACAAACCAGAAAATATTTTTAAGATAATAAATTCTTCGAAGGAAATAGCGTTATAAAACAAGAAAATATTTTTAAGATAATAAATTCTTCGAAGGAAATAATGAAATTTAAAAAAAAAAGAGTATTTTAATGAAACTTTCAAAAATTGAAAAGCACTACTCGTTTAAGTTTTAATTAATATGAGAATAGATATCTTTTGTATTTTATAAAAGACTGAATAGTGCAGAATACCATATAATGGGGAAAGCTCTTAAAACTTTAATATCAATATCACGCTCTTTAACATTACGTGTATTGTTCACTATACAATGCAAATTCTTTTGGCTAAAAATCGTTATTCTAAATAGAAATGTTAGACAATAAAGAAAAAATGAGGTTATGAGTTCTAATTGTATTTATGAACGGTAGTTTTTATAGCCTTAATTTTATTCCTTTTATTCAATTTTTAAAACTTATTTGGCTTTATTGTTTTTCGCTTGTATTATTTTAAAATTTTTCTTCTTTACTATGTTTAAAATTTTTAATAAGATTTCTTTAATGTATTGGTTTAATTTTTAATATGATTTCTTCTGCAAGCTTTATGTTATACAATATTAGTGCTCGTAAAGTAAAGCTTATATTCAATAATCAGAAGAAAACAACAGAGCAAAACTAATCGAAAATCAACTTTTCAAACGAATGCTACTTGCACTTCTATTGTTCCAACAGAAATAGTGAATTTTGTAGGATATCACTGCATAATGAAACTTACATGACCACTGAAGAAATTTTGATTGTATATATTGACATCAAATTTTGAAATTACAAGAGAATAATTATGAAACAAGCTTTAACATTCTAACAGGCAAATTGGTAATTTTAAACTGAAATCAAATATCTAGAATTATTTTTGAATTAACTCTCCAATCGTTCTGTCAGTTCAGCATCTGAGATTTTACTATGGTTTGAAGTTGATAAAGTAATTTGAACGGATTATTTGAATGCTTTCAAATTTCGCTCAACATTTTTAAAATTAAATTTCTACTTAAATTAATCTTATTCGTTGAAATATCAATCACATTTGGTGACCGGCTGGTTCAACTGGTTTATTTCATTATGTTTAAAATTAAATCTCTTAAGGACGGACTGATTTTCTTGTTTCCCTCAACAAATACTTTCCAATATCGTATTGTGATAAATGTTTTAATAGATTTATACATTTTCTGCTGAATGTATATAAGCACTTTCCTAATGGAATCGTGTCCCATGGTATCATTGATAATGAAAATATTATGAATGTCCGTCTTTCTACTGTTCGATTCGGACTGCATTTTTTAAATTGATTCCTTCTTTTCGTTGAACTTGGACTTGTTTACGATTCCACACGTAAATGGACAGATTATATAAATGACATCTCTTCTTCAGCTTTCAACAGCAAAGAGAAAACGTCCGATCAAATATTTTATTTTGATCAGAAAAAGGTTTTTTATTGCAGAATTGAAATGCGTTTTTGAAAATTAAGGAAAGCGCACTTTAAAAAAATTGCCAATGCCAGGAATAAAATAGTGCGGCTGCTAAATTGGAATAATTAAAAAGAAAATTTCTTGAATTTTTAAATTTTGTAAAAATTGTTTTCATGGAATAATACTTTTGGCAGTCATCACAGAAAATCATATACTTTTGCTTGATTTTTTCATTATTTAAAATTACAGCTAAGATTTAAAAAAATACTTCAAAGTACACATTCCTTTTTGAAAATTTATTTATGCGAAATTTGGGAGCTATTGGTCAAATGATTTGACCTGTTAGCAAACACATGTAAAAACACACACTAACGCACGTATTTAGTAGAGATAAGTACATAATCATGTGTAAAATGGTACAAACAATTTAGTTGAATGAGATTATTTATTTGATATTTGTTAATAACGTTTCTAGGTCTACTGGGAAGTAGAGTTAGCTGTTCAAATGAAAAGCAAAGGGCAATAAGTAAATTCTAGATAGGCAATAATTAAATTTAATAGGCGGGCTCTGATGTTTTTTTTATTATAATTATTTAAGACTCTCACTAGCCAAATCTGCGTAAATGGATGTTAGACCCCCAGTTCGAATTCCAGTAATTTGTGATTGATCCTTCTCCAACTTTGTTTTAATATATCTTTAAGAATTTTCATGATAAAATTCTGAAATTGTACATACGTTATTATAGGATGGGGAACATTTTACACTTTGGGAATTTTTTTAATATGGGGTCCGTATAAAAATTTAAATTTTGTGCTTTTTAAAGTATTCTTCTGAAAATGTTAATCCATTTTATAACATTTTGCACCATGTTTTTACGCAACTTTGTAATTTACAATATATGTCTACGATCAATATTTAAGGAATAAAAGCCGCGGTCAAGGTTTTTGAGACACCCTGTATACAGAAGCCATAAAATAATTAAGAATATTTGGAATAATCTGAAGCTGAGACTAATAAATGGAATTAATTCAAATTCCATGTGGAAATTATGGTAGATATGGAAAGAAGAATACTGCAAAAAAAAAAAAAAAAAAAGAATTACAAAATTACAAAAATAATCGATAAGGGAAGTTTTGGCGCGTTCAGAATAAAAATAAGTCATTAATTAAGATGAGCACAAGGTAAATTAATTATCCAAAATTTCATTATGCTGGAGTGGTAAAAAAGACATATGAAGAAATTAACAATATATCGTATGAAACTCACATACAAAAAAAAAATCTTTTATTAACCGACATCAAGGTCCTTTGGACGACGACAACGCTTTTCAGTGCGCTAAATTTCTTCGTGCACTGAATGCCAGCTCAGCTAGATTCGATACACATTTTTTTTTAGAATTCATTTCCCAATTCCCTTCACAGTCTACTTATAAAATTTCGTTCCATTACGTTCATTAATTTTATCTGTGAACATCAACAAAAAGAGAAAATTATTTTATGGACGACCAGTATATAACAATATCTATAGTTGGTATGGCGCATAAAAATTCTAAATCCACTTTTGATAATTTCTAAATTATATTATAATTTACGTTTCCCTCTATTTAGAAAGTGAAAAAATACGGTATGCCCAAAGAGATATGTGATTCTGCAAAATCAGGGATTAAAATTTTGTATCATATTAAGTATCAGCATTGAAAATAAATTATTATTATTACAAGTTAACTCAAAACAATAGAAAATACGCAAACAATATTTGTGAATTTCAGTAATTGATTCATTAATTAATTTAAATCATTAAAAAAGAAATGAAAATGAACGTGATTAGTATATCAGATTGCTGTGAAAATATTTAAAAATCTAAAGCATAAAATGATACTGGAGCAGATTTATAAATCTTAAAAAATATTTATATTTTGAAACTAATGAATTACATTTCCGTTTCAAAATTATTGGAATTATTTTATTAATGCATTCATTATCACGCATTTTAAAAAGATCATGTGCTCATTCGAATCAATTCATTATGCATTTTGGTACTGAATACTTTTTTAAAATTATTGTTATCTAAAATATCAACAAATCCTCTTAATTCTGAGTCACTAAAATATATCATATTTCTGAAATTAAAATACATTCATGCTGATATTTTAAATTAAATTTAATAAATGATCGTATTTATGAATATTTTATTACACAGATCAAAATTCTTTATTTTATTCTCCCTGAAAGAGATGGTTTCTGTTTACACTTTTGATAACAACATAGTTTTATAAAAGAGAGAATAAAAATCAGAAATCTTGCATTCAAGTGACTTTATCAAAACAGTTTACGAATTCCCATGTTATTTAATCTTAAATTTCCACGATGAAAACAAAACAACAATTTCATTACTATCGTTATTCGAATCAAAATATAAATTTATTCATTCTCAAAGTATTCTATATTATGAATTGTACGAAGAATAATGTTAAGAAGCAGTGAATTTATAAGAGGATAAATTCATGCTTTTTCTCCTTTTCAATGTTTTACTTTTCAAATAAATATTGAATTAATTTATGAATCTTCAAATTCCTCTTAGTTTATGAAAACAATAATATGAATTAGATAGATATAGTGATTTCTGGAAACAGATTAGATAGTTACTGCAATTCCTGGAAAGAGCGTATAGATAATTAATAGGTTTTTTTTTGTCTTTTACTAAAATTTGAAGAATGAGAAATATAATATTATTCAAGCATAAAGTAATAGGTCAGAAAAAGAAGAGACAAAAACAATCTCCGCTGTTTGTTGCTTTCTGGTACACGAAATATATAATAAGATAGCTTTTATTGTAATCAACAAAATCGTGGAACTCCAAATTACTCCTAGTGTCCGAAAAACACATCTTATCTGTCTATTGTGGAGGAAATACCTAAGAAATACATTGAAGTTGGCAGATAAAATTTATTATCTGGATTTAACATCAAATTTTTTAGTTGAATTTTGAGCTAAATCTATTCAGTTTAGCGTTGTACAAACAGAATCGTAATCGTTACAAATAAAAAAAATAAATGGATACAATTCGATATACAAATTTAGCTTCTAAAATGTAATTTATAATCAGGTTTTGAACCAAGACCATCAATGGATTGACCGTCTGTCGGTTTGTATTTTCTCATGCAGTTAAATGTTATTGCTCAAAAATATATGAAATTTGGTATTGATCTAATTAGTAAAATTGTAATTAAGTATAAATTTTTAATATTAGGAGATTAAAAAAAGCGTACAAAATGGATTTTTCTGTACTATAATATTGTCACGTAGGTACTCTAGTATGGAACTCAATGACACACACAAGAAGTAGAGCTAAACTAATTTATTAACTCAATTCTGAACTCAGAACACCAACATCTTCTGCTTCTGATCTGAGAGATCTGCTTTTATACTAGCAGGAAAAGTTCCAGAATACTTTTCTGGAGACAATAAGAAAAGTCCAGAACACTTATCTGGTAAACTAAAGAAAGGTTCAGAATCTTTTGGAACACGAAATAAAGGAAAACATAAATAAAGGAATTAAATATTTACACAAACTGCGAATAATATTGTCTCTAGCGGGTTTCGAACTCCCGATCTCCTGCTTATGAAACCAGTGCCATGACCATTTGGAGAGTCGACTGGCTCTTTTCAATGCGGCAATATAAAGCATACTATTCTCCTATACCGGACTCTGAAGTCAAAAATATGGGCTTCATTAACTGTAAAAGCAATACCATACTACATTCTCGTCTTTGATTCCAGGCATATTTAATATTTGAATGAGTATAGAATAAGTACATATCTCACACTTTATCTAATCGAGTATACGAGAAAGTATCAGGGAGATGATCATACCGACTATTTTATGAATTGACTCTGTAATTACAGATATCTTTATTAACTGTAAAAGCAATACCATACTACATTCTCGTCTTTGATTCCAGGCATATTTCAAACAGTACATTTCTCATTTATGCTTTATGTCATTCTATCTAATTGAGAATTTTGAACTGGCATCTACTGCTTTCCTTTACAATGTTCTAATTGCACAGAAAGCATAAATAATGAATTTGTTACGACTATTTTTACTCCTTTTTATTTCTTTAGTATATTTTCATTAAACAAAGTCATTTTTTTCTTATAAACAGAAATAAGTTTAAGGATTTCGATGGCACAATGGATTTTTGTTACAATTCCCTCAGCGTACTCTCATGTATAAACAAAGCTCCACCAGAAAAAAAGAGAAATGAAAGAACCAGATAAATCTTTCGGAATTGATAGAATTCTAGCAACTTCTAAAATCAGGCGAGATGAGAACAGGAGAAAAAAAAAGAAATGTGTGTGGCATCAAGTAAAATATAACATCGAAGGAATTCTGACGCCCTTACCAAAATCGGAAATTCCAATACTGGATTCCTTCTTAGGTTAGACTAGCGGATGGAAACGGATTTCTCTGCTTCCTTTTTTGTCCCTTTTCTTCCATTTTTCTCTTTCCTTTTTTTAGCTCGCAGTGACCCACGGACCTCTGAAAAGGTGGAGAAGTTTCAAAAGGCACAGCTTCCTGGAGTCAAGAGAATTTGACCAGATGGTCACGAAAAAGGATCAAAGGTATTGACTGGCGAAATTTTTCTCTGCCCCTCTCTCCCCTTGATTTTTTTTCTACTTCTTTTTCTTACTTTCCTGAGTAGTAGCTTTCTTGACAAGGTTTATACGGTTCAGTTTTTATTCTCTTTTCAACCCCTTTTCTTGGGTTTCGAGTAAATTGCTTTGGTTGGCTTCTCGCAGAGTAAAGGGGTGTTCTCTCTCCCATTGCCCTGGAAAGCTAAACGGTGCTATATTTACTTGAGGGGGATCGGGCAACAATAATGATGTGTTGCAGTAGCTTCCAAAAGAAGTGTTCGGTACTCCTATGAATACTAATAAGCTGCGGATTTTGGATAAAACGAAGAATATGGAGAGTGACAAGGGTGTGATACAGAATATGTTCCATGGATGCGCTGTCTAAGTAACACGATATTCTGCAACGATTTGAAACATCTTTAAAATATTATATAATATCACCGTGCTTTTAGAATAATTGGTTAAAACATAGGCAAACATTGTTCTAAAGTTCCAAAGTTAACATATACAATAAGAAAAATATCAATAACTAAAGAATATACTATGATTGTGATAAAATATGAAATTTAAAATTTGTATATGAGTTAGAATTTAAAAAAAAAAACTGCATCATAAGCAATTTTGAAAAGTTTTAGAGGCTGAAAAATATATTTATTATTTTTGAATTTATTCACCCAAAATAATAAATATATTTATTATTTTGAAGTTATTCACCCAGTTGATATATGTTGTTGTTTCTTATGGCACTTGCCATGGACAAGCCCGCTGTTCGAAGACAGCCCATTTCAAATTTTGGTTTTAGACCTGAATCAGAGAACGATCACCCCTGATCCAGTACCCCCAGTAGTATTACTCTCGACATGGAGGACTTTGTGACCACGACAGATTTAACGCGCGTCAGCCACCAAGCACGCGGGGAATCTTCGGCCGGCGGGGTTCGAACTCGCAACCTAAGGGAAGCGAATCCGACGCTCTACCAACTAGGCTATCCCGGCCTAGTTGATATATAGAAATTAAGAATTACTTAAGGACAATTTAAAAGAGCTCGTCCATAATAGATTACTGGACTGAAAGAAATCAATTTTTCAAACTTAGATATTAAAACTAGTTCCAAATACATAATTTAAAAATACATTATTGCAAATACTTAAAGCATACCCTACTTGATATTTTATTACCGTTGATAAGAATATATGAAACCAAACCCAATATTAAATTAATATTTTTATATTTTAAGACATTTGTTTTACATAAATATATCTCTAACATATAAAGAGATGTAAAATACTCGTAAACATGGAAATCAAATGTGGAGAAAAGTGATCAATGCATTAATTTGTCCTCAGGGGATTAAATCATTGTGGACCACAGAAGAAATTGTAGCATTTCTTTCAAACAGTATCAAACAATTAAGTGAAAAGATACTGTCAATGGTGCGAATACAAAAAGATGTATAAAATTTGGTATACAGTTTTATAGTTTAAATTCGTACGACATTTTGAAGAGCATCCGTCAAAAGATAAAATGTAAATTGGTTTATACATTAGCATGCAAGTAATTGCTGTATTTCTGAAAGTCCAAGATGAAAGCAAATAAAAGCATTTTTTTAAACTAAAATCGTAATCTTATATCAAATTTTGGTTTCAATTGGATAAATAAAAGGTATCTAAAGCGCACATTAGGGCTTCCTTATTATCTCACACGCGGAATTCAAAAAATAAAAATCCACGAATTCGTAAGCCTTGGATAGGTCTAGTCGGAAATCCACTATTTTTTACAGAGATGATACATTTTTACATTTTCATTTGCGAGTGAGTTTCAAGCAGCACACTAACGCTGGTTATTTTTTCTTATACAAAGAGTGCAATAAATGCATTGTAATGATCAAAATATCCAACTCCGAGACTTCGAATTCCACATATTAGAATCTCAAAGGTTGAGAAACCTATTTTGAAATTATGTTTGCCAGTCGGCGAATGAAATAGCTCAAAACTCCATAGATACGAATTTGTACATTTGTATCGAATTTTGAAGGAAAGCCATTAACAGTAAGTTTACATGCGCGTAAGTCCAAGAGCAACTGTAAACGATAACTGCAAAATTCACAGAACTAGATGTATACAATTTGGTTAGTTAGTTGGTTTTCTGGGTTGATTTTGTTTGGGTTTCTGATTGGTTATCTTCTTCTTCATAATTTTAGCATCTTAGATGTGGATCTGTATCAACTAATCAAAGGGTTGACTAGAGTACTTTCGCATGTATAAAAGAACAATAGTCCTAAAATACAAAACGTTAGCTCAATGAATTTTGACATACAATATTTTTTTATTGAAATTGTAATTCTGTATAAAATTTTGGTTCCTTGTGTTCGACAAAAAGTCGTTCAGACTAGATTTTTCGATGTCCGTTATACAATGAAATACAAAAAATCATGATTGAGAATCAGAAAATTCATGATGTTATCAGCTTTATCCATGGAATCTTTATTCGTATCTGGAGAGAAGGAAGTGATAATAACTATTTTTAAGGAGTATGCAAAAAAGTTTCTAGATATCATACCCTCTGATTAGCGAGATATTTAACCACTTCACTAGCAATGATACAATTGAACAACTGTATGAACAATTAGCAGACTTATTTAAAGAAATCCATTGATTATCTATGAAATTTGTGTGAAACCAATGTCTTAATAGTCGAACTGTTGTATTCGATCTTATATAGTCTACTAAAGCAAAACTTTTAGTTTGATTCAGTTAGAATAGTCCTCCATAGTTAAGAGAATTATTTTGCGAAAGAGACAATTCAGTGCGCTGAACTTCCGTGCCATACCGATAGGAAAACATAAACTCATCAACTTCATATCTGGGTTACACCAGACTTACATACACGATTGTATAGGGATTAGAACTTGAACTTGAAAAGCCAATATCTTTTCACCATACCATCGTAATCTGTTTGAACAATTTCATTTGATTCGAATTGTTTGAAAATTAATTTCAATTCGAAATCATGATTTTTTTCTTTAGATAAAATGTTGATTTATCTTCAAAGAATTACGAAAATAAGAAACACATCGCAATAATTGTAAAAAAAAAAAAAAATCTATCGTATACGATGATTTTTGTTCGATTTTATTTAAAATCCTTCATTAGACCATAAATAAACAACAATGTTTATCAGTACTGCTCTGTTAGTTTATTTACATCGCATTCTTTTAATTCAAGAACAATAAACAAACATTGTTCGAATCCTATTCAGTGAAAAGAATTGAAATTTAATTAAATCGAAGAATCAGAAAGCATTTTCGTGTCTTTGATTGAGTTCAAGAACATGCAAACGATTTTTTTATAATCCTTGTCTGTCTAACTCTTCGGTTGAAAGTGTCCGTAAAGGTACATCCAAAACAATTAAAATTAGCTTTTTTATTTCTTTATTTGCGTGATCAAAGCATATGTTTCACTTTTGAAACCAAAATAAAGCAGTAATTTACGAAAAAAAATTGGCTTACTATTAATTACATTTCATGGTAAACTCGTCTGACGTAACGTCAGGTTCGAGGAAGGAAAAAATATCTTTAACAAGAAAAAGGTTGCAAGTCTCGAATTTTGTTTATCTTTGCTGGCAACAACACTTCGTTTGGTAAATTGGATAAGGCTAGTTACAGAATCTGGCAACAGAAGAAGGAAAGAAAGAATTTTTCAAAATAGGAAAAAAGAAAGACGTTCTTTAAGAGAAAAAACTCCAATTAATCACTTTTGTTAAACTTGCATTTACTGATATATTTGTTTGTTTTACGTTGCTGGTTCCACCTTTGAAAGCATTACTTTATTTATATTAATTTAAATTGAATTTCTCGAAGTTTTAGATGTTAAATAATGCATTTCAGAAAATTCTTGGCGTTTATAAAATTTGCTTTTGTTTCGCCTTTGATCTTGTAGCAATTAAAGAGCCTGATTAAATTTCAATGGCCGGTGAATGTAAAACAAGCGAGTTTTTTTTAATAATCAAAATTCTGATAAACTTATAAAAAGTAACGATTTTATTTTATTTGAAGTTTGTTTTTCAATATGTTTCGAATACTTATTTGATTTAATATTTAAATAAATCTTTCTTTTTTTTTAAAGTAAGATCTTCTTGAAAATTTATCTTTTATTAATTAAAAATTGAATCACTGAATTTTAGTTGCATTAAAAATTGCTAATCATTGAAATAAACTTATTTAATATTCTATTATTTTTTTATTTGAAAGAATTTTGAAATGATTTATCTTTTTATGTGATTAAATATTAAATTAAAAACAGCACATATGAGTATAAAATAAAAAAGTTCACATTTTCATGCTAATTACAGTTTTGATTACGTCAGGAAGGAATCTTAACATTTTGTTTTCAGTAACTGTACTTTAAATAAAACAACGGTTATAACGAAGTATCGAAATATTGGCCGACCTCACCAACAATGGGTTTGAAACCGCTTTTTACTTTCTCTTATACACAGTATAGAGAACGTATAGTAATTGTCAAAAAATTCAAACTCGAATTTTTAACGAATCTCCATGTTTTAACACCACCCTGAGTTCGAAAAATACATTTTTGGAAAATGTTGTTCATCTGCCTGTTTATGACAATGATAATTCAAAAATGTTTTGAGCTAGATGGTTGAAATTTGGCACACATTCTTTACATTAAATTTGCAGATTTCTATTAAATTGTTAAATCTGTTCAGAAGAAGTCCGTCTTTCACGCTGTTAGAATTTAAGTAAATACAAAACGAAGAGAGTTAGATTGATAAAATTCGCCAAATCTAACTATGGGTTGACGGTCTGTCGGTCTGTACTTTCAAAAACGTGTACACGTGATAATTTAAAATCGCAATGACTTACATATATCAAATTGGTACAATATTTTGTGATTAGAAGTGCAGGTTTGTACCAAATTTTTGTTAACAATTGGTTTAGAAAAAAGTGTCTAAATCACAAATTCTATTCTTGGATACTATTAACCGCATGCCAGGGATTAATCGCCAAATAACTCGCCAAGGATGACACGATACATTCAGTAAAAATGCTAAATTCATGCCAAAAGTTAATATTTCGTACCTATTGGAGGCCAATGTCATGCAAGGCGTTTTCTGGTATGACAAGATTGTTATTATTATTATCATTATGAAAGTGCGAGAAAGTTTTGGGGAGACCATTTCCGCTGGTTACACTAATATTCAATATTATGAAAATTTTTCGTTTGACCAATTATCTTTAGACCGCTGGATTTATTTTAAAGAAATTAGGTATAAATACATAATTTGATGTAACAGCATAATACAATTTGAAATAAGGGAAAAAGCCAAGTAATAGTTTTGGTTCACATGCGATATCGTATAACTTATAACCTAAACCATGACGACCGGCCTTTTATATATAAGGTGTAAGATATAAAAGGTCGCCAAGGAATGAACCAAAGCAGGTTTGATACCCATGAACCCAACAGACTCGCACTATTTATTAATTTTTCATTAAAATATCTACAAACAATGCCAAAATATGAACAGACATAAGGTACATATATCTAATAATCATATCAATCTAACTAAAAATAAAAGATATGAATTATACAAAAAATAACACATGCTCCGATAAAGAATACAAGGATACTAAAACTATATATAAGAAGAACCATGCATCCGAGAAAAGGAGAGAAAAAACAACAACAAGCGGGACAAAACAAATTGTGCAATAGTGAGTATATAACACCAAATATGCAACATATTTGGTGTGTGTGTGTTGAATACATTGTACCAAAGTGCACACAATACCAAAAATTAAAATGAACAAAAGGAAGCGCATTTAAACAATGCAAAATTAAGTTATGAGGAATTATAACAAGAGCCCAACAAATTAGCATGAAAGTAATTGAATAATGAGAAGCTAATTAAATAATTTATAACTAATCATAAATATTAAAACATAATATTAACTAATCATAAATATTTACATTAAAAATATAAGACCTGTTTAAAAGAAATAAAGTTTCTAAAATTCTATAAATCTGCTGGAAAAGGAAAAATAAAAGCAAATATAAATTATGGATTAAATTTAATATAAGTACACAGAATATATATATATATATATATATATACGTAATAGTTTTTTTCTTATATTTTTACTCTATATCCAATAAGAGGCAGAACAAAAACTAAGACATTAATTCATAAAAGATCGATTACGAAATTGTATCAAAATTATTGAAAGGACAACCATTTAAGTTGCAATACAATAATATAGATAAAAAGTACTCATCTCCCACATACAGCAATAATGCATAACTAAAAGCTTAGTAGTAAGTTTGAAGATTATAGTATGTATTATTCATCAGCCTTGTTATAGAAAATAAAAATATTAAAAATAAATTTATAGTTTCACAGCCTTCAAAGTGTGAGCTTATACAAGAAAGTCGCAGTCTTTGAGTCCTTGAGAAATCGGGTCCACTCTTTCAGTACTGTTGTTTTCAGAAATTTGAATGTTGTGAGAAGCAGAGGAGAGTTGCAATTGTATGATAATCGTCGCATAGATGTTCGTTATAATTTCAGCCAGAATGCCAGTTTATGTGCGAATCTCCTCACTTTCCTTAAATTTGTCTGTCCAGTGTATCCTAATCGGACTAAATCAGAACCAAATGCGCGCGCATTCAACTTAAAGTCTGCCCAGAATATCGAACTTCCAAGATTTTGAGAGTAGTTTTGGGATTCATCCGGCCATTTACTTGCAAGAAAAATGAAGATATTATCCATGATAGATCGAATATTTTGCAAAGTAAATCGGACCGACAAGATCTTGCGGACAAATTATATTAAAATTTTTTTTAGAAAATATGAAGAATTTTCTTTAGAAACAATGGAATTTATCTTTAACTTTTTAGAACCCATAATTTGAAAGAAATGACGCTCTACTAAGACCCTTCTTCTTCTTGTGTACAGCCGACCACCCCGCCACTACTTAAAGGAGAAATATCGACAGGATGTTCTACTAAGAGCCTATGGGAATCATTGCAGAATATGTTTTCAGAACACGTCCATCCTACTAAACCAATTTTTGAATCGATATTAGGAGTATAATATTTCTTTTAGATCTTACTGCGCTAATGAAATCTATGGATGCGTTCCATAAATACTACAGGGATATTTTTATATTTTATAAATCTAAGTGCTTATCTTAGTTCCTTAAAATCTTATAGAAAATTGTTAAATTACATTATGGAGGCAATAGAACAAAAGGAAAATTTTAAAACACCATTTATTTCTAATAAATTAAATCAAGTTGTATCGAAAGGCATTCGTATAAAAGTTAATGAATAAAAAGTTTAATGAATATAACTTTTGCATGAAAAGCGACGAATTTCATATATATTCAAAGCAACTATTATTTTTTTACTTGACTCATGTACATTCTTCGGTTTTTAATAATTTATCAAGCTTGTGGAGAATAAATAGAAAACATGTGATCAAAATCTTAGTTTTTAAAGATTTTTTCCTATACAAATAAAATATTATATGCATTAATAAACGAATATTTTAAATTATTTTTCTCAGAAAAATCTATAATAATTAGTTGTCATGTGAAGCATTTTGCGCGAATTAAGTAAATGAACATGTTTTGATTTTTCAACTCTTGTATATTGAATTCAAAATGTAATATTGCATTGAAAATTGCATTTAAACAAGCAATAATATTTGCACGATTCCATTCAGCGTTAGACACAATTAATTAAGATTTTTGTATATAGAGTCTCATGCATTTTAACAAAAAGTCATCACCAGGTGGCATTCCTTGTAATATAAATTTTTTAACCAGAAGAACATTTTGTAGCAATACACTGATGAAAAATCAAGTTAAAAAAGAATATGTAGCACACATCAGTCTCGAAACCTGTGAAAATGTATAAGGCATCTACATTTTTCTTCCTCTGACAGAAACTCGCGAGTTTTTCGCAATTCCATGTCGTTGCCAAGAGTGTCTGACAAAGTGCACGCGACGAAATATAAGTCGTAGCCTAAATGTGACGAGATGCCGTCTTGGGCGAGCAAATGAATGACCTGTCAAACTTAATATCGGTCTTTGGCTGAGAATAGTCCCGCTTCCAATCCGGGGGATGAGGGGAGAAAAAAAAGGCGAGGTATGACAAGGCTATAAAGTATAATAATAGCGCCGTTTCTCAACTTTTCCTATTAAAATTCAAAGGATGCCTCATTTTTTGTTTTTGCCTGTCTTACGCAATACTTTTGTTAGGGAATGGTTAGGAAGAAAAAAAAATATATAAATGCGTTGTTCTTTGTAAAATATTCTCTATTAATCGCGTTTGATGATCAATTGGTTTGCTGGGAGTATTAGAAGCGTCTTCGATTTCAATGAAATTTCTCATCCCTAACTTGGTATTTGTGTTTCACCATAGAAAAAATGTTAAAAAATGTAAAAAAAGTGTATTATTCTTTGTAAAATTTTCTTTACTAATAAAATTTTGTGAATTTAAATGAATTTTCTTATGCATAAGTGAATATTTGTGGTATGCCTTAGTTAAAAAATTGTTTAAAAATATAAGGGTTAAGTGTATTATTGTCTGTAAAATATTTTATTAATCATATTTGGTGACTAAATGGATCGCCGTGAATATTAACTGTGTTTAATTTAAATGAAATTTCTTATGCCTAATTTGGCATTTGTCATTTTCCTTAGTTAAGACTTAACACCACATTACATTGCCGTTTCTATAGTTCCTGTGGCCCCTTTTCGGTTTGGTATAGATGTAGGTGCACTTTATTAAAAAAATTTATACTGCAGTCCATTGGAAAGAAACACACAAATATCAAAGTACGAATACAAATAACAAAATAAAAACCAGAATGATAAATATCTGGTGAATGAATATGATAATATGCTTTATGAATGAAAAAAAATAAAGTAACTATAAAAAAAAGGAGGTACTAGAGGAGTCCTGAGGATAAACTATGAATAAAATAGTGATAATGTTAAAATATGGCGCTGAAAAATTGGTAGAATTGATAATTGGAATAATTCTCCATGATCTATTAAGAATTTATTCATGTTCAGGATTTTGTTTTGTTGACGAATTATGTACCTTTGTTTAAAAAAAATCTAAAAAAAATAAGTGCATTATTCTGTGTAAAATATTTTTTATTGATACAATTTTACGACCTACTGTTTTCTGGAAATATTAGCAGTGTCTTTAATTTGAATGAAATCTATTATGCGAAACTTGGTCTTTGTGGTCTGCCTTAGAAAAGTTTTTTAAAAATGTAAAAGTTAAGTGTATTATTAAGTGTAAGCTATTTTTTACTGACAATTTTTTTTGGTGACCAACTGTTCTCTGCGTATAATTTAAATGAAATTTCTTACATATGAATTGATATTCGTGACTTGTTCAACGATATATTTATTGGCATCAAATTGTAACAGATATTTAAGATGTATTATTTTAATATAATTACATTTGTTCTGTTTACTGTGTACATGAATTAACTTAATGGAGTTAAATCATATGACGTCGCAGTTGTCTGTATTTGGAACTATCGCTGTCATTTAACGAATGCTGTTTCAGCTGTTATATCAGTATTTTTATTTATCATAAAAGGTGCCAATAAAATGATAAAATTCATTGTACTGGTTATTTACATAATCAAAACCTCACTGCAATTTTGTGCATTCGTCAAGATGCATTTATTTAGTCTAAATAGGGGTGGGAGGAAAAATAAAAATAGATGTTTACATTTAACAATAGGTTGAATTCAGATTATCCGTAGACTTTGGTTACATAAAAACAACAGATAGCTTGTAATATTATTAGAAAATTCACTGTAAAATTGTTTTAGAAAATTTTTTTATATAAATGTAAAAGGCCTAAGTATTAAATTATGATGAAGAAACGTAAGATTTCTATTCTTAAAATTTGACAATTCGCTTTTTTACAAAATCATGATAATTTTTTATGTTAAAAATACTTTGTTTTGAATTTTTCGATAACATTGTGATATTAACAACTGTAGGTAATATCGGTCACATTTAATTATTTTATATAAAATATTTTTCGTTCCATTTCTGAAAGCTTTTTTTGCCACTTGATTTAGCCATATAAGCAATCCATATGCAATTTTGAGTTAAATAAAATAATACGGTAAGAAACAACACGATACTCAAATGCATGAGGGAAAAAATGAACGGAAAGATATCTAATAGAGCGGAAATAGAGCTCGAAAAATTCCAGGTGTGGGTTCAACCCTCATCCCTTAGCGTGGTAGAAGCATCGGAAAGTAGTAGTCTTGGGAGAATTAAACAGTATGTGCCTTATATAAGCACGTATAACATATATCCCATTGAGTGGATAGAAGTAATAATATGAAATAATGTGAAAAAAATAAATAGAATCTTCGTAATTTTTAATAATTGAAAAAAAAAAATATTTCTGGAAGCATTGAAAATCTTTTGAGTTTATTTGCAACAATGAAATTTCTTCTAATATTACTTAAAGTTATCTTTAAAAACTGTCCAAATTTAAAAAGAATGTACAAGAACTAAATTGGTATTATTAGAAAGGTTATTTCTTTAATAGAAGTTGTAAAAAAAATCGCCCCTTTCATCTGATAATATTTCTGAAAATTAACAAAAATCAAAAATTTTCAACTAATTTAAATTTTAATTAAAAATTTTTGAAATATTTACTTCTAGATGCATTTCTACCAAATTTGATAGCTCTAGTCTAAGGATTTCTCTTTCAGAATGTCAACTCAGACATATAGCCACTTTAATTATTAATCAAGGTGCATCCATTTATTAATAGGAATGTCTCTCTCCTCTCTGATGTAGTAAGTCTAGTTATAAGCTAACTATTGCAGTAGCATATAGGCATTGCAGTACAGTATGATGCTATCAAATATTACCAATATTATATGTTATTGTACAATATAGATTAATATTGTACAGTATGGATCTGTGTTTTAGGAAGTCTGCAGCTTGCAGCTCTGACGTGTGCTCGAGGGGGAGTGATCTCGATTAAAGATCATATCGAAGACTATCGTTGTATGCGTATATCTAGTATACGTTTACCTATTCTTCAAGAACAATATATATGCCGTACTAATGGTCCAGGTTAAAATATGGCACGGCTAAGAAATGTTTATCAAAGGAAAACGATTACAAGTACCATCCTTGGGTTATGCTGTCTATCATTAATATTTTCAATATCGTATGTTATTGTACAATATACAAGGGATGTTCAAATGAAAAGGTAAAAACGTCGTAACAACGTAACCGTTAACATATTTGCCTATGCCGCTATGGGAGAACGTTGTGAGACATCTAGGGATGCGATTGGAGTCTCCAGCATAGATCGGACGCCCGCATGCGCAGGAGAGAGCAGAGGCTCTTGTAAAGAGCGCCATCCAATTGACGTGGCAGTGCATGTGAAGACAAGATGGCTTTCACATTGCAAAATTCGACGATTGAGGAGCAGCGCGGCGTTATCCGACTTCTATCACCGGCCGCTATTCATCGCCGCATGATCACCGTATACGGGGAAGACTGTGAGGGGGAAGAACCTTCCTGGAGCGGATCGTCACAGGTGATGAGAGCTGGTGCCATTAATACGAGCCAGAGACAAAGCGGGACAGCATGCAGTGGAAGCATACGTCGTCACCTCCCCTAAAATGCTCAAAGCCGTGGCGTCAGTAGGCAAGGTGTTGCTCACCGTCTTTTCCAACTTTCAAAATCCTCTACTTGTTGAATTCCTCGAGCACAGAAGTTTTATTAACTCCAATATGTACTGTGAGACACTCCGAAGACTACGCAGGTCCACCAAGAACAAAAGACCAGGGCTAATCATGGAGGGTGGGTTCTGTTCCATGATAACGCGCGTTCATACGTCTCCAGTTCCTGATGGTCAAGCTGCTCCTACCTGAACTTGGCTAGTTCCGCGTGGAGCAGCTCAACCATCCGCCCTACATCCCTGACATGTCGCCCTGCGATTCTGATGTGTTTGGTCCCCTGAAAAAATATCTGAAAGGGAAGCGCTTCAACTCGGACGGCGAACTCAAGGATGCTGTGAAGGACTGAGTCTCGTCACTGCCACAGGAATTCTGGGAACAAGGAATCCTTCGGCTCGTTAATCTATGCGACCGTTGTGCTCAGGTATTCAAAGTATGGTGTATACTTTGAATAAAATATGAATATGAGAAAGAACATTACATAAAACAGAAACAAAAAACATTCATTGATGTAATCACAAATATAATTTATATTATCCCTTTGCATGTATATAATGCACTCATCTTGAATTTTTAGCGTGTCATTTTCGATAATTAACATGAATATATTATTAAATTCAATGATTCTTGAAAAGACTATAAAAGTTACACAATTAATGTAAATTAGTTTCATAAAATAGTAAATAAATAAGTAAATGGGAGGGAAAAAGGAGCACATCCTTGCGTTTATGGTTTTATATGAAGAAGGCAATTGGAAGATTTTTCATGGATATACTATTATATTTCCTTTCTCGCACATGTAACTAATGCAGAAACTTATGCTTCTGCACTAGTTTCTTAGTTTAGCAAATTCTTTCACAACGCGGGAGGCACTTTCCGCTTATCAGAAAATCGCGTTTTACGGACATGCATTTTCGGGTGATTTTACGCATATTCGAAATTGTGACATTTAACACGTAAGCCTATTTTTCTTCAAAACATAACTCCACATGCTATTAATGAGCCTACAATTTTAGCCTTTGTGAAATATTAATTTGCGAACAAAATTTCAATAATTAGCTTGTTTGAAATAGTTTCTTTTAATAAAAAAATCTTTAAACTTTTATTATAATTATATTTTTTTTAAAAGGGAATACCCACTGCGGAAAAATATTCATTTATTGAGTGTATTACCAAATATATACCGTACACAAAAGAATAAAAGCTAAAGACCGTGAATCATGTGATCATTGAAAAACATATTAGGTATTAAATTTGTAGATACAATCGTTCTAAAAGCATTACGAATTTAGAAATGTGAATTTTAAATTTTAAAACCATTAAAAAACAGGGCTTAAAAGTAGAATATATTCAATCTTAAAAATATTGAAAAACATATTCGAAATCCGTAAGTTGGTAACATTTGAATTTAAATAAAAATTACAGGGGTAAAAAATATTCTTCAGAAAAAACGTTGAATATTTTTAAAAATTTATATAAAGAAAATTTATCAACATAATTAAATTTCACAAACACTCACTGAAAGAAGCTGGTAATGCTAAATGTTCTGACTGGTACGAAAAAATGTATACTGCTTTGCATATCATACTAAATATTATGAGAATTGTATACGTTTAATATTTTATATTTCTTTATGTATTATTGTTTTTTTATTAATCTTTACATTATTTTAAACTTCCGACTCCTCTTTACATATATAAATAATACATAATATAGGTTTCGAAACAAACAAAAATCAAAATCAATACAAAATTGTAGAATTTAGTTTACACATATAACAAACCCTTTTACAATGTTGTGTAAAAGCTAGTTGAAATATTTTTGTCGCTATTTGCGTATTCACAACATGGTGAATTCAAATGTGTATTTTTTTCTTTTTATTTATTCAAATAATGACAAATTTTGAAATTGGAGAGGAGAAAATAAAGAAACACTGGGGAAAATTACTCCATTTTAAATAGATAACACAATTTCGGTTTTAAATTTAAAATTCAGTACTAAAACCAACTGCATTACTTAATGTTCTAGTGGAATGCTGAACGATTGTGAAAGTAAAAACTGTTTTTTACTTAGAACAAAGGGATGAACTGCTTTTTATTCTCGCTTTAACGATGTCAAAAAGGCGCAGATGAAGTTCAGAAACAAACAATAGAAATGTTAGGAATTTCATTTTAGCAATAAAATTTCAATAGTAAATTTAAATGCTTATTAAAATTAGTAAAAAATAATGAAAGATAACTAAATTAATCTAATTGTGGAAAAATTCGTCAATTATTTTTCTCCCTTATTATTTGCGGAAATTATCCAGAAAAATAGATACAATTTTTATTATTTTTATTAATTGAAATTATAGTTGAAATTTCAATAAAATATCTTCGAGGCAGACATTTTCTTTCTCAATAGTAGGTAAGCTCAAAAATTGATATTTTTTGGACAACCGTGGGCCGTAGTGTCAATAAATAGACATATATTCTCTTATGAAATAATTAAGGATTAGGAAAAATTATTAAATATTATATAAAAATATTGCAATTTTCATAAATGTATCTCAATCATTCAGTCATTTGTCAATATGTGGAGGATAAGGGAATGTTTATTTCAATTTTTCTTTCTAATATCGCATAGAAACAGAAACATTATTTCGAAATAAAATTTCTGAAAATACCAGAAACAGAATTTTCTCCTTTCGAATTCATCAAAATCTCAGGATCGTAGTTTTTGATGATATTATATCATCTCTTTTTATAAGGGGTTCCAAATTGTGAGTCGCGAATCAGTTTCCGGTGAGTTACCAAAGAGGTTTTGAATGCATATAGACTCCCTCCCCATAATTTTCAAAAAATAATGCGAGAATAAAGTTTCATGGTGCTTCGTGGTATTAATGAGAAAATATAATAGTACACTAAACAAACAAGCGACTCGTGTCGAATATGAAGTTATGAAGAAATAAACAAGTGTTTTTTCAAGGTGTGAAGGACAAATATTAAAACAATATTTTTTGGATTCAAACTATCAGTTTTGTTACGTATTTCTGCAGTCTACAGTATCAGTAAAGGTTGAGTTTCTTTGTGAAATCTGATTTAATCAGAAGTTCCTTTTCCCTTTGAATGCACAATTCATTCTTTGTACCCATTGATTTTGAAGCTTCATTATCAATTGCGTCAACATTCATTAAATTTAATAATAAATGTTTTTTTTATATCCACAAAAGTTTCTTTTTTATTTTATAAAACATTTTTTGTAAGAATGCGTGCTGTTTATCTCCTGAAAAGATCAATAGTAAGTTGTTAAAAACTGGCTCTCAGAGCTTAAAAGTTTGAAAACCTTTGCTTTATAAAGATCATGTAAGAGAAATTAAGAAATTGGAGCACCAATTTAGTTGATATATTACAAATTAGAAATGCAGTTATTAATTTTAATGGCTCCATTTTCAAATGATAACGATTATGAGCACATTGTAAACGGAACTGTTATATCTAATATTTCTATATACTATTTTATGCCTTTAGAAATAAGTAAACTCAAATTACTTTGACAAAAATTGTAATAATGAAAAGTCTTAAATTCAATAAGTAATTGTAAATATCTTCAAATTATCCAAACGACCATGCAATTTCCATGAATATAATCTGAATATTAGCTAAACCGTATTTGCATTGAAAGAGAATCTGGCATCCACTGAGCAATGGAGCAATATATGAGCCAATTAATAAGTTAAGTACAAACTTTGATCGTTAAACTTTCAGACTGTATTTAAGACAAAAATACTTTTAAGCACACAATTATATGCAGCCATTTAAGTATAATTAAATGCAACTTTGGTACTTAATAGCACAAAATGCTTTGCTAATATGAGAATCTCTTCATGCTAGAATTGCTCGCGAAATTTTACTTAGTTGAAATAAAATGCTCGGTAATTCTCAGTCACAGTGTGTATATATTTAATCTGCGACAATTCTTGTGAATTAAAAGCGCTCATTTAAAGCGTATGCTCTAATGACATATGTTTTGAAATAAGTTTGGTTTATCAAGGAATAGTTGTTAGAGACAGATTAGAAATTGCTACTACGTAATAATTCAAAATTAATAAGGGAATTTACATTGGAAACATTTTTAATAGTATATTTTATTGTTATCAGGATTACAATGTTCCTATTTAGTGAAAAATTGCAACAATTAATCGGTTGTTGCTATGTCTAAAATTAAAAATTGGAACTGATTAACGGAAAATAAGTTAATTTTAGTTAAATAAAAATCGAAATTTAATTTCAGTTCATTAAAAGTTTTAAACAAAACTTAATTTTAGTTAATTAAAGTTAACAAAAGTTTTTAATCAATAAAAGTTAATGTATTGTATCTCATAATTTTAAACGGGCAATTCTTGTATATATATAAATTTATTTATAATGATTTAAATCAAGCTTCATATTTAGATAAGGCTTTGCTTCTTAAATTTATCTTTATAGGTGTTTTTTCTGAAGAAAAAGGCTACTTTACCGATATACCGACAAACAAATACACATTTTTTTATAACTAACGATTAGTCTTTTTTTTTTTCATCTCCTCTTATGCTGATAATGTCATATAGCGCCATCTGGTAAATTTTTTTGGTACTTGCATTGTTGCCACAGGATGACAACCTATTAGCACTTCAAAACTTTGAGAGATGGCGCTGATGGATGTCAGATGAAGTAAGAATGAAAAATATTCATATTTAATCAGTATGCCATTCTTATCTAAATTTTTTCTCAAACAAACACGATTTTACGGGAAAAAACAAACTGCAGAGCGACGTTTGGTCTTCCAGGTACATTTAAACTAGTAAAAGGACTTCTTTTAGAATTAATTTTGTAATATAATTCATTGGTTACTAAAGAAAAACGTAAAATTTCTATTCATTTTAATTAAAAGCACACTAAAAGATCTTTTTCTGTAAAAAAAATCTTTATTTAGAGACAAGCATCTTAACGGTCCACCCTGTAGACTGTTTTGAACGATTTTTGCATTACGTGTAATTGATCAGGCAATTCAGAGATTGCTCCAGCGCCAGTTCATAAACATTATCTTCAATATACCAATACAAGGAGTTTTGAACAGAGAAACTGCTTTAAAGCAGATTCATTTTTATACTCTTTTTTCTGATACTGTATCGAATGCTGTACTTTAATTTGGACGTAATTATAGTATTGAGAAACATTTTAAGAGTGTTGATCTTACAACTAAGCATAACAAAATTCAATCTTATTGAAAAAAAAGATAACTTTAAATCCGATGATTAATTCTCGAAGTAAGCTTATATAGCTTAGATATTAGCTATAGAATACATTGAATATTTTTTGTAAAATTGGTGCATATCAAGATATAAATTTTGGAGTTGTTTTTTCTATTGTATAATTATGATTGTATTGTTTAAATAATTTTCTATTGTATAAGGCTTTCACGGAGGGAATTGCCACATTACTTACTCGTCTTATTTCAAAGAAGTTTTAAAGTCGACATTAAAAGTCGATTATCGACTGAGTTGATTTTCATGTACAGGTTTGAAAATTTCCATATGCGTCTATTATATACGAACTTTGATAAGATATATTGGATACTAGAAATCAATGGAATATTTTCTATATTTCATTTCAGTTAAATATCTTAAGCATAGCTTGATGCTTGTGATTTCCTCAAAGCATCAAATTCTGATAGATATTAACTCCGTGTTAGTTAAATAAATATCCATAAACCTGCTTATTATGTAAATAAATATTTTTAATGAAAAAAATTACACGAAATCATGTTGTTTTTAAAACTATAATGGTCCGAGTACTCTATCTAGTACTTTCAAGTTACATTTCTCGATATTAATTCTTCGCTTTCTTATTTACCTTGTAAACTGCTGATATAATAGATCAAATAATTCAATAGTTATCAACAATATAAGAAAATTCCGACATTAAATAGTTAATAAGACTATTAAACTAACACGGCCTTTTGCAAATAGTTCCATAATAATATTTTCATGAGAAAATCATAAATATAAAATTATGCATAAGAGATTTATTTGAAAGAAAGCACAACAAATATTCGGATGAACTAGCAGTTCGCTAATTCGGCTAGTTACAGAAAAGAATAATTAATTCAATTCTTGCTTTACTGGTAGTAACAATTACTAATTCGATTGTAGATGACTAGTATAGAACAATCTCGTAAGTTTGAACCACTCTGAGATATTAGGAATGATACACGAATCTGTAAACACTTCCGAACTTCCGGCTCTATCAATGATAGGTTGTTGAGTTTTAACGAAGTATTTAATCTTCACTAGTGAAACATTTTTAACATCATTTAAGAGCATGTTGAAGGTCATTTTGCATTTTGAAACATTTTGAACATCATTTAAGAGCATTTTGAAGGTCATTTTGCATTTTGAAACATTTTGAACATCATTTAAGAGCATGTTGAAGGTCATTTTGCATTTTGAAACATTGTGAACATCATTTAAGAGCATTTTGAAGCTCATTTTGCATTTTGAAACATTGTGAGCATCATTCATCGTTACGAACACCATTTTCGTCTTCTTGATACGAAATCGAAGAAGATATATTAAATGAACAGCAGAACACAACAAACACAATTTTAAAATGCAATCACTCGTTTAAATATTTCTTTTAGCTATGCATATTCCTTACAATAAAATTTATATATTCCATACAATAAATGCACTTATTCCTTGCAATAAAAACTAATTTTAGTTTACACCTATTGAATTATTAGCCTCCTTTGACTACCAGCTGAATAGAATGTCAGCTGTAACTAAAATTTTCAATTAAATATTTTATGTAACTTGATTTAAACAGCTTTTAAATTAAATCATTATAAGTTCAAATTTCTATAATCATATAGTTCATATTATTTTAGAAGCCTTTGACCGTTCTGATCAATGTGCTATGCATTTACCTTACTTTTTTTTGGCGGCTACTTTATAATTTGAAGCGGAAGTGATTGAATTTCAAAGCCTTTTTATTGGAACAGAACATGTTTTAAAAAATATGAATACAGAAATTATAACCGTTCAGCACTGAAGGCTGATGTGTACTACAGAATGTTTTTTTATAATGTATGAAATATCTCGGAGAATAGACATGATGTAATGTAAACATTTTAATCCGCTAATTATTTTACCTGACCTTATTTTCGTGAATTACATAATGCATAGATAAAAAAATGCACTCGATTTCTAAAATATTGTGTACAATGAGGTTACGGCTGAAAATTCGAATAATTTTGGGCGAAGACACACACACACACACACACACACACACACACACACACACACACACACACACACACACACACACACACACACACACACACACACACACACACACACACACACACACACACACACACACACACACACACACACACACACACACACACACACAAACTTTTGCTTTCGGGTTCTAGGAGCCATGACCGGTGAAGAACTGAAGAAGTTTTCTCGATATCCATTTAATAATTTTTCATTGAAAACGCTACACAATTCTTTCATAACAGTTTTTTTTAAATAATGGATTAATTTACGAACTTATGTATTTATTTCTCATATATTTATTTTAAATAGCCAGTTCAAAATTAAAATCCTTAACATTAAACACATGGTAAACATAATTGATATAGATGTTGCTAGGGTATTTATCAGTCGTGGAAATGCGAGAATATTTAAGCCAATAAAAAAAAGCAAAATAAAGAATTTCTGAAGATTTAGAACATTTAATTTAGACGAAAATGAAATGTTAATATGTTAAAAAGATTAATTATATTCTGAAATATATTCTTCTTTTCCAATCATTCAAAAAAAATCAAATTCATTTTTGAGTATAACATCGTACTGAAAAATGGGAATAAATTTGTACATTCAACTTTTAAAAATTCAAAACAAGAAAAACAGTTTTCAATCTAATGGGCATCCAACATGCATCAGACTCCAAACATGCTCATTAGCATAATACATATATAAAAGGAAACGAATAATTAACTGTTAGGAAGTGGAAAATGAAATGCTACCGAATCCAAAATCCTGAAGGAAGTAGAAATCGTTAGTAAAAACCAAGGCGAATGCGAGGAAATGTGTCTGCCATATTTTCATTCCCTTCATTTAGCGAACAACAAACTATAAATGATCGCTATTAACGAATTTTTCCAACAGAATTAGGGAAACGCAAAAGCGAAGAGGTATCAGCATGGATACAAGCATCAAAAATGTTATTCAGTTTCAGCAGAAAACTGGATAAAAATGAATACAAAGTGAAATTTCCTGGAGAGCTATTCGAACATACGCTGTAGTAGTTCTTGAGGGAAAAGAAACGAAAAAAGTACTTATTTCCTAAAAGATCCTTCATTCAAGGCGTAACTCTTTCATTCATTCTTTCTTTTATTCTCTCCTTTCTCCATTTAGAAAGGGTTCGAAAGCGGTATGGTGGAAGAGAAAAAAAAAATAAATAAATAAATAAACTCTCGCCTTAAAATTACAACGTAAACAAATAATCAAGCAAGGTTTGTTTACATCGTTTAAAATGCATGAAAGTATGCTGTTAGTCCCTACCTCAAGCATCATTTTTGCATTAAAACTCCATAATATTAAACGTAAAGCATCAATCAGTTGATGGTTTCTGGAGGAAAATGAAAACGCATTACTTTGGATTAGAATAAAAATCGTGCGCTCCCAGACGGATAAATATTGAATATTTTTATTCTATTAAAAGTTTCTGCATACATTTTAAACTATATGTAAATTCTTGCTGATAGCTGGTTGAAAGAAAATGTCTGCGCGAAACTAGTTTACCTCCCAGGATGAAAATTGGGAGCAAATTTACTTAAAATGCGATTCAAGCCTCGAGCGCTTTGTTTTTCGATCAAGGATCTAATGTATTAGAATAAATGTTTACTTTTATCTTAATGAATATTAATGTATCCTAAATGTGAATAGCAGTGATCAGCGGTTTTAAATTGCTTTTTTAAAATATTAAATAGTTTACTTTAAGGTTACGGTTTAAAATACTTGGTGACACAAAGTTTAATAATCTTATCTCCCCATGCAATTACATTGGCATTTATTACAAGATTTGTGAAGATTTATTTGAGCTCTACGAATCGATCTTATGTTGATAATAATGATACCGTAATTAATTCTAATTTATTATAGGTAGTGATAAAGAAATTGCATCATTCGTCAGTCTTAATTGAATCATTTGATGACAACACTTTAACTACTTAACAGGCCCAATCCGGCCATGGAGGTTTTGTACTAATGGGTCCTTTTTTGGACCGGTACTGTTTCAAATAACAAATGTAGGATGAAAAACAAGTTACTACTAAAGATGCTCTCCTTTACATCTTTAATCCCTCGATTAAAAAATAAATCGGCTTAAAACTGTTCCATTCGATTAGAACTTGAATGGCCGGGCTGGGCCAGGTTAGTAGTGAAAGGGTTAAGTTATTTGGTAATACAAGAAATGATTATCTTCTTTATCCGAAAGTGCTAACCGATGGTAGTAATATCTCTGGAATTTTCTTCTATACTTTTTTAAACGTTATTTTTTCCTATATAAAAATTATGGAATTACAGTTAAGCAATGAATATTACTAATACTCATATTTTTATTTTTAGAATCTCGCATACCAGCTTTGAAGTATATTGAAAAAAGAAAAACTTTGGATGTCTTTTTATCCAATAATGGAAACCAAAATTTCACACAGAAAAAAGGTAGGTCTTAATCCTTATAACTTAATGTGCAGTATTACATATCCTTGTTACTTTTATCTTGGTTATAGATTAATGCTCATTAAATTGATTTATATACATTCAGATAAAATATCTAAATATTATAGATTAGGTTAACTAAAAATAATGATTTTTAATCATTTCTTATGCAATAAAAAATCATCAGGATTCTCTCCGAAACATTCTTGCAAATTCCCTTAAAAAGTTATCCTTTTCTCAATCCACTCAAGGACATGACCACCATGAGTTCTCAAATGTTTTTGGCCAGAATTCCTCCTATAACCGTTTTATGTTTCAGTAATATACAAGATTTACACAGAGAAAATATTTTATCGTCAAAAGTTTCGAATTCGAGAATTTGATGCATTTTTACATTTACATCTCCCTGGTCCAGAAAAACAGATTTTTTAAAATTATATCTGTCTGTAAATAAGATAACTCAAAAGTGCTTCGAAGTAGATAGGTGAAATTTGGTACATGGTCTTTACACCGAATCTGGAGATTTCTATCAAGTTTTGAAGGAGACTTGTTAGTTGAAAACTCAAGTTATTATGTCTGTTCGGATGTCCGAATATAAGAACAATGATTTCAAGATGAAGAAAACTATATGGATAAAATTTGTTGCATAGATGTGGCATCTAAATGTATATATGTATTGAATTAGGTATAAAATCATTCAATGGATTGATCGCCTTTTTATTTGTATTTTCACAGAGATAGAGACATGATGATTAAAAAAATGCAACGAAATAAATATATGAAATTTAGAATGTGAATTTTGTGTCAATTTTGTATTCAGCCAGTCAGGAAAAAATGCTTCCAATAGACCTACCAAATGCACAGACTTTCAATATATATAAATAATACACAAGTTTATGTATTAAAATCATATCACCCATAGCCAAATAAATTACCAAAAGGTTGCACTTGTCATATAAATGTATTGATAAGTGTATTGGCTAGTCATGTCTTAGTACCACTAAGGACTTTTAGGAAGGATATATTCCTTTAGGAAGGATATATTTAAGGAAGGATATATCCCTTAATTATAATAATTATTTTATCATGTATTTTTGATGTATTCATTCAATATTTCAAATATTCGGGAAAATTATTTTTAAAAATGTAATATGTATTTTATTAATATTAAGGAAATAAGCATTTTTTTTTAAATTACATTTATTTTACATGCTAACTAATGACACAGTATTTCAGAAAAAAAATTCAAGATACCAGTAATTATAAAATAAATATGTTATTAATAAGAAATGTAAGGCTTGAGAAAACCAAGTAAGTATATCGATGTTACTAGTTATAACTTTATAATATTATATATATATATATATATATATATATATATATATATATATATATATATTTGGGTATAGACCTTAGTTATAACGAACATTTTTTTTACATACTTATTTTTGATCATTCATTTCAATAAGCCAAAGAATCTTTGAAAGCACTTTTCTTATTTACAATTTAGTAATATTTTATTCACAATCGACAGGCATTCAATTTTCTTGTTTTTTTATATTTCATATCTTTTTATTCGTAAAGGAATAAAGTAAGAAAACATACTAAAAAAGTAAAAAAAGAAATATATATAAAAAAATGTCATATTTGCAAAATGGAATTCCTGGAAAAATCTTAAAAAGAAAAGAATAAAGAAAGTAAGAATAAAACTAAAAGGTCATTAAAGAACGACGAAACGACATTTTCTCAAACTAATGCCAAATCCTTTCCAAAACAAAAATTAATGAAACATGATATATTATCAGAAATATTTCTCCCTGTATTAATGATTTTTATTCAGCAAAGAAGAACTGCTGAAATCTCAAAATCAGAATGCGAACATCTCTTTTAAAAATATCAATTTTGAATAGCTTTGTTTACACTCGAAACGAAACACCGTCCAATCCAATTTTCCACAGAATGCTTCGAATTTTAAAGCAATCTAACTTGTAATATATGACGGAAAATATAACATATGAATACAAAAGAACGATCCACTTAAAACAACGCCATTTGTGAGGAGGAAAAAAAAAAAAGAAACCAATAGCATCTTGAAGTTTGTTATCAATATCAAGGAACAGTACTTCAAGCGAGGTTTTCTTTGTTAGTAACTACCATGATAGAAATCCATTAACCAAAGGCCAATTTCTTGATCTGAAAGAGTTCCTCTCGTTTTAGTTATGAGAGAATGCAAAAATAGACAACCTTTTAGAGCGGGAGTTTTCAATGTTGAAAAAGGGGAACGAACAATAATTCAACATCTGTTTTAAGCGTCCCTTTATCATTATTATTTTCGTTTCATTATTTTTCATTTTCTTTCTTTTTTCTTCTTTCTTTTTTTCTTTTTCGCCTCTATTCCATGTGTTGTTACTTGTTACCACTCTTTCTTTTGTGCTCTTTCTCCTGCTTATTTTAAAGAAAATCAATACATTTTTAAATTGCTTTCTACTCCTGGCTTGCATCTGATAAAGGTGATTTGGGAAGAATGTTAAAACGGGAAATCTAGGAGGGCGCACTGCTACGTAGAAAAACGTGCCTTGTTCTTTCATTAAATTAGCTATTGCAGATCTGCATTTTCTTCTGGATCCATTTGAAACAGTGAGAGGAGTTTCCAGAAAATGCGAGTTCTATTTTTCCTTTTTTTCTTTTCTTTCTTTCTTTCTTTTCATTTTCGTTCTTTTCAAAATATATAGAGCCTTATTCGTGTTTCGAAATATACTGCGCCATGAAACGTCCCTACAACGGCTAGTTTTATTTATTTATTTTGTGTTGCTACTTAAATTCGGGCTTGCTTCTTTGCGCACAATATAAAGGAACTCTTTTTCGCCGGGTAAATTGCCAAAAAATTTAGGAATTTTTACTCACTTATTCTTTTTTCTTTTCTTTTCTTTTTCTAGTTTCTTCCCTTGCAATGCTTGTTCTAGATGCTAAATTTTTTTTGTCCGTGCTTTTTTTTTCCTTCTCCTGTTACAAGCATTTTTATGTGCGGAAATGCAAAGAATTTTCTTCGTTAGGGAAAGGTGGCAACGGTCTCGTGTGGTTGTTGAAAATTCATTTATGCTAAGGTGTTCAGAAAATATTTTCCGAAGTAGCGAGTCACTCGAATGTAGAATTTAAAGCGTAAATCGTCGAAATGCCTGGAATTGCCTTCAAAATTCCAGAAACAAAATCGTTCAGGCAAGAAAATGTGTAGCACAAGAAAATTAAATTCGAGAATACCGCACACTAAAGTAGGTTTATGGTCCATAAAATGGCAGATGCGACCCGATAGAGCAAACTTTTCCTCAGTTTATTTCCATAGTTTTTAATGGGGAAGACCAAAAAACATTTATTTAGATCATTTTATTTAGACGTTCGAAGTTTACTTTGTAAGAATCAAAATTCATTAGTGAATAAATTGTACTGAAAGAGAAGACAGCTTAAATCTTAGAGGAAATTGTCTTTTGGAATTTTTGATTCCTGATAAAAGTATTAAAATTTTATCCTATAAAATAAAGAATGATATTTAAACTCATCCTATACACTGTCAGACAATTTGTGGCATGACATTGTTGTTCGAATGACGTTCATTTCTAAACCATATCTCTGAAACTCTGGATGTAGCTATTAAATTAAAATAAGATATTATGCTGAATCTTATTCTATAAAACAAACATACTAAGGCAAAATCTATAAAAGAATCAATCTGGCCTGAGTAGTCAAGGAATTTGAATAAGTGGTAAACAACTATAGAGAATTCGCTGATTATTAAACAATCCCCAAACCATATATTACAAAATAAACATCCTCGATATATTTGTATGGACCTAAGAAGGAATATTTCTCCATCCTCAATGACGTTTTTCTTATCCCCAAAGAGTAGTAAAAACGAGCACTGAATCGGGCCACTTTAACACAGCTTATTGATGGTGTCCCGCTCTCCAAAGGACTAACAACAAAGATTAAAATTCCCTTTTTGTCGATACAATGACTTTTTGTTAATATTCGATTCCAATACAAAACCAAATTTCTCAAATAGACGAGAATTCGGTTTATAATTTCTTCTGCAATAACTATTAATCCAGCTACAAAATAAAAGATTATTTCCAAGTAGTTTTATAAAAAAAGTGGGACATTATACCTCAAACATTAGTCAGAATATATGCTGCATCTCAATGAGATTACAGATGATTTTTTAATAGTGTTTCATTGGTACATATTTTAATTCCGGTTTTTTTTCTTTCTTTTTTTTCATTGGCGGGATAACCCTGGTCGGGCCCTATCCTTCCTCTGAATTTCATGCCATGCCGTTCTGCTCATGGGTAAGGTTTTCCAATTTGTAGCCTTCATAGCTTAAATATGTTATTTTATTAGGAATAAATCTTCTAATAATTACCATTTATTATATACAATGCTTACTGCTCCGTGGAATCCTATCCGAGGAGGCATATACTTCCCAAACAAAAATACCATAAATGACATAAAGAACTGTATTATATGTTGCTGGAGTCAAAAAAAGGAGTAAAAAAAATATTCTAGAGAGAAAATTGGTGAAATCAAATTATCGGTTATTCCTTCCGGCTCTATTAATCATATTTTGCAAAATATTGTTAATACATTAACATTATGAATAAGAACGTTGCTGTCTTCTGTGATCAAAACTAACCAAGTTATAATTATTTTAATTTCATCATTTTAAACCATTCAACGGCCACTTTAAAGAAATGTTATGCGCTGACTGGCGGTTTTCTTCAAGGCTGATATTGAAATGGTTTAGAATCGTTTGAAATTTTGATAATCAAGGTTTCTTAACTGTCAATTTTAGTCTTAGAAATGAGAAAAAAGGTCCAGAAAGGATTTTCTTTCTTTAAATAATTAACGTGTCAATAATATTTTACCTAATATAAATTTTGGGAAACAAGAGGCTGTATTGAACACTAAGTGCTTTTATTTTCTCAACAGTAAGTATTTTAACATCTGATTTTTTTAATATCAGTTAAATTTTTCTCAATTGCCAACTTTAACGGTTGTATATGGAAATATGTCAAACTTTAAGGGCTTAAAAATTAGACATTGGGTCACTATTAAAATATCAGCCTGTGTAAAAAATTAAGAGAAACAAATCAAATCAACGAAAATTAAGAGTACAAAAAGCAGTTATACATTTAGAATATCAAGTAATCATTAATAGAGTTTTAATTTTTTGGTTTTGGCTGCATGTTCACTGCTTCGTCTATCAGCTTAGACTTATTTGACGTATATGAAATCGTACGGCGGCATTTGATATATTTAGGATGTGTGTGAACCTATCTTTGTTGTGGCTACGTTTGTACCACATTGATTTATCATGATATAATCTTAACATTTTTATGACAAAATGGCATTTTTGGTTAAATAATAAACATGTATTCTCCCCAAAACATCCGATATGTCTTTATAGAGCCAAATATAGACTAATACATAATTAGTTTAGTTATATTAACGTCCCGTTGTAAAGTAACACTAGGACTATTTTGGGACGGACCTCGTAATTTTAAACCGCGGTCAGATGACGAGGACGACACCTGAGCTGGCACCCCCCTCTCCACGCCACACCACACTAGTGGGAGGACGTTTGGCATGACGGATTTAACGTGCAACAGACCCCCTTACATGACGGTTCTTCGGTAGAATCGGGTCTCGAACCTGAAACCCTACGGCTCACAAGTTGAGACCTTATCAACAGGCCACCGCGGCCCTCTAATAGATAATTAATAAAATTTCATTTACTTAGTGCAAATATTCTTATTGGAAAGTGAAATTAAATTGTTTTATAGGATGCTATAATTTGATCAAGGATATCCAACACAGAAGAAAAATTAGCAGTTAATAAAATTAACATTTATAGCAATGCCTCAATTACTTAATACATTTATTATCAAGTAAAAAGCAAGCAACTCCTCCCCCCTTTTTTTATGCGAACATTTAAATTATTTGGACAAATTTATGATTAATAAAAGATAATATTAGAGTTAATACTGAAGAAAAAAATTACCCGGTCCTATACTAAAATCCCCCTTCAATGTAACTAAAATTTATTGTAAAACTTTACTTATTTTGGTATTATTTGAACAAATGCATTTACCAAAAGCCATATCTTCATAAACATTTTATTTCATTTATAATCAAAATAACGAGTATTTGTATGTATATATTATGATTTATCTCGGTGTTTTCATTTATTTTGGTCTGAGAATTGCAATGAAAATTCATTTTAATGAACAAAATACATAATATGTTGATTCACAAATCCGCAGCGAAAATTGCGTTTTATTAAAAATTGTTTTCAATACTTTTCCTCCTTTCATACAAAAGAGCAGAAATTACTCCTTAGAGAATAAAAACCAGTTTTACTTCTCATCGCATTGTTAAATACAAAAGTTGAAAATAGACGAATTTTTATCATCATAAACGTTTGAATATTTTGAAAATGATTTTATTTCACATATAAATGCTGTGATGTGCATATTAATGCCAAACTTTAAAATTCTCTTGACGCTTTAATATTTTTCTCTAAAGTATTAATATCTCAAATTACCTACAATAAAATAAAAGATTTCAGTTGTGAAATATTAAGCTACTGCGCTTCAATCCGGAGCTTTCATCTAATGTTACGTAAAAGCGTTCGAAAAGTGTAGGATTAAAATTACCTATGGAACACCCTCGAGATTTAACGGAACTGAACATGATTGCTTTGGTATTTTGGGGCCCTCAGTAGCAATGGGGAGCGTTGCAAACCCTCTCTTCATTGAAGTTTCATAATTATTGAGAAGTAAGACGATATCCTAAGGGATTAGGAAAATTTCAGAATGGATTTTCTCGGCGATGAAAATCCCAGCGTAGGAAAAGTTATACTATTGAAAAATCGCAGTAGTTTTAAGTATTTCCTTGAAGACTTCATAAATTTTGGTTCCGGTAAAATTCACTACGGATAATAGGTTATATTAAAATTTGTTTTATGGTGTAGATTTATATTATGTTTGTGAATATGTTCAAAATGATGATAGTCATTTTAATCGATAATTAAGTGACAAAATAGTAAGCATAAAGTTTCAAAGTATCCTTATGATAATGAATTATTATTCGAAAATGAAGATATAATTTTTAAACATCAAAAATCTTTAGAAGCCGGTACTTTATTTTTAAACAAGATTTGTTATAATATTATTAAAAATATCTTAGTTCTAATTGCCACAGAAAAATGAACGAAAGCTGTAATTGAAAATATCATGCACATTGGTACAGTGGTCAAGAAATAATAAATAATGAACCTTGTAATTTGCAGTACATTTTAGATAGAAATTACTAATAATATTAAAAAAAATTGTTGTAGAATATAACTTAGCCTAAATGTTAACGAACACTTAATTCAAATGTGAAACACTGAAATCAGATTGAAATGGATACTGATCCACTAACAGAAAAAAAATTGTAATTCCGAATACCAAATAGCATATTTTACATCGCATTGGTGAAAGATAGTTACGAAATATAAACCTATGTCGTGAATCTAGCATTATTAACTAATTCTGTAGTGAGAATATAATTTTTGGATACCTCTCTCGCCCGCTGATTGACACCAAAATGTGAAATAAAATTAGTTATAGTCACAAAATAACAACTCTAATTTTATTGATTTAAGTTGTTGCGTTCACTTGCATGCGATATTACTGATCAATTAACGGTCAATCAATCGTCTGACAATTTTGTTTCAAAATTTGATGAATATGTATATTTTAGATGCTTAATCTGTGCATCACATTTTATTAGATCTTTGCTTTTTTTTTTAGTATTTAGTAGTTAGTATTTATTGCAGTCGAATAGACAGAAAAATATACTTACTGTGAACAGATTTCGATTCAAATTTGACGAAAATCTACAAATTTAATCGTTATTCCATAAACCAAATTTCAGCCGTCTAGACCAAATAGTTTTGGAATCATCATATTCACAAACAGGCAAACGAAATACCAAAAATGTGATTTTTAGACTCGTCAAAATCTCTAGTTCGAATGTTTTGACGATTATATTACTTCTTTTATAATTAATATGCGTTGAAGCAAAACAGACTTCTCTTAGTTGCTTGAAAGCAAACCAAAGGTCGCGTTTTGTACAATCTTAAATACCGAAGATCAAAAGGGCAAGGTATTTTTAAGCTCTATTTACTGGTATGTGAAAATGATAGTTCAAAAATCCGAAGAATCTATGATGCATGAATTTTATGTGATTTCCACCGATTATTTACAGAAGAATCACTTTTTGCTTCTATTTGAGCTCCAAAATGAATTATAAACGAAGCTAAATGCTAAATGAGGGATATCTCAAAAGTAGACACAGTAATCGAGAAAGCAACTCTTCCATTTATTTCTATTGCTTTTCTATAAATTTTATATTTGACTTACTTTCTTCGAAGTTTGGGATTTTTTTTTTCATTTTGTAAGTTGTTCAAATGTTACTTAATTTCTTTTCATTTTATATCTCTTTTACATCCCAAAACATATTTAATGAATGTATTTCTACAAGCTCAGGAATCCACTTGAATTATTTGTATGTAAACAACAGAAAATGAATAAATTTAGCATTTGTTATTTTACTGAAATTTTAAAAAATAATAAATTAGGAATATTATATATATTGCCGTTTATTCCAAATCAAACCCTGTATTCAATGATAAATATAATATACAAGCCATATAACAGATATCAAAAATGTAAACCATGTTTGTTCCCTCTTCATCTGTAAAACTGTTTACTGTTCAAAATCATTCTTTCTATTAAAATACTACCTTTACTCACAAGAGACCAGAACTGCAAATCTTTTTTCTAAAATTGAGCAGTATATTGTATTAAAAGCAATGAAATCTCTATGAATCTAACCAAACTTCCGCATTAAATTTAGAAAATTACAACCAATATCAATTTTAAACATCAACATAAATCTTTATAAGGCGAGGACATACGGCAGAAACAAGAGAAACGATGAAGTTCCACCATTTCATGACATCAAGAAATATTGCCTTTCTACCAGATTCAACCACCCCCTTCCTCTACCGCAATAAAATCTCCCTTTTCGAACATTAATTAACCCTAACGATCGTGTCTCTGTGACCGTCACTGACCAAAGAAGAAAATGAGCAAGAACGTCACGTAATCTCAAGGGGGAAGAAGGGTCGGTACCAAAGATTAATCTCTTGATTTTACCTCCCCGACTTTCATTTCAAGGAAAGGAGTTCGGCCGGCCTTTTACACTTTTCCGCGTTAACTGCTGTCTTCACCACTCCCTCACCCAACCCCTAGAAGAGATGATCCCCTAATCTCGCGGCCCTCCCCCCAAACCTTTTCACAGTCGCTTTCTTGGTTCTTTCGGCTCCCACTGGAGAGGTAAATCCCTTCCAGAACCTTGGAAAATAATTTTTGTGCAGCAAAAGCCTGCTCTTGTTGGGAAAAGTTTTCCCTTTTTTTTCCCCTTTCTCTCGTCACACGCTCGGTATTTTTGTTTTCTGGAAGAGGAATATTTTCGACAACGAAAAGATGCTTCTAGAAGAAGTTTTGTTTTCGCTTCTGAAGCTCGGTTGGCAGAGAGAGAGAGCTTGCCTGCTTTTGGTAACTGAATTTCGGAGATTTAGAAAAGCTTTTATTTTGGACCGAAACTTTTACTGAGATATTGTCTTCTAAAGTTGGGCATGTCTGTTCGATGTTTTCGCCAATACGGCGAGTTGAAGAAATTTTTATCTTTTGGATTTGGTACATTCTGAAACAAATGTATTAAGCCACAATATTTTCTTCTTCTGGAGATTTCTAAAGGTCAACAAATGTCAGAGGCATTTTAATTATGACAAAATATTTGTTTTGACTTTTATATAAGGATACAAGCAGAAAGTAATGGTTTGGTGGCAAACCTTCAGAAAAACTAGAAACATAAGCTAAAAATGAATAATGGGGAATTTAACAAATTTATTTTTATATACGAAATATTTATCGACAAATTCAAAATGACAATTTCATTTTTCTAAAAAAAATGATGTGTTTAATGAATGGATGAATAAACCAACGACAATCACTGTAAAATTCAGCCGAAGACAATAACAGTAAAATATAGTCAAAGACAATAGCAGTAAAAAAAGGATAAAAAAACGCTCCAATATCGTAAAAAAAAAAAAAAAAAAAAAAAAAAAAACACCTCTGAAAATATCTGCACATCGGCGACAGCACAGTAATTAACAATCATAAAGATAGAATAAATATTAAATAAAGCATCTGCCATCAAATTGAATATAAAAGATTTTAGTTATATCTTGATAGTTAAAATCCTATGTAACGAAATTATGAGATTCTACGAAAACGTGCTCGAAACATCTGGCCATTCTATGCCATGGCCTTATCTTGGCTTCCATATATGGAACTACATTAGTTTGGAGTTTTTAATGCTTTTTCAAAAATTCAGAAATAATCGCATAAATAATGGGAACGACTTATTCTCTATTGAGAATCATTTAGTGTGTTATATAATTCCAATTCTTATATAGTATAGAAAGAAGTGGCAACAAGTTTCACAATGGAAATGTCAAGGAAAAAGATGGTTTCGAATTCTTACAAAGAATTGTACTAAGCTTATGTATTGAGTTACACGTTCTTGATATAAATTTAAACTAAAGTTTTTGACCATTATGATGATATGCAATTAAAAAAATGTCCTCTTTTTTAGGGAAAGTAATTCAAGATAACACCAGACTTATACAATATATAAAGTAGAAAAATGAAGTCAATGCTCAAAAGCATTTATTGATGTAACCCTTTAAGTAATACCAAAAATGCGTGAATTATCTTGTGTAGAAGCTTCTCTGTACGCCCATTTCTAGCATTGATTATGCAACAAATCCATTAAATACTGGTTATTCTATGATCAAATTTATTACAAAAACTTCAATACATTTTTATTGTATATACAGATCAGATAACTAGCATCTCAGCAACGTCAGTTAATTGCCAGAGAAAAGGGATATTTATTTGCTATTCTTTGTTTAACCCTTTCTAGGGCCGTGGGAAGTATGCTTCCCACCAAATTTATCAATCTTTGTATGAAATGATGTAGGTTGGCATGCGTTCTGACAAATTTTTAAAGAAATACAGAACCTTAGATGCTTTAGTTCTTTGTCTCACACAAAACGATGTGTCTTGATTTGTACTTAATTATTAATTAACCAAATTAATTAATCAAATTAAATTTATTTAATAAATTAAATGAATCCCTTTTCTTATTCTAATTTCAAGCCTAAAAATATTTTAACATAATATGACTAGAAAAAAATGGCTCTTTAAAGGGTTAAGTTAGAAATTCTTTTTGCTCCACCTTCTATCAAAAAGTTCCTTTTTATCTACTTTCTTACAACATTCGATTTATTTCAGAAATAATCGCTGTTTCTGCGATAATTGCATTCGAACTTCGATCATTGCAATATGTTTTCACAACCAACACTTGATTTGCTGCGAAATAACAGAGCAAATACCAATATTTAGGATTCTAGCATAGTTTGAAGCAAGTAGTTTTTATATAATAATAAAATTTTCTATTAAAAATTATTTGCATTTTAAACCTTATGTCATCTGAATATTCTATTCGTATTTTAAAAAGCCTCAAAGTTGATCATTCAAGATAAATATAAAGTTGCGAATTCCTAAAAGTTACAAAAATCTGCGATTCTATCCGGTATTCTGGAAGTAATTTTTCTAAAAATAGACTGATATAAATGAATAAAAGATTACAAAAAAGTTATATCACATCATTACAATTTCAAAATGAAAAGCAGTACAGATTTCCGACGATATATCTTACTCTAATTCCAAAGAATTTCATTATCTACTTTTGAAGAAATGCTTATATATTTTTAAAAAAAATATGCCTAACTGAGATAACAAATTTTAAATTGCTTTAGCTTAGAACTACATTGAACAGAATTTATGAACTTATCCATCTTATATTTGAGTATACAAAGCAATCATAGTCTGCACATAATCTTCGAAAAAAATAAAGCCATTTTAAAATATCATATTAGTTTTACCTCTTAATGCTGAAAATACTTATCCGAAACAAATTACTCGAAACCCATACCTACATACACAATAATTTTGCTCTAATAAAAAGAAAAAGAAACTCGTGAAATTCCCGTGTTTTATACAAATCCACCAGTATAGTCTCTCTTTTTTTTTTCTTCGTCATTTTTAAATTCACGAGACGCACACGTAAAATAAAATAGGAAAGAAAGAAAAGAAAAAAAAAACCTTACAGTCGCAGCAGAATCCTTCCTTGTTAACAAGATTGTCCAAAGAAACCAATCATACGTGGGAAACATGGAAGAGAAATTAATTTTTTGTCTTCGTTTATCTTTCGCAGGGGAGAAGATATAAGATGAAAAAAAGTACCCCGTAAAAGACGGAACAACTGCTCAGATTATAGAAAGACAAGAAGAAGGAGAATCTGGAGAACACAATCATCCAAGGAGTGAAAAAAATGGAGAACCTTAAAAACTCGCCAGAGAGTTGATACAATGTAATCCTTGTGATGAGAAATGCGACCTCATGACGTATAGGATAAAAAGGGATCAGGGTTGATTGAAAAGTTCGCCGGTGCAAAATCTTCAGTTACGGGCGTGGTGGTAAAAGCGCAGGGCTTTTTAAGTGAAAAGTTTATTTTTATCACGTAATTTTATTTGAGGAAGTGTATTCTGAGAAGGAGGGTTTTTTTTCGTGTAAGGTTTTGTGTAATGAGTTATACTTTCAGGTATTGACTGAGGTGACAATTCTTGTGAAGGACCATTTATGTCCGTAGAATAGTCTTTAATTGGACAGCATATTTATGAAAGTTTATAATATTGCTAATTTAAAGTGCTATTCGAAATAAATTTAATTGATTCGGTCACTGGTATATTCAGTATGTGATTATAGTAAATACAATACACATTTGAGAATGTTAGTGTTGTTGCTTACTGAAAATATTTCGAATGTATTCAACGTTCGTACACAATATGAACAATCATTCAATAAGTGAAAAAAAGGGGGAATCTTAAAAGCTCGCCAAAGAACTGATGCAATATAATCCTTTTTTTATGAGAAATGTGATTCCGTGACTTTCAACATGACAGGGATTGATGAAAACGTTGGTGCAGAATCTTCAGTTACAGTCATGGTGGTAAAAGAGCAAAGGAATTTTAGTAATATTTCAAATAATTTTGTTTGGTGGAGATAAATTATGATTAAAAAGGATTTTTCTAATAAAGTTTGTATGAAGAATGAAAATATAATTGGTGTCCATTTTGAGAATGATTGTTTATATATTTTGAATATTTCGCAACAATAATGGATATCTAGGAAGAACTAAGCATTTTTTAAATTTAGTATATTTTTTAAATTTCATTTATTTTGCTCCAATTTGTTGTACAAATTCAACTGTAGTTGATGGATTTGTTAGATGGAAAACTGTATGTCAAAAATACCTTTAGAAAGCATATAAAGATTTTTTAACGCTTATTTCCTGCAAATTGTATTTAACACAAGTCTAATAGCTTGTCACATCACGGAAACGAAATTACAGGTCATTCATTAGCGTGATAATTTCTACTAAAATAACGCAAGAATTAAACATGTTGAAGGTACTATATTGTTGCTATATATGTACATGCTGTATACATGCATGTTATTGTTATGTTGCTATGTATGCACATGTTGTATACATGCATGTTATTGTTATGTTGCTATGTATGCACATGTTGTATACATGCATGTTATTGTTATGTTGCTATGTATGCACATGTTGTATACATGCATGTTATTGTCATGTTGCTATGTATGCACATGTTGTATACATGCATGTTATTATGTTGCTATGTATGCACATGTTGTATACATGCATGTTATTGTTATGTTGCTATGTATGCACATGTTGTATACATGCATGTTATTGTTATGTTGCTATATATATGATATATACATGTTGTAGATGCTATATATTGTACTATTATTAACACAAACCATAAAAGTTTGTTTGAGAATCAATCTGCCAAATATATTTTGTCTGTTATTTCTATTTCTAATAGACTTTAAATCAATATCTAGGACTAATCACGGGAAATATATTTATAATTCTAGTATAACTAATCAGAATCGATGATCAATCACACTTGATATTTTATAGATATTTTTATTCCAAGTAGAGTTTCATCAAAATCAAAGATCACTCACGGCAAGTAATTTTCCTGGTATTTCTGTCTCAAAGAACTAATTTAGTATTGAGAATCAATCATGATTTGTAATACTTTTCCTTAATATTTCTACTTCAAGTACAGCTAAATTTAAAACAGAAGCTCTAAACGCTTATAAAATTTTAAAAAGTATATTTTCTACTGTCAGTCGCAGTCAAATTGTAAAAAACAAATAGAATACCTAAAATTTCTAGTTTTTTTTTAGATTCATTGTGAATAAATTCAAATAAAATTTAAGCAACGCCTGATTAGTAACTACCAAGAGAATCATCATATGGGATTTGCTTCCCGATTAAAATTTATACTTGGCATTAAAATTTCGGCTGCATGTAAATCTAGAAAATGAAAAGGGAAAAGAAAAGAAAAACAAACTTTTATGTAATATTATTCACTTTGATTTTTATTGTTATTTTACATTTATAATAAAAAAAGGAAGTGAAATGAATTCATAGTCTTATTTTTAAAATCTCGTTTGATAAAATATTTAAAGACAGAAAAGAATTATTTATACCTAAAAAGGCTAATTTACAGAAAAATATTTTATATGGTAAAAATATTTTCTAAATGGTATGAAGATAAATAGGTTTTTATTGCCAGATGTGTTAAATTTTTTCATTGCTTATGGCAAAAGATAAAGAGAAAGAAAAGTAGGATAAAAATACGTGCCTATAAATTTAATGAAAGCAATGAGTTGTAAATATTATTCCGAAAATAATAAATGCTTTTTAGTTCGTTTAATTAACTACTCAAAACCTTTTAGAACCTTATCAGAAAAAATTATAGAAAATTTAATAATATAAACTCTAATTGTAACATTTTAACCTAATATATACAAATTGCTTACTGTGTAAATTTCAATTACCTAAAATATCTCAGTTAATTTAACATGTTAATTTTTTAAAGGAATTAATTATTGTATGCACCATTTTAAGAAAAATTATTTAAATTATATTTATGATCAAGACAATAAAATTCAACAATTTACAAATTAAATTCAAACCCAATATCTGAGCAATTTTTAATAGAAAAAATGTTTTGTCAGACCTTGAATTCATTAAGACAATTTTATATTAAATAATATTAGAAAGGTAACTAATAAAAAGCAAGAGAAAAAGATCATTAAGCTTTATTATTAATACCATTATCATGCATTTAAGTACAATTAAGTATAAAATATTATTTATATTATTATTGTATCAAATCAAATCATGAAGCTATTATGTTATTATAGACTAATTAAATATTTGTGTAATGTTTGAGAAAACCCACACAGGATTTTAATCATTTAGGAATAATTAGTCTCCAATATTATTTTTTACTTTATTAAAGTATTTATAATTATAACTGATATACCTAGAATTCAGTCGTTAAAATTTAAAAATTGATTTACATGACACTGTATTTAGTTAGAAAAAAAAATAAATGTTATTCTAATTGTTAAACTTTCAGCTTTTTTTTTTCTTCTTTTACGCAGCTGAACACTAATAACATTTATTTTAACAGCATATTCGTGGATAAAAAAATTTTAAAATAAATATCAATCCTAAATAAAACAATTCAGGAAACGAAATTAAGTTTCAGAGAAAAATCTAAAAACCATTCCAGCTACATATTGTTTTTAAATCCAACAAAAAAAAATCCAAGTTTAAAAAAAATGGTTTAAGAAAAATAATTAGCCAGATGTATCACAAGTCTAGCATTTTATTAAAGAATAGAAAATCCTTCCTTCTTTGAATCATCAAATGAAAAGTTTCTTTTCACACTTTCCTTGAGTTCTGTGTTCTCTTTTTACACTATATAAAAAGAAAATCATCTCGAAAAAATAAGACACTAATTCGCTTCAATTTAAAAAGGGATAAAAAAAAAAGGGACAGGACAAAATAATAAATGTTAATTAAGAGTTTTCCTGTGTATAAACTTTATCGCACGTCTCATTGAAATATTTATTTTATCGCGATGTTAATTAATAAGACTCTCCGAATTTAATTATAATTCTCCTCTTCCGGAAAATAAAGAAGTTCAACGTTTTACGACATTTGTTCGAATAATTCATCCAAGTCTTAATTATGATATTTTTTCCAAAAGCTAATCCGCAATTCTAGCTTTCGAAACTTTTTTTTCTTTTAAAAATAAGTATTAAAGAAATGAAGATAGAAAGAAATATTGAAGAACCTCGGGCGAAATTGAATAGGTTCTTTTCCAAGATGGCTAAAAGAATTAGAACTCGGAATAGAGAGTTCTAAAAGATAGAAGATGGGGAAAACAGATAAAAAATGTAATTTACATCATCATTGAGCAACTAATTTCGTCCATGGACCTAATGATTATTAAAAACTGCCTCATATTCATTCTTTTTAAGTGTGAAAAGAATAACTTTTTGGAACGAACACTCTGGAACTTGTTTTCTGCCTTCTCTCTGCAGTCAGCGCCCTCTGTCGGAAACTAAACAAATCTAATTAGCCAAGAGATTGGTGGCTGAAGTAGTTTCCGTTAGCTCTGGAACCACCTGAGTTGTTATCGCTACATTTTGCATACTAAATCAAATCTGTGTTTCCAATTAGAACGTGGTCTGTTCCGGCTATGTGCTAGAAGCAAGTGCCGGTTTCTTTCATGGTGGAAATTGAATTATCCGAAGTTAATGACGGAATCTTTTGTGACACATATTTTAACTTATTCTTTAATGGTGTAAGTAAGTTCATATCTCTCCTGTGCGCAGCAAGCTTGTTCTAATGCGTTGCAATTAAAAGTCAAGGGAATAAATCATTTTTCTTGAACTTAATTGTATTATTGTTGGAGATATAAAGAGTCTTATAGAACAAAGTAGGTCACTAAATTTATGTGATAGTGATTCAATGAATGTAGAAAATATGTTGTAGTATTACAGATAAAAAACTTTCATACTTATCATGTATGTTCTCAGTACTTTCTCGTATAGAATTCATACAACAGAAAACAATGTAATTAAACGTATATTTGGTCCAGATTGGATTTAGAGATTTCTAATATTGCCATCTATAGAGATAACAATATTCGAATTAAGTGCGTCTGTTAATCTGTGAACTTGACTGCTAAAAAATGCAGATAGCTTAACAAAACACATTTGGCATGTGAGTATTGCACCAAACTTGTATATTTCTGTACAATTTTTGACAAATTCGCCAATGGGAAGTCTGCCTGTTAGTTCATTTGAAACTGACATCATAACTCAAAAAAGTAACGGGCTAGATGAATGAAATTTAACATATGTTTTTATTACTTGAATTGTTTATCTGGCTCAAAATTTGGTTTTTAAATCAGCAAAATGGAAGAATTTCAAAATACATATTCCATTTTCACCACTATGCCATGAAGAACAAAATGCGTTGTAGTGAAAGCTTATAAGCCAGTTAACAGCTACGCTACCCGAGCAATTGCTTTTGTATCGTGGTCATGTTACTCGCCTGCGAACCATATGGTCCCAGGTTCTATCATCCGCCACACCGTCATGCTGTGATAGTATATGAAAAAGTGGAAGAAAAAATACTTTCTAATTTTTAATATTCTCTGATGCCAATGTCAAAAGTATTCTCTTGTTCTGACGGGTTGGCGGCTAAATTTTGACCTAATTAGAACTTTCGATTCAGACTGATATTTATTGAGATATTGAAAGATGTTCAATGGAGAGTAAAATACGGAGGAGCAACAGAATTGTAATTAATATAATCTTGTTAAGTCTCCTAATTTATCAAAATAGATTTTTCCTTGACAGATTTTGATATTTTAAGCTGTTTTCCCATTTTAATTAGAGACTAACTTTCGCGTTTGGGGGTACCTTAGAGAATGGTTCTCAATTATTATATGCATTTTCTCGAGTTAATTAAGGTAGACTGATTTATATATATTACTGGTATGCAGCGGACTTTAATTATTTTTTATTTTATTTTCAATCGAATTGCTTAGAGTAACTTCTTTATATCCCTGATTCTCTCAAATTAATAAAAATAAAAAACATATAAATGAATATTAAATAAAATATTTTAATATTCATTTATATGTTTTTTTCATTGCATATGTAAATGTCCCTAATGGGGACCAGTATCACGATATTACAGCATTATTAAAAACAGCATTATTCAACTGTCTTTCAAATTTCATAGAATTGTTCTTTCAAATTTCATAGAACTTCACTTTTTTTATTAGTCTAGTAAACTACGTAGATGTGAAACAGAATCGATCATCCTTAGTGTTCAACAACGAAAAAAAACAAAAACAATATATATTCGCTGAAACAACGAAAACAGTTTGAATTCCAGGGCAATAATATAATCTTTTGTTAGAAATTAGACAAAAAAAACTTTTAAAAATGGTCAAAATTTAGAGAAACATTTCACTAATTAAAAACAATATATACGCTTAAAAAATAACATGCTTATATATAACTTTTTTAGCAAATAGAATAATTTTTATTCAGTAATAGATTATAAATTTGTTGCAGATAAAACCCAAAATTCAATTACAACTTCAAAAAAAAATCTGTCTAAGGGTCACATTTCCTTCCTTCAAATTATATATGTGCTCATATTTGGTATTTATAAATGAAATGCTATAATATATATTACACCAACTCAGGCACAGATACACACATGTACACACTCATTCATCTTTATTATTAATAAAGATATCGGTTATAAAATTGCAAGCAAATAACAATTCATATACTTAAAAAAAAATATTTGGAGTTTTTCTAAAGCAGTCTATGGTCTAGACTGGCAGATTACATATTCGAGACTAGAAATCATGAAAGATGATCTGCTCATGTGAACTTTGCTCAGGACATCAATCGAATATGATGAATTCTTTCTCAAGACAAATTACCGCTCAAAGTGTTTCTGTCGATTCCTTAGATTTATTTCAAAACCAGCTATTTTTTCCATTTTTGATTTTTTTATGTGAATACACTTTCGTTAGAGTTTTATTGGAAAGATAAAAAATAAACGAGAGAAAATTTATTATTTGAATGAAATTATTTACAGCTTTTATACTCTTATAAATTGTCTAATGCGTTATGAGACCCGTTGGGGCCGAAAATCACTGAAAGCACTCTACAGGTAGATCGGTCTACCTTGAAGTATCAAAATTTCGCCCACAATTATTTCTTGAGTACTAAAAATTTTGAAAGCGGTATTCAAGATTTTAGTTGGAGTTTTTATTAAAAATAAATATAAATTTTTTTTCATCATTTTGGAATATATTCTTGGACAATAACCACTGATAGGCCAACTTCAAAGACTAGACTATTTAATGAAACTAGTTTTATTTTCGCACTATTTGTTTTTAATATCGATAAATTTAGAAAAATATATTTTGTAAGCATGCTTTTCATTGTTTTAGCAACTGAATTTATATAAACGAGCATAGAAGCGATATCAAATATATTTGAGGACTTTTTATAGTTGGTATAATTTAAACCTTTAAAATATTAAAAAAACAAAAACAATAGTATCTAAAATATTATCATACTATGATGTTTTTTATCTAAAATTTTGTATCCCCCCCCCCAATATTTTTTATGAAACATGGAAACTTGATGTTGCATGTTTCACCAATACTTGATTTAACACTTAGAAACACACTTTAACACTTTAGAAAAGTTTTAAAAATTTCATTTGAAATAAACTAACACATTTTTCAAAATTTCTTGTTATTTATTACAATCTATAAAATACTTTTTCATTTTTGATTGAGGATAAATCCTCTTTTCTACAAAACTTCAAGATGAAAGTGATGTGATCTGACAAAATAATCTGTTTTCAAAACTGCATACTAAAAGTCATTTTCCTTATAACTTACGATTTTAAATGTGTTTATCTTTTCATTTATCTCAGAATAAATCCAATAAAACGAATGATAAACTTTTTTTAACAGCACGGAGGGCCTCAAATGAGATCTCGAACTTAACCAAGTGAAGATGGAAACTGGTGAAAAAGAAGCAGTTCTTGAAATCCATCAAAACCCGCCACGCGTTGAAAAAATTTCTGCCAAGTTTACTTAGTAAAAGTAAACAATAAGGATAAAACGATATAAAATTGTAAGAAGGATAAAAACACGTTGGAAAAAATCTCGCGGATATACTTTATGAAAGTAAATTTTATTATTAAGTAAGAAGTCGCTGTAGTAAAGTGATAAATATAAATATAAACAGCAAGCGAAGCAAGATCCGTTTTTCATTCTTTATCCAATTCATTTTATTTATTGCAGAAATCAAATTTCAGTTTTTCTCAATCACGATGTACGAAGTTTAGATTTTTATTTATTTACTTTATTTATTTATTTGAGCTCTCGGAGTAATATTCTCAACAGCTCCGCGAGATATGTTGTTACTCAGAGAGAATTTATGTTACGAATTGCCGTTGGAGAAATTACTTTCTTCATATTTTATTTTTACTGTTAGTTTTATTTTAACTATTCCCTCATGTTTTAGTTTAAATATGATTTTCATTTTCAGATAGCAAAATAATTTAAAGACCATCAGTGGAAGATTTTATAATCTATAGTGATTCTTTTATAAGCATTCTTCCTTTATCATTACATATTTTTTGCGGGAGTAAATAATTTTCTTTAATGCAACTGATATATCATGTATTATAAGTAATTGTATCAGTTTCTTGTGATAAAATAGTACTTGGTAGTATCGAAAACGTACTCAAAATATGTACTTTGTTTCGAAACTGCAAGTAAAAAATTCAACACGTCAAGCTGGACGGAAAAGGTAGATAGATTCCTTTATATCCAAGTTACTATCTGGCAACATAAATTTTTGATGTTAATAAACAGGGCTTGAAAATCACTTTTCGGAGCATAACTTCTAAGATATTGTAGTAATCGAAACATTTTAAATACAAAAGTTGTTCGCCTTAAGTTGGCATTAATCTGGCCGGTAGGATTTACTTTTTCTATCTTCAATATTAAGAAAGCTATAGAGAAATGAAAATATCATCCGCTCACTATTTCCACCTCCTTTGAGCTAGATGTGTCATTTACGAACTCGTCCAAGATTTTTACATTTTTAATAACATATTCCAAGTAACTTACAATCCAAACAAAATTACTCTAGTTATCCCGTTTAGAATAAAATGTAAGCAAAACATTATAGGCATATAACTTTTGAACGAAAACTGATTTTGGGTTCTAGGAACCATGAACGGTGAATAATTGCAGAAATTTTCCGAGAGTATCGTCCTGAGAACCACTGCAATACGTAGTCTTTCTATAAGGAATCTACTTATAACAGTTTAGTTTTACAGACATTTAGTTTAAATCTAAAGTTGAGCTTAAATATCGACTTATTTTCAAATACAAGTATGAAGATATGGGATGTGATAAGATCATAGATAGCTCTTCCATACCAAACCAATATATAATTATTATTATGATTTTTAATAGATAGGATATTGTTTGCAAATTACATGATATTTCAAGAGAGGAATGATGAAAAGAATCTTTCAAATTGCTTTACATGGAATGCCACTGGGTAAGAGCTATTAAAAGTGGCACGAAATTATTTCTTAGGTTATAAGGACTCACTAAACAAGGGTTTACAAAATTTCAATTGGAATTTTAATTATTTTACAAGTTAATATATATGTTAATGTTAGGCTTCAATAACTAGGGCGCGTTATATTTAGCAGAAACCATTTATAATAAAAAAAAAGCTTTTTAAAATTTAAGAAACAGCTGATAAAGGATATCAAGTGTATTTCCTTATTATGTTTGACTATTTTTGATAACTGTTTCACAAATTTTTTAAAGTATAATTTAGTACAATGAATTTCAATGCTTTAGCTACCGAATTTATGCACGTTCCTAACGACTACGATAGACACATTGATTTGTATATATATGAACTTTATTATTTCTATTAAATAAATAAATAAAATAATACCAATAAATTAAAAAAATAATATAATTATATACGAATCTGACATTAAACATTGTCGATCTACAAAGGTTCGGACGCATTACACAATGTGAAAAAAATTATACAGTTACATCATTTTCAAGGAATTTAGCACTGCGTGAAAATATTAACCCTTTCCATTGCTAGATTCATCATGATCTTTTAATGACCATTTCATCATGATATACTCATCCACTGGTGAGCTACACTCATCATGGAATTAAAAGTATGTATGATATCTTTAAAAAAATCTCAAAAGTTGTTCAATTTTGAAAATTAAAAATACTCTGATTTTGTAACTGAATAGCAGTCGAAATATATTTCAATATATCAGACGTTAAGTTCAAACTAAACTACATTCCAAGTCTGCATCTACTCATAAGGGAAAATAGTGATTCAGTTTAGCGAGAAAAAATATGAACCTTCAGAAAATAATAAAAATCCTCAAAAAGAATAAGAAAAAATGCTAAAACAAAAGTTGAAAATTTGATGCATTGTCATGCGTTCAACTAGCACATATTTTAGTTATCTTTTCTGTAAATTCGCGTTCAGTTTCTTTTCATTGAAACTCCATACTTTTTTATTTTCAACTCAAGCTCTATTATTCATAACAGCATTGTGAAATATATTCAAATATACGTAACCTTAAATAAACAATACCTAAATTTTTACATTATTACTATGCCATCAGGGATTAATATATAGTTAAAAATGCAGTATGTTTCAAAACGTTTATCGAAACACGAAGATCTGAGATTTCAGATATTCAGTTCCATTGCACCAGAGAATTATAAGTACAGTGTATTTTGAAAAGTGTGAGCATGCATATTCGAAGTAAAATAAAAAAAAAATGATTATCTAATTTGTGAAACCATGGCTTTTGAAACACAGATTAAAGACGTGTAAAAGCACACTCTGATACAATGTTCATTTCAACAATATTTTTGGATTGTGGCTTTCATATAATTTCAATCATAAATATAAAATTGTAAACATAGATCTGAAAGCTGGTATCGAAAACAGTAACCTTATTGAAGACTTCAAATACATCTAGAGAACTATGTTAGTTCCCGATAGCGAGAAAATTTTTAATTGGCTCAGTAAAGACGTAATTCTTATCTTGATGGGGAAATATTTCTGAAGATAAAGAATCGTTTTTCGACAGATACTATTCTACTTATACCTCGTTATCAAAACATGGATATATTTGTTTATCCATAAATTCATGCATTTAAATTAACTGGTTTCGCTTGCATTAAATGCAATGTATTCCGAGATTATGGAATGTTAATTGCCTAACTGATATGAAGAGTTTGTTCAAAATTTTTAAGAAAGTGAAAAAGGGAATTAAAATTTTTAAAAATATCTATAAAATATTCATTGGCATTGGAATTTATCCTTTCATTTTGAAGCAACTCGTAGATTAGTTTGAGATTGACTTTTTATTTTTAATAGAAGTGAGAAGAAGAGAACGGCACTTGAAACAGTAATTCTTTTCCTCTATCCAAATCAAAACCACTCAGAGACACTATTACGACCACGAAACCTTTTTCCGCTGTCTGGTGTAACAATAATAATTATTACCATAATTCGATTTTTATGGTAGCTATAATTACAACTTACATATTGTGTAAAACACTTAGATATTATATTGGTATTCTAGCATTATGAATTTTTTTATGGCATTTGTTATTCAGCGTCAAAAAAAGGAAATATTCCAAGGGGGGAAAAGATAAAATGTTTCTGAAAGTAAATTTGATTGTACAGATTACAGCATTATATATTTAATAATTTATTAACAAATAATATACATATTTTGTGAAAATATTCTTCCAATTATATTGTATTCTTTTTTTTTCTCATTTAACAGCTTGCCATTTTGTGATACGAGACTTTAGTTTAAAAAATTAGTTCATAAAACCTTTAACTAATAATAATTGAAATTTTAGACATGTAGTCAAAACTAAAAGACCTCAAACTCCCGTTCTACAAATATACGGTGGATGCTCAAGATGACTGGATATCACTTAAAATTTCCTTGCCCTTTCATTAAATGGCTTAATTGATTGAATACTCGCGAGGAATACTTAGTTCGTTATGAGCTCCCCCATATATGCTACAGGAGTAGAGATGTTATCTGAGGATGTCTGAGCAAACATTTGTTTTACTGTCATCGGCTAAGTGGAAGACTCTTGCATATATATCAACCCCTTGAAGAACATTGGTTACCATGGCGGTTTTTGAGATGGGATTTAGGATTTTTTAAATCCTTGAAGCAGAAATTCTGACATTCCAATGTTTTGAGGTACGAGATTTCAGAAGCGACAGGGTTAATTTATTTCTTGGCAAGTACAAATATATCAACTACTCTAAATTAAAGCTGAACGTATTTAATTTATTCATCCATTTGCTAAATATTTCATTGTTGAAAATGAGAAAAAAAAAGGGTTGTAATTTAATTGTGAAGACATGGCCCATTTAGATTCAGATTGTTTAGTCTTTAAACTGTAACTTGGAAAAGTAAACAATAGCCGATACACTCTGACTCTGATGAGTCGATGGGTGTGATGTAAGAATTGTATAATATCGAACGAGTCAATTTAGTTAAGAAATAGAAGCAAAATTCCCCTGTTATGGCTGCTTTTCTCCCCTTCATAATTCTCGAATAAAGAAATACTTATAATGAGAAAATGTTGTGAAATATGTATTGATTCAATGTTTTCATATTTATAAATACTATGTTATTCTATTCAACCTGCTTTCCATTTCATATTTTTCCTCTTTTTTTCTAATGGTATTCATCTACTTACTGTTTAAGACCAGCTGATAAATTGTCAAAACCATTTTATCATTTACATTTTTCTTTATAATACGGTCAAATTCATCAAAGTATTTTGATAATGATTTAATAATTTTATTCTAAAAATAGATAACAGTATTAATAATTTTTTACTATTATATATAGTAAAATTTTGATTTAAAAATTATAAATTTAATACAAAATCAATACGAAGTATAATTAGTAATTTAATTATTCTATGTAAATATGTGACATTTCTGATTGAAATTTTAACAAACAAAGAACATTGAGAATAATTTTATCTGATTTATTGATGTTTCAGTACACAGCGCTAGAATAAACTTGAAAAATATTAACAACTCTCACAAACTTTTTTCGAAGAAAAATGTGACTAGAGGAATGATCTTAGGCGTTGTATTAAATAGTGTAGAGCTTTTAATTTATAGGACTATAATTTAGATGAATACGTTGGAGGAAGATAAGATTGTGCTCAGTTATAATAGCAGCAAATATTTTAATAACATCTACGACATTTAGCATAAGTTACTATGAGGCGAAGCATTTTAATGGCTATATATTTGTTAATGCATAAACGGTCCATAAATAAATTTTTAATTAAATTTTGTGCCAGCACAGAAGGGAATTCCATCTATAAATAAGAATTACTTGAAAGTTCTTAAGTTGAAGAAAAACATCGTTTTAGATTCGTGATAAATTATGTCGCCAAATTTTAAGCCAAAGGAAAAACAGACACTAACTTTATACTAAAGAAAAAAAACTATTAATTTTCTTCCAGGCTAATAAATAATAAACTTAATAATAATAAAAAAATGTCCTCTATCTCTATTATCTCTGAGGAGCGTTTTTATTTTAGGAGCTTTAAAATTAAGTAGCAGTTTCTAATTTATTCACTGTCACGTACGTAGGAGCCTAAACTTACTTTTAAAAGCAACTGCCTTTGTATAATGTTTAAGTAGAGATTAAGAAAAAGATAGATTCATCTTGAGTTGGAGGAAAAAATAAACAATACAAAAAATATACGACAATTTACTAGCATAATTCTTATAGTCAATTTTTTTCTATCTAGTAAAATATATTACTTCTGGAAATACAGTAATTTTGCTATAATTGATTTTAGTTTCTCAGATATGAATTTTGTACTCGTACTAATAAAATTATGCAATATTGCTTTCCTATACAGTTGGCTCCATAGAAAAGAAGAATTCTTAGATAGATAGAGGAATAGAATATAGAAGAATTCTTAAATAGATAGAGGAATAGAATATAGAAGAATTCTTAGATAGATAGAGGAAAAGACAATAGAAGAATTATTAGATAGATAGAGGAATAGACAATAGAAGAATTATTAGATAGATAGAGGAATAGAATATAGAAGAATTATTAGATAGATAGAGGGATAGAATATAGAAGAATTCTTAGATCGATAGAGGGATAGAATATAGAATTCTTAGATAGAGGAATAGAATATAGAATTCTTAGATAGAGGAATAGAATATAGAATTCTTAGATAGAGGAATAGAATATAGAAGAATTTTTAGATAGATAGAAAATAGAGGAATCCTTAATAGATATTCTTAATGGATGGTATATCAATGATCCTCGTTTTTTGTGAATTAGGAGTGAATTTGTTGATATTGGAGACTAAAAATGTGTTAACAAATGCAGGAATTGGGGCAGTATTAGGAGTAGACATTTGAAAATCCTTCTAGGGAATTCGAAACCCTATTGAGAGATAATATAAGAGGATACACGCACACCACACACGATATCTGATTGTTGGTCACAGATGTGAATTTCTACATTCATCTTTTGTGTTTGTGTCAGTTTTGTTTTTGTTATCTTTCTCCGTGTTTTCATGCAAAAAAAGCGCCATTTTATATTTTCCAATGTCTGTGGGCACTGTAACTGCAGAATGGATAGATCTGTACAAATAAGACTTAATAGGAAATCTTTCTATTAAAATTGCATATATACATCAACTTTTCAGTTTATACCTTTAAATGTTAACATTTATGGACACGAATAAGCAAAAAAATGTAAAGAGTTGTATCAATAAAGTGTGTCTTAATGTTTTTATCACCAGGAAAATTGTATATAGGTATCAAATTTTTTATGAAATCCATTTACTGACTGATATTTCTACTAGTGTCTGAAAGCGATTGCTCAAAAAGACTGAGATTTACGAAGCTAGGAATTTAATTTTATCACCCAAATAATAAATTTTTATCTAACTACGTTTCGAATTCGTTAAAAAAAATGTTACAAAAATGTCCGCGGTTTTCTCGTTGCAGCGAAGCGGGAACAAAGTGGCTTGCATGCAAAAATCTGAAAGATGAGATATAATCCTGTTCTATTGTTACTTTGCAACTGATCTCTGATTCTGATAATAATAAAATTTTGAGTATTCGTTGAGGTCAATAATGGATAAATGAAATTTGATTCGAGGTTACAACAAAGCTGCAAAGTTATATCAAATTTTGGATAAAATCTGACCATCTGTCTGCTTTCAAGTAGCTAATTAGATAGGAATTTGATTCTTATTGAGCAAAGGCCAAAATTTATCATTCTGGTATGATGTGTATATTTTCCATATAATTAATTAACAAAAAAAACAAGATTAGCTCTAAGTTAAAATGTAAAAAACTCCTGTATAAACATCAAAATAAAATCCTAAAAAAGTTCAAGATTTCAAAATAGCCAAATGCCATCGAACATAATAAATACAGTTACTGCTTAATGTACTTCAATATCTTGTCGACACAGGGGTTAAATTACATTAAAAATCAAAATTTCCAAGAAAATATAAGGTCTTGTTTTATATACAGGTTGATATCAAAATTTTAAGAGACAAACATTAAGAATAGGTCAGGCATTCAGAAAAAAATAATTTCTAACTAATGATCGTGGGATTATAAATACAAATCGGAATCAGCACTGTGGGTAGTTCGCTAAAGAATTAATTTAAAGAAACGAAGATACTAAATACAGCACTGATTTAACGAAATACGGATTCATAAAAACACAACAACATAGTGTCAAAAATAACATATCCCACGCAGCACGACATATATAGGACAGATACAATCGCAAAATATCATTAATAAACATCTGCAGTATTTAACAAGTTGAATGCTATGTGAGTCACCGATGATTCACCTATATTATCTAACTAAATGAACTTTTCTTAAACAACAAAGAAGGAGGTGTCTGATTGGGTGGTCTGAATTAAAAATGTAAGGCAAGAAAGTTAATGAATTAAATGTTTAAATGACTTCGGAATATACGTACTTGAACATTTTATTCATTAAATTGTATTTTTATGGTTTAATAAACTCCTTTGAATTTATTTTGGGCCGTAGAATTTGTATGATGTATCTTTTTCTTTTAGCTTACCTATGGACAGTATTCTGTAGCCGTCGCGTTTTGCATTTGAGACAATACATTCTACTATAGAATATTTATGTAGACTTAATATACCATTCATTTCGTTCCGTGTTTTTAGAAAATATCTTGTAAATTTACTCACAAATAACATTATATATAGTGTAACAAACTATAATAAAAATTGAGCTTTTTACTTTTATCAAATATGTAATAAATAAAAATTTACAAAATCCCTCTATACACATCACTTACTACATTTAATGGTTTGAATTTGCTATTAAAAGCAATAATTAAGTTACCCTCTCCAAAGACAAATTATAACAGTGATATTTTTTGCCTTATTTTTACTTAAGTTATGCGCTTTTAGGATTAATTACTTTTTTACCCATCACTGTTTGCCTTCTCATTATAATAATTTAATATTTAATTCTCTGCTTTTTGAAATACCAGGACTTCATTTTGTTCCACTCTTTAATTATTTCTGGCGTTTTTTTTTTCTTAATTTTAAAAGCCAAGTTTTAATCCTTACTTTTTCGTTTAAGAAGTAGTTGGTTCTTAGGTGCTTTCGCCGCAGTTAAAAAATAATTATTTTGAGAAATAATCTTTTCATTTTCGGTGCGCTTCAATTATTACTTTTTTTTTCTTTTTAAAGTATTTAGGAAACTTGAACTTAGGCAATTAAAATGTGAAAGCTTTAAAATGAGCCATCTATGCTCAGAAAACATCAACCATCTGAAAATGTTTAAAATATATTTGCAAACATTGGATTAGAATAGAGTGTAAAGTATTCTTATTTAAGGTGTTTTTTTCAGACAATAAGCAATTAGATATAATAAAATGATTAAAAAATAATAGAAATGAACCCTCAAAGCCTCTAATTATTTTTCTTATCTAATGGCTACATGTTTTGAAAAAATATCTTTTAGATGAATTAAGGAAATTGTATTGAAGAATTTATTATTAATTTTTTTAAATTTAACTTCAGTTTATGCCAGAATTTCAGTTGTATGGAAAAAAAGAGTTTAAACCATAAATAATGCGCATTGTTATTAAATAAACGTTATACTACGTAAAACTACACTTTGAAACAAAGATATTACATGTAAACTACAGGAGTTTACTTAGCAAGAATTGGTAAAAAAACAGACTGTCCGTTATACAGCATGAAATGTGGGTGATAACGATGAATTCAATGCTAATTTCTTATCGTATTTTTTTTTTTTTTGAAATACAATATAATGTTAAACACATTGCCTACGGGTCATGAGACATCTCGTTTTCATGTTTTCGACTAAAGCGATGCATAGCCAACCAGAAGCAATTATTTAATACATTAAAGACCGCAAAGAAATCTGTAAGATATACGCCTTGGACAGCACGTCTTTGGGCAAACTTGTACGTTGGAAAATCATCTTAACTTTGTAATATACGAAGCAATAATAGACGGGGCACTCAAAACGAGAAAACTCGTGAATTGTCCGTAACAGATGGGAGGCAAAACACGAGAAAATTCGTGATTGGTCCTTAATGTCTTGAAACAAGATACTGCTGCAAATCATACCGAACACCATTGCACAAGGGAACATGCTTTACCAAATATCTCACTCTAAAGCATTATTCAAATTTGTGAAATAAATTACGGTTAAAATCTAAAAAAAATCTTATATAATAAATACATGTATAAAATATATGGTAATATTTAACAATATTTTATGTAAATATAATACCAAATGCAAATTAAAAAGGTACATATATGCATCCTTTTTCTTCCCAAGCAGGCTTCTAGAGCGTTCAAAAATGTGTGGATCTTGGGAGTGCGTTGAGCTCGCAGAGCGTCGTAGGCAATGTGTTAAAATTTAAAGTATTCTTTTTCAAAAATTCCACATTTTTCACAAAATGAATGAAAATTCCTGTTATTCTCTTTTTTATATGTCACTAGCCTTCACTTTTGATTTGAAGCTACCAAGATTACCTTTCCGGGAGGATTACATTGATTTACTTTGATGTTTCATTTTGCAAATTTAACCAGTTAATTGTTTCGACCTCTTTTTAAGATGCATGTCTCGCAAAAATTTAGCGATGAGTATAGTCAAACACACAGTTTGTGTAATATAAAATTATGTTGTAATGAAATGACTTATTTTATATTTCAATAATCACATTCATATATTTACCTAAACTAACATACATTTTTTTGCATATGAATAAAAAGAAACATAAAAAATAAATTTATCATTTTAATTTTCTGTTAGATTATTTTTTTTTTTGTGTTCCTTTGATCGAGTTGGCCTCAAAATATTTTAAACATCTCGAAATTTACGAATAAGCTTGAGATTTTAAAATTATGTTGTAATGAAATGACTTATTTTATATTTCAATAATCACATTCATGTATTTACCTAAACTAACATAAATTTTTTTTGCATATGAATAAAAAGAAACATAAAAAATAAATTTATCATTTTAATTTTCTGTTAGATTATCTTTTTTTTTTTTTTTTTTTTTTTTTGTTCCTTTGATCGAGTTGGCCTCAAAATATTTTAAACATCTCGAAATTTACGAATAAGCTTAAGATTTCAAAATTATGTTGTAATGAAATGACTTATTTTATATTTCAATAATCACATTCATGTATTTACCTAAACTAACATAAATTTTTTTTGCATATGAATAAAAAGAAACATAAAAAATAAATTTATCATTTTAATTTTCTGTTAGATTATCTTTTTTTTTTTTTTTGTTCCTTTGATCGAGTTGGCCTCAAAATATTTTAAACATCTCGAAATTTACGAATAGGCTTGATTTTTTTTAGTAACATTGTAATTCAAACAACAAATTTTCACTACTTATTACTCCTGAAGAATAAATTCGTCATAACGCAAATTACTGTACTTCTTCCATGACGTGTATACTCCTCAAAAACTGTTAATGTTTACTCGCAATAATTTTGTAAACTTTTTTTTAATGATATTTACACTAGTTCAAAATTATGTTACAATTTGTTTAATAATCAAATTCATTTTGGATTTAGTTGGTGGACATAAGTAAATATTTTTCTTATATACATTAGCGAAGCGTCAACTCGCATCATAATTGCCTTCGGATAATTAAATAATTAATATTTATAATAATTATATTTAATAATTAAAAAAAAGAGTCACCTTCGTGTTATTTTTAATTTTTACACTATAAAATCATGAAATTCCTACAACAACAGACTAAATTTGAAAAAAAAAATCTAGTAATATTGATATAAAATTGGAGCATGCATAATTTGAACTAAATACTATACGAAATGTTTCGTAACATCATAAGCGATTTATATATGTAATGATATTTTAACTCTAATTTCAATTTAATTAATTTTCAAGATTTTATCTTAATTTAGCCCATAGTAACTTCATTCTAAAATATTCTCTTATTTCGTGATCCAATTCCACTGTCTACTTAATTTATTCAAGAGAAGCTTTGTTAAATTGTTGAATCAGCTAAAATCTAACTTTCCCACACCGCGCGTGAAGAGATAAAATACCGCTGATCATGCAAATTCTTTTTTAAAATCTCCCTGTGTTTCCCCTACCTTCTCCGCGCCTGTAATGAAAATCCCTATCGAAATCTCATAATACATTAGCACTGTGAAGAAATGTTTTCCCTATCAAAATCATAGGTTATATAAGACCAGGGATAAAATGTCCGAGAGCTCTTCCCTCATTCCTTTCTGTGTCGTTCTGTGTGCTCGTCGCTTGTACATATGCTTGCTTCTTCAAAATGAAATAAAACGACGTCACGAAATTAAAAGTATCTTCATTGTCTTCAAACTGCATCATGCTTCACAACAAATAATATATATATATATATATATATATAAATGATACAGTTCCATTTTTGTTTCTGGAAATTGCCCTTTCCTTTAAAATTTCCTAACCCACTTCAACATTAAATCGAATTCATATTAAACCCCCTTTGCTTCTTTTATACACCCAACTCTCATTTCTGAATCTGAACCACCCAAGATGATCTGCCAGAAGAAATCTACCCAACCGACCCAAGTTCATCTCACTGGATGCATAGTCTCTCTCACGGGGCCTGATGGAGATTGATAGACTGCAACACTAGAGAGAGACATATGGCATTTGAGACACCCCACTTTCCACTACCCTGTCTCGCTCTAAACTTTGATCGATGGGGACAGAGAGAGGCAAAGAACCGTATGACATCGAGTTTCCCTCCTTTCATTGTCCCCGAGTAGGAAAAAAACAACTAAACTCGCACTTTTTATTTAAATATATGCAAGGTCATCTACCTATACCGTTTCTTTTGCGTCTCCTAATAGGCGAAAGTCGAAATAGGGGTGCTAGAAGCTAGGGTACTGCAAAAAGGGATGTTTTAAACCCCAGCAATGCAATTACATGAGCTCGGGCTTAGCCCGGGTTACGCCGAGGGGAGATACATGTAATCCCTTATGTTCATACTTAGGATGGAATTTTTTTTTTGTTTAATTTTTCATCTTTTTTTTGCTTCTATCTCCCTTCCTCCACTTCTACTTGCATTTTTGATGGAAATTTTATTTATGTACCAACCTTCTGCCTCCAGTCTTAGGTTGAGGAGTTCTAGGCACAATTTAAAAGTCCAGGGGTCGTTCCCGCAGATTAGAATGAGATTGGATAACATTCGGAATCCCGTACTATGGCAATTTATAAGATATAAGATTGCCAGAGCTGCTTTGAATTTTTGATGGAACGTCGGGTAGGGATTTTGACTGATGGCAGGGATTACAGATGGGGTTACTGGCTTTTCCGTCAAACGAAGTAGGCACTTCAGAGATAGCATCAACACTTTACGGATGTCTTTGATTGCATCGCATGAATCATCTGGAAGTTTGTAGGAAATCGTTTTTGCTGAATTCTTCGTCTGAAGCAAATGATGAAGATTAATAACGTGAACAGCATCGTATCGAATTTCTGATTGCAATCATTATTCTCCAAAAAGTTTCCCACACGCTCTTCATTTTGGATTAGAAGAACTATTGCGATAAGCGGTTGTTTTCTTGTGATTTTGTGTTTCTTGAAGGTTTGTGCTTAAGATTTATAAATATTATAACTATGACTATGTTGTGAAATTCTTGCGGTATTTCAAAGTTAAGAGGATTCGATATCCATTAAATATCCGCCATGCACGTACGTGTTTGGACACTTAAACTGTTAGCAATCAGCATCTAAGCGATAACGTGTTGTGAAAGATTGAAGAGCTTAAAGTATTCTTAGATGTCATTTTCGGCATCTACAATGGCTGACAACAATAACGTCTGTTTGAAATCTCCCTCTATTTGGAAGCTTCAAAAATATGCTAATACACTAAAATAGAACTAAAATGCTAATAAAATAGAAAAATATGCTAATAGAACTAAAATGCTCTGGAAAAACTTAGTCAGGTTTATAATTACTTGTTGATAGATCATAGTTTGAGCTTCAAATGTTTTTAAGGTTGATTTTCAACTAGAATACGCAATTATGTTGGACAAAGACTGGTAAATATGGCAATTTAGTAAAATATCCCTACACTGATATTCTATGAAATCAGATTAGGATGCTGCCTGAAAAGCTGCTGTTATGCTTGTCATTAGTTATCATAGCTTAATTCCAAAATGGGGCAATAAACTATGAAATGTAAAACTGCATTATGGAATAACATGGGATGTCTTCTTATTTAAGAATTGTAATAGGATATAAAGTGTGCATCTGAACTGGAAGATATATATATATATATATAAGTATTAGAATCAAGTTAATAGGAAAAACAAAAAAATCAAATAAAAATTAAACCCAAAAAATTATAAAAAATATACAAAAAGAATCCGGCCTGAAGACTTTTTCAAGGGTCACCCTCAGGCAGGGATTCAAAGAAAGGGATTTTTTCTGTGAGGAAATACAGACATTGTCTAATAATGATTCCTCGTGACCCGAAAATCCCCTGAAATTATGCTCAAGAGATATACCATTTTAACAGAAAGGAAATATAAAACAACAAATTAGAAGAAATTAACCACAACAAAGTAAAAATACAATAACAAAAATAACAATAAAAACAAAAAATAGCACTAAAATTAAAAATTAAAAACGAAAAGGCCAGAACATACCATCAACAGTCAAGGAAACTTTAAACTATCGATTGTGATTCCCTGTTTTTAAAAAACTATATATATATATATATATATATATATATATATTCAAATTTCCAGGCAGCATTCAAGGAAAGAATTTGCTTCTATTAGAAAGAACTTGCTTGTATCTGATACAATACACTGAATTCTTGATCCTCCAACGACAAAGGAGATAATACACTTTTAAATGCAATTTCAATAAGCTTTCAAAAAACACTGATAAGATAAAAAATTAAAAAAAAAGCACCTATTAAAATTCTTTTTTTTTTTTTGCTTTAATTTACAAGACATTCGGCAAGATATGGTTTTATTGTCAACAAAAAATTCTAACTTTCTAGAACAGAAAAAATTGTATGCTTCAAAAAAGAATTATTGATTTAACAGAAACGAAGAAGATATAATCAAGAAGTTTTCTCCATCTCTTCATGGTTGAGCTTGGACTCTGAGTTATGTTAACATCCCGATTGAAAGTAACTGTAAGCTATTTTAAAAAGAACAGCCTAATTTTGAATCCCTGTTAGAAGAAGAGGACGGCATCTGAGCCGACACCCTGTCTCCAAATTTCTACATCACACGGAAAATGGGAATGTTTGTCCAACGACTTCAGACTAAGAGTATTTAAGGCTTGCATACATGATCAATGTATAATGGAATCTTTTTTTTTTATCCGGGGCCCATTCAAGACCTTGCCTCTAAGCCACCGTGTTCAGCGAATGAATTTAAAATACTTGACAAAACTAAGTGATATTAAATTCATGATACAATAGGATGTTTGCGTTGCTCGAGACATAATGAATATCAACATAATTAAAAAAACCACAGCAATAACCACATTATTTAATATAAAATTATGTATGAAAACAAAATAAAAAATAGTATTGATTTTGAAAGGTTATTTAAACTAAAATTGTACATAATCTTTAACTCTGATGAACTAAATCTGTAAAGTTTGCTACTTACTGACGAGTTTAAAATAATCAAGAAAAATGTAAAAAAATGCTATTGTCCAGACCCCATTCACTGGTCTGATTTAGTCTATTTTTATTTCATTCGTATACAAGTTTACAACTCCTAATTATCCCATCAGTTGTTGTATGCCCCCCCCCCACACCATTTTGCATTTTCTAGAGAAATCAAACGGACACTATCTCTCTTTCCATATACTATGAGATGGACAAACAGCAGTACCGAAATAAACTAAGTCAGTTTAAATATTCATTTCGTTTAAAAGTTAAAAATATATTTTATTAATTTCTTTATGTCTTCTTTAAATCTCATTTTAATTTTTAGTCAATTGTTACGATTTCCATATCTTGCAATGAATAAATAAATAAATGAACTTGCAGTAAGTAAATAAATGGACTCATAATTCGGTTACAGTAGGTTCTTCAGCAAAATGTCTTTTTTTATTTTTAAATTTTGATAGACTTATAACTCATATTATTTTAGAGACCTTACTCAGTTTTGTTTGCTGTGCTATTTACAAAATTTTTTGTCTACATTTTCATACACGTAATTATATCACAAGAAAGGGTAGCAATGTTTAAAAAATGAACACAGTTTGATTTTTTCGCCATTATTTGATTTCATTGTTATACTTTGAATGTAAATACAAAAAACATTACTAAAAGCACGTCTTGTACTAAAATTTATTCAATATGGGAAAAATAAGCGGTATTTTCATAACTTCATCAGCAGGATAGGAAAGAACACAAGATGACATATTAGTAGCAGCAATGAAAACGATTTCATTTGAACAGTGGTATATTTTTGTAAAATATAATTTTTTTTTTCTCAAAAAATAGAATAAATTTACGTCAAATGTTTAGTGTAATTTAAAAATATAATTTTCTTTAAATTTTAAATTGATGTTTAATTGAGGCGCGGAAATACTTAAAATTTCACTTGAATTTTAATCGATTCCTGTTCTAATTAAAACTTTAAGGAAACGTTGTAAGATTCACAGATTTACAAAATGTACACATGCAAAGTTTTGTAAGTTTAAATCAACCAACTACTTTACCTTGCAGAACCCTAGCACACACAGGCACACATTCGTTTTCACTGTTAGCAAAGATGGGGGATCCAACCCAGTGATCATTGCATTTTATTTTCCAATAATCTAATTAAAAGTTCTAATAAATACTTAAAAAACATGCGATGTAATTTATGTAATGTAATAGTGTAATTTAATTCAATGAAAACGCAACTTTATTTAATGTTATAGCATAATGAGATCACGTGACTCCAATAATAATATAGCTTATTGGAGGTACATAACTTATTTATACATAATAATACAATGGAAAAATAAATTTCAGAATGATATCCAACTAATAATATAAATTCCTTTTTGCGAGTATAAAATTATATACACATTAAAATGTCAATAATCAGATTGTATTATTATCACACTCACAATATTTCCAAACAAGGCTTGAAGATGTAATTTGTAGAAAGCTGTAGATAATGCTGTAGATACAGCTGATAAGATAGACTCAAATAGTTAAAATTCCAAACTATTTACCAATGACATATTGACAAATATATTACATTTAATTCCAATTTTAACTAAAGTAATACATACTGATCACTATCTTATTAGAATACATACTGTGGTATGTTCGAATGTTAAATGAATACTCAAATATCCATTCAGATATTCTGAATTTGAATGTGTATATTAATTATGAATGCTTTCATCTGAATGCACATTATCATCGTATAGTATGATTATTAAATGCACAGTTCTATAATTTAAAACCAGACAGATGAATTTACACAGACTGATGAATAAAAGATTTCATTAATGATGATTAATGCATTAAATATTTTATTCAGTTTGGCGTATTTCATTCTATTAAAATCATAGCAAGTAAATGACGGACTTGCGCCGTGACCAGGAAATATTTTGCTTTACATTGTCTTCCAATCTTCAGTGGCAGCCTTTAGGCGACATGTTTGCGGCTCTGTCATTCGATTACTCTGGCACTGAATTGACGCTGATTGGAAAACCTAGTGCCACGTGTCCTAATTTAGTCCAATCACGGTTTGTCAACAAATCCGCTACCTAACAACTATTCCCTGACCGAAGCACTTCTCTCTATTCGTTCTTCTAACCATCTTCTTCTACCTTTCTTCCTTATTTTGTTAGAAAGTAATGTTATTCAAATTAGCTACGTCTTTGAAGATTCTTCGAGGATTTTTCTTGTTTTTGTTTTGTTTTTCTTTTTTCGTAATTTTCCTTATCCTTTTTTTTCCTCGGAGGCAGACAAGATTTTGGCGCCTATATTTTTATTTTATTTTATTTTATTCTGTATTTCTTTTATATATATATATATATATTTTATTTATTCACACTTCCTTCTTTTAAAACAGGACGAAAGTGAAGAATGTCGAAAATTTCTTGTTGCGTTTTCTGCTTGTTAGAAGCAATTTCGAGCGCAATTTCACCTGACAGGCATGTCGAACGGTTATGCTCTGGAGAAAATAAAGTTTGGAATGAAATTTTGATGAAAATTGAGAAGTGCGAAATATTTTCATCCGCTTTTGTCTGACCGGTTGGAACATTCGAAAAAAGATTTTTTTTCAAAGAAAGATATTTGATGTCAAGAAATATTTTCCGATTCGTTACTTAATGTTTTTTCTTCATTATATAGACAAATCTTGATAATATATATATATATATATATATATATATATATATATATATATATATATATATATATATATAGTATAGAATGTGTTAAAATAAACCAGACTGATTATTTTGATTTCTTTTGTAAATAATTTATGCACGTTTATAAAGATACGTTTTACCAATGCAAATGTATAACTGAAGCACTTTCTTTATCTTTCCTTTAATCATTAACCTTTTCTTCCAGAAGGAATTCGATGAAAATACATAGAGATATTTCTTGAACAGATTTATTTTATGACTTATTTTGAAGGACTAAATCTATTTCTTACTTTAGGAATTCAGAAATTTAATCTTCATTTAATTTATTTTTATAATATATTCATAAATATTTTTCATAGAATTCATAGAAAATATTTCAAGAATTTTTCATATATTATATTCATATTTTACAAATTTTTATTATGCAGTATTCACATATAACGACGATATTTAGAAATTTTTCGCTCATAATTCTTACAATTAAAAATATTTTGCTGCACAAAATTCTAAACCATGTGATATGCTTTTGTATTTATCTTTGATCGCTCAAAGAATTGTTTATTAAGAATTTTGCATTGTGATTTTTTTAAAGATGTTTCGTCATTCTTAGAGACAGGAAAGTGCCCATTTTATTTACAAATCTATTTAAGAAAATTAAAAACAAATTCAAATAGTTTTAAAACGAACTGAATAGTTATTTATATGCTATCTAAAATAGGATAATTTTATTTCAAACTGTAAAAGACAGAAGTCACGAAAATTGTGATAATAGATTTCACTCATTAAAAATCTTAAAATAATCTCCTATAAGACAGAAACATAGTTATAGATCATTAATTAATGAAAACCATTTGATTGTCTGATAACTAAAATAACCTCAATAACGGATTTCGGTTATTTTTCTTAGTTTTGCCAAACAGAATCGATGATTGTAAAAGTACCACATATTTGATACCTTTTAGCAACTTTACGTAGGTTCAGGACTTAGAGAAATTCTGGTGGAAGATTTAATCAAAGACTGAATTATATTTTAACAAAACAATATGTGATAATCTAATTGGCTCATAAAAATCATCAATTCATTCATACAATGTAATAATATCACTTAGAATTCATAGATGGTAAAATGCAGTTATTTTGGGTAGATTCGTAGAAGGTAATATTGTCTCCGTGTTTTTCATGGAGTCGTGTCCGCATAAAAAACAAATCCACCATATAAGAATAATTACATCAAAAACAATGTTTAATGGTATACGACAGATCTTGCGTTCTTTTTTTCAAATGATAAGTATTTTATTCTTTTATTATTTTTTTCCGTATATCACGTATGTATCAAGAACAGTGCACAAATCAGGATCAACAAGCATCCACGTTTAGCGCATAAAAGTAATTATTGTACATTAAGGTAGAACGAAAATGGCCTCAAATTTTTTTTATTTTAGATTTTAGTTTCGTAATAGTGAGGAAAAGCTTCCTTTTTGATTCAAAAACAATTTTTACAAATTTGGTTGCAATATTACATTATCTTGAGGTGCCGCAAAGAGCTTGAAATTTGTAAATAAAATTGAAAAAAATGTAAATTTTTAAAATGGGCCTTTAAAAAAATTTCTTAGATTTTAGTTTGGTAATAATGGAGAAATGTTAGCTTTTAAATTCAAAAATATTTTTTAAAAATTTTGGTTACAATACAACAACATCTCGAGGCGCCGCAAAGAGCTTAATGTTTGTAACATAAATTGAAAAATTATAAGCCTTTATAAAATATTTGTATGAATTTTTCATTCATATAATGTTACAAAAGATGATTTTAAATACATATATAAGCTTTACAATTGAGAGAAATTATTAATTACGAAGCATAATAATAATAAAAAATAGTTTTATGTCAAATTTTGGGTTTCTTATTTCAGTATCCTTAAGAATTACAGCTGCAAAATGTATCTACTTCATTGCCCCATTAAACTGTTTTTTTTAATTAAATTTTGGCATATTCACAAGTGAGTCAATTTTAACTCTCATGTATCCTTCTCTTGCGATTGAACAGACAGTTTGAGCCGATTCGGCCACCAGTTTCACAGCTCTTTCAACTGCTTATATGTGACAAGGAAGCCGGGAAAAGTCGATAACCGAGTCCTCAATATTATTTGGTTCAGCTTCAGATGCCTTCTATATAAAGTCTTTGAGAGAGTCACTGGAAACATGCTTTAGCAAGGAGGGTTCAATTATGTCATTTTCAAGCCATGAGATCATGTCGATGTAATCCTTTGCATCGAAGTTTATCTTTGGAACTTCAAACTTCCTGACTCTGTCTTTACCTTCTGTTCTTGCTTTTAAAACACGCCGTAAACCAAGTTCTATTTGAATTTTACGTTCATCACTTAGCATGGACAAAAGGATATTTTCTGAAGCAGCAAAGTAACCATTTCTTTGAATAATCTTGTCTATAACGTTCTTGAGATCGTCAGAGAAAGAGTGCGACTATCCGATAAAATTAAAAAGATATTTGGAAGCATAACAGCATGAAAGATTTAACTTAATATTAAACTAAACAGGCACATGTCAGTTTTATCTTTTCTTATCTATTTCATGAATCTGATTGGTTGGCGTCTTTTTTTGTAACGAATACTGTTGTTCTTCAGCGTTGTCATTGTCGCCAGTTTCTAATTCACTAGTATTTTTTTTTTTTGCCAGTTCTTGACTAAACTTAATTCTTCTCTGTAGTTCTTTACTTTTTTTGCTTCTTATTTCCTCAAAGGCGCTTGTGGTATCAATATTAATATTACCTATAACCCTTTTCCTGTTAGAGCGTTGATCGTTTAGAACTTTTTTTTTCTTTTATACGTCAGCAATATCAAATAAACGTCCAGTTTCTTCTCTAAATTCTTGGAGATTGGAATCGAACTTAGCCGAACATTTTCTGCTTTAGAACTTTAATAAATTCCTGTATTTAGCATAAAAAGATCAGAGACTGGCATCTTCATATCGACCCATTTCTCTCCTGCCAACAATCGGGAAGGTGCTAGAGAAATTAATGACCCAAAGGTTAACTTATCATCTTGAGACCAATAATAGCGAGCGTCAACATGGGTTTAGGGAAGGTAAATCTGTAGACACAGCCATCCATGAGCTGATAAACAAAATTCAAGCTGCAAGAAGAGAGGGCAAGCATGTCTTAGTGCTCTCTATTGATATAAAAGGAGCCTTTGACAACTTGCAACACAAAGAAATTCTCAAAAGTCTGGATGAAAGTCCCTGTCCTTTAAACATCAATCGCCTCTTTCACAGTCTTCTCCAAAACAGGAAAGTGACCCTAATGACTCCAGAAGGTAGGGCCATGAAAGATCAGAAACAAGGCTGCCCTCAAGGATCATGCAGTGGTCCCGCTCTCTGGAATCTCGTAGCCAACGAAATTCTCAAGCAGGTCTGGCCAGAAAATGTACACATCCAAGCCTTTGCAGATGATTTTGTACTGGTTATCGAAGCGGACACAAAAAATAGCCTGGAAAGAGAAACTGAACTTGCAATAGCCAAATTTAATTCCTGGTGCTCAAATAATAAACTTTCCATCTCCACGGAAAAAACAACCCATATTTTATTCAGCAAAATGGCGAGAGGCCCCAGAATCATGTGGAATGGAGACATCATTAAGAGAAATAAATCTATTAAATATCTAGGAGTCCACATTGATGACCAATTAAACTGGCTAGAACGCATAGAAAAACAAGGAGAAAAGGCCATTAAAATGCACCAAAACCTCAAAAGAATCGCTGGAAGCACATGGGGAATCTCTCAGAAACACAAAAGAGTTCTTCACAAGACAGTAGTTGAGAGAATGCTCGCCCATGGTTCATCAGCGTGGTGTCTAAACCCAACATATAGAATGAAGAGGAAGCTCTCCACCATTCAGAGACCATTTCTTCTCTATATTTCAGGTGCTTACCGCACAACTCCAACAGCAGCGCTACAAACCATTCTCGGCATTCCACCCCTGCACCTGCAATTACAGTTTGAAGCCAGACTAACGACAATATATCGCCTAAGAATCCCTCTTCCTCATAATATAACAGAGATACAACCAGAAGATCTAGAGAAGAAAGCAACTGGTTGGTCTACTCACCCTTCACAGCATCTCAATCCCAACCAAATTTCATTGGAAGATGAAGGAATAAATTTATCTCAAATAAATAATATCAATATCTTCACAGATGGCTCAAAAACAGAACATGGAGTTGGAGCTGCGTTTTGTGTTCTGTTCAATGATTCCTGGTCCTACCACTGGTCTGCCAAATTGAATGACAATAATACCGTTTTCCAAGCTGAACTCACTGCACTTCATGAAGCAGTAAAATATACATCTCAGTTTTCAAACAACAATACTTTTAAAATACATGTTGACAATAGAGCTAGTATCATGGCATCTTCAAATCCAAAGAGCACAAACCAAAAAGCAAGAGACATTTTTGGTGTCCTGCTTTCAAAACCAACAATAAAAATTTCATGGGTTAAAGCACACGCGGGCAATATAGGCAACGAAAAAGCAGATCAACTGGCAAAGGACGCAACGCAAAATGGGCAATTCTACATGCAAACAAAGATACCAAAACCACATATAAAAGCCCTCCTCCGGAAAGACATGCTTGAGGAATGGCAAGGATATTGGAGCAATGGTGTCACAGGCAGAAAAATTTTTAATATCTTACCTTCAGTCAACCTTAATCCCACTAACTGGAACAGAGAGGAAATTATTTTCTTCTCAGAACACGGCCCTTTTTCTGCCTACCTCAAAAGGTTCAACCTGTCTGAGAGTGACCAGTGCAGTTGTGGTGGGATAGGCACCGCACTTCATTATGCTACGGAATGCATCCTTACAATCTCCTAGCATATGAAAAAACCATCACCAAGCCATGAACAGGAATGGCTGAAAAGAGTCGCCGGCAACTTCCTTTCCAGACAAAAAATCCACAGTATAATTAAATTTATAAGTGGAAATAGAGACCTATTCTCACCCCCATAGCACTCAACATCAAGTCTCATACCAAAAAAGACTAAGGGAAAAAACAAGCACTGCAGTCTCCTGTCACACATTTCAATCAAACAGAGATTGTCTTCATTTCTATTTCTCAAATCATTTTCCATCTGATTTTTTTTAACTGCATCCTGATCTACTATAACATAAAAAATGTGAACACAGATTATATGTATATTTTTACAAATTTTATCTCTCAATCTGCATTATATTTCTAAGCTAATTACTACAAATTATATTTCTAAGTTGAAAAATTATGTAAACGGTCTCATCATAATATAATTTCTTATATAATTGAAAATTTTGTAAATAGTTATTTTTGTTTCGTTTTCCTACTGTAAATATTTTGTTAATTAAATAAAATTCCCGTAACATGCCTACCAAACCGTTCAGTGACCAGAATGGTCACGGATACGGGGGTATGAGACGGCGTTCTGTTCTGTATTTAGCATAATAATTTTTTTTTATCATTTGTGAAATTCTTTTGTAAGAAGCAATGGGAATAGAAGCGCATGGCCATATTTGTTTTATTATGGGAACTCAAGTGTCACATACTTCGCTTATAGAAGGATCATTCTCTGAAGCAATTTGATGTTATTTCTAATATAACAGTAGCACTAGATTTGTAAGTAGTGAGTTGAACTTCATGCAGATCATTAAATTTCCCAAAAATAGAACACTTCGATATTTGTTTTATATTCATTCATTTAGACTGGGCCATTTTTACTCACAGCCAAGCACACAAGCTAACAAATCAGTTACACAATAGACGGAACGGAGACGCCAACTCAACTGAACTCGGCAAAGTTACTGATTTGAAACCAGCTCTGTCCTTGTCACCGGACGCAGACAAATCTCCGCCTTATCTCAATAACAACCGCTTCGGCGATAACTCAATGCCGTGCCAGAGCAATAGTAAGACTGTTTTTATACTTCTATTCATATCAAAACGCATATTTAAAGCTTTTTATTTTAGTTGCAAAAAGTGTATTTTTATGAAACTAACGTCCTTGCGGCACCTCAAGACCAACTCCAATATTTTTCATATTTATAATTTATTTCATTTACACCAAAAAGCAACTTTTCCTTGCTATTACAAATTAAAATTCAAAAACTGATCTTTTTTCGTTCCACCTATTATACATCTCTTATTTCTTTAAAATCTACCATTCCTCGATTTTATTTTACTCAACCATGCTGTTTCCCAGACTGAACTGAATTCCTATCAGATCACCATTTTCCTGAAAAAATAATGTTGATTTTTGAATGTGGAGAGAAATATGCTTTCTACATCCTGCAACAGCTATCAAATGATCAACTTCTCAACTTTTCGTTAACGCAATCGAAAAAAAAAATTACCTACTATAAACAACAAACATTTTTTTTAGATATTGTCAATAGAACTGAGAATCTGCTTCTAAATGCACCGGGAAAAATAGATCTTATTTCGTCATATTAAATATCTTCAACGAAAATATGCGATTACGAATTTATGATAAATATCAGACGAAGAAAATTCTCATTAAAAATCAGTGGTTGATGCTTGTACATGTAGATAATAAATATTAATTTGACCCATGAATGATTGACAAATGCATTAGACATTTTTGTGCATGTAAAATACTAATTATAATTTGACCCGTGAATGACTGACAAATGTAGTAGACGAATATTTTTTTGCATGTATAGTACTAATATAAATTTTACTCATGAATGACTGGTAAATGTAGGAGACGATTATTTTTGAGCATATAAAATACCAATATTAATTTGACCCATGAATGACTGACAAATGTAGTAGACATTATTTTTGTGCATGTAAAATACTAATAATAATTTGACCCGTGAATGACTGGCAAATGTAGTAGACGATTATTTTTGAGCATATAAAATACCAATATTAATTTGACCCATGAATGACTGACAAATGTAGTAGACATTATTTTTGTGCATGTAAAATACTAATAATAATTTGACCCGTGAATGACTGACAAATGTAGTAGACGAATATTTTTTTGCATGTATAGTACTAATATAAATTTTACTCATGAATGACTGGCAAATGTAGTAGACGATAATTTTTGAGCATGTAAAATACCAATATTAATTTGATCCATGAATGACTGACAAATGTAATAGACGATTATTTTTGTGCCTGTAAAGTACTAGTATCAATTTGACCCGTGAATGACTGACAAATGTAGCAGCCGATTTTATTTGTGCATGTAAAGTATTCTAATATAAATCTCAGCCGTGATTTACTGACAAATGTAGTAGATTATTATTTTTGTGCCAGAACATTATTATATGCAAGTAATTTGCTATATATGAAAGTAAGGTATTATAAGTTGAAAAGTTGTCCATCTAAAAAACATTAAATGCTTATTTTTCTTTTCAAAATCTGCTTACAAATCCTTGCTTATAGTTTATTTGCCATAGGTCCAGAAACAATGAACATCGATAAACATTTGTGAGGCTTTCTTGAAAGTATTATTAGATATGTTTTCAGTAAGTTTAAATTATTGTGCTATATTTAAACACTGTCTAGATCAGTTCAGTGATGTAAACTCCCAGTTATTAAAGCAACACTAGGACTATTCTAGGACAGATCTCGTCATTTTGAACCTCTATCAGATGACAAGGATGATACCTGAGCTAGCACCTCCCCTTTCCAAACTTCCATATCACACCAGCGGGAAGAAGTTTGGCTCAGACGAATTTAAGGTGCACCAGACCCTCTTACAGGACGGTTATTGGTGGAATAACGTCTCGAGCCTGAAACCCTCCGGTTCCGACCTTACCACCGGGCCACTGCGGGCCATAAACACTTCCCAATAGTAGATGATATGGGAAAATTAAAAAAAATAATAACAAACATAAATTATTGAACCGGGTTTTTTTGTGTGCTTTTTGTTTAAACATATTTTTTTTAATAGAATGAAGCAGTATTTGAACAATATAAATTTATAGCATCAATGACCTCAAGCTTACCCAAATTTTCGTATGAGGTTTAAAAATTCTGAATCAACACTTTTGAAATATATGATTTATTATTAAATTTAATCTCTTTTCGGTAATCGGTGGAACATTTTCTTTAGTTTTACTGTATTTCAGTTAAATGCTGTGCACTACATTACTTTCTTTTCCATTCTTTTTTTTAAAATACCGTTGCATATCAAAGAGGAATAACATCGTATTTGCACATATAATACAATCAATAATGAGATATTAACACTTGTTACAATGCGACCCGAAATAGCAGGTAGCAAGCGCACATTAAGGAAGTTTGTAACTAAAAATATCTGTTGACATTTATGAGTTCTATCAGTGACAGCTCCTTTGAGGATCTGGAAATGATAAATTTAAAATCGATATCCGTGGAGATGCAGAAGATAGCTTGGCGCCGATTCCGACATTTTTATAAAAAAAAAATCGATTTCAGCTTAAGTTACCCGTGGAAGATTATTTTCAGCCGATTATTTATTGTTTGTATTGGATCGACTGAGAAATAAAATGACATTTTAAAGGTCTGGCTCACGATGCGGAAGGAATGCGAGATATAGCCATATTTTTGCTCATTGTGATGCTATCGCCAAGACCTACTATAGTTGACAACGTAAAGAAAGTGCTTCAGTGTTCCATATTGAATCGTTATACTGCCCTGAAGCTTTTCAAAATTATTAATACATTTTAATAAAATGCGATATATGTATATATTGTTAAAATCTGTAGTGTTGCTTGCCAGCAAAGTTAATTCCACCGCAGGAAAAAGTTTTACGAATTGTTCTATCGGATGCTAATCGGATGCTGAAACAATAACATCCGGATTTGGCCACCACTTGGCAACACATTTGATGAATTCGACACAAAGGAATGGCTCTGGAATCTTCAAGAATTTTAGCTATAGGAGACTAATAGGAGGCGAATAGGAGCGATAGGATACCAATAGGAGATAAATCATGCCCGATTCTTTGAGAAATTTCTATATCCTGCACCGGAAGCTATAAAAGGCGGCTGTCCGAGCTGAAGTCACTTGTATAGTTAGTCATTTAAGTTCAGAAGTTATTAGTCCAACGAGTCCTCTTTCTGAGCACTTTGAACTGTTTATTCATTAATGTGCTGCCACCGTTCTTCTATTTATCACTTGTGTACGTTTTGGCTGTGTATGGGTGTCTATTTGTGCCTTCTTGTTCATAAACGTCGTTATTGAGCCATGTTGACTGTGTCACTATACAACCACTACGGTGAACCCGCCGATTTTAGCTGAATTTCCCGGACAATCTACTTTGTGACAATCAGCCAGTGTCAATTTAAGTTTATAGAGTGTAATTATATATAACAGTTGCACTTTAAATAATTGGTATATTTCCATACAATGCGAGAAATATCCTTCTTTGCCAAGGACTTTTGACACTTAATCCAGTATCAACTCAAATCGACAAAATAATATTATAGTTCATTGACAGTATATCATTATACATTCATATGCAACACTGATTTATTTGAAAGTTATTAGTACGTTTCAACTGAAGGAGAGATATATCTATATTTTGTGACACGTTAGCAAACTTTCAATTGAAGTTGACATTGTACGTAAAGTTGGGAAGTATATCAATAAGTGTTTGGCCAATGCATCAACATCCATACGGTATCGGCTTCCTGGCATACGGGTAGCGCGTCTGTCCCGTGATCTGGGCGTCCCGGGTTCGAGTCCCAGTTTGGACACGATTGTTCTTCCATTGTTCTATCTGTGAGATGTGTGAATGTGCCCTCCTGTAAAAAGGGGGTTGTGCAAGCGAATGAGTGATGCGTGAGTAGCAAAGTTGTACTCTTGGCCCTAGTTGGCGCTACTATAAAAACAAGATACGCTCCCCCTCCGGCTTAAATCGCTGTCTTCGTATCAGCGGGCTTGTCCGAGACAAGTGCCACAAGAAACAACAACGAAACAACAGATCCATACGATTTCAACAGAATGCGAGGAATATCAATATTTTGTGACAATTGAGCCAGTGACAACTCAAATTGATAGTTACAGAAAGATGTGCAATACATAAAACAATTGCCATCTCAAAGTAATTGGTATGTTACCACAGAATGCGAGAGCTATCCCTTCTTTAGCCGGGATTTGTGACACTTAAGCCAAAGTTAACTCAAGTTGACAATTTAGGGAAAGTTGTGAAGTATAATATTGCGATTTCATGCATAAAATAGATGTATTTCAAAGTAAATGGTATAAAGAGAAAGCGATGACTATCTCTTCTTTGAAGGGGATTTATGAAATTTAAGCCAGTATTAATTGGACAGTGCAGAGAAGCTGTTCGGTGTATCATTTCGCCTTCATATATAAAACTGATGTATTTCAAAGTAATTGGTAACATTGTTTCAACAAAATGTAAAAAGATATCAATACCTAGCAGGTCTTCAGCGTTTTAAGAGACTATGGATGTAGAAATTTAGGTTGAAACTATGTGAAAACCACGCAATGTAAATATACATAGTTAGTTTTCAAATGAAGATAATGTAATTTAAAATGAATATTATATTTAATTATTTTTGATTATTATTGAATTCGAGGTTGAATATTGACATATTGGAAATATTTTCTTTATTAAATAAATATATTATTTGTCAGAAAATGCTGTTTTATTTTGAAGAAATGTGTCTTATAGAATTTATTCTATATCCCTAGGTTCTATATCCTAGAGTTGTTTCAAAACTTTCTAAGAAATGTTAGTTTGATTTCCATTACCTACTAGCAGTCATGGTTGTGTTTCTAATAACACAGAGGAAAGAAAGTTTATATAAAAAACTTTTCAAGAACATATGGCCCTCATTCAAACTGTTCTTGAAAGAAACACTGCAAACAAAGAGGTAGACCGCGGAGTATCATTTCCTTCAAAGAAATTTTTGGATCAGTTTTCTTAATGATATTAGCTGAAGATTAAGACTTGAAGCATTGAGATACACTTATTTGACACTCTTCAATTTTCCAACAAAATTTTTCAGATATTTAGGTTTTTAAACTTCGTTGATGAATTTTACACTATCTAATCATCTTTTTTTATCTAATAATATAAAATGATATATCGTCTCGAAAAACTACCAATAAACTTTTAAAGGTCCTTCAAATTATTCTTACAAATATATGTGTTGAAAATTAGCTCACACCGTAAAATAGTTTCCAAAGAATCTTATATTTCATTCTTTATCAATTTTCGGAAAAATATCGTCTAACAAATCAAACTGAGAAAAAAAAAATATCTAATGACTCCTAATTCAAAAACATAACAAATAAAATGAAGAATTTGATGATATTATTTAAAATGCTGATGATATATTCAACGGAGGACAAAAAAAACTTATATACATTGATTTAAAATTCGATATGCAAATTATTATTAAAAGAACGAAGTATAAAAACAAAACTTATTTAATGAAGTAAACATTAAATGACTAAACTAGATGACGCTTGCTATCTTTTTTATAGTCATATTTCTGCACTACTAATTCGTGATTTTATTTGCTTTATTTCCCATGCACATAACTAAGAATGCTGAGAAGGCGGCTATCCTTGTCAACAGAATATTTAACAACGTATGGAAATTCTACGAAATACTAAGTATTTTCAACAAATGTTTGCTAATCTCTTTAGGAGGTATGACATTTAATTGTGAAAGGTAAGAACTTTGGAAGCTGTGAAATCTGACTCACATATTTTCTTTATAATACAAAGTATTAATAAAAAGAATTTTTTCACTTTATTGATTTCGTATTATTTGAAATTCATAGTATTGCTACGTTCTACAGTTAGTCTCATAACATTAGATTTTTACAGATATTTTTGTTGAATTTTTGATAGTTGCCAGATCGATGTGGATAACAAACTTGGCCACGAATTTAATGGCTACAGAGGCAGAAATTGAAGTTTCAAAAATTAACAAAAATATTTTGTATCTCTGTTAGAAGATAATGCACAGAGATCCTTCTAGAAAACTCTACAGCCTTCAAGAAGATTATATAAACAGAAGCATTCTCGCGAGGATTTAGTTTTCTATTTAGAGTGTTTATCTCGGAGTGAGATCTGCAGAAGCATTTTGAGTGGTACTATGCTCTTCAATATTATTATCTATAAGTATAATGATTTATTGTTTGGATGTGTGTTGTTGAGTTTTGCAAATGCTATCTTTATATATGCTTCTGCTGAATTTTGCCGCTAGTGTTCCGTGTTTTCTTATAAAGAAAATCATCATCTTCTATTATTCAATGAGTTGAAATTTTTTTTTTAACTTACGCCTATTAGATAGATTGTCATAAATGATATTTATACACTTTCAGATATTATCCATCTAATTCGGGCAGTATTTAAAATAATATATTCTTATATCATTCTGGCTTTTCATTGAGCCTCGGTAGCTTAGTAATAAGATCTTGACTTGAGGGTCGTTAGTTGTGTAATTCAAAACCTGTTTCCGCCGAAGAGTCTATATGTAAGCTGGTTTGATGTACATTAAATCTCTCAGGATTAACTGAGGAAGTTAGTAAAAAAACTGCCGGTTCAGATGTCTCCCTCCTCATTAGACTATGATTCAAGAATACAAAAACACACGGTCGTTTTCAAAATATTTTTTTCGTTATTTAAGAATGGGGCATAAATATAACAATACTAAACTGATATGGTTTGTTTTTAACTTTTTACCACTTCCAAAATTTGGGGGCTGTATATTAAATACCACTGAATATTTTAACATTTTTTTTTAAAAAATGTTATGAGGATTTCATTCAGTATATAATCAGTATAATTCGTTTAATCATCATAATTCGTATAACCAGTTTAATTCGTATAACCAGTTTAATTCGTATAACCAGTTTAATTCGTATAATCAGCATAATTCGTATAATCAGCATAATTCGTATAATCAGCATAATTCGTATAATCAGCATAATTCGTATAATCAGCATAATTCGTATAATCAGCATAATTCGTATAATCAGCATAATTCATATAATCAGCATAATTCATATAATCAGCATAATTCATATAATTCATTTATCATCAGTATAATTCATTTCGAAGCCATTACAAAACTTTATAGGGGTAAAAAAAGTCGCCTTTATAAAAAAATCTTATGAAATGAGATCAATACATCACATTTGTTTATATACGAATTTGCACTTGTTTAATTTATAGTTTTTATTTAGGAAAAAACTAATACATCTTCAATTTATTATAGAAATTTTAAAAACAAACCACACTTCAAACAAAATCAATTAATTTTTTACTAAAAGGACTTCTAATTTTCATTCGCCATCAATAAAACGTTTTCCTCGCACGCATTTCGGGTGAAGTTCAAAATCCTTCAACTTGATTAAATGTTTCAAGAGAGAGCTGTAAAAAACGATCAAGCTCGCTCAATCTCTGCGCTTTGGGCAACGAGTTGAATAATTACTGTTCATCTGAGTGGTTGCAGCATTAAATAGAACAGCACTCGGCAAATAAGTATTTATATGTCCGTCACCGTATAAAATGGAAAGCGAACGAAGTCATTTTCCAGAAAAAAGAGAATTTTCAAAAAGATTCTGTAAGAAGTCTTCTTTGATTCTTAAGAAGTAACAACAGAAAAAATGGCATGGGACCGAGTTTAAATCTAAAATTAAAAAAAAAAGATTTCGACCAAAATGGAACGGAGTCGTTTTTAATTAAGACTAAATCTCATTCGACTTGAATGATAAAAAGATCCCGCGAATTAAAATGCAGTTTTTTTTTCTCGAAAAGAACCAAATTCTTCATTGAGGAATTTTAATTGATCAATTAAAAAAACAAATGTAATAATGTTGTATTTAAAAAGAAACAATTTGGATAGTGATAGAATAATAAAAGAAAGTTTTCATTAAAAAAATATATATAAGATTTGTTAAATATATAAATACTGTATATAATGGAGCGATTAAATATTGCAAATGAAATACAGTATATATAAAAAATATCCAAACTGAAAGATCGGTTGATAAATATTATTTTAAGGAATATTTTCTACTTCTACTTCTCCTTTTAAAAAGGAAAATAGTTTTTTTCTTCTTCTTTCTATTAAACGTGCAAAATTTGAAGTTTTGCTTTTAGTTTCGTACTATATTATAGTCTGTGTATTTCCTGTAGGCGGTTCAAGGTCACACTTTCTACTGCGCTACTGGTACCAGACAACCAATAACGAGGTAGAAAATGTGACCTTGAACCGCCTACAGAAAATACACAGACTATAGAGAGAATTAAATATGTTTTTTACCCGTTTTACTATATGGATCCATACCTCTATAATTTTTATGTTTTTGAGTTTCTATGCTCATTTGCTTATATCTGTATCAACGATAAATTAGCGTATGTTTGTCTGCGTATTGATATTCTACAAGCAGTTTGTTGGATTTAGAACTACTAAATTTTATAGAAATATACGTTGGAAAGTTGGAATGTGTCCCTGGGGGCGATTTTTTCTTTGAAAATTTATTAATTTAAAATTAAGATTTTGGAGTTTTTCCACGATAACTTCCAAAAATGTTATTGAATAAAATAACTAATGCATCATTTTAAAATAATAAATTATTTTAAAACAGTTACTAAATTATCTGTCGTTCAATTTTTTTCCAAAATTTTTGTTAAAAAAATACAAATTATTTTTCAGCAATGCTTTTATTTTAAAGAAATTTAAACCGTTTCCAACTTTAAATTAAATATATAATAGGGTGATTTAATTCCATTGTTGAAAATAAGGAAGAAAATATTATATTTATTGCCTACGCAATTTTCAAGAAAAATATGTTCCAATACAGCGAAAAACAACTAATATGTAGAATTTGATTGATTAGGTGGGCTGTTATGCTGCTAATGGCGATGTCATGTACATGAGACCGAACTACATTCGGAAGGGTCATTTACTCAATGAACAGAATAGGTGCAAGGCTATTAAAATAAAAATAAAAAAGTCATCGAAATTTCAGGTTCAAGAACATTTTGTTGAGGTTCAAACAAGCATTAAATTATTGTTAAGACAGCAATTAAAATTTCAATATTCCCTATGAACTAGTTGTACACTATAAACAGCCAGTACAGACCAGATAGGTATTTAATGTGCTTGGACTTTAGCTTGAAACAAATTTAGGATTCTTGTTTTAATACTAAATGCCAATTTCTTTTATTTAGCTCTTTACATTTCTTAGTTATGTTCAAATGCATAACTCAGGACAGACACACAAATTTTATATAATTAAAGTGCATCAAATTTGATTTAGATTTAGAATTTAATTCTAAATATTAGATATGGAATTCCATTCAACTAATTCTTTCGGGTTTTAACATATCTTAGCCACAAACTGATAAAAATACAATAATAATTATTTAATGACTCGTAAGGATTTAAAATATATTTCATAATCAATGTTCACGGTGTATTTTAAAATATTTGATGAAATATCCGTTTATTAAATGTTTTTTTATTATGCTGATATATATTTTACAGTTCCATCAAGATGCAGTTAAATTAAAATCCTCAAATTAAGTTTCTTGATGGTTGCAGTCTATTCAATTTTTATAATCCGTATGCGATAGAGAAAAAAAACGCTTTGCTACAATCTCTAAAATAGATAAGAAACAAATCTTTTAACTGAAAGCATCCCACTAACAGAAGTAACATCGTTAAATTACATATAAAAGAAATTTCTTGGTGAAAAAAAAATCAAGAACACATTTTTATATTACGTACAATTATCTTAAACGTTCTTTCAAAAACGGCATTTTATGTAATCCACGAACGTTTTTAATTAAGTCATAAACACATTCTAATGTGTAAAACGAAAGTGCAGATAAAAAAAATAATATAAATTACAAAAAAAAATTATTTATATTATATATATATATATATACAAAAAGAAACGTTTTAAGAGCTCTTCAAACTCTAGAGAGGGAAAAAAATTATTAAAATCAATAAAGTAAGATCTTGAAAAATCTAAACACACAAGAAGAACTCCAAATCAATAGATTGAGAAACATTGGATCGATTCTACTTCTTCTTATCCAGTTTTTTTCCTTCTTTTTATTTCTTTTTCCCTTTTTCTTACTTTTTCTCTTTTATTTCTTACTCTTTCCTTCCTACTTTCAGTAGAAAAGCCGATTTTTGGCAGCTTCTTTCTTCAAATATCATCTGCCTGGAAGATCTTTTTTTTTCTCACCAAATAAAACGTCATTTTAAACCTTAGCATGGAACGAAAGCATAAGGAGAAAGAAAAAAAAAGCAACAAAAATAATAAATAAAAGTGTTGGATGTAAGTTACGGAGACTTGAGAAGACCGAATATTGATAGGATTGTATGCTTAGAAGGTAGATGTGTTCAGAAACTTCCGTACCGTTGGATTACAAGCTGTGACTTTTACAAAAAGTTGAGAAAATGATTTTCGCAAGAAAGAAAGTTCGGACTTTTGTTTGATACTGTGAAATTGCTTTCTGACAGAGTATTCAAGATCACATATTTGATGAAATTTGGGATCCTCACCTTTTCTAATAATGTGACGTTAATAAGTTTTTCTGATGGTCACTGAAGGTTAAACGTCTCACTCAAATTATTATACGTTAAGTTTTAATACTAAAGGTGATAAATCAAGAGATTTATCTTTGTTCTTTCGTATATTAATACGAAAAGAAAGTACTATATTCACACAAAAAATAATCTTGAAATTAAAATGTTTTTACAATTAAACATAGAACGAAAGTTAAGTCAAGAGATCTATCTTTGTTCTTTCGTATATTAAAACGAAAAGAAAATTCTATAATCACAAAAAAATATCTCGAGATTAAAATGCTAATTTCAACTAATCTTAGAACGAAAGTTAAATCAAGAGATCTATCTTTGTTCTTTCGTATATTAATAGGAAAACATGTACTATAATCAAAAAATCAAGATTTTTATACAAAAGCACCGAACTTTTTGACTTTCCTTTTCAGGCTTATAAGTTTTACTGTGATTATCAAAAAATATTATGATATATCACTAATGATGGTAATTCATTTTCGTAATTTTTAGCATATTGATATAAAAGTAAAGCACAGAAATCTTAAAAGAACGACCTCATGATTAAAACGGAACCCATTCGATGACCATTTTTTGATCGTCATATTAATAATATCAACTAATGCAACCAGTCAACTTTGACGAACTACATTATATCACAACAAAAGAAAATTTTTCTTTAAATTATATTGCAAAGTAAGAAGATCATCCTGATTAATTAGTTATGCTCTGAAAATTGGCGAAATCACAGTAGTTGTTGAGTTTGGGACGCTACGAAATTTTTATTTTGTAATATGTCTTAAAATCAGGTGGTATGTTTGAGATCAATGGAAATATTAGGAATCGTGGACTTTCATTTGAAATAAAAGTAGAAGAAATTGATACTGCAACAAAAACTGGGTAACTTTATCAAGATTTTACACATGCAGAATGCACATCAAAGTATTGTTTTTAGAATTTTTCTCATGAACTGATATTGTTAGAAGGAAAGTGACAACTGAAAATATATCTAATAGTCACATGTTTTTAGATAAAAGAAATTAGAGAAATCAGATCAATAGTTGTAGCTGGGAGATTGCTCTGTAAATTTGTTAATTATTTAAAACACACGGATTTTCTATCTTAGCATAGAACGAAGCATAAGGACAGGAAAAAAAATTAATAAAACTTATTTGACGTATACTTTAGGGTCTTAAGAAACAAATATTGATGCAATTGTATGCTTAGAATATAAATGTCCATACCAATCCTAGAAAACAGCTTCCATAAAAAAAAATTAAATTTTGCTTTATTATTTGATTTTGTAATATTGGTTTCACGTAGTTGACTCAAGAGATCATTTTTATTGATATTTAGGTCTCACATGTTTTCAATTACTCTGATTAACTTTTAATAATTATTATTAGGTTAAATTTATCACCAATATTAATTTATATTAATCTCTATAAATTATATTTATTGGGATGTTTTTGATTGGAGCATTTTATTTTCATGTAAATGAAGATAAAGAACGAAATCGTCTAAAAGAAAAAAAAGATAAAGATAGATAGCATAGAACAAATACAATAAAAGATGACAATAGAACAAATAAATAAGGCAGTGAATCTAAAAATTCATTAATTTCTGAGCAATTTAGATAATCTAAACTCAGCATTTCCATTTCTGAATTTTGAAATATGCAATTTCTCCTTTTCAAATCGGTATTTGAAATAGCAAACGATATTTAAAAGGGAAAAAAATCAAATTTCTTTATTTTTCTTTGTGTTTTTTTTAAATATTTTTCCCATTTTGATATATAATAAATTAATTCATTACGAAATTAAAAATTTCTAAAACGATTATATCTATAACCATTCTAGCCAAATATAATTTTTTCGTCTCTTTTTTGATATCCTATTTTTTATTGATACATCAGGATTACAAGCATTTCGTCATAAAGAAACCAAAAAATAGTCAAAAAGAAACGAAAACAACTTTTTTTTTTCGTCTGAAATGACACAGAAAAAAATTCCTTAAGATTTACGCAGACCTCCACAATAAAACTTTTCTCAAAGAGGTCGGCAACTGGCACAGTTGAAAGAAGGATATATATTCCGAAGAAAGGCCATCCATGCTATCTGACGTGGTATATGCTTCCGTTGACAGCTACTGTTATTCTTTGCTGTTGAAATGACGAGTTTGCTGTTAGTAAATACTGTCGGCCATTTCTCGCATTTTTATGATAGCATAAAATTCGGTGCTCCAGATGGAAAAAGATAATTTTTCTTCTTTTTTATCTTCCATCGGTGGCAGCGAGGCGACCATTCGCCGAAAATTACCAGTTAGATGCGTCAACTTTTCGGCGGGAAAAAGAAAAGATCGATTCTAGATTTTTCTTTTTTCGGTTAAAAGAGAAATAAAAACTTTGATTTTTGTGCATGTGTTTGTGTTCGCTTATATGAATCAAGAATGTGCTTCATTAAATTTAAGAGGTTAATTTTTTTCTCTTAAAATAGAAAAATTCATCAATGATGGTGGCGATTTTCTGTAGTAATAACACATTGGAAAATATGTATATACATAGAACGAAAACAATAGTATAGCGGTTAGCAATTTTTGAATGGTTTGCTCAATTTGCTTTCTTTAGTTGATTAATTATTTTCTTGTCAAAATATCATTATTTTAGAAGGAAGAGGGTCGTTCAACAAAGGATGTATCAATGCCTGATTTAGGCATTTTGCAGCCCTGGGCAGAAGACATTATGAGGCAATCTTTTTAATAGACTAACTAAATTAGTAGCATTTATTTAATAGATTTTTAATTTAATCTACGAATTAATAAATTGTTCTAGTAATTTTTTGAAAATGAACATGTTTTGTTTCTTTTACGTACTAGCTGTTATACTTGACTTTGCTCTGAATTAAAATCCTTTCGTGTATAATGCTTTTAACGTAAAAACTACTTTTTGTATAAAATATTATAATATACAAAATCATTTTACAATTATTTTAGGCAATTCTTAATTAATTTTAGAATACTAATTTTATCAGACATTTGTAAAATCCGCCGAGATCTTATTCTCTTTATAATTTATTAATATTTGTTATATTAACATTAAAAGTTTGTTTACGAATGTTAAAGAATAAGAAAGGCCGTCTTCATTTAAATCGGTTAATTTAAACTTGTTTATATCACTACTTTGAAACAATATAAAAAAATTGTCAAAAGAGTATTAAAATAAAGAAAAATTAGAATAAATAGTACAAGAGTAGTTCAAGGTACAAATTGGTCAAACTTTGGTTAATTTATAATTAATTGAATATATGATTATTTTTTTTTTCTACCTTGAAAAGTTCGCTGTACTCATTATCTTGTATTATATAATAACTGTGCAAGATTTTGTTGAATTGCGTCCGATTGTTGCATGTTGTGCTTTTGTCCGCATATACGTCTCATTCAAAACAAGATAACTCAAAACCTTTATGAGCTGGGCAGATGAAATTTTGCATATAAGCAAAATATTTCATTTCGATTCTAAATGCATTTGTAAGAAATCTCTTTGTCTATTCGAATGCAAAAACTCAATAACTACAAAACGCGATTAATTGCCAACGCAAACGATAACTTTAATAAGTGCAGATGTAGATGAATAAGATGGATTCATCTACACACAGATGGATTTAGCATCTGAATCTATAGGTCCATGTAAAATTTTGAACCAAATCCTTCGGATTTAAGTATATACTTACTTGTAAGTATATACTTACGCATGAATGTAACCGCAATAATTAAAAAAGGCAAAAGACTTCGATAAATGAAATTTGATGCACAATTTTAATATTTTAAGTGTATATCCAATGAAGTTTTGACCTAAATATGTCAAGGGATCAAGAGGTCTCAAGTCCCGAAATTTAGCATTCATATAAAGCGACAACTCATAAGCAGCAACATTTAATTAAATTTATTTTGGATGCGATTTTTATAAAAATTCGTTACTCTGTGTCAATATTTGATTTCAACCAGTCCAATAAAAACGTCCAAAATGAATAGTGGGTTGTCGTTGCTGCATTACTTTGCAGGAGATATCGATTTTTGGTTCAATTCAGTTCAATTAAAGTCCCGTTTTAAACCAACACTAGGGCTAATCTGGGATGGGCCTCATAATTTTGAGCAGCGGTCAGATGACGAGGATGGCACCTGAGCTGGCACCCCCTCTCTAAACTTCCTAATCACAACAGCGGGAGAACCAATTGATCCCGACGGATTAATAATGGGTACCAGAAGTTACTTACACGATGGTTCTTCTTCGGAATCGGGTTTCAAAACCTAAAACCCTCCTTCTCGAAGCTGAGACCTTAACACCAGGTCACCATAGACCACTATATATTTTCGGAATTTTGAAAATAAAAATCTGAGTACTCGTTTCTTTCATGTTATTTCCCAAGTTCAGCAATATTATACAGGGGAGAAAGGTTTGAGAATAATATATTTTTTAGAGGATATACGAGATGGCTATAGTGAGAGTGGTTTAATATTTTGATACATCTACAAATAATATTCTTTTATTTTTAAAAAAAATATTCTCAAAGTTGCGGCACTTTTATTATTTCAGACTTCGCATTGAAACATATCTGATTGATATCGTAATTGATCATTTTGTTTTGAGAAGTTTGAGTGAGACTTTGACAGGATCAAGCATTATATATTTGCGATAACGGGATGATCATATTTTTCTGTCATTTCGAAAATAAAAATAATCCAACTTTTTTTCACTTATTTTCTCATCAAAATATATTTTCTTCAATTAATATCCAAAAAATTTAACTAAACTAAATAAAGAATTTTTTTTATAAAAGTTTTGTAAAATATTGCATTACTTTTAAATTTTCTTCAGCAGTTCAATAAAATTAAAATTATACTTTTATATAGAAAAATATATAAACAACTTTATTACTTAAAGTTTTTTAATTTACGATTTAAATTGTAACTCTGTAATGCATCTTATTATTGGATTGAAAAATGGCAAAGTTAAAATACCTGTTTTCCAGGTATAGTTAGAAAGTTATTAATCTGACAAAGGAACTTTCAATAGAAAATTTATTAATCTGACAAAAGAACTTTAAATAGAAAATTTATTAATATTAAAAAGAAACTATGAAATCAATCATCAAATACCAGCCAAATTTAATATAATAAAAAAAATTGTTAAAAAATTGTATTTGAGAAATTATTTTAGATTATTTTTCTAATTAGAGCAAATTTTTTGTAATTTCACTAAAATACATGTTATACAGGAGGACGCAATTGATAAAAATCCAAGATCAATAGCCATATTACTTTTTAAAGTTTCAATATCTTTTGGTGTAAAATGTCGTCAAAGAAATAGTTTTCGTTCCCATTGAATTTGCTTAGCGAAAATGAAGAAATTCTAGTCTAATTCTACGATTTTAAATAATTTCAATACATTTGTTATGATAAAAAAAATCAATGAAAATTAATCAGGAATCAACTTCTCGTTTTAATAATTATGAATGAAATAATCCTTCTTTGTATAAGATTAAATAAGTAAAATCTAAAAAACAACAATAAACAATTTTTTGAAATGTGTTATTATATATTTGAGTTTTTGCGTAATATGAAAAATTTCACATACGGAAGAAAAAATTATCAATTAAAAGAAAAAAAATTAATTTAAAAAAACTTGAAAGGAAATAGTTTTCTCTAAGAGAATTAAACAAAAAACCATCGTTAAAAAATTATGAAAATATTTCATCAAATTGTTCAATTTCACCAATTTTGCAAAAAATGTACCTTGTTTTCTGAATTAAGAAATTAGTTGCATTTTTGTTCAATGCTAGTTTGGCTAATAAATAGAATGAAATTTGCAATTTTCCGCTTTATGAAACATTTAAAAAAATGTAATATACTTTTAAATGAACAGATTTCTTATTCCTTAGCCCAGGAACTAAAAAAACATTTTAAAAAATTGCAGTTTTTAACATTTGACTTATTGGTAAGAAGGTTTTTATCAAAATTTCACATTTCAGAAAATAACATTTAAAGGTGCAAAGCATCTTTAAAGCACAAACAATGCAAATACAAAAATGAAGTTAATTTCTCAAAAAAGAACGCAGAATCAAAATTCAAACTTTCTTTAAAGAAAACTTCAGAAAATTATGAATATTGAATTAAAAAATACTCGATATTTTTTTTTCTAAATTCACTCTTAACCTGTTAACTGGGTATGACGAAATATTTAACTGCAAAACGAATTGAATATGTTAATTACCCAGTTCACATGTTAAATGTAATCATCTACCTTAACCCTCTCTAGGGCCGTGGGAAGTATGCTTCCCACCAAATTTATCAATCTTTGTATGAAATTTTGTAGGTTGGCATAAGTTCTGACAAATGTTTTTAGAAAAACAGAAATTTAGATGTTTTCGTTCTTTATCTCAATCAAAATGATGTGTCTTGACTTTTTACTTAATTATTAATTAACAAAATTAATTAATCAAATTAAATTTATCTAATAAATTAAATAAATCTTTTTTCTTATTCTAATTTCTTATTCTAGTCATATTTTAACATAATATGACTAGAAAAAAAAATGACCAGAAAAAAAGCCAGCTTTAGTATGATAAACCCGTAATTATTTTAAGATAAATAAATTCTCCTATATCAATCGCTTAATCTTTCAAAGGCCATGGAAAGTGTGCTTTTCCCTAAATTTTTCAATCTTTATATGAAGTTAGTAGGCTGATATGAATTCTGACACAGTTTTCAATAAGACAGAAACTTAGATGCTTCAGTTCCTTATCTTACACAAAATGGTATGACTTTCTTTGTTACTTAATCTTTAACTAACCGAGTTAATTAATTAATCAAGTTAAATTATCTAATTAGTTAAATGAATCACGTTTCTTAAGCTAATCTCAATCCTAAAAATATTTTAATATACCATGACTAGAAAAAAATAGTCTTGACTAGAAATGACCATGACTAAAAAAATAGTCTTGACTAGAAATGACCATGACTTAAAAAATAGTCTTGACTAGAAATGACCATGACTAAAAAAAATAGTCTTGACTAGAAATGACTATGACTATGACTAGAAATGACAATGACTAGAAAAAAGGGTTAAACTTTATTATTCTCTACTCATCAAAATCGATCTCAGACAGAAACAGCAAAAAGAAATAAATACATTTATAATACACGATAAGTTAACTGACTAGATTTTCATACACTTTTAAGCATCGCTAATCGAATTACGTCTGTCAGCAGTGCGCATGGAACGAGTCTGTTCCAGACCATTCACAATAACTGTTATGGAATAAAATCCATAACAGATTCAGCACATTTCGACAAATAGATTGAATACACTTCCTTACGGAAATGTAATATTCAAATATGCATTCAGTAGTTAGATTGTCAGACTCTATTAAGTCAGATTTTCCCTTTACACAACCGACTGGGAATATGTTGATTAGAAACGGGATTTGAAGCTGTGGTTGAATTTAAAACTTAATGAAATGTGGTATTCATAAACATCAAATACATTTAAATATTTTTGTGTTGATTCTGATTGTTTATTATTAGATGTATTTGTTATTCATCTTTTCGAATCTATGATTGCGAGTGAAATAGTGGAATTTGCAAAAGATTTTGTTCATAGTGACTGACGTCAAGAAATGCAAGATGAGTGTTATAGGTCTGCAATTTTTTTCGTTTTAAATGTAAATGTAAAATTCCCAGATCTTACATTTAAGATATTTAATACCATTATCATATTTGACGTCAGTTATTAAGAATTACTTTTTCATCTTTAGCAATTGTTAAATTAGAAATACAGCTAACAAATATACAATCAGAATCAACAAAAAATGTTTTGAATGTATTTTATTCTAATGAATACTGCGCATTGAATACCTTCATCGTGATCTGAAAACTCAAAGGATTGTTTACAAAATTCGTATTATTAATTTATAAAAGAATAATCCTATATTAAATAGATAAGGATAAAAACTGGAATTATCTATATTTATTTTGTTTAATGTAAAAGTCTTCTGTCAAAATTAAAGCATTCCAATTCAGGAAACTGCGATGAAGCTGTCAAAATATATCAATTCCCCTTGGTTGATTTCCAAAAATTGAAGGAAGTTGATGAATGGGAAAATGTTGCAGAAGGTTGTTGGAATTTTCAGAATGACGAAAAAAAATAATATAGATATATTTTCTTGTAAAACAGAACTATTTTTTTCTTTATTGTACATGAAGGGTGAAAACAGCAAGTATAATATTTGATAAAAGAAATTCAATTTCAATATTTTTATTAACCTTTACTTTACATATTTTCTTCTGTCAGAAAGCACGTTTATGAATTATCGATCATCAGAATTGCTGATAAATCGAATAAAATCGTGTTCAAAATTTGGTGTGTAATTTTTACATCTAAATTGTATATAGGATATGCCTGGTGAAGGTTTGCGGTGTATTAGAAAAGGTAAAGTACAATGAGATAGATCGCATAGTTAATACCCAGTTGGAAATACCTTTCTGATGTGGTAGATGGCGCTTCAGAGGTGCAGAAATTTCGCACAGACTTGTTTTTACGTGGATGGCAAAGAAGTACTATAGCAGAATATCTGAAGCAAGCAGATTGGTCATGAATTCCGCAGAGCGATCGTCGCATCTACAGCAAATCACCTATCTACGAAACTTTTGCTCATTATGACGAAAATTTTATTTCATAGCTTGGACAGGATGCGAGAGAATTCTGCTTTACAAGAAATTCGAGAATGTGCGGACTTCCATGCAGCCAGCATCCCATCCAGAGATCAATCGAATATCTCCTTTAATGTCAGTTGTATTTCTGATTTGTATTTTATATTATGTATATAAGTCAAACATATTTTTCTATTATTTTATGTCATTTTATTTTTATGTGTTATGTCTGTATTAGCTCGTCAGCACTGTGTTTCTGGCTCGGCATTACTATGGGATTCCAAATAATCACATTTTAACTGTAAGTTAATTAAATATACTAAAACATTTCCTCTCGGCAAGCTGGAAGGCCAAGGTATATTCCTTTACATCTGAATTACTATCTAACAAAGTTAATTGTTGATGTTAGAAACAGTAAAAATTAGGGCTTGGAAATCACTTTTCAGCCTCTAATTTCTAAGATGTTGCATTTATCGAAAAATTTCAAATACAACAGTTGTTCGTCTTAAGTAAGCGCTAATATGGCAATCGGATTTATTTTTCTATCTTCAATATTAAGAAAGTTATAGCGAAATGAAAATTTCCACCCCACCTTTTCTACCTCCTCCCTTTGAGCTAGAAGAACCATTTACGAACTCGCCTGAGAATTTTACATTTGTAACAGCTTACTCCAAGTCAGTTAAAATCCAAACAAAATTACTCTAGTTATTCTGTTCACAAGATAATATGGGTAAAACGTTGTAGCATATTATATAACACTTTTGAATGAAAGGTGATTTGGGGGCTCTAGGGACCATGATCAGCGAAGAACTGAAGAAATTTCCCCGAAGTCTCATCATCAGAACAATACCAATAAGAAGTCTTCCTATAGGAACTTATCTAAAATAGTCTGAAGCGCATCATATTCACATATTCTGTGATACGGTCGAATAGAGTTCTTCATCCAAGACTAGGAATTGTTAAGCCGTGATTTTACTAAAAACCAGCCGCAGTTTATTTACAGAAGTTTATTGACAAAACGGGAACGATGTCTTCTATTCAAATCCTTGCCTTCTATGAAACCCCTCAAAAATCAATTCCATTTATGAAATTCCTTCAAAACCCGATTAGAAAACGTCGATGTCTACAAATAAAAGCAAAAGAAGCAGAGTAAACAAAATATTTTTTTTCCTCATTCTTCTCTTAGAAAATCAATATCTTTTGCAACACCGTACAGCCCGATTCTTTTTGAGGTTTCCCGAAAATCCAAGATTTTTTTTCTCCTCCTATTTTTGGACATACCGTTTCCCCTAAGCTAAAATAAAATGCTATTTCCTCTGCTTCAATTGAAAGGTCTTACCCGGTGAAAGGGCTCCTGGTATTGAACTACTAACTTTCACCTATATCTCCATTTAAAGTGCACGCACCCCCCCCTTCTTCCCCTTTTATTGATTCTATCGCTTTCCAACTTCAAACTCCCCGAAGCTGTTTAGAAGTCGGATTACGGCTTTTTATGTTACTTCGCTTTTAAAACTTGATTACGAGGTCCGCATGAAACTGACAGCTATTGCAATTATCCTGATGAGAAGTGCGCTTTAGTAAATATAAAAATTTCAAACTAGTTTTGCAATCTGACTTGTTTGGAGCCTCTTTCCCTGAATTTAAATGTCAGTAGAAATATAACAGGTTGTTGCTGCAAATAATCTTTTAAGAATTGGAGTTTAATAAAAATGTTCTTTATCTGTCTGTTCGAAAGTTAATAACTTCATGATACTTGTCAAATATTTTTTTTTAGTATTTGATGTCGCGATATTCAAATTGCGATAAGGGTTAACTTCTGGCATTTCGAAACTGTATCGGTTTTTATTTGAGTAAGTATATAAGATGTGGATAACTTAGGCAATTTTGACGATAATTACTTGGTTTATATGACAATGAACTTTTAAGTTGATTCAAAATAACAACAGCCAGAGGCATAAAACTTAATACCATTTCTGCATATTAGTTGAAAAATATTCACATAATTGGAAATAAAGAATGGTTTTCAGGCATGTTTATTTAAATTAGTTTATATAAAATCCCTATGTCAAATTTATGATTTTAAAATATTGAAAGAAGTTTTTGTTATTTTCAGCGATTTGCTTTACCCACTGCTGTCATAAAATGACATTTATTTAAAAAGAGAAATTCAATTTAAAACACAATGAAATTTATCAAAAAATAACAATGTTCATTAAAGATGTCCTTAGGTTCTTTAGAAGTAACTAAAAATTAATTTAACATTTTGTTAATAAAACTGAAGATACTTACATGGTATAAATTAATATGACAAGGGGTTTTTAAATTGATACAAAAGAATAACCGCCAGAGGCGTTGTGTTTTACTCGAATTGATTTATTTATACTGTGTAAGGTATGAATTAAGCCTGTTGCAATGACTTCTAAGAAAACTTTAAATTTCGGTTTATTTTTTGTATATAGAGAGTAATTAAAATATAAAGAATATATTTTTGGTGGTTTATAAATAACTAATTACTAAATATTTATCCATTTACATGTTCTTGTAAAACAGTTTTAAATAATTAATGGTAACGAAAGAGATAAGAGTTAAAACATTTGGGAAGTTTTATCATCGTGAAGTTCTAAAAGGAATTTCTTAAAAATGGTGTTTCTTTTTCAGTATTAGCATTAGATAAAACACCATTATTTTTCTTTCTTAGAAAATTTTCAACGCGTTTTATTGCTGTCTTACTGATTATTAAACTTTTATCCCAATTTTAAGTATTGCATGCATTTAGCAAATGAATTGAACCGCCAGTTCCATATTGTCTTTGTGTAATGCTTCAGCTATTTCATTCGTATGTAATTTTCATTTTCTCTTTTTGTTTTGCGGGAAGAGTTGGAAATATTCTATTATTTTTGCAATTTTCTTTCACATTTTTGGATTTCGTATACATAATTTCATTTTAGCCACATTCTTGAAATTAATTATTTTCTAATCACTTGAGTGATAACTTCGGTTTGACAATGAATTCTGAGTTGCAGGGGATTTTATTTTTGAAGCTCCGAGTTTACATTCATTTAAACCAAAGTACTTCCTCAGATGAAGTTATGGAAATTCCCTTTTGGAGCTTTATAAATTTTGAATAAATCACTACACCTCCATTTTTCCTATTTTCCGATTCACTATTTCGACTGCATAGTTTTCGACTTTTGATTATGGTTTTAATCCCTGCTATAAATTAAACATTTTCCTTTATTCTGGAGAAAAAGAATGAAACTTTTCTCCAAAGAACGTTTCTCGCACTTCCTTCACTACAAAATGCCCACCCATAAAGTTAGAGTGAGAGAGGCTAATTTCCAACACATGTGTGCGACATTTGTAGTGTTAAAATTATTAAAAATTATATTTAATATTGTAAGATTCAGCCAATTTGCTACTGAAAAAAATTATGACTTCTTAACAGAGACCCATGATTCTACTTGTCATACCTAGTAAGTTAATAATTGTGCATTAGCATATTAAATGAAGGAAGTTATGTGCGATTAAATTTTGCTAATTAGAATTTCATTATTTTAAATTAATCAAAGTCTCCTTTAGCCCAAGCTATCCATGTTTCATCAACCACGTGGGGGCATTCTAGAATCGAAATGATATATAAAATTAGCAACAAAGTAACTAATTTCAAAAGTATGAAATTACTTTTTGTTTAACAAATTAATATGTTGAAGTTATTTGACTAATTATGATTGATAGAACTTTGGATAGATATAAAAATATGTAATTCGTAATGTTTTAAGCAACATATTTGTTAAATAAGATACATAATACGAAAAATTTATATTTTAGGTTAAAATATTTTTCCATTAGAAAGTATTTGCCTATCACCAATTGTTTGAAGCTACCGGGCCTCTTATGGAATGGATATCTTGCATGAATATATAAATCTTATTTGCAGCCATCTTTATTAAAGTCAGCGAATGTGATTAACAACTTAGTTTTCAATTTTAAAGAAATTAATTTAATAATATTATTGTAATTCATATTCACCTATCTAATTAGTTTCATTTAAGGAATGACACGGCTTAGGTTGATATTCAACATAGGGTCACGGAAAATAAATTTCTATTCACTAAAAACCATGATTTTTTTTCCATAAAAATCTTCTTTAAAAAAAGATTTATCAACATTTATAAAAAAAATAACATTTAAAAATTCCCCTGATTTCAAAAATTTAATAAATGACATTTTAAAAGGGAGTTACATTTAGTTAAAGTAATTTCGTTAAATAATCGATTTTTGGCAAATATTTTTTTAAATACATTTTTTTTTCTTAATTTTTAGAATAATCATATTTACATTCCGTTTGAATTTTCTTTCAACGCTTATTCTTTGAGAAATTACACTTATTTTTATATCTGCAAATCTTATATTTTATTACTATTTCGCATCGTCAAATGCTATTTTCTCAAATTACAATATGTCATAGATTTTTTTAAGAATGTTAAATTAAAATCCAGCTACGATTTATATTGAAATTTGGTATAATAATCTCTAAATATGATCTGCATATGAAACACGGGATGCTCATTTAAAGAACAATTTACAGTTCTTTTAATGCATTATAATGCAAAAAAAAAAAAAAAAATGAAAGTTGGAAATAAAATAGAATATTTCGAATTCCATTCTTTAAAGAATTGACAGAACTGCAGCTTATTTCTTAATTTAAGATCTAGCCACATATTTGTTAACTTCAAAACTTGGAAAAAATAATTTGATAAACTAAATTAAAAGGTCTTTGCTTTATGATTCTACCCTCCTCCTCCCCCCCCCCCCCAAAGCGGAAAAAAACATTTCTTCCAACTTTCAAAAAGATTTCGGCTTTAAAAGAAAATGTTTTCCAATATTTTTGTCCCACATGTTTTTTTTATCAATTCATTTATGAAAAAAAAAAATTTAGTAGTAATTATTTTACAGAATTTTGTAAAGCTTTTATCCCAAATGCTCTCGCATATCCCAGTTGTATTTGCATATACACATAGCAGTAGCAAGTAAATTTTTCCCAAATTCTGTCAAAATTTAGCAAAGTCTTTCATTTCAAACTAACGACTTTTTACTCGTTTAATTATCTAATATTGTATTTCTGATATCTTTATTGAAAGTATCAGTTTCGTTCATATTTTCACAAGTATTTAAATGGCATACATTTAACACTTTTTACAAATTTTGCGTAACATTTTGTTACCTATAGTTTTAGTAAAAAAAACAACTCAGATTTTATATTTTTAGTTCGCTGCACTTTCGTGGTCACAAGCGAATGCTCCAAAGGAGATTAGACTCATAGATTTCATATATATATGGAAAGGAAAAAGATACACACACACAAAAAAAATAATGATTCAAGATAGAAAAAAAAAATACAGCTTTGTTTTGTCAGTTATTTTAAACAAACGTTTACTAGCATCTTATTTCATGTTACTACAAAAAACAGTATTCGATAGTTCAATTTTAAAAGGATTTAGTATGATAGAACATGCATCATATGAATATTTAGACTAAAATTCACGAGCGTATTGAGGCACGTTTATTTGAGTTTTGTATTAAAATATTTCTTTTTCAAAAGAGTATTTAATAGTTTTCGGAGCTGTAAACAATTTCCATTTAAAGGAAATCGCAATAGAAAACGCATCATTGATATAAAATGACAAATTTTTTTTTATGGAATTGCTGTTAGGTCAAATGCATATGGCCATATCCGACAAGCTTTTCATAACATTTTGTATATTTAAATTCCTATCGTCTGTCAAAAACTTGCCTTTTTATTATTTTTATTCCTTTCCGTTTGGTATTTCACCCTCGAGCTCTGAAAGCTCGTAGCTGTTGTTTGACATACAAGGAAAATGTATATTGTCTCTGAGCAGGAATATACACTAAATAGAATTGGTTATGCATCTGATATATGAATTAATAGTAAGAAATATATCGTTTAGTAATTTTTTCCCGCTCAACAAATGCACTCTTCCAGTTGAGATTGCAATTAAACAGTGAACTCGGCAAACCCGCACAATAAGTAATTTTTGACTGTTTTGATCAAAACTAGTTTAATATTTTTAAAACCAAAGATTCTAGTATTTTTTGAAATGCAATTAATCGAATTTTGTTTAGTTACTTTTCCAGTTTAAATAATATAATTTAGATCATTCGGTGAAAATACTGTCAAATTATTTTATTGGTAAAATGTATTTTTAAATAATCAATCAAATCTACAGTTTCGAAGATAATTTTTAAAAATCAATTAACTTCCCAATATAAATCTTATTTTGACTGAATAATTTAAGAATGACATACACTAACTAGCTCAAATAAAGTTATATTTAATATCTAATGAGACACAGTCACAAATAATTAGGTTCAATACAATTAACCCTTTAAAGGGCCATTTTTTTTCTAGCCATATTATGTTAAAACATTTTTAGGCTTGAAATCAGAATAAGAAAAGGGATTCATTTAGCTTATCAGATAAATTTAATTTGATTGATTAATTAATTTGGTTATTTTAATAATTAAGTGACAAATCAAGACATCATTTTGTGTCAGATAAAGAACTAAAGCATCTAAGTTTCTGTCGTTATAAAAAAAATTGTCAGAACTTATGACAACCTACATAATTTCATACAAAGATTGATAAATTTGGTGGGAAGCATACTTCCCATGGCCTTAGAAAGGGTTAACACATGAAACAATTTAGACAAAATTTAACGTCACTTACCGACGGCTAGCTGTTGACTACTTGTTTATCTCTATCACCGTTAGAGAACTATGCATCTATTTGCTACACAATTAAAATTTTTAATGCATATATAAGTTTTACTTAACAAGAAAATATTATTTTATATTTCTTTAACAGGAATTTTTATTACAAAAATAATAGAAGTTTTCCAAGAAAATAAAAAGATTACTAACATTCGTACCAGATCTATTTAACATACCGTAAAAAGAGTATCGATTCGTTGCAAGAACGTTTTAATAGCCATTCCAAAGCAGTATTGATCAAAACCCAAAGAGGGAGGGGAAAAAAAACCTATGAAAAAGTGAAGGGGAAGAAAGTTAAACGAAGTTGCGGAATAACCTATTTTTCAATCATCTTATTTCGAAAAAGCCGAATAAATCCCATAACACATACTAGGGAGAAAAATGCTTCCATCCAAACTAACAGTATCTGGGGAGAAAAGGGAATAGAAAAAAGACGATGGGGAAAAAATGGCATGATCTAGGATTAAATTATTTAACACGCTGCCTTCGAAGTAATTTCGGCTTTTTCGCTTCAAACACTCTGCGTTTCTTTATTTCACCCCAAGTTTCCCTAATACTCGATCTTTTGGCTTTATCGGCTAATACGGGCCAGCATTATATCCCTCCTTTCGTGTGTTGTACTTGTAATTATTGCCAAGATCTCCAGCTTTATCCCCGGCAAGAAAGGCATCTCACCGTAAAAGAATGGGATACTCGCATTTCCCTTTTTCGCTCCCTAGCTTCCCCTCATATTTAATTAATGACGTACCTGTAGTATTATCTGCTCACCCTCCGCGTCTTAACACGCAAAAAAGAAGAAATGGCAAGATATAATTCTTCATTGTCTTAATGGTGTAGATGATATTCGGTTTCTTGGAGATGTAATTAAAATTCATAATAATCAGAAAGCATCCATTAAGAAAATTCTCGGCACTTGCCTGATTTAGGAAAGGGGTGGTTAAGGGGGTGGGAATGACATTACACGGGGGTTGGCATGTGACTCTACTAGACGCCAACACGCAAATATTCGACCGTGCCAAATTTCATTAACAGACTAGTAGACGTAGAAATTGCTCATAGAAGATTGCGTACTTTTGTCCCAGTAAATGGCATTTGCGGTTAAAAACCTCCTTTTTTTTTCTGTAATTAGGTTCACCCCACCTCCATTTTGTCCCTTGTTTCTCGGCATTTCCTGTTGAGATAAATACTTTAAATGCCGTATTACTCTGAAGGAAAATAATGAAGAATATAAATAGGAAGTTGCTTCTAGAGCGGAATCCATTTTTGGTGTACGTGCTGATTACTTTGAAGGCTTGAAGAAGTTTTTCGTTTATTTATTTAGAAAGTGCATTCATATTTTATTTGGATTCTCATAACGTTGGAAGCTTAGGAAAGCATCGTCATAATGTATTATGTGTTCTAGAAAAGTTGTAAAAATGAAGGAAGTGCATTTTGTTTAATAACTGCCGTGACTCGGTCTCTTTCATTTAACCAATGAAACTGAAATTTCTCAGCTTCGTTTGGATTTCTTTCAGTTAGTGTTTGAAAAGTAAACTGAAAATGTTTGTGGTTTTGATTATTATAAATACAAAGCTTAACTGAATAGTCATTAAAGTTTAACATTTTTGTAGACAAAAATGTTATTTGTTAATGAGCGTTTTCGTTTATCCTTTTAAAAGCGGAAATTAATGAGTGCTTAAATATAATGAAAGAGGAAAATGCGTTAGAAGCAACGAATTTGATTCAAAGAGTTCAATATGTTATTTTCACAGCCTTTCTTGTTTTTTAATATAGGAAGTATGTATATAGAATGCCATTGTAATTGAAACACACACATGTACACTTTAACTGCTTCTAAAGACGAAATAAATGGAGAGAAAATGTTGCAATTATGAAAGGATTTTCGACTTCGATGTTTTATTGAAAAACGATGTTTTGTCACACAACTCTTATAAAACTCTTTGTTCAATAAATGCATATTATTTTTACTAATCAAAAAATGTAAATTATATCTTCCCTGTTAAAAATTAATTATATTGAAAGGCAAATTAATTGGATGTGATATCATTTAGTATATAAGTGTTATCACTAATTTATATGTAACAATAAAATCGATAAAATAAAAATTACTGGAAGCAAAAATGTGCCGTAGAAATGAAATTAAACAACTGTGGTAAAATTTTTTCTCAAAATAAAATTCATTTCTTGACATAAAACTATTTATACTTCATGCTTTAAAATACAATATTTAATTCACTTAATTCCATTACAACCAAAGGCTTCACAGTATGGGTTTTAAATTTAAGTCTGCTTTATTTTATTTAAAATAGTTTTGGTTTTTTTATAAGACAAAATTACTAATGCAGTAATAAAAAACGTATTAGTTTTAATAAATAAATTATAAAAGTTTGAGAAAATGTAAATAAAATTAAGTAATAGTTTTATAAAGAATATTTGTTTACGAAAAAATGTAAGTGAATTCATTTATACTGTAATTTTTTTTATTCATTACGCTTCCATGGACTTGAAAAATCTAAAACATTTAAAAATATTGATAGTTTATACATCTCTTGTCTTTTATGCACTTTGATTTTACTTGATTTCTTTCTTGTCAGTTAAATTAAAATTGTAACTTGTTTTTACACACATCACGAGTTACTAGAATACTGTAAATTATACATATCAATAGCAATAAATTATTTAAATATTTTCAGAACATAATTAACATCGAACTAATCATCAGAATCTGATTGACTGATGTAGTTAAATTTTGATGCCATGAAAGCGATATGAGATCAAATTTATCATAATATAATAATTTTATATTACAATCTAAAAATAAAAAGCTATTAAAAGAAAATAATTTTTACTTTAGTCCACAAATAAAGATATGTTTTGGAAAATAGATTTTATTAAATATATCATTTTTATTTCATTTATTTTTTAACATATTTTGTAATGTAGTTAAGAATCTCTAGTCATTCTTTTAATTCTTATCATCTTTAAGCCTTAGTTTCTCTTAAAATGCTCTTCTTTCGAAAATTTAAACATTCTGATTGATAACAATAAATATAAATACAAAATGCAGTCAAGCATTTTAGACTTTTTATACACAAGGAAAAATATCAAATTATTAAAAAAATGTCAAAAAAATGACAAATTATTAATTTCTTCAAAATATTTATAATATTCTCATCGCAGACTGAAGGTTTAATCTTGTAAAATATCGTTTATTATTTAAAGGGAATTTATAATTTAAACAAAAAACAGAGTAAAGGATTATATTCTATTCAATATTGAAATTGATAAAGAAAGGATTATATTTCATATCCGATGCAGATTAAATTTAAAGGATTATAAGACTGCATTAGAATAAAATCCAAATCGTATTATGAAGAAAAAAATTCAATTAAGTATGAAAAATAGTATATTTAATGAGGTTTACTAAGAGGATTAAGATCTATGCTATTATATAAGATTAAGAATATTATGCAACAAAAAAGGTAATACAAATTTAAACTGCATGAAATAAGCTTATGTAATATGTGATCCCATATGCTATAACTTTCATTGTTTTTAAATAGAAAAGTAATATCTATATTATTATAAAAGTAGATGTTAAATTATTTTAAAAGTAAATGATAAATATAGATAATAAAACATTAAATTTAATCTAAATAATCTGAATAAATTAATCAATATCGCATCGAAACATATTTCTAAACTAATTTTAAGACCACTTCAGAATATAATCAAATCAAGCTCACGAGAAAGAGGGCAAATGTACCGCTTCAATTAAATTTTGGAATCCATAATGTATTTTTAGAAAGATTTAAAGGACATGAAATCTCAGTATAGTACATTACAATGTTCTCTTGGGTAAGATGCTACTTTTATGGCAATGTCAAAATAAAGCGTCATGCAATTTGTCTCCTTTTCAACGTCGTGAAAATTGGTTGATAAACTAATGATTGCTCATTCGTATAGAAATATTTCAACAATGTGATAAAACTTGTGAAGACTATGTGTCTCTGCATTCATATATAATTCGGCAAGAAGGCAAGTGATAAAAATCAGCGATGAGTTTGCACTTGTATTTTATATCTTTGTTAACACTAAGGATACATGCGAGTGTGTGTGTTGGAGATCTACATGCTGTTTGATCTAGAATATAACAATCCCCGTTTCCCAGTACTGATAAGACATTTACAGCCAGCTGTGTCAACGCTGTTACTTACTAAACTCCCCGAGATAGCCAAATGGTGTATCTTTTCACATGGGTGGTCTCGAATCTGTTCATTAGCAACTACAATGAAAGACCACATGTGGAATTCAAGGGGTGTCCGAACATGTAGGGGCTAGATGTTTCTCTTTGTGAAAGGACCTTCCCACGACCCACTGGCGCCTCTGACAAAGCATATTGCTAAACCCCGATTGGCCGAAAGAGAGCTCAAATGACCAATTTGAATTAAGAGGCGGAGATTGTCGCCGAAATAAAGAGTGGATTTTTTTTTTTTGAGGTGGGGAGAAGAAACGAATTGCTGGAGACGGTTGGACTACGCCTACGAATTCGGAGTCCGTGAACCAACCGAGTTTCAAGAAAGCCTTCGACTTTCACTGTTGTGTCTCTTACTACAGGTGTAAATAACTATTTATTCAACCAAAATTAGAACAAATTGTTCTTTGTATATATAGGGCTGTAAAATAAAGAATTCTCTGGAAATTCTGTTTCGTTATTTGATCAGTCTAGATCAGGACATTACAAGAGCAATCAAACATGACAAATATATACTTTGAAAGGTGCGAATGTGCAACTCAAGGTGATTTTTTTAAATAATTAAAAATTAAGCGAAATCTTAATGTCTTTCCGCTATACTATCAGAAAATATGGTGGCACAAAAATTTTTATATCATATTTAAATTAAAAAAAAAATCTTAACTGATAATTTTTCGCGGATGATATTTTTCAATTTTTAATTAATTTTCAAATAAATATAAAAGCATATTTTACAAATTATTTTCCTTATTGAAATAGAGCTCAAATTACTATCAGTATTGTTACTACTGAGATGTTAAAATAAAATTTTCGAATTTTTACTTAATTTACTGCGAATTTACTTTCGAACTTGTACTTAAATTTAAGATACAATTTCAGAATGAAACAATAGTGAAAAATTTTTGAACTTAAATACAACCGCTCTTCTCTGTGACTTAAATGGGTGTACATAAAAAAATGGAGTAAAAATTAAATAATTCCATAGCACTGCGCTAGATCGTTGCAAGGCTTCTAAAATAATCTATCACATACATATCAAAATTTGAATTTTAAAAATATTTTTCTAAGAAATCGAAGAAGACGAAACTACAAAAATATTCAATTGAGATTTTTAGCAGCCATTCATTTCGGCGTATCAGTCGGTCGCCAAAGACAGGTAGTTAACGAATATTTTAGAAATTAAAATGCTAAAATTAGTGATTCGTTTTTTCGTATCCATGCATAAATATTTTAATAATATAAGTGATGAAGCTCATTTAGTATTTTTGAAAATGATGAAGAAAATCTTATAACAAGCATCAAATTGTTCATTTTAACCCTTTACACTCGTATGTTTCCTTTCAAGCACCATTCAAAACAATGCACCATTTTGACTTTATTTTTTTTAATTTTGATTATTAAAAATTACCTACAGAGTGGTAAAGAGATGATTAATTTTTCCCTGATTTTCAACTTAATTATATATGTTTCACAACAGTAAACAAGTCATTGTAGTAGGTGAATAATTATGGATCGAATTACTTTTCCAAGTGCAATTCAGTACCGAAATTGTAATACAAATGAATAAATATTTTTTTTACCTTAAAAAAATTCTAGAACTGATACTTTAATATAGGTTATTAAAAAAAGGCATATAATAAAAGAAATGCAAAAGTATTTAGATGCTCATAAAGCATAAATAACAAGAAATAATTTTAGTTTTTGTGTAACAACACTAACACTTAAACTAACTTTCAATTTTACACTTCAGAAAATATTTCTTGAATAAGTTATTTGTTTCTCATTTTTCCTATCTCAACGTCAAAACATAACAAATATTTGCTACACGTTTTGTAGTAAATATTTGCCATCGCTTGAACCATCAGTTTTGTTTCACAAAAAGCCTTTGTTTGAAACGAACTCTTAAAACAAGTCCAATTATAATACAATACAGAATGAAGAGAAATGTGTTTCTGTTCTAAGCTTTCATCTTTTGTAACATTTATTGATCAAGAACTGTTTCTATTAAGCCTGCGTCAGAAGAAGAAAGCGATGTAGGCGTCTGACTAAGTGAAAGGTACCCCAAGAAGAAATGACAGAGCCTCCACCTTTTGCAAACAAACAGAGAAAAGCCACGAGTTCGTAAACTGTACGACGGGATGGAAAGGGAGTTGTTTTATGATTGTTCTCAAAGAAGAACAAGATTATCAACTGCAGATAAATATATTCCCAGGCTGTTTCATTCGAAGAATCGTGTTCTTTACATACGGCATTTGTAGATATTAAACGCATTGTTAAATTGAGTGAAAGCTTGTTGCACTACCCTACGTTTGTATACGATATTTAAAGCTTTATGTAAAAATTTCGAATTATTTCAGAATGATATATGTAAAAAAGAATAAAATGTTTTTACCCCAATAATAAGAAGCGGATGCCTTTGGGCCATCAGGTATATATGTTACTATTAAAGCTGAAGAGCCATTAATGTTTAAATCACCTAGCTTCTCAGCAGATTAACTGCTTTGATCCGTTAAAGTGCGAAATCAAGAGTTTTCCGCATTTTAACTAAGTAATGTTCACATTAGCGGCTTAAAGTGCAAAAATATGTTTCATTTCATTTCCCTCGTTCATCCCTTCTCCTTCCAGTTATAGTTTGGTTTCACCAGCGTCTGCTCGGCGCCAGTTGCTTTTATTTCTCATAATTTGCGTCGGCTGTCTTGCGTAGTATAGCTAATTATGTTTTCAAATTCGTTTCTGCTTGTTAGCAACTCAAAGTGTCATCAATCTTCGACTAATAAGTCCTTTCTAATAATAAGTCAGCCATCTAACTCTCCGACCCGCCACGAAGGCACAAGGATTTAAACCATAAAAACTGAATGAACGGACCGCCGCAACAGCAACGTTGGCGGGAACTGTGGTTGAGTCCTAAGGGCCGTCACCGGCCACGGTACAACCCTCCCCGAAGGAAGTACGTCCCGTCATCGATGGGAGGAGTCAGATCCCCCACCTATTAGTGTACTCTCCAGGGTGGCGAGATCCAACCACCATCCCGGAAGCATCTCATCCTCATTTCGAGGTGCCCCCCCCGAAGGGATCTAATAATAAGTCAGCATAATTTTACCCTATGTTTCCCAAATTCATCTTCTTAATTGTAATAATATGTTAAATTGTTTGATTCTTACTATTGAAGGTTTTCAATTGACTGATGATGGATTATATCAATCAATTCTTTGTTTGTTTGATTGTATTAATAGGATTCTTTAGATGTCAAAAAATAAATAAACAGCATTTAAATTAAGCTCACAGAAGCGTTGCTGTTATTTCAGCAAAGATTTTACTGTCACTTTAACATAGCGCGTTGTAGGTAATGTGCAAATTACCTAGGTAATGTTCAGATTACCTAGGTAATTTAAGAAATGGAACAATTTTTCTCGCTTTAATGAATCACCCTAGTACATGTGCAGATTAGCTGGCTATCTGCAGATTAACTGATTTCTGTACATAAACGGTGAAAAATCATTTATGGCGAAGTATGCTTCCATTTTCAAAGACTTACATATCGATATGATCGACATACCAACACCGTAAAGATTGCAGAGTATTCTGTAAAATTTTTCATCAAAATTTTTTCACGTTTTCTTGAACTAATAATCATAATAACATTCGGAAACATTAACTTTTACTAACTTTTTATGGTGCATTCAATAATAAAATGAGATACATGTGTTTGTTTCATATCAATGCTCCGTAGTTGCAGAATAAATTGTGAAATACTCTACAATATTGATAAGCATTGTATATTATACATATGATAGTTAAAATACTCTACAATATCGTACAATATTTTAGTGGGACTAGAGGATCATTTAATCGAAACGAATTGAAATCTATAAGCATTGAGAAAAACCAAAAATGCCTCAATTTTATATTATATATATATATATATATATATATATATATATATATAGTGTGTGTGTGTGTGTGTGTAAGCATATAATTCTTAAAAGCAGAAAGAAGGTTTAAAGAAATAGAAAAGACCTTTTTTTACATTTTGAAATTCATTTTAATCCATCCTGGGAAGGCAATTTATTTACAAGCAGAGACTCGGACAAGGCACGTCCGCCACAGTGAGGTACAAAAGTAGAAGTAAGGAAGGGAGGGCCAGGGCCGAACCAAATGATCACTAGTCTTATATAACATGGGATTTTCGGCCAAGTGTCGATTGAATACACGTTTTGACCTTTGACAAGGACAACGCAGGGATCATTTTCACTTGACACGTGGAATTGATGGCGCAGTAATTTTTACACAACTTCAGTTGAATCAATTAAATAGAAAGTTGAATTGGATCAGGAAATAAGAGAATGAAATTACTCTGGGCTAAATTAAGATTAAGCTTTGGAAATTAATTTGAATTAAATTAGATATTAAAATATCATTACATATATATATATAATGTAACTAATCAAATAAATATATTTTACATATGTAAACAGACTGTAAGGTTCAAAATCTTTAATTTTAATATGTGATCAGATAAATATCATCCAAGTAACATTTCCTAGCTAATATCTCTGGTGTGTGTATATATATATGAATTTGCTGCTAAATTAAACGTATAATTAACGTATAATAAACGTATAAAGAAACAAGCAATAATAAATAGTAATACGAAATAAGAAAGCTTCTTTCTTTTTTTGGTGATTTTTTTTTTGTTGAGTTCCCTTTCAAAAGTTTCCTTTTTCATTTTATATGGCATAGCGGTAAGAGATCAATAGAGGGTGTAGGTGACCCAAGCTTCAGTTTTAGGAGACTGTATGAAGATAAACAGTTAGAGAATGTTTACCACTTTTAAGTAGCATAGCAATGAAAGAGCGAGATAGCGTATGGATAGAAGACCCAGCGCTATTTTCAGGGTATAGAAGATGAACAGTTACAGCTTTTATGCCACTTTTACGTGGAAGCAATTTAGGAGCGAGACAGACCGTAGATGACTTGGTGGCATGTTTAAGTGACTGCATGACGATAAATAGTTGCAGAATGTAAACCATTATTATATGTTTAGCAATGAATATGCATAGCAATGAAACAGCGAGATAGGTTATAGATGACCCAATGCTACTTTTAGAGGACAACATGAAATAAAAATTTACAGAATTTATATTACTTTTAAGTGGCATAGCGATAAAGAAGGGTATAGATGACTCTACGCCAATTTTAGAAGACAACAACAAGATAAACAGTTATTTATTTTATCCACTTTTAAAAGTCAATTTAAATGTAGAAGAAATAAAACTATGCAGCGCCCTATACTTCACTGGTGAGAAGCGGAGGACGAAAAATTTAACTATATTATAGGCGCCAGTTATTTTCGCCACACCTTTGTCCAGTTTCTGGATTGCGTGAATCTATCACTTTTCCATTCATACAGCCACCATATTCACTCGAAAGGACCTGTTGTGTATATCAATGAAATATTCCATAATCTAACAATGTTAGAATTCGATAACATTTTAACTATTCGAAACTATCAAGACGCCATTGTGTAAACAGCAGATTTATGCCCAAATATTCGTTATTGTAATACCCCTTTATTCCAGTTATAACATAAAACGAATGCATCCATCTCACAGTATGCTATTGGCATACCATTCTCTGCAGTAACATGGAATGCCTGTCTGTCTGCCATTCACATTTCAATCGAATGCACTCTCATCCAGTGGTGAACTCTTACAATAGATCGTAACAAATCTCCATTTTCGGATGCAAAGGGCGGTTAATAATTTAGAATTCATGTGAAATCAAATGTCGGAGGATGAATTTAGGCCAGAAAATCCTTCGGGGCATAATAATGCGCAGATATGAGAATGGGAGTGCACCCGCGAGAGCTGAGGTTTCTGGTCGAAATCCTCAAATCAAAATTTCATTGCTTCCTTCTTAAGTGTGGCCTTGAGAATCGAACAATGCCTTTGCTAGAAATGATGAAACTGCAATTTTGGGAATTGTATCTTCGATACAATAGCTAACGAATCAATTGTAAACAATTCGACTGTGGAAACGCGGAAATATATGAAGATACATTTGTATTTGGTGACTGAAGAACATTCTGGTTTCAAATTTCCAAGACACTTTTTTCAAATCTCGACTTCAAAAATGTATTATGTAACAAAAAACGGAAAATGTACTTATAAATCTCATTTTCTGTCGCAAAATCTTTTCTGAATTCATAAAAAAGAGCGACATGAATTTTACAAAGCGATATGCATCTATTTCTAGATATCCATATTTTCGTGTTTCTAACTTTTTAAAGCTATCATTTCAAACGATATTGAACTATTTTGCATTCGAAAAGATGATTCGATGTATAAATATTCACGTAATGCCTGGACCTGTTTATTACATTAAAAAAAATACATGCATATGTTTTAAGTTCAGTTTCCCCTGAAAAGTTAATCTACATCTTTTTAACATTCTGTAGGTATTTTTAGCAATTAAAAAATAAATAAAATGTCAAAATAAGGCACTGCCTTTAATGGTGACTGTGAGAAAACATTCATGTACGAAGGGTTAATCTAGTAAGGGAAAGGTCTATAGTAAAATTGATAATATATGCGGCAAAAAATATGTCGTTTATCTGTCTTTTTCATTTCTCTATCAAAGCAGTAGAAACAAAATTCACTTGAGCGAATAACAAAAATTTGACTCGATTGATTAGATCTGGACATTTGAAAATGAAACACAAAAATACACTTTATGGCGTTTATATAGAAAACATTTGTAAAAATATAGTATATATTTCTTGGATTTTTTTTCTCATATAATCGTCGAATGAGTTCAGAAATTCCATCCTTTTTGCGCATTATTAATTCATTTCATTTCAAAATTTAAAATTTTTATTGGTTGATTTGTTTGATTAATCCAATATTTTTGAGTTTTGAAGGTGTTAAGAAACGGAGAATCTCAATTTTAATTTAGCCCTATTTTGACAATTTGATCGGTTTCGAATATTTGATTTTCTTAAAAATTACCAGTCTCACGCCTTTAATTGTTTAGCGGAGAATGATCGAAGGTCTTTTGACTAAATTCTATTCAATCATCCATTTCAACTTGAATTCAAGGTATATAAGAATCCAATCGAAAGAAAAATTCTAATCTAAAAGCACCAAAAATTACCATTTGCACTAAGAAAAGTAATTCAATGTATAATTATTCAAGTAATTGAGAAACTCGTTTTTTACTCGGAAAAATGTACATAATTGATTTATGTTGAATTTCCTCGAAAAATTAATCAATATCTTCTTACTACTCTGTAGCCATTTTTAACAATAAAAATTTTAAAAATAAATAAATAAAACATCAATATTATGCGTAATATTAAATGATACCGAAGAGGGAATATACGATTGCAAAGGGTTAAAAGCATGTCCCTGGTAAATTTACTGATTTTAATTGCATAAAGTAAGGGATTATCATGAGCAAGTCTAATTCGAATCTCATGATTCATAGATTGATGCTCAGCAAATTTTAAGTCAATCTTTCTATTTTCAGTAAAGATTTAAATACAGGAAGCGATAAACAACCAACGGTAGTGGTCTCCGTAAAACTTTCTCTCATATTCTACAATAAATATACCATCCCCTCCCCTCTCTTGCAGGGCGTAAATGCCACAGGGTTCAAATTTTTATTTGCAGAGTTCCACATAAGAGACTTTTGTGCTTCATCGTAATGAAAACTTACACTTCTGTTTTATTAACCGCAAGCCATTGGCGAAAAAGTTTTCGGAAAAAACTACTAACGTGATTTTTGGCGATTTTTTTTTTATTTGGCGATTAATTATTTAGATTATGTTTCAAAGTATAATGAAGAAACCCAGTAAAAAATCACTGGCGTATCTAACCTTTTAAATAATTTTTTTGTAAAATAGTTTCTTTTTTTTGACGACTAATCTCTGTGACGCTAAATTCACAGGTAATCATGAACTGAATAAACATTTTGAACAGATTTTTTTTTCTATAAACGAAAATAGAAATTTGGTATCGAATAGCATTTATAGTCATAACATAACATACCATACCAAATATCGTTTACCTAAGATGTTGCTTCTTTGAATTAGAGTGTTTACTTGCATGCAAAAGTACATATAGACAGAAAATCAATTCCTTGACAACTTCCATTCAAATTTCATACGACAGTTTAAGTTTTTAACCTGTATACCAAATTTTATCTATTTAGCTCTTTATGTTTTCCATTTATCTTGTTCACTTATACTCTAAAACCGGACAAGGAGTCTTTCTTTGAATGGATTTCGCTCAAACTTAAACAGAAATCTAAGCATTTTATGATGAGTCCATATATCAAATTTCATCCTTCGAGTTTCATTTTTATTTCAGAAGTACAGTACGTTCGCTTAGTATACTTTCTACACTAAAAAGTAACAAGTTAACGCAAAATTTTATGTGACAGATTTGCACTCTGGAAAGTAATTCGATGCAAAATTATTTACCTAATATGCATGTTTATTTTTTCCAAAAAGTAAATATATACAATTGTTTCAAGGTGAATTTCCCCGAAAGGTTAATTTAGATCTTTTAACCATTCTGTAGTTACTTTTTAGCTATCGAAATTGAGAAATAAATAAAACGTCAAAATGATGCACCTTCTTGAGGATCATGAATCACTTCTCGAATGCAAAGTGTTAAAGTAGGTAGCATCAGAAAAGTTGTGTATTGTCGGAAAAAATGGTTGCATAATTCTAATTTTATTTAAAAGCGGTATTTCCTATTCAGTTGGGCTTAGTTTTGATTATAATTGTTATGAATCATTTTTGCATTTGCATTTTCAATCATCATTTCATTTTCAATTCAGTTAGTTATAAACAAAAATATAAAACTTTAATTATGTTCATTAAGATGATTTGATTTGAAAAGCGAAACACTGTTAAAGACAAGGCTGGACTTGAACTGAAATGAAGTAATCCCTTACCTAACTGACAAAACCTTTTACCAGAACTTTTCGATCTGCGGAATTTCGACAACATTAACATTTGAAGATCTACAAAATCTGACCAAAATATTGCAACAGGTTTCTAGAGTAGTAAAGGGAATCAAATTTGTTAATATTTCTTATATTTAATTACATATGATCTGGAATTTCTTTCTTTCTTGGGAAAAGATCGAAAGTAAATACGTTGATTGCCTCGTTGAATTTCTTACAATGCAATTTATAATCGCCCATTGGTAGCCAGTGTCCCCCATGGCAGTCAAGGTGTTGATATCACAGTGACAAATCTTTCCAGGTGTTCGAATCTAAAATAGCGGGAGTGGCCTAACCGAAAATTTCTCGCATGCTATCTAATAAAGATGCTATCTCACCCCCTCTTCATGAAATTTTAGACCTCGGGTAGACCGTGAAACCACGAATGTTGAAATTTTTATTTTCCTGCATTATAATTATGTGTTTCAAAATTATAGCATAAAGAAAACAGGTACTTATATATTAACCCTATTCGAATGTCTTCTCTCATGCTCCATTCAAGACGTAGTGCATCATTTTGGCGTTCTATTTATTTATTCTTTAATTTTGATTGTTAAAGATATATACAATATGGAAAGAAGATGAATTTCCCCGAAAAATTAATCAACAATTTTAAACAATTATATAATATTTATTCTTCGGAACACTAAATCAGTCCTTATATTAAGTGAATAATTATGCATCGAATTACATTTCCGAATGTAAAAGGTTAATTGCATGTCATAGTCGAATAATAGTTGCAAAATATCGATACTGGCTTGTATCTAGTGTTTTTAGAAACTAGAAGGCGATTTTCAGAGATAATCTCTGGCATGTGGTTAGTATATGAGTACCATAAAACAGAATATGTCTTTGGGATTCCTCTGAGCGGATCCAAAATTTTATACAACACAATAATTGTAATCACAATATAAAATAAATCACAGCATCTACTAAATTGCATTTTTTTAAAAATCCTTTGAGTTATTTAAGTTTTTGAGTCACTGTGTTCACATGCATGCAAAAGTACAAAGAGATAGGCGATCAACCCTTCGACGCATTTGGTTCAAAATGTGATTCGAATATACGATTTCGATTCTAAACCTATCCACGAAATCCTCTTTTTAGCTTTTTAAGTTGTGTAGTTATTCTGTTCACATGCGTCTGACAGATTTTTTTTTCTAAATGAATTCTGCATAAAATTAAAAAGTAAAAAATATACATATATCGTACATATATGAAATTTCACTTGTCGGTTTCAAATTGCTTTCAAGTTAGAGTACGCATTAGTTATTCGATTTAATTCTCACCCTAAATAAACAAATTACAATTAATCAGTATTTACCCTACGATAATTTTCATATTATATAGGTTTTAATTATTTATATTCAATTATAAATGGAATGGGGGTGATCTAAAATTGCCCGTAAAGCGAAATCGGTAATTAATATTCCGGAACATAGATATAAAGCAATACAATTTTAGAGATTTTTCTCTATAATTTGCTATAATTTTATACAATACATATTTCGATTTTGAATAAATATGAAAAAGTATCGTTCATTTTCCAAAGAGCAAAACAAGGGATCCGAGAAATTAGAACTCAAAAATATAATACTTCTAAATAGGCGATTGCATACTTTAAGAAATAAGTACTAAATTTTGGAAATAAAGATGCGCTTATCTTCATTCAATTAAAAATCGGGACTTTTTCAAAACCTTCGCAGCATATCGGAATATTAAAGCATTTTGAATTTAATTCGTTTTGAATTTATTCTAAAATGATTTGTATTTTTCCAAATAAATTTTAAAAGCAATTAAAAAAAATTAATAACATTAATTCGTTTCGTCATTTTCCTTTTCCAGCCGAGCTAAATGTTTCATGCGATATTTATGCATTTAAATACTGTTTATTTACACCATTTTGCAAGTACCGTGTTTTAAGAAAATAATTTAGATCAAATTCAAATTTCCAGATGAAATTATAAATAGTTTAATCTATTACATTGTTATTGTGGAAAATCATCAAATTAACGGCTATTAATATTTTACATATTTAAAAGAATGCCTTGAAGTATATTTTTTTGAACTCTTAAACGTTTATTTTGTTTGTATTATTTAATTAGATGCAGCATTCCTTTCGATAAAGGAATTACGAAACAATAGTTCATTATAATACGAGATGTTTCACAAATTTTTTTGTATAGATCTATAGCGTTCATAGACACATTTTTGCAATTAAAATCTTTAAAACCTTGTTGATTCATTGAAAAAATGATGCCCAAAATAATTTTTTTTGTAATTAGGCAAAACTATTTCACTTAAGGTAAATTAGAAACATATTTGTGTTTGATCTCTATTTCCAAAGCTTAAAATTTAAAGCTCTCAAAACTTTTGCGGATAAAAAAGACAAAAAGTTCGATTTTCTTATCCGCAAAAGTTTTTGAAGCCATATAGACAGAATTACAAATTATATATAAGTGATTACCCAATTCATCACATTGCCTAGTTAGTATTAATAATTACTTGATAATAATAACTGAATAATGAATTATATTGACCGTAGTTTATATGTTACAATAAATGTTATTAATCCGGTAATTATGTAGAATCACCAAAAAGTTGGCGACTATGACCAATTATCGGCAATTATAAACAACCACGAGTTTATTACATTTATCGTAACATATATATTAAAATATTGTATAAAATTCTTAAATAATTAAGAATTATTAAATAAAATAGACAATGCCGGAAGAATTAAGGTGTACGTACACACTAGAAGATTTTTTTTTAAATTTTAACTTTAAAAATCCAGTTTTTTCACAGTAGGTCATTAATATAGGTTTAAACTCATTTCAGTGAGAAAAACCAAATGACACTCATCATTAATTAATTAAATAATATTTAATGAGCTAATTAGCATATTTTTTTGAAACATGATATCTTAAATTCTAATTTATACAGACACACAATTCTTGTTGGAAATGATGCCTAATATGAGTCTTCATGTTGTCTGCCTCAATCAAATTATAAAAATATATAGTTTTTTTTTTTAATTTTTTCATCAACGATGAATAGAAAAAGCGAGATTTTTTCTGTCATTTTTACTTTTAAATAGCTATTAAAAATTTATTTCTATAAATATAACTTTTATTGAGGCACAAAACATCCGCTATTTCATACAGATTATTTTGATATATAAACAATCGTATTTGGTTCATTTCTTGTCGAGTTATGATTGTTTGAATGAAGCCACATAATGGAAAAATACCATTCTTCATAAAATGAGTTTAAAAAAAAAACCGTAACTAGAGTTTTTAATGAAAGCACCTCAAGAAAAATAATTATAACTCGAGAAATATTTCGAAAATTGACAACATCTTGGTATCGTTTGAAAGCTAAAAAGTCTGAGAACATTATTAAGCAATAAAAAAATATTCGATATTTTGAACGATTTTCGAAGTTTCAAGTGTGTACATACGCCTTAAACGAACTTAATTATAAAGAAAATTAATTATGCAGCAAAAATGTATTTTCAAAACTTTGATGTGTACTTTCATTTCAAATTGCACTTTCCTGCCTTTGACGGTCATAAATTTATATATAAAAACAAACATTAAAATAAAGCATAAAATCCAAATTCACAATTTTCCTAAAAGTCTGTTATTCCACAAATATTTTACTGTTGCAGTAGCAATAAAAATACTTTAAAAAACATTATGGTAATATTAAGATGAAAGAAAAAAAATCTTAATAAAGACGACTGATAACTTTGTTGATACGAAAGCTATCTTCAAAATTAATTTGTTGAAATCATAAATAACTTCTTGCATTCCTTTTCACACATCCATCAACCACTTCATACAAATCAAATTAAAAATCAACGCATACCGTCACAATCAACACACACTAACGATAACCTAGTGAACTGTAAACATAAACTTACCGCTCTATGTGGACCGCAGCATTATCAGCTGATCGCAAGAGGGGAAAAAAGATGAAGAATAGCCGAAGAAGATATGAAGTACTTGCACTCGAGTCTTACAATCGGCGAAAAATCTAAGCCCTCATCCACAGATTAATAGCACGGTGCCTTTCTAAGTCAAGGACACCTCAGTGAAAAGTGCGATCAGCAAAACTACAGAAGCACTTGCTGATAGCTGGCCTGATTATGGCACTAGACGTGCTTTAAGACTCGAATTCCGCAGAAGTGAGTCGCTCAGTTCATGAAGATGTAGAGCAATTGGAAACCGAATGCTTCTAGCCAAACTGACGAATCAATTCTGCTGGAGAATCAGCTGTACAGGAGGTTACAGGGAAGACGTTGGCGACGAAAAGTAGTTGGCGCCAAAGTGATGGGAATGGCGATGATGCGCCAATGGTGGAGGGTTTTTTGGCGGCACAAAATGAAGGAATGCCTATCAGGCACTATTTCGACGGTTTGTTACAAACGGCGAATATTTAATATCCATTATAAGGAATCTAGTTAGGATTAAGTCGGATTTTTCGGCAAGTAAAAATGTTTGGTAATTAAATGCCAAAAAAGGCATGAATGACTTATATAATTATTTTTTAGATATTTTATCATATTTACTGTCAATGATTTTGAAAATTAATAATTAATGGTTTTTATGATTTAATTAGAGGTTAATTAAGCAGATTAATTAAAAACATTAATCTCACAGAAAGAGTATTATTACACATAATACAAGAAACTTAAAATGCTTTCCAGTAAAAAATGAATAAAATACAATGTATCAAGCATAACCAGTCAAAATTTTGGCACTCGATCTTTTTTGTATATGGATCGAACAGTATACTAGTTATAAATATCTTTATCACCTAATTAAGGGGATATCAAGGATTTCAAACAATGCCGTATATTTGGAAATTTTAAAGAGAAAATTAGACGAGGGAGCGAATGGGTAATATTATGTCTTGGATGCTCTCTTTACACAATATTTATCTGCTCACACTCTAAATCTTCCAAAAACGGGGTCTTAGACTTGGTTAGATTAGTTAATTCCTATTTCAAATTACCTATTATCAATTTGGAAATTGTCGTTAACGTAACACGTTGCTCAGTGCGAAATAGTCTGTTTTTGTAAAGGTTCTTTTGCATTTTCTATTTTTTTCTTTTAATTATTGAAAAAAGAACAATTATTAGTTTTATTTAAAAAATTATGAAAACTGATATCCTAATGCAATTTGTACCGAATTTTACCACAAGTGCTCTAATTAATTACTGAGTATCTGGAAGATATAGCTTCTGTAGGCATTTTTTTTTTTGTATAATCGTGTTTTTCGAGAGAAATTATTTATATACGAATCTGATTATATATGAATATGTAGTGGATTGGTATGAGCGAGAATAGAACCTGGGACCTTGTGGTTCGCAGTCCAGTAACATGACCATGATACAAAAACAATTGCTCAGGTAAAGTAGCTGTTCACTGGCTTATAAGCTATTCACCACAGACTCTCCCTCCAGTGAGTCGGAGGTGAAACGAACGATAGGGCTGTTGATTGGTGATGTATTAGCTGTTGATACTAATGCGTCTGTACCCATTTGAGTAGCGCCAAGCGTTATGGCGAGCGTGTGTGGTTCAGTGGTTGCTGTTGCGTCAAGTGAGTCTGACTATTTTGTGTTGCTGTGGCCCTTTTGTGTTGGTGCGTCAAGTAAATCTGACGACTTTGATTTGCTGCGTCAAGTGAATCTAACGACTTTGGTTGCGGATAGATGGCGCCACAACGAAGGTTGAAGGTTCATCGTCCGAGGTCACCAATGTAGTAAATTTGAGAAGATCGAGGATAGAACCTGGGACCTTGTGGTTCGCGGTCCAGTAACATGGCCATGATACAAAAGGAATTGCTCAGGTAGCGTAGCTGTTAACTGGCTTACAAGCTATTCACCACAAATATTTTTCAATCTTATCTGCATATGAACTGGTCATTTAAATTAAAAGAAGCATGAATGCACTCAGTTAACATGTTATTCGAAACATCCTGCTATTTTACAGTATTCATTTTAAAGTATATCTATCAATAATTATATTCTTGAACTTACACTCAGTTTTACTATGGTGAAATTGGGTCGGAGATGTCGCTGTATGACACTATCAGTATGAGAGCAGAGAGAAAAAGGCTGTAATACTTAGTTATAAAAAAAATGTGTTGTTTTTTGTGTGTGTATCAAATCGCTTTTTTTTTCAAGAAACACATCTATAAAGATAGATTTAAAAAGCAAAAAAAAAAAATAAATAAATAAATAAATAAATAAATAAAAGATATGAAGCAAAACGAGCGGCTCAAAACAAGGACCCGCAATACACGTGCCATGCGTGTTGCTCTGACCACTATACTACACTGTCTATACTTCAAGATGGAAGTTGAATATACTTATTCTAATAGTTAGTTATAATCTTTTTTTATTTAAAATCTCGTTTATTTAAGAAAGATACCCATATAGATAAACTAAAAAGCTAAACCTTATCTAAATATAAAATATGATACAAATCGTTAGAGCCGTTTAAGAGAAACACGAAATAAATTTATATAAGAATTTCTCTATTTAAATTTATGATCTTGTTGAGCATTTAAATTTATGAGCTTGTTGAGCATTTTAATTTTTGAGTTGATCAACTCAAAAATTGATGAATAAAAGTAAAAGATTTCATTACATTGACAACAGTTAATGCACTTTTTCATGCATCAAACGTTTTACAAAAATGATATCATTATTATCAACAGAGAAATATGCGACTCCATTGATGAGATATTTACTAGATCCAAGAATACTATTACAAAAGTTAGTAGATTATCTGTGTGTGAACTTGGGAGACTATAAATTGAGAGGAAGTGGTATAACCGTTATAAAGAATAAAATGTTGGATGGGTTAGAAATTCAGTATGCCAAATCACTTAACACTGACAATATGGTGACCATGAGCCTGAACACAATTCATTTTTGTTCTAACAAGTATTAATGTGGTGAAGGAGTTTGAATCGGAAGAAAATTACGAGTTCTATCTTCTGGCTGTATTCGAAATCAGTGTTGTGAAATATGGCACATCGATATTGGAGGTGTTTTATAGAAGATTCTACTGATTGTGAAAAAAGGGTATAGTCGATGCAGAATAATTTTAAAACTTGAACATGCCAATAAATGCAGTAGGCCAGGCCACTTCATCATTGATATTAACAAGACTACGAGCCAGCGCACAATTTATCCATCAGTGTCCTACAAAGTTAAATCGTTATGTGCCCTAGAAATATGCTAAGTAAAGTAAAACTAAAGTATGAAGAAATTTATAAGCTCTAGCTGTGTTCTGAACCAATCTTGTCCAATATTTAGCATATCGATACTGAAAGATTTCCACGAGAATTTCCACTGATTGAGAAGAGTGGGGAGTCATTATAAAGAATAAGATGCAATATTGAGAAGAGTGGGGAGTCATTATAAAGAATCAGATGCGAGATTGAGAAGAGTGGGGAGTCATTATAAAGAATAAGATGCGAGATTGAGAAGAGTGGGGAGTCATTATAAAGAATAAGATGCGAGATTGAGAAGAGTGGGGAGTCATTATAAAGAATAAGATGCGAGATTGAGAAGAGTGGGGAGTCATTATAAAGAATAAGATACAAGACTACCAGCAAATTGAATACACCAGGTGAATTTGTTATTGACATTAATGAGACCATGAACCTACGCACATAATGAATCCATCAATGCCCTACTAAATTAAATCCTTACGTGGCCTAGAAGCGTAAATAAGAGGAAGAAAGTTATAAGTTTTAGCTATGTTCTAAATCAATCTTGTTAAATATATGGTATATCGATGCTAAAAGATTTCCTCTGGAATTTCTATAAATTGAGAAGAATGGGAAGCCATTATAAAGAATAAGAAACAAGACATGCCAGCAAATTCAATACACCAGGTCAATTTGCCATTGACACAAATTAGACCTCGAGCTCGCACTTAATAGATCCATCAATGTCCTCCAAAGTTAAGTCATACCGTGACCTTATAGCATAAATCGGAGGGAGAAAGTTATAAACACTATCTACTGACTATGTAAGATCTAGTACCGTTAAAAACTGATATATTGATGTTGGATGTTTTGCAGTTTTACTTTAAAGGAAAATAAAAAGAAGGGATATTTCTCAAGAAGTCAGCCAAAATATGAATTTTAGATTTTCATCCGAGTTATCTACATACCTCAAGGTAATTTTGATCTTCAAAGGATGCCACATTTCCTTTATATTTTACCTTGAGACTAAATCATGGATATATATGGTGAAACAAGTGAAATTAGAGCCCATTTCTTGACATGGAAAATATAGTATTCAAAATAATTTCGATATTTAACTATCATTATGTAAACAATATGTCAACATGTTATGATTGATGAAAATTGATTAGAATTCTGCAAAATTCTTAATGGTAGGGAATTATTTAGCTAAATTATTTAGGACTGCCTGCCGCTGCATTTTTAATTGATTTTTATGGTTTTGTTTAGGTATATTAACGTCCCATTCTAAAGAAACACTAGGACTATTGATCCATTTTATGGAAAAAATATGTAAAGGATATTTGAAACGAAAAGCGAATCAAGTTTGAAAACTTGCAGCATAAAAATATATAATAATTGACTCGTGTATCTTTATTTTATTTTCAAAATGTGCTGTTTATTATTTTGCTGCAACGCACATTGACACAAAAATGTATCAATATGTTGTAAAAATGCTTAAAAATATAGGAAAATAAAATCTGTGTCACTGAAAGGCTTAATTTTTAAAAATTTGCACTGGTGTAAAAATGTTTATTATGCATTATTATTAGAAAAAGTAATAAGAGGAAAAGCAAAAAGTTCGACTTATATACTGATTTTTAATGAAGTATCTAATTAAAATTAGAAAAGCTCTATCTCAGTGATCATTTAGTACCCAAGGTACGAGAATGATTATTACGAATCAAGTATGACCAAATTTGGTAACTATAGAATCAATGGTCTATTTTGTAGAGTATTTTGAATGAATTTTATTTTATGCAAAATGCACTTTACTGATCACCTGTTCTTGAAATAATAGATATTTCAACCACCCAAAGTTGATATTTTTTAACTTTAACTGCATCTTTTTTCTAATCATTGTGTTTATACATTGAAATATTTTCTTTACCCTCTAAATAACAAGAAAAATGATGCACAGAAAGAAAAAAAAATCATTTTTCCCCTTTTATTTTAAACTACTTTCTTTTGGAAGAAAATTGAAAATAAGGAATACAAAAATGCATTTTTTATATAGAAAAACTTTTTCTACAGCATGTTGAAATGGAAACATAATTTCTCTTTATCAAAAATCTGATGATCCAAACAAAAGTAATAAAGCGTAAAGTTCAGATAGAAATGCCCTACAAAGATTGAAATTCTTCCCACAGTTACAATGTATTAAATGCATGCATGTATTTTTTTTTTATCTTATGATATTCATTGTAGCTATTTATCCTTTTATTATTATTTGTGTCCCTCACATGTTTTACAATTTTTATTTTGATTTCTAAATATTTAATAAAAGTATTTACTTTCTAATTACATTCTTAGAAACATTTTGTTATGTAAGTTTTTATATTCATTACTGCTATATTTACGATATTAATTGCAAAGAGTAGTTTGTTTCTGCAGTGGGTTTCTATTATCGGGCAATTCTACGACACAAATCGGAATAAAAATTTTATAAAGGGATCGAGTTCCCACTAGGAATCGAACACAGCTACCCCGAGGCTGCTGCTCAAGAACACAATAAATTTTCTAAAGATTTATGAAGAAAATTTCAATTAATGAGTAAAACTTCCTTTTCCTCTGAAATTTCAATCGGAAAATTTCAATAATCTCTTTGTAACAAAACTGAATATATTCGTGATATTTCTGAATAAGTTTTGTAATTTGTTCATAATATATATATATAAGAAAATTCTGCTGCATTATTTAATATTTTATTTCAGATAAGAAATTTTATAAAAATAAATATATTTATTCTAATTTTCTTACGATGCTCTTAATCTCTTGATTCATTTCTTATCAAAATTATGGATGTCAAGATCATAAAAGAATGAGATTATGATAATATTCTCAGTAAATGAACATTTAATTCATAGTTAAATAATGTTTTAAATTTTATGAATGCTAGTATTTTCCTTCTTCTTCTATTCTTAGTGCTTTAATTTCTTTATTATATGATTATTTCCTAAAAATAAATTTAATTTCTGCAATATACTACTCTAATAAAGGTATATTATAGCTTATATTTTTGTTTCCTATTATTTTTTAAAGATATGACATATGATTATAAAGATTATGAAATCTGAAAATTAATATTTCTTGATATGATTTGTGCATCATTTCACCAGTATGGAAACAGTATTTAGTTAAAAACATATTAATAAAAAATTAAGAGCTTTAAATTTATTTAAGTACTGAATGGTTCTCAAGAACCAATAGATATTCGAAATTTTAGAAGATCTAATGTACAATGAAGCGTGTGAAAAATAGATTAATATGGCTTATAAACACACACACACTCTGACACACACCACCCCCACACACCGACACCCGCACACACACACTCTGACACCCCCACACACACCGACACACACCTACACTTCCACACACCTACACTCCCACACACCGACACACACATACCAATACACAGGCACACAAGCACCCACACACCTGTACACCATCACACTCACACACACCACACACCGACACAGACATACACATACACACACCCACAAGGACATACACACACCACTCCCACACACCGACACACACACTCTCTCTCTCTGACACACATACACACTATGAAATACACTGTCTCTCTCTCTGACACACAAATACCCTCTGACACACACTCTCTTTCTCTCTCTGACACACACACACACACACTGACACCCCCACACACACCACCCCCACACACACCACCCCCACACACCGACACACACATACCAATACACAGACACACAAGCGCCCACACACCTGTACACCAGCACACTCACACACACCACACACCGACACAGACATACACATACACCCACCCACAAGGATATACACACATTATTCCCAAACACCGACACACACACACACACACACACTCTGGCACACACACACACTGACACACTCTCTCTCTCTCTGACACACATATACACTCTGACACACACTCCCTTTCTCTCTCTCTGACACACACACACACACACACTGACACCCCCACACACACCACCCACACACACACACACACTCTGAACACATACACACACACACTCTGAACACATACACACACCGACACTCCCACACACCGATACACAGACACACAAACACCCCCACACCTCTATACCGGCACACACACCACCCCCACACACGGATACAGACACACATACACACCCACCCACACCGACACACACACCACCACCACACACGGATACAGACACACACACACACACATACACACCCACCCACACCGACACACACATACACACACACCCACACCGACACACACACCACCCCCACACACGGATACAGACACACACACATACACACCCACCCACACCGACACACACACACACACACACTTTCATTATTCTTAAATGACGGAATTTATAAAGAAAGTGTCTTTATAAATCTGGTTTTCTGCTCACTTTGGAATCAAACATGAGAAATAGCGTTTAAATTTTTTAGAAAAAAATATTTGTTAGGAAAACTAATGAGAGTTTGAAATATAAGTGTTAGAGCTTTCAAAAGCAAAACGCACTTTTGTTTTGCCAACACTCCACTGACTTAAAATACACGATATATAAATATTTCCATTCCTTTGGTTTGACCAGACGCTTTTAGAATGTTTCATGAGATATGGATACACATATATCATTTTATACATAATGTCCCTTGAGTTTAAAATTCTTCTTGTTGGAACATAATAAATGCATAAATCATGTTGCAACACAGTTTTCTGAACTCTGGAATGATATATTCATTCGGACTTTCCGCATTCGCATTTTATATTTGAATATAGTTAAAAATAGTTATTAGAAACCCTAGATACCATTCTTAATTATTCATATATATAATAAGAAAGTGATATAAAGCAATAAGGTATTGTAATCGTAAAAAAATGATGGATGAATTACCACATTTTATTTCGATGAATCTCTCTGTTTTAAAATTAATCACTAAATTTTAATGTTGAACCACCAAAAGCAAATCATCTTTGAATAGTAAATAGTGTCTGTCTGTCAATATAATAAGTCAACAGTGGAATGAGCTAGACGAATGAAATTTCCCATGTCATTTCTTGTAGTGAGAATTTAACTTCAAATTTGGCTCGGAATTTATCTATAGAAGTGATATCTGTCTGTTAGTCAATGTGTGGAGGAACAGGAAATCTGTAAAATACAAAGTGCTGGATAGATTAAATGCAGTATAAAATTAGTTTATAAACAAAATTATAGAATTTCGGTAAAACTACTTTCGATTGAATTCTTTTAAATACTCCAAAATATACTAGTCTGGATATCCATATAAATTTAACCTCATTAACCCTGAAATATATAAGAGCTAGATGAATGAATTTTAGTATGGGATTTTTATGTCAAAAATATAAACTTGCATTAAATTATATATATATATATATATATATATATATATATATATATATATATATATATATATATCATTTGCGACTGTATTTATTCTTTAAATTCCGGAATATTAATGGAAGGCAATTTTCTTCAAGAAGGAAATTTATATACTGGTTTAGTACATGAATGTCAATTTCATGGATTAGTCTTGTTGTCTAGATAAACAGCCAATTTTTTTTGTAGCAGATCGCTCGAAAAATGAAGTCCTTTTTCAAAGTTGTCATACAGTGGATTTATTATTTACTGAAGTCTGGAAAATGATGACTAAAAAAAATACACAGAAAATAAAATTCCTTCCATGCTCTCTAATAAAGGTGCAATCCCTACCACGAATAAAGTCGTGAACCTTAGACAAGGCTGTATGCAACAACGACTGCTCAGAATTTTATTTACTGAGTCCCGCATATGAGAGCTGTATGCTTTGTTGTAAAGAAAAGCGATACTTTATATTATTGACTTCATGCCACTAGCGAAAAATAGTATCAAAACATCATAGTGTCGAGTGAGGTTAATCACTGGAATGAGATAATCTTTTTATCTATTACAATGTTCGCATAGAATAAGACCAGTAAATGCATGTTAATTTCAAAATAAAGAATCAATATAATTAATTTTTTTTTTTTTACTTCTTACCCATTATCGGAAGAGAAGCTACCATTCAATGCAATTTAAGAATGGCGATGATCTATGAAATTCACAGAGTCATTTTTTCCGTTTTTCTGTTACAAATCTGCATTTTTTCCCCCAAAATTTAAAAAAAAATTAATCCGTTAGGAAACATATTAGAAAGAAATAAAGACAACAACTAATGCAAAAAGAAACAAAAAAATGTTTAAAATATATTTTAAAAAGGAAATTTGTAAAACTGCGATGCGTGGGATTTTCATGATGGGGATTCATGATTTTCATGATCATGAATCCCCATCATGATCAATTCATGATTCATGATTTTCATGATCATTAGTGGGATTTTTTTTAAAGAAAAATGTGAAGGGAAAATACTGAATTTTACCTACGGCGAATCGATTGCAGGGAAAGCAAATGAGGTTAATTATAAAGAAGATTAATAAAACTTAAAAATATTTTAAAGCATTTTTATTAGGTTTATAAAGGATTATTTTGAGATTTTGAGATTCTGTCTTGGTCAAATATTTTTTAATGACGAAATTAGACGAATTATATACTATGAGGGTGCTCCTCATATAGGCAAAAGTAACTAGGAATGAAAATCTGAAATTCGTATTTTATAGAAGCATAATGGCGTATTTTGTATTTCAACCCATCTAGAAAAAGTTTGATTTAAATTTCAGATTGAAAATAATTCTTATAAATGTTATGGAATCTCGAAATGATATTTTTCTCAAATTAGAATCTGATATGCTCAAGCTGAACAAAAGGCTAATTATGATAATCAAAAATTAGAAATAAAATTACAAGAAAGTTGTATTTATTTCAATGACGAAGACTGATATATTAGATGTTCAGCTATATTTATTTATTTGAGACAATACATTATACGTTATTCACGCCATGATTTTCTCAGTTTATCTTGGATTACATACACAGCATTTGATATATCAACTGTATACAGCTTAAGTGCTCTTTTAATTCATACTTGAATAAAAAGATTCTCTCTACGTGCTGGCCATTACAGATTTCTTGATTAAAGTCCGCCTTTCAATTTAGAGGTCATAATTGTTATGTAATTTCGAACTCGCCTCATATGGTCAAGCTGATCAAAAGAGTAATAAAGATAATCGAAATTTAAAAATAAAAAGACAAAAAATATGTCATTACTTCAATGACGAAGACTGACATATTAGATGTTCCGAAATATATATTCGCTTGAGACTAGGGATTATACAGTATTCACGCCCTGTCTTGCACAATTTTTCCTAAGTTACATAAATAGCACGCCATATATCACTGTTATAGCATAGGTGCGCTTCTAATTTAATTCTCATACTTAATAAAAAACAGATTCTCTCTACTTGCTGGTCATTACAGACTTTTAGATCAAAGCCCACCTTTCAACTTAGAGGTCACTTGACACATTTTATGTACTATTGGATATCCTCTCATGTGGGAATTCTGGGTAATGAGAAAGTAGAAAAGGCTGCCAAATTGGCGATATTTCCAACGACTATATCTGTCCATGTGAGCAACTTAAAAAAACACACGCTTTTCTTTACCTTGAAACTAGCAATAAGCTACATGCCATTAAACCGCATGAGCAACTGTGGTCTTCACAACCGAATCGAAAATCAGACACATTTTTAACCCATTTACTCATTGGGCATATTAAATTCACCCGTCTTCATTTGTTGTTTGGTGAACAACCGCCTCTATTTTCTCAATGTAACTGCCCAACATATAGTGTAAGAATGCCCAAATTTCAACTGTCCAAGCTCAGAGCATGCAATGTTTTCGAAAGTCTATTACCTTTCTTACTTGATAAGACGCCACATGTTCAAATTTTTGCATTTTCAAAGGCTATAAAATTTTATCTACTCATTTAAATCTTGTTTGTATTTTTGAGTACTCTTGTACATTATCCGTTTTTGACTATTTTACACCGATATGATTTTAATCCTGGGTTGGCGCGGTATAATCAAAAACATGGTTCATGCGCCAGAAATATCCAAATAAACATATTTTCTGATAACCTTGAAGTAATCTGAAAAGGTCAAAATATTTCTCCACCTGGATTTTACCTGTTGAACTAAGAACTCTCCTTCTAAACCAAAAAGCTGATATCAACAGAGTTTTAAGATGAATGGATATCCTTCTTATGGCATCCGATTAGGTGTCAACATATAGATCCTCTCTTATTGTATTGTAAATGCATTATTATTGTAAATGCATTTACAATAATAATGTTATTGTAAATGCATTGTCGTTGTAAATGCATTATTACTCTTGTCACATGCATGAAATCAAAATTTTATTAAATTAAATGATTAACTCAAAATAAGATCATGAAAATATCAAAATAATGTATTTTCATCTAGAACACACAACTGTGTAAATTCCTGACCAACCCAAGTATGTTTAGATGTGAATTAAAAAATCAAATAAAAATTTCCTCTTTGCAACCATGAAACATAGCTACTTACAATACAGGAAGATGGGTTTTTTTTCTGATTTTTTTAGGCCAATGTTTTCTAAGTACTGCAAATATAGAACAATAATGCGTTTATTTTACTTTTTTGTTCGAAAGAAAATCAGAAACTTTGAGATTTAACCAAATAACGACCCGAATTTTTTGACGATTACAATAAATATGTATCCTTTCCATACATCATGTATGAAGTATTAGAGTATTATACTCTTTATATGAAACATTTTTTTATATAAATATAAGAGTAAGTTAACAAGCTTTTGAGAATTGTCAGACTACAATCTCGTTGAAGAATTTAACCAAACAGAAGTACAAAGAGAGAGCAAATTTTTGAAAGTTCAGATAATAATAAAGACGAAATTCTTGAGATTCGTATTTTCCGGAATCTTCTTACAAATCAATAGGGATTTTGTTCCTTCTGGTTTCAAAGCGGCCACAGATCTTTATTTCGATGTTCAAATTTCTCTCAAAGACGTGTTGTTTGAGAGATTGGTTTATTTCTCAAAGCTTTGCGTCTTTGCCGATTCCATTCTCTCAGGAATATGCACTGACTGGCATTCTCTTTAATTTGCTTGCAGGCACATAAGAGTCTACTAACGAACCTGTTCAAATTTAAATGAAAGTTGCCATATTTAGCACTTTAGAATTCTCTGTTTAAAATTAATTTTTGTGATTTATGCAGAGCTAAGATTACTTTTAAATTGTCTTAATTCCCCACAATTCAAATAGGTTACAGATTTTTAAATATATATATGTAAATATATTTTAGCAGTTACGTGGCCGAATAGAAAAAAAAACTTTTTTTTAAATTTTTTGATTTATTTCACCACGGAAGGCATAATTTATGTACAAAAAGAATATGAAGTAAGAAATATATGAGTCTACATCGCGATACAAGAGCAGAAGAGACCAACATTTTTCTCTTCAGTGGTTTTACAACGAGGTTTTCATAGGGATTTTTTTTTTGACATGTTTAAAGAGAAATTTAGGTATCTTAAAAAGAATGTGGTAAGCATTAGGGATTTTTAACTCTTCGCACAGAGCTCGTGTAGAATGAACTAAATAGAAATGTGGGAATAGGATCACAAAATAAGAGAGCCTTTCACAATGAAGTTAGATGCAAGATAAGATACCAAATTTCATTTTTGCATTTTCGAATAATAGCGCTTATATGTATGCAAACGCATAATCCAACAGGCAATCAAACCCTTGAGAAGTATGTTTCAAAATTTGATAACGATCAATAAATGAGATGTTATGTATGTGTATCAAATTTTGTCTATCCACTCTATAACTATTTTAGTTATCTCGCTCAAGCAGTCAGACATTTTGTACATGGATTCTGTTAAAAATGTGATAGAAACTCGTAAAATTATGGAATTAAACCTAAGTAAAATTTTATCCATTTGTTTCAAGATGATTTGTATTATTGTCTTCACAGGTATGCAGGTGATGTGACAAACAGACATAATTCCAAAAATGTGTTCGTTGACTCAGAGAGTAGTGAGTAGTGGTGAGAGTAGTGGTGATTTGTGGAATTCATATACGAAAATTTGAATTCGAATTCATATACGAAAAAGAAAAAAAATATATGCATATGGTTCTTAGTAAAATCTAAATAAAGAAAGTATACAACAAACATCCGCAATTCTCGATAAATAATTAGATAGAATACTTGTCAACACAGCTTTAGCTTAGTTTCCCTTAAATCCAAATTGTAACTTAGTTTCAGAATATGTATTTTTAAAATTTTTGCGTAACAAAATAATGTTACATTTTTTTAACAGAAATAACAAGAGCATTTCATAAAGTTACTTGGTGTTAGACTTCCAAAATTAGAAAGCCTTTATCAATAATATTAATAGGTTAACCTGTAACCGGCTACACCAACCTCCCGCAAGTACATGGAAAAATCACGCAACAGCAACACTGGTGAGAACTGTGATTGAGTCCTAAGGGTCATCACCGGCCACGGTACAACCCTTCCCCTGGGAAGTACGTTCCGTCATTGATGGGAGGCAGTGGACTCCCGCATATTTCTGTTTACGCGAGAACCAACCACCATACAGTAAGCTTCTCGCCCTTAATTACAAGGTGTAATAACCGAATTTTATTTTTAATATGTTTAAATTAAAATTAAAAAACGATCTGTTATTGTTCTAAACTTTAAAAATATAGATTTATCAATTTGCGATAAAAATGGTTCTAAAGATAAAAACGTATACAAATTAAATGTTTTAAGATTATTTTCTTCATACTAAAATCAACAATCTTATATGTTTCTTTGCAGAAAGATTTTATTTTGCTCTTCGATATTTCAATATAGCATCATTTCCCAGAAGATATCCTCTTTATTTTTGTGAAGACAGAGTCCGTTAAATATTTAAGCACTCTCTATTTGTGTGCATTCTATGTACAACGTTTTGCTTAAAGTGATCATTCAAAATAACTCCACTGCCTCAAATTCACTAAAGAGCCTACAGAGAGAGAAAAAATAGAATTTTTTATAAGAGGAAAGATTTTGTATCTTAAAGTATTCATAAGAAAAATTAAATTAAGTCCTATAATGTTAAAATGTTTCTGGATACGAGTTTTGCTTTGAGATAGCTGAGAACGGAATAGTTCTTTTCAGGAATTTTTGCGGCCGTTTCTTTACTTTTGTCACCATTAATGTGAATAAACGATTAATGAAAAAAACAGAAATTTTTTAAAACTTAAATCTTGATGGAAGTTTAGTTTAATCTCTACTAATAATAAAGATGAATATTTGTGTGTGTATTATTTCTGTATGTGCAAAACCGTTAGACCAATAAATATCATATTTGGTGGAAGTACATTTTGGAAGATGGGAATGAACTCCCTATTGCGAGTTTTTAAAAATTAATTGGAATTTTAACTAATTTAAAAATAAAGCTGAATTTAAAAATATTATTTTATGCAATTTTTTAAAACAACATTTTATTGCTTTATTTCCAGCATTACATCCAGCATTTCCACCATTACATGTTGCCCCCAAAATTCAAAGCATTTTTATTATTTATCAACAAATTATTACGTGATTTTCTTCCTTTGTTGAAAATGTTGTTGAACCTTCCTTTGTTGAAAATGTTGTTGAACCTTCCTTTGTTGAAAATGTTGTTGAACCTTCCTTTGTTGAACATTTTATTGCTTAATTTCCAGCATTAGATCACATTGTTGCTCCGAAATTCAAACCATTTTTATTACTTCATCAAAAAATTATTACGTGATTTTCTTCCTTTGTTGAAATTGTTGTTGAACCTTCCTTTGTTGAAAATGTTGTTGAACCTTCCTTTGTTGAAAATGTTGTTGAACCTTCCTTTGTTGAAAATGTTGTTGAACCTTCCTTTGTTGAACATTTTATTGCTTAATTTCCAGCATTAGATCACATTGTTGCTCCGAAATTCAAACCATTTTTATTACTTCATCAAAAAATTATTACGTGATTTTCTTCCTTTGTTGAAATTGTTGTTGAACCTTCCTTTGTTGAAAATGTTGTTGAACCTTCCTTTGTTGAACATTTTATTGCTTAATTTCCAGCATTAGATCACATTGTTGCTCCGAAATTCAAACCATTTTTATTACTTCATTAAAAAATTATTACGTGATTTTCTTCCTTTGTTGAAAATGTTGTTGAACCTTCCTTTGTTGAACATTTTATTGCTTAATTTCCAGCATTAGATCACATTGTTGCTCCGAAATTCAAACCATTTTTATTACTTCATCAAAAAATTATTACGTGATTTTCTTCCTTTGTTGAAATTGTTGTTGAACCTTCCTTTGTTGAAAATGTTGTTGGACCTTCCTTTGTTGAACATTTTATTGCTTAATTTCCAGCATTAGATCACATTGTTGCTCCGAAATTCAAACCATTTTTATTACTTCATCAAAAAATTATTACGTGATTTTCTTCCTTTGTTGAAAATGTTGTTGAACCTTCCTTTGTTGAACATTTTATTGCTTCATTTCTAGCATTAGATCATATTGTTGCTCCGAAATTCAAATCATTTTCATTATTTCATCAAAAAATTATTAAGTGTTTTTCTCCCTTTGTTGAAAGCTAAGGAAGAAGAATATTGTTTAATATCTGTGTAGGACCGATGAGGAATAAAATTGTTAAATTACACAGCCAGAAAGTTTGATTAAGATACATGAATCAGTTACGATTTTAGTAACGATATGGCGTCATGGGACTGATCTCAATTAGGAATGTTTATGTTTTATAATTATTGTATTTACTTATATTCGGACAACCGCACAAAGGGATATCCTTCTAATGGATTTCGTTTAAATTTTGATATAAATCTATAAATTTGGTGTTAAATCAATGCACCAAATTTCATCCTTCTGACTCAAAACATTGCGCGCTATCGTGCTCACAGATAGAGAAAAATGTCAGAAATGTCGGTTTTCAGAAATGTCGAAATCATGGAGATCTGAAACATGGAAATTCGTCAAAATCACAAATTCAATTTTTTAAAAATTACAGTTTTTCACTTTGTTAAATTTTTTGCATGATAATGTAAAAATAAAAAGGAGTTAACATTCATTCATAAGCAATTAATTTATCTGACATTTATTATATAATTAATAATTGCTAAGCATTGCTTGTAAATTAAAAGAATCGCGCATAAGTAAATATCGAGAATTAAATAATAAAATTTAGTCAAAGAGTGGAGAACTATGAATCTCTATCACATTAAAATATTCTTACATGCATTTTTTATTCTGCCAAGATTTACTGATCCTCGAATATCACATAATCTCCTCAGCAACAAAGCCTTATGCAACAGTTGCATTTATAAATAAAGGTCTCAAGAATTTTCTATGATGGAAAGCGAATTCCTCATCATAACAGAAGAAATATAACTTCTATAGATTAAAATATCGAGAATTAAATGATAAAATTAAGTCAAAGTGTGGAGAGCTATGGATCCCTATCACATTAAAATATTCTTACATGCATTTTTTTATTCTGCCAAGATTTACTGATCCTCGAATATCACATAATCTCCTCAGCAACAAAGCCTTATGCAACAGTTGCATTTATAAATAAAGGTCTCAAGAATTTTCTATGATGGAAAGAGAATTCCTCATCATAACAGAAGAAATATAACTTCTATAGATTAAAATATCGAGAATTAAATGATAAAATTAAGTCAAAGTGTGGAGAGCTATGGATCCCTATCACATTAAAATATTCTTACATGCATTTTTTTATTCTGCCAAGATTTACTGATCCTCGAATATCACATAATCTCCTCAGCAACAAAGCCTTATGCAACAGTTGCATTTATAAATAAAGGTCTCAAGAATTTTCTATGATGGAAAGAGAATTCCTCATCATAACAGAAGAATTATAACTTCTATAGATTAAAATATCGAGAATTAAATGATAAAATTAAGTCAAAGTGTGGAGAGCTATGGATCCCTATCACATTAAAATATTCTTACATGCATTTTTTTATTCTGCCAAGATTTACTGATCCTCGAATATCACATAATCTCCTCAGCAACAAAGCCTTATGCAACAGTTGCATTTATAAATAAATGTCTCAAGAATTTTCTATGATGGAAAGCGAATTCCTCATCATAACAGAAGAAATATAACTTCTATAGATTAAAATATCGAGAATTAAATGATAAAATTAAGTCAAAGTGTGGAGAGCTATGGATCCCTTTTACATTAAAATATTCTTACATGCATTTTTTTATTCTGCCAAGATTTACTGATCCTCGAATATCACATAATCTCCTCAGCAACAAAGCCTTATGCAACATTTATATGCAACAGTTGCATTTATAAATAAATGTCTGAAGAATTTTCTATGATGGAAAGCGAATTCCCGATCATAAAAGAAGAAGTGTAACTTCTACAGAATAAAATATCCATTTTTACATGATTATATCGCGATGACTTATGCTTGAATATCGCATAATCTTTCAATTTGCTTATAAAGCATTTATAAGTGAATATTTCGAGAACATAACCTCCTTAGCCACATAGCCTTATACAACATTTATATGCAACAGTTGCATTTATAAATAAATGTCTCAAGAATTTTCTATGATGGAAAGCGAATTTCCCATCATAACAGAAGAAATATAACTTCTACAGAATAAAGTATCCATTCTTACATGATTATATCGCGATGACTTATGCTTGAACATCGCATAATCTTTCAATTTGCTTGTAAAGCATTTATAAGTGAATATTTCGAGAACATAACCACCTTAGCAACAAAGCCTTATACAACATTTATATGCAACAGTTGCATTTATAAATAAATGTCTGAAGAATTTTCTATGATGGAAAGCGAATTTCCCATCATAACAGAAGAAATATAACTTCTACAGAATAAAGTATCCATTCTTACATGATTATATCGCGATGACTTATGCTTGAACATCGCATAATCTTTCAATTTGCTTGTAAAGCATTTATAAGTGAATATTTCGAGAACATAACCTCCTTAGCAACAAAGCCTTATACAACATTTATATGCAACAGTTGCATTTATAAATAAATGTCTCAAGAATTTTCTATGATGGAAAGCGAATTCCCCATCATAACAGAAGAAATATAACTTCTATAGATTAAAATATCGAGAATTAAATGATAAAATTAAGTCAAAGTGTGGAGAGCTATGGATCCCTATCACATTAAAATATTCTTACATGCATTTTTTTATTCTGCCAAGATTTACTGATCCTCGAATATCACATAATCTCCTCAGCAACAAAGCCTTATGCAACAGTTGCATTTATAAATAAAGGTCTCAAGAATTTTCTATGATGGAAAGCGAATTCCTCATCATAACAGAAGAAATATAACTTCTATAGATTAAAATATCGAGAATTAAATGATAAAATTAAGTCAAAGTGTGGAGAGCTATGGATCCCTTTTACATTAAAATATTCTTACATGCATTTTTTTATTCTGCCAAGATTTACTGATCCTCGAATATCACATAATCTCCTCAGCAACAAAGCCTTATGCAACATTTATATGCAACAGTTGCATTTATAAATAAATGTCTGAAGAATTTTCTATGATGGAAAGCGAATTCCCGATCATAAAAGAAGAAGTGTAACTTCTACAGAATAAAATATCCATTTTTACATGATTATATCGCGATGACTTATGCTTGAATATCGCATAATCTTTCAATTTGCTTATAAAGCATTTATAAGTGAATATTTCGAGAACATAACCTCCTTAGCAACAAATCCTTATACAACTTTTATATGTAACAGTTGCATTTATAAATAAATGTCTGAAGAATTTTCTATGATGGGAAGCGAATTCCCCATCATAACAGAAGAAATATAACTTCTACAGAATAAAATATCCATTCTTACATGATTATATCGAGATTACTTATGCTTGAATATCGCATAATCTTTCAATTTGTTTGTAAAGCTTTTATAAGTGAATATTTCGAGAATTTTTAGTGATGAAACATACATACTTTATACATAAGAATATTAAAACACCATTCCATGCCTGATGAATTTATTTACTGTATCTCAAATATCCCAGAACTTTCCTGATAGTCTGCCCATTCTGTCTGCCGACAATAGGTGTCCACTACTTCTAGCTGCAACCCCCATCTGTCTAATCCGTCCACCCCCACTTCCTCGTTAGAGGGAAGGGGCTCTGTCCTAATAAGAACCGTGCCCCTAACGAGAGGAAGGTACTTATGAAAGCCACATAATATATAATGGACCAGGTTCCAGTTCGCGTTAACGACCTGGCTTCATAGTTCACAAGTTTCGGCCAATCAGGATTTAACAACACGCTAATGGTATTCGCATGATCAGAAAAGCGGGCAACGTTTAATTTGTCAAATCCACTGTGAATGGATAGGTTAGCGGCAGAGAATAAGTAATGATGGCGAGGGCAGTTTGGAAATAGAAATATGTTAAGCACAGCAGAGAGGGATTAGGATTGATTAATTTTAGCTCGGGGTATGTCAAATGATTAGGTGAAAAAAATCAGCATCATTCCGTTACCCAGTTGGCAAGGTAACACATTAAGAATTCCAGAAACGATTAGAGTGCCAAATATTGACTCACAAAAAAATGATTTTTTTTCTCTCTTTGAATTTATATTCGCCAAAATCATTATAAAGTTAAGTGGTTTAATATGGATATTTGGTTTTGCACTTCAAATTATATGCTAGATGTCAATTGGATCATTGGACTTGTTCTCCTCTCGACTTGCTTATATATGTAGACGAACTATCGCCTTGTTTTCTGTTTTCTTTCTATATTCCTCTGCATTTGTTGGACATATGTTGCAGGTAGAGTAATGAAAGGAGGGATAAAATATTTGAAGGCCATCAAAACAGTCCGCGAATGTGAATCTCCCTTCCCTCTTCTTTTCGCCAACCATGTTGCAGTTTGGCGCTTTTTCTGCTTCCTAACATAATGAACTCTACCTTTTCTAAGACGTATTTTCTACTTCTTGTATCCAAAATTTGACAGAGTTCTACAAACTTGATAAAAGACGGTATACCGTTTTATTTATCTAAGTCTTTAACTCTTTTAACAAGAGAAGGCATCAAACGCCCATCAAAGAATTTACGGAGCCCGCCCGAGTCGCCTGAATATCACTGCCAAATTCCTCTCCCTTTCGTTAAGTGCTAACGATTAAATACCTGTTGCGCGTTGTTTGTTTATTAAAGACTTTGTCTCAGATGGATTTCGAACTACATAGAAGTTTTCCAAGAACATTCAAGCGATGTATAAACATATATTTTTTTATTAGTTATCATCTAAGAGGATACTTCTTTTGCAGAAGAACCCTTTGAGAACGTGGTCTATCATTGCGGCTTTTGGGGGGGGCAATGGAATTCTTCTTACCTTTGAAATATAAACTCGGAACTTCCATTATTCTAAGGCATTTGAACTAAATGTGAGGGGAAGGAGTGGGTTAGTTGTTTCAGTTATTGCATTTTTATATACTCGAAATGCCGACTAGCAACTGATTCTTCTTTGACTGATTAGATTCACAGTTCAATACATATCTGCATTTTTTGTGATAAATCTGATGGTAAATTTCATCCATATAGCTGCATTTCAGAACCATTTCATTCAAAGCATTCAGACAGATAGTATTTCAGTCAAAATATTTCGTCAAAATTTTTATAGATATCTGCAAATTTGGTTTTAAAATTGCACACCAAATTTCCTCTGCCCAGTCCAACATATTTTTGGGCTATCATGTTTACAGACGGAGCGACAGGCAATTAATATTCCAAAAATGTGCTTTCCGAACTCAGCAAGACCTGAAACGCAGAGATTCGCTCGAGGAGTTAAATGAATGTTAACAGAAGAGTGATAATTTATATATTTAGTATAAGAGTAAGTAAAGCCGGCTTCCTTGCATAGGGGCAGCGCATCTTCCCCGTGATCTGAGCGGCCCGGGTTCGAATGCCGGTTCGGGCATGGTTGTTCTTCATCTGTGTTCTATCTGTGAGGTGTGTGAATGTGCCCCTCTGTAAAAAGGGGTTGTGCATCTGCATATGAGCTAGAAGTCAGACTTCTGCCCTCGGGTGCTCAGGGGTCTTTACCCTCAGGAGCTAGTGTACCCCCTTTCCGTGGTAACGCAGACACGAAATCATCAAGAGTAAGTAAAAATTTCTTACAATAAGAAATTTGCAGAGGTCATAGAAAACTGCCATACATCTTTTAAACAACCCAAGAAGTAACTATTCCAATATTGCCCATTTAGCAATAAAATTACCTATCACATATAGGGCAAATGAATAAAAGATAGAAGATAAATCTCAGATAAATGAATGGAACAACGAAAGATTCATTCTAAAGATGGAAATGAAATCCTAACTGCTTATTGGTACAAAAGTATAACACCAGTTCAACAAGAACATTTCTATTGATGCAACATTTGTATCACAAATAAGGAAAATTTTAATTAAAATTATCTTATATAGAGTGCACAGTTTAAATGTGACTCACTCAAATACTTTAATAGTCATGTTTAATTACATGAATACCTCATTTTGAAGCCACATAGGAGCTATTTTGGGATGATCTCAGAGGAGACAATGCAACTGACATCTTTTTCTAGTTTTAGCATTACACCAGCAGTAATACCTTTCATATATGACATAGAACCTAACATACGCCAAGATCATATATAAAAGTCGGATCTTTTAACGAAATGGAGTACAATTTACAAGGAATTAATCATAAATAAATTCAACCAATGTAAATTTTTTCAGGAATTCTAATGTAATATTTAAATTTAGGAATCATCTTCATTTTTGGTAAAATAATAAAATTCCAAATAAAAATCTCAAAACTGCATTAATTGCTTTATAGTTATAAACCTTTCTGGAATATAAATATGATAATTAAATATGAAAAATATTGCATATTCTCTAAAAGTAATTGCAGTAAGTTTTTAAAAATATGTCAGAGAATAATAAATATTATTTTTAAGAACAGTTTTATCCTGCTTTAAGACACAACATTTTATATTTCGAGAGCATTAAATTTCGAAATACAGTACAATAAATATCGGCAAGGTTAAAAAGGTAAAAAATACCAAACTTATAGAAAATATTTTTCTACAAAAGCAAGAATTATTTCTCCTTAGAAGATAAATAAATGTGAACTATATCAGAAAACTGAACAAATTTTAAACTTTCCGTCAAAAGATATTTGTTTGCACAGATTGTCTAAAAATATTTACCGTGTTGAGACGAAAGCATGTTAAAGACATAAGAATTCACCATTTTTGAAGCAGTTTGACTTTGAAGTTTTATTTGTAGGTAAACAGTCTAAGAAAAAAATGGCATGAAGAAACATTTTCGCATCACTCGTTTTTGATTATTCTTATTGAAAAGTCTTGTATTCTTTATTTAAAGACTGGATCTAAAAATATAAACTATTAAAATTTGTTTTCTAAGTGAATCAACAACAAAAATAATATATCATGTTCTGGAGAAAAGCGTCTAGTTGAACATGTGTTCAGAAAATATTGTCACGTAGATACTTTAGTGTGGAACGCAGTGACACACACAAGAAGTAGAGCTAAACCAATTTATTAACTCAACTCTGAACTGAGAACACAGTGACTGACAAATCTTCTGCTTTTATACTAGCAGGGAAAGTTCCAGAATACTCTTCTGGAGACAGTAAGAAAAGTCCAGAACACTTGTCTGGTAAACTAAAGAAAGGTCCAGAATCTTCTGGAACATGAAATAAAGAAAAACATAAAATCAAGGAATTAGATATTTACACAGACTGTGAATCGCATTGTATCTATCGGGATTCGAACTTACGGTCTCTTGATTATGAGACCAGTGCCATGACCATTCGGCCATGGAGATTCGACTGTCTTTCTTCAATGCGGCAATATTATTGAAAGTGAATTCGAGGATTTGATGCACAGAATAATCATAAAATCAGAATAAATTTTTTGCATGAAAAGATTTTGTTTTTATCTGTTTCTCACATTTTGTTAAATTACATTCACTGTAAGTCACAAATTTGGCAAATTACAGTCCACTCTCGGGTATCCGACCTGATGTAGCGGAAGGCCAGACTGAATAACAAAATATCTGGATTAGTCGGAATTCTATGATTATTCATTTCTTTGCCCACCAATACCAAAAGAAAAGTTTTTATATCAAAACTCTCTGCTACAATACGTATTTTCTCTCTTCTTATTCAGTACTAAACCCTTCATTTATCTCTAGGCAAGTAGAATGTGAACGTGGTCCAGTGAATCATAGAATCAGTGGCCGGGTTTTGCTGTTACACTAGAACCTAGTCGCTGTATAGCTCGTAATTTCTCCTCTATAATCACCACAACTTTTTGTTTTGTTTATCACCCATTTTGAAAACTTTACTTTGGTACATTAAAGAAACATTAAGCATATCCCAAGAACAATTTACGAATACTGGACGTACTGTGTAGTTATAATCAGGACATCAGCCGAAACAAATAAGGTCTATTACACACTGACGGAGCAATGAACAACTAGCAGAAGGCTGCTCTTTTCCTGTCTCAACTTGTATTTTGCATAAGACACATAAGAGGATCGTAGCAGACGACCGTTTCCAATGCCTTGGCATTCATACCAATGCAAGCCTCTCCTTTCTCATATAATTACGATAAAAGAAATGGCCGGATAACAGGTAAGCCAGATAGTCGCTAACCGGATACTGGAGAGTGTATTGTAATTGAGATCGTCTTACACATCTAAGCATAATCTACAGTACTCAACTGTAGACTACTCAAGTCAAAAATAAATTAATGTAAATTCAGTCTTTACAGCTGAATTTTTGGATTTTTTTTTCTTTCATTACATTATTATGGATATATACAAAATACATTTAAATTTTAAGAAAAAGAAAGAAAAAATAACTTTTGATGTTCCGATATGTAATGTAGTTTTATCTGTCATTAACTTATTCTACATTAAACTCGTACTTTTAATAGTCTCTAATAGGTCGTTAAATAATTTGCCCAGATGCATTATCCTCAGTTTCTTACTTATGGATAATCTGGATGGACTAACAGTATTTATTTATAGTTTTAAGAAATTTATAATACTTTTTAATGAGTTATTGCACTGGCATATTCCACAGTTGTATCTTCACAATGGCAATACAATATCTTAACGTTTTCAGAATTTTATTTCAAATTAATGAATAATTAAATTTTGTGTCCACACTAATGGGAGCAACTATTAATGAATCATAAAGAAAAAAATATCTCTAAGATTTCATAGTATATATGAAAAGGAATTAAAAAAATATAAAAATGGAACAAAAAGTTAAAGATAGCATAAATGAAGATAATTAAAGTATATCATACTTAAATATGTCTTAGATTAAAATCTATTTTTAATAAAAAAGAATGCATATTTGTATTGGGGCTTCATATGATAAACTGTTTGAGTTAGAGTTACCAAATTTAACTGAAATATATTTTGGAAGGTATGAATGTGTACCTCATGAAATTTTAATTAAATTTTTAGTTGATTAAAAATTAGCGAGATTTAAAATTTTTTCCACGATAATAATTCTCAAAAATAATTTTGTACACAATCAATTTTTGAACAATTTGAAATAAAAAATAAAAAAGGCGTATATATATAATGAAAAATTCATATATATAATGACATCAATTTAATCATTGTTCAATTTTTTTCTTGAATTTTAGCAATTAAATATATATATATATATATATATATATATATATATATATATATATATATATATATATATATATATATATATATATATATATATATATATATATATATATATATATATATATTGCATATTTTTTAACTAGATTTTATTGGTAAACTGGAGTTTAAACTGTTTTCATTGTTCCATCAAGAACTTAATCCTGTAATTTTCCCACATTGCTGTAAGCTAATTGAGGAGAATTCTGATTATTATCTGTGTTGTTTACATAAAAAAATAAGAAGCTAAAGCAACAATACTATGAAAATTAGAAAATAGATTATCTACAAATTTCCCTTTTTAATAACACTATGTGTAATAGGATTTGATTCTATTAGAAAAATTCATATATATATAATGAAATGAATAAATATAAGACTTAACACTTTGACTACTATTCCAGCCTAACTGCCCATACAAATTGTGTACTGCCTTGCCAGTTACTGTTTCTAATAAGTAGTGCAGAATGTTAGGCGTGGACTCTTTGATGAAAATTCGTTTATATTTTGAACCCCTTGTTTGAAACAGCAACTGACCCGTCATTAGAGAAAATGCAAGATCGGTTGAGGCGAGTCAGTAGTGAAAGGGTTAAACTTACATGGTTTTGATGATTTTTACAAAGTGATGCTTAAAATTATTTTCTTTGTGCAATCATCAACATTAAGTCATACATAAGAGATTTGATTGGAAATAAGGCAGACAATATATCCAGTGAACCAACTGGTAACCAAAAGTGGCAGTATAAAATAAAAAAAAAATCATTATTAAATAGTTATTAAAAATAATTACAAACAATGAGATTAAAAGCCTTGTATATTTAAAGTGTTATTATCAGTGATTCAAGAATTTATGATTTATGTTTTGACTTCCAGAGTTTTGATTTTAAAAAAATGGTATATTTTGCGGTATCCCGATAAGAATACGCTTTTAAAAAGATATTTACATTTGTTATTTTTTTCGAGTTAATTATTTTCAACTTCAATGAATTATTTTCAACTTCACACAAGTTAAAAAATATATTATCTATGCCTTATCTCAGTAACTACTCCTTTACAATTTTTTTATTGAGATGTTTTTCGGTCAAACCTAAAATTAAAAGGAATAAATCGTACTATTTAAAACGTAATTACTTTTCAACATTCAACAAACATTTTTTTAACCAGAAAAGTATTATAGGAATCTACACCAAAAAAACCTTTCCTTATTCCATGAGCACTTCAGCCGAGCTTGGTGCTCCGAATTCAATATTCTCTTTTTCAAATAAATTAGTCTTGTAAAAGGCGTTTCACAACAGGGGCTTTAATCCAAAACTTTTGACTTTTCTGTTTTGCTCAGAATTTTTTTTTCTACTTTCAAAGATAAATATTGGGATGAATGAATTATTTATGCGAAATAAAGTGTAGAATATTTATATCACAGAGAGCAATTATTTCTGTTGCCATTTTGTGTGTTTTAAATTTACTATTCGAGCACAAACGCTGAATAGATTTTCTTTTATGTAGAATATTTTATTAATTGAGATTCTAGAAATACCAGTATATTTTTTCCCTTCAATTCCTTCGAATTAAGAGGAAATATCGCTTAAATATTACATGAGGTATTCAAATAGATTAGCAAATTTTTCATTGGAAACAGTTCCGATTTTTTTTTCATACAATAAAACAAAGGATTTTTTTCTCATTTCTTAAAGATAATTTTAATTTTGCATACCCTATTAAAATATTTAAGGAACATTCGAAAACTATATTTCATAAAAAATTACAATTCTTTAAAGCATTATTTATAACTCCGTTTTTTAAAGCTTCTAAAACTGTTTTTTTATTTAAACAATGATCAAAGAAGTATTAAAAATATTTTAATAGAATTAAACAATTAAAAATAGGATTGAATGAGATAAAAATAATTTTGCATTGCTTTAATTTAGCCCATTTAATATTTATTGCTTATTTTTGCATCGTATCTTTTGCAATAAAAGGGATTTTGTCTAATCTGATTAGGCCTAGAAGAACTTTTATTTAAAACTAACAGAAAGTAACAATTTTTTGAATTTATTTTCTTTTAGTAATGAAAAGGTTAAACTTCTGTAAATCTACAAAATACTCCAGGATTAACTGCGAAAATGTAATCTTTGGTTGTCGACTTGATCCCTTCAACCAAGTTTATCGAAAGATTCTTGCCTCTCAGCTTTATCCCAAGAATTCATGATTTCCGAGAAGTAGAAAGCCTACAGCGAGATAGAGAGAAATGTGAAATATATCGTGTTCCCTTCAGCTTGCGATATATTCAGTGGCATAAATATTATTTCATTTCGATGGAAGCCCTTCAAGAGTGACACCAGCAGCTTCCGGGAAGCGAGAATTTTGCCAGAAGCACTTCTACATTTCGATATGATGGCGTTCTGACTGTCGCTTGTTAGCAGTGAGGAGACTTTTCTATGAGCACCAAAAAAAAAAAAAAAAATCATTCGTCACATCCGTCTTTTGACACAACACACAAGGAAAAATAAAACTTTTTTTTTCTGCTGAAAAACGCAGCAGAAAAGAACCTTATTTGAGTAAGCTTATTCATGGAATAAAGCGACTAGTTGCCGCTCCAGAGCGGCACCTCAGCCCAAAAGGCTCTCTTTCCGCGTTAGATTTTCGACTCACGTACGGTCGCGCTAGAGCCAGTTACGTTCGGCTTTCAAACACATCGTGATTGGCTAAAGGGACAAAAAGAAAAGGAATAAAATAAAATAAAATAACGGAGGATATAACATTAGAAAAGCGTTAGGTCTTAAAGCTCCATTGGAGTTTTTCTTTTCCAATGTAAATACCAAAAGAACCGGAATCAAAATGCCAAAAAAATGTTATAAAGAAACTTAACCTCCTCCAGTAGGCCTTATGGAAGCACGTCACGTCGTGTTTACTACTAATGGTTAGGTTGAGTTGAAATGAAATTACGCTGAATGTTGCATAAAGCATTATTTCGAATAGGTTTTTGTGAAAAGGTTTTCCACACTTTTCTTTCTTTCTTTCGATATTTTAACTCGCGCCTTTTTAGCGCAACTGTGCCCAATTTTACTAAGAAGCGGTCGGCTGAAAAGAAAATCAGTTTTGTTGGAATTTGCAAGTTCAAGCTCTTATCAACATTCGCAGCTCAAAATATCATTAGATCAGGTTTGCGAAGTGAATGCAAAATGAATTCAGCTGCTTTCGTATTGAAATTTATGAAAACGATGGGGACAAGTTTGGTAAATGAAAAGATTAGGCTCGAATATTCTCCACCATCAAAGAGTTTCTTCAAATAATAAAATAAAACCTCGAGAGTTCGAATGAAATGAGAATTAATTAAGTCTATCACTCCTTTATTTTTCTTCAATTTTTGAAGCACCTATGCTGGAAAATGCTTTATCCTTTATAAGGAACTTGATACGTGATCAGCATTTGAAATGCACTTTAGATTTAAATCGTTTAGAAAATTATTTCCAATGTAAAAGGCATCTTATTTAGAAATATTTATATTTTTTGAAAATTATGAAAATGTTAATCGTTTCAAAGTGTTTTCCGAAACGTCTTCTAATTTAAATTACTAAAAATAATGCATCCTAAATTAATTGACTCAAATATCGTGACTAGCTATTAAAAGTTTTATTTCATTCCAGTAAATTTATTGCTATGTCTCTTGTTGCTTCATGACTTTTACATAAGCCCTAAAAGATTGCAGCAACTTATTAAGAGTCCTAGAAATAGTTTTATACAAATAATTAGTAAAAAGTGATAATACAAAGCAACTTCTATTATTTTTTAAACGACAAGCGAAACAAATGAGATATTTTGTCGACTCTTGTTCCTAAATTAATTGCTTTTATAACTTGAAGAAATCTTATATAAATTATATTTTCTTTTAATACTTTCAAATAATAATATGTTTTTCAAATAAAATTAAAGTAACATTCAAAGTATAAGTTTTTCTTATTTAAAATTGATTTTTTAGTTCTTTTCATGAAATGGAAAAATTAGTAACCTTAACTTTTAACATATGGTAAAAGGGCATTTTATGAGATTAAAGTATTACAAATACATAGTTTTAATCAAGAAGATATTAAATAACTTTTCATTGTCACGTAAATTATTCCTTGTTAATCCACTTTTGCAGTTTAAAGATATTTGCCTGTCAATTTAAATTATCCATTCTTCTTTTAAAATCTTTCCTATTTTCTAATACATTTCATCAAAGGGGGAAACCTGATGGTTATTAATTGGGATAATCGATGCAACAAATTAAATTAAAAGAAATTAAAACTGAAATTAACGGATATAATTTCTGGCCTTCCCATACCGACATGAATATTAATAGATATAAACCCGACTTCTGAATCTAGTTGTAATAATATGCACACCCATACTAAATTTTTCACAAATGCAGCATAAAAAATATCCAATCAAGTTATGAATCGTAACGAAAATGGATTTTGAAGATTATGTTTCTTCATAATTAGTCTGTACTTTACTACCATAGCTAGCAAGAGAAATTTGCAGCGATTCAAAAGGGCACCAGATCAATTATCAGATGTCAGAGATGTTGGTGAACTCTTGACGACAAAAATGTAGATTCTGATAAGGAATTTAAGTCCTATTAAGATGGATTTCGGCCCTGTCCTTCATCGAGATCCGAGATCTGAAGATTCATCTAACAAATTCCATGTTCTGTCAGGAGAGCATAAAAGTCGATGCCCTCACAAAGGGATTGATTTTTCTCTTTCTGAAATAGTATTTGTGGAGTGAACTAACTATGCACTTTGAGAGCTAATTTATTTTTTCTGCATTAGCGATTTGCTGTGTGCTTGAGTTGTGAGTTTTTACAAATATTATTCATTATGAGCACTTTAGGCACCTGTTCTTCATGTTTTCTTTTAGAATAACACATGTTTTCTATTATTTAATGTATTGAACTCCTTTCATAGGGCAGCCACCGGATGATTTTCAGCAACGGTATCAAAATTAGGCTAAGAAACCTACTGCTCCTTATGAATGTGATAAAAAGCATAGATACATATATGTATTAGGTAAGGAATGATAGTTGCATTTTAAATAAATTATTTCAAAATATTTTTGTTGTGGGCAGTCATTTCAAAATGTTCTGTGGTCACATTTATAAGTAAAAAGACATTTTCTACTATCTGATGAAAGCAGCAAATCTCTGTGCAAGCCCTAATTATTCTTTTGTGCATTGATTTATACGGTTTTTTTTCTGTGTAATTTGTTTTCGCCAGGGAAATCAAGTCAATTCTCTTAATTCTCTTTCGGAAGTGTTAAGATAGACTTCCAAAAGAGAAGACTTTTATGTTACTTTTCAACGCTAATGTTGATCATACAAATACCTGATTAAGTCAAACAGAATCACTATTAGTGAAATCTTGTTTCAAGGAAGTAGCAATTGAATTCTTTTTTGAAACCATGGAAATTCCGTTTATCAGTAAATTTACTATTTTTTGGATGTTAATTGTAATAAATTTCACTATTTTTGATTTTAATTGTTATCTCGTAATTAAATAAGAAGTCCCAAAAAATAAATTCTTTGCCCTTATAACGTGATTTTAATTATCAAATAATCATGCATTAAAAATTAACAAGATTAGTCCCCTAAGCCATGTAAAAGCAAATAAATAGTAAAACTAGTTCTGCAGGTTTATATTAACTTCCCGCTTTAAAGAAGCACTAGTACAATTTTGGGACGGACCTCTTCATTTTGAACCGTAGTCAGATGACGAGGACGACACCTGAGCTGGCAGTCCCCTCCTCAACCTTCCACACCAAAGTAACGAGAACCAGTTCTGAAGGACTGTTATTTTTATTTCACAATTTTTTTCATTCATACAAATCTTAGTGACCTTTCAGCCATCATAGTATACTTCACTCTATTCATTACGGATAAAAAAACCCGACTTCCTTATTCAGTGCACAATTTTTTCCAATTATTGGTTCTCTTGTCCGCTCATAACATTTACAATCATCACTTACAAATCTCAGACATTTTTAACAATATTGAAACATGAAATCTTGACACTGTCTCAATTTGTGCAACTGATTTCGTAAAATTTATTAAACAATTTATGCCGTCACTTTGCTTGCAAATTAAGAATACAAGCAAAACTTTCAGAATGATTTGTTTCTCGTGAAAGTGTAATTAAAAATAGTTCTTCCATTCTAGGAATAAAATTCAGTTCAGTGATATTGGTTGAATTGCAAAATAAAAACAATTAGTTGGATAGTTAGGTAATATAACTAAACTAGCTTGTTGCTAGTTTAGTTATATTAACATCCCATTTTAAAGCAACGCTAGGGCTATTTTGGGATGGACCTCGTAATTTTAAAGCGCTGTCAGATGATGAGACGACAACTGGCAACCCCTTTCCAAACTTTCACACCACAGCCGTAGGAGGAAGTTTGGCTCCGAAGGTTTTAACATGCACCAAACCCTCTTACAAGACGGTTCTTCGGTGAAATCGAGTCTCGAGTCTGAAACCCTCCGGTTTCTGAAGCCTCGACTTTACCATCAGGCCACTGCGGCCTGAAGAACTTTTTGCAGAAGGCATCTAGTTATTTTTTTTTCCATCATTATTTTGAAATAGAAATGTACTAATACAAAAAAAAGGATATTTCCACTAAAAATGGGAATAAGAACGTAGATGTTTCAATATTTTACATCTCAAACCGTATAAAAGACTCTCGATTTGTTAATTATTAATCAGTCAATTTAATAAAAAAATCAAGATTATCATCGCTAAATATCTCTTCTAAAAATATTTTAATTCTTTGAAATGAACTAGAAAAACAAGCGAGAGTGATATCACCGAAAGTTGATCGCTTAATCTCAATTAAAGGTGTATACTAACTCTCACCAAATTACGGACATTGGGCAAAGCTCCAAATGCATTTCATAATCTTGGGAAACAACAGTTACCAATTATTATCTTAAATGCAAATCTAGAAGGTTTATTTAATCCATCATTTGAATCACTAGCGCTTTTTTTGTGGTTAATACCTCATATGCGGTTAATGCACAGATATTCGAAACTCGAATTTTTATTTTGGACATCATTTTGATTAAAACCAAGACAACATTTGCAAGACAACATAAAACCAAGACAACATTTGCAGTTACAATACCATGAACCAAATTTCATTTTTTAAAAAATTCATTTTGTTTTGATTTATTGGGTTTAGATGCAAATAAAATTGTCGATTACCAGAAAGTCAACCCAGAACAGATTTGGTTCAACATTTCATATTAATCTACATTTTATATACTAAATCTGTTTACCAAATTTTATTTATCTAGCTCATAGAGTTTTGTAGTTATCGTGTTCACTTGTTTTATGACACCCGGGCACAGGGATTTCTCCTGAATGGATTTGGTACAAAATCTGACAGAAATCTACAAATGTAGTGTTAAATTTATGTACAGAATTTCGCCCGTTTAGTTTAACCCTTTAAAGGGCCATTTTTTTCTAGTCATATTATGTTAAAATATTTTTAGACTTGAAATTAGAATAATAAAAGGAATTCATTTAGCTTATTAGATAAATTTAATTTTATTAATTAATTAATTTGGTTAATTAATAATTAAGTAACAAATCAAGACACATCATTTTGTCCGAGATAAAGAACTGAAGCATCTAAGTTTCTGACTTACTAAAAAAATTTCTCTGAACTGATGCCAACCTACATAATTTCATACAAAGATTGATAAATTTGGTGGAAAGCATACTTCCCACGGCCCTAGAAAGGGTTAAAACATTTTTGAATTATCGGGACAGATAGAGATTAGCATAATTCCAAAAATAAAATTGTTGTAAAACGAAATTTTCAATATTTTTTACATCATAAACCATTAAAATGAAATTCTCTTTGAAGGAATCCAAATAATAAATTTTTTGCATTTCAGGAATTTGAGAACAATTTATGAAGTTATTTCACTGAATTTGAACAGAAAATATATATTATACTTTGATTTCAAAGGTTTTTGTAAAGAATCTATATATGTTACCGGCAAAGTATGAAATTCGATATTCTATAGAATGTCTAGGCATTGTATATAATGCTTGAAACTTGCCTGCAATGTATGAAGCGATTCATGTTTCACACATTTTCTGGGCATTCTATAGAATGCCAAATGAGAAACCGACAAAGTATGAAATACATCTCGAATTCGTAATGAAATGTAACTCAAGCCTAACATGTTGTAACAAGTAGGTTAATTTTAATTTCTTATATTTTTTTATATAAAAATTTTATTTCCCTTAATAAGAAAGGCATAAATTTTGTTTTGTCGAGCTTTCACTTTTCTTTATGTAATTTGAATGATTTTTTTTAAATTATTCTCTCGTTATTTTTTCAGAATAGCATTTGCATTTTTGAGAAATGTATGCCATTTATACTATAGCCTTACCAGAAGTTTTTTTTCATACTTTGTCTAAATAGAATTTTTCCATCTATAGAATACCAGGTATTATATAAAATGCTTAGGCAAAGTACATAATAATTCTCATACTTCATACTTTGCCTCCAAATGTCCAGAATTACATACAATGCCTAAGCATTGTATATAATACCTGGTATTCTATAGATGGACAAATGCTATTTAGACAAAGTATGAACGCTGAAACAAATTCAAAGAGTCGGAAAGAGAAATCATTTCTGAAATTAAGATTATTAAATAATATTAATAAATATTTGAATAATATTTCCCATAAAATTCTACAAATTTTTGTAGTTAGTGCTTTAAGTTAATAAGAAATAAAAGTGGTACTACTTCATAAGAGGCTTCAGATAAAGCTTTGTTTAAAATTATAGCACTTCATTATTTCTGATTTACATATTTTTGTAGACACCAGCAGATGTCTCTTTGAAACAGCATTATGCTACCATATAATAATTTTTAAACAAATGAAATCTGCTATTTTAAATTTCATGCTATATGTGAGAACATTATTATTTTTAAGTCCTTGTTTGTCTCAATTAATTTAAGTCCTTTATTAGATTACGCATGTGTCGATAGTTATAAAAAGATGGTTATTTTCATCTCCAAAACTTTATCTCGAGAACAGTTTTTTTTTTTTTTTTTCAAAAATTGGGTTTAAAGTGGTTTGGAATGATCACGTGACTATTGTATACCGCAATAGTCAACTTTAAAAAAGGCGATGTTTTTTATTATTATTATTATTATTATTATTATTATTTTAGCCCCAAAGCTTTCTTTTATCAGCTAGAAAAATTGAAAATAAAAAAAAACATTATATAACTTTAGATACCTCTTTTCGCTGTTTCGCGTTCATTCCCCTTTTCTTCTCTGTACTTCTTCGGGAGATAACTTTTTGCGATCCAGCACTTTATTGGTCAGAAAGGAGAACCGGATACATGGCCTACATTCGCGCCAAGTTATACCTTTAAGCGATAAGTCGCCAAGTGTGACAACCTACTTTATCATTGTCTAATAACCCTAAAAACGAAATATCGATGCTTCAAAAGCGATAAATCGCCAATTTTCTATCCGTGCTTTTTGTGGCTTCAAAAATCTCGAAGCAAAGCAACATGTTCTCACATGATAAAAATTTTATATTCACAATTAAAAGCTGTGAAATAACTCAATTTAAAACTTAACTTTTAAAAACTGTATAAGTTTTCCAGTTATAATGATGACAACATATTTCCCCTTCCCCTAGTTGTTAAATAAGATCATTATATTAGTTTTAATTCTTAGGAAACTATTTGAAGATGTTTCCAGTTTCATTTAAATATAACAACGTATTGAAGTGAAAACAGTTAATCTTTTCAAAAACGTCTGAGAGAAAATAAAAAATGATAATTCAAAATTGTTTGTTGATTTTTTTAAAAAAATTTTTTCACTCATTTTCATGAAATGCCTCATATCGTCAGAAACTAAAGTTTTCACACAAAGAGCTGAGTATTTGTCTTCTTTTTCCAGTTTTTTCAGACGTCATACAGACGCAATAAAATTAAAGAAAGCGAAAAATAATTTTTTTTTACCCGCAACTACAAAGAAGTATATTGCTTTGTGATATTATAGAAGTTTTTTTCAGCTCCCTTTACAAGAAAAGAATATGAATTCTTCAGCTGCATTGCTCTGTTAATTTTATTTCAACTTTAGTATTTTTATATTTTGCTTTCTCTTCTTCAAAGAAGTTGAAATAGTAAATTTTTGTTAGAAGTAAGTTTCTGCAGTCTTGGCTTCTTTTTTTTTTTTTTAATCCGACATAAAAGAATTATTTTACAGTGAAGTTATTTGTTAATTTTTTTGTACTTAAGAAAAGCAGAATATAGTTTATAATAGAAAAATGTGATTATTGTGTAAAGCTTGCAGTTCTATTCCGGAAGTACTCTTTTTTTGTTTTTGTTTTTTTTTCGTCATAGGATGAACTAGTGGAGTATTCTGCTAATTTTCTCTTATCACCAGTATTTTATGTATAATGCACAGTATTATGTAATATTAAGCAATACTTGCAACACTGTATAATATTTTCGAATATTGAATAATGTAATATATCGTCGCACAATATTGTACAATATTTCCAAACAACTAGTGGAGTATTCTGCTAATTTTCTCTTATCCCCAGTATGTTATGTATATTGCACAGTATTATGTAATATTAAGCAATACTCGCAACACTGTATAATATTTTAGAATATTGAATAATGTAATATATCGTCGCACAATATTGTACAATATTGCCTAACAATCTAGAATTGAATTATGTAGGATATTTAAAACATAATGCTTTCTGAATTTATCTTCTCTATACTTGCCAATATAGCGAAATTTGCAATTTGAAACTTTTTCATTTACTCGGATTTTTATAAAATTTGATAGAAATTGGCCATTTTGTTGTTGAGATCGCATTCCAAATTTCATTTACCTGCCTTGCAGTTTTCATTAGCTATTATGTTCATATATACGCCGGCAGAAAAAAAATCTATCAGTACACAATTTTTTTTCAAAATTTGATAAACATCTGCAGTTTTGATATATGAATCTAGTATTAAAATTCGTCCATTTCGCTTGTTACATTTTCAATTCAATACTTTCCTATAAGCACGAATCAAAAAGACAAGATAGTAACCCCGTTGAAGTATTTGGTTCAAAATTTCATTCAGTTTAATAATTATAGTTATGAAACCATATACCAAATCACATTTACCTAGGTTCGATGCTTTCTTTATTGATCATAACTAACACAACTCATTGAATTTTACAGCTTATTTTTAAAGTATTTACCTTTTATCTTTTAAAAGATTCCAAGACAATACTTATAAACAAAGTTTAAAAGTAAAATTTTAAACATTTTATTCAGAAGAGAATTTAAGAAGAAAATACTAAATAAGTATTAAATAATTAAAATGCAATGACGGGGATTTTTGCTAATTAAATTCATTATCAATTTACTTTATCAATGCAATATGACACTGTGTAGTTAAAAACATTTCTTGTGCCATGAAATTCCAATATATTTGGCCATATAATTTATTAATAAATGATGTCATTAGCCATAGGAAGATACAATAGGACAGTAATTAGGAATAGAGCAAACCATTTAGGGGACTTGATGCAATTCTTGCTTTTCTTCCCTCCCGCATATAGTCTAAAATCAAATATCATTATTCATTTTAATTTTGTCTTTATGTAAGTAAATTATAAATAACAAATGGACTGTCAGCAGGAATGATCAAAACTATGAGTTTCTTCAGGCAATTTAAGCTTTGCTTACCACCTATTTTTATATTCTAAAATCTGTTTTTTTTTTAATGATTTCACTTTAGTCTCTAATTAAATAAATTAGAGACTAGACTAGAGCTTTGCTTACCAACTATTTTTGTATTCTAAAATTTGTTTTTTTTAATGATTTCACTTTAGTCTCTAATTAAATAAATTAGAGACTAGACTAGAGCTTTGCTTACCACCTATTTTTATATTCTAAAATTTGTTTTTTTTAATGATTTCACTTTAGTCTCTAATTAAATAAATTAGAGACTAGACTAGAGCTTTGCTTACCACCTATTTTTGTATTCTAAAATTTGTTTTTTTTTAAGGATTTCACTTTAGTCTCTAATTAAATAAATTAGAGACTAGACTAGAGCTTTGCTTACCACCTATTTTTGTATTCTAAAATTTGTTTTTTTTTAATGATTTCACTTTAGTCTCTAATTAAATAAATTAGAGACTAGACTAGAGCTTTGCTTACCACCTATTTTTGTATTCTAAAATTTGTTTTTTTTAATGATTTCACTTTAGTCTCTAATTAAATAAATTAGAGACTAGACTAGAGCTTTGCTTACCACCTATTTTTGTATTCTAAAATTTGTTTTTTTTAATGATTTCACTTTAGTCTCTAATTAAATAAATTAGAGACTAGACTAGAGTTTTGCTTACCACCTATTTTTATATTCTAAAATTTGTTTTTTTTAATGATTTCACTTTCGTCTCTAATTAAATAAATTATAAATAACGATATTATTACTAACTGAAATAAGAAAACACGCAGATGAAGGTCATTTTCATGCGAATTTGTTTAAGTGTCTCTTGTGCATAAGATGTACGTAGCAAAGTGGGAGAGCAATGGGATATACATAGACTGAATTTTTCTAAATGGTCCGACCCCAGATTTAAGGGAAGTTGTGCTACATTATAGGAAGCGAAAGAAATTGATACTACCGCACTCTTATAAGGCAGAAGGGAAAGTCTTTTATTTGTTGTTGTTTCTTATGGCACTTGCCACGGACAAGCCCGTTGTTCGGAGACAGCGATATTTTAAGCCCGAGGGGGAGCGTCTCTTGTTTTTATAGTAGCGCCAACTAGTGTCAAGAGTACCGACGTCCTGGCATAGGGGTAGCGCGTCTTCCCCGTGTTCTGGGTGTCCTGGGTTCGAGTCCCGGTACGGGCATGGTTGTTCTTCTGTTGTTCTATCTGTGAGATGTGTGAATGTGCCCTCCTGTAAAAAGGGGTTGTGCAAGCGAATGAGTGATGCGTGAGTAGCAAAGTCGTACTCTTGGCCCTAGTTGGCGCTGCTAAAAACAAGAGACGCTCCCTTGACTTAAAATCGCTGACTTCTTCAACGAGCTTGTGCATGGCAAGTGCCATTATAAACAACAACAACAAGGGTCAAGAGTACGACTTAGTATCACTCATTCGATTGCACAACCCCTTTTTACAGGGGGACATATTCACACATCTCACAGATAGAACAACGGAAGAGCACCCATGCCCAAATCAGGACTCGAACCCGGGACGCCCAGATCACGGGGAAGACGTGCTAGCCCTATGCGAGGACGCCGGCACTCTTTTAGTTACTCATATACAAATAAGAGAGAGAAAACAAGTATAATAAATAAAATTACGCCATCTGGTGCAGGAGATAAATTACTCCAATCTTATGCTCAAGAATTTAATTTAAAAATATTTAACTCAAAGTAGCAAAACATTTTAAATACAATTCATATGTTTAATACAGATTTTGCTAGGATTGGTGACCCTGCTAAATAATTAAAGAGTAACATCAACAATGCTTTTCAACGACGTGGGAAAATGGTGAAAAAATCCTAAGAATAATATTTTGAAAACCAAGCATTTTTAATTGGATATAACTGGAAGCAAAATTTCAATTTGTGATGGTTTTAAGTATTTGACCCTTATGAATCAAATAAAAGCACAAAATTAAATTAAATAACTTTGTATATACTTTCAAAAGAATCGTAAGCCTTGTGGGGGCCCATGAATTCGCCGTCACCGTGGCAGTTGTCTACTTTGTCTATATGGCAATCTGTCCCTGACAATAAATGAAACTATGCGTAGAATTTTAATTGGATATAATTAAATGCAAACTTTTATGATGGATGATTTTAATGATTTGGCTCTTATGAATTACATAAAAGCACAAAATTAAATTAAATGACCTTGAATATACTACAAAAAGAATCCGAAATCTTTGGGACCATGAATTTGCCGTCACCATGGCAATTGTCTACTTTGTCCCTATGACAATATGCCTCTGACATTAAATGAGACTATGAGTGTATTGATATGTGAGGGACAGATTAATTTATTGAAAAAAATAAAATCTTTTATCTATTCCGCTTTATAAGAAAAAGGGGAAAAAAACATTTACTTGCATAGCGTCTGTAATATCAGAAAAGATAAAGTTCAAATTAATTTCGCATTTCCCTCCCTTTTTTGTAGGCGATTCCGCGTTCACCAAAACCGACCATCGAAACATGCAATTAATTGCCAAATTTTGGCAGTCCTTTTCTTTACCGCTGATAACAGTTCTGGCAAGTGAGATCCGAAACGTCCAAGAGGATAAGGCGGAACACAAATAAAAAAAAGGGAAAAAAAAACAAAAAAAAAAAACAGGGGGAAAAAAAAGAAAGAGAGAAAGAGATCGATTAGTTCGAAAGCGGGACTTTTTCCTTTTCATCGAGGCGGCAAGGCATGACGTCACAAAGGATAAGTCACGTGACAAACAGGGGTGAGAGATTGGGCAGGTGGTGTCAATGTCTAGGAGGTCTCGTGTCATCAGGTCATTGAAAGCGGCTACACTAGTTCAAGTGGGAAGGCAGATTTCAATTTATTTTTTTTGCTCCTCATTCGTTTGTTTTTATCCCTTTACTCAATTACTCTCAACCCTCCTCGTGTTTTGGTACCGACACGATATATCGAGCTTTTCTTTTTAATTTTTTTCCACCCTATTCAACCCCGCGTTTTCTAATGCTCCATAATTTTATCGCACGAGAGCCACCAATTAAATCACTGCTCCTGGTGTCCGTTCATGATGTCGTTAAATTACGACGGCAATAAATCAGGACAGATTTTTCTATCAGATTTTTTTTTCTTATTAAATGCGTTTGTTTTATGGCTACTATGGGACGTGTTCTTTCTTAAGTGCGATTACATTTTTTTTAACGATGATTTTTAATTTCTGCGTGTTGTTTATAAGGATTCCCTCTTCATCTTACTCGAGTAATTCATAGATCATACGATATATAGAACAAAATGTGTTTACACTGGGTTTTTGATAAGGTGTACGTACACACCTGAAGATTTATTTTTTAATTTTAACTTTAAAAATCCAGTTTTCTCGCAGTAGGTTATTAATATATGTTTAAACTCATTTCTGCGAGAAAAAACCACATTACACTAATTATTAATTAATTAAATAATATTTAATGAGCTAATTAGCCTATTTTTTGAAACATGATATCTTAAATTCTAATTTGTACAGACACCCAATTCTAGTTGGAAATGATGCCTAATATTAGTCTTCATGTTGTCTGTCTCAAGCAAGTTATAAAAATGTATAGTTTTTTTAAAAGCTATTTTCATCAATGATGAATAGAAAAAGCGAGATTTTTTCTGTCATTTTAACTTTTAAACAGCTTTCAAAAATTTATTTATATAAATATAACTTTGATTGAGGCACAAAACATCCGCTATTTCATACAGATTATTTTGATATATAATTAACTGTATTTGGTTCATTTCTTGTTGAGTTATGATTGTTTGAATGAAGCAACATAGTGGAAAAATATCATTCTTCATAAGATGAGTTTTAAGAACGCCGTAACTAGAGTTTTTAATGAAAGCACCTCAAGAAAAATAATTATAACTCGAGTAATATTTCGAATATTGACAACATCTTGGAATCATCTGAAAGCTAAAGGATCAGAAAATATTATTAAGCAATAAAAAAATATTCGATATTTTGAACGATTTTCGAAGTTTCAAGTGTGTACATACAACTTTACGAAGCAAGTGAATGCTTAATTAATTGCACAGCTTAATTAGGCATGTAGTAAATGGGTTGTTTTTAAGCGAGTGCTTATTGCGCTGGAATTTTTTCATGGAATTAGAATTTAGTTTTTGAAATATAGCACAATTGCTTTTATGATATTGGTAGTAAGACAACATTCTTTTCTTTGTAATGCTAATGTAGCTGGCTACTTCGAGTACTGAATTATAAACATATTTTTCTGAATCGGTTTCATTTTCAACATTTACTGATGACTTGCAAATTCCTAGGTGAGCAAATAACTGAGCCTTTGTTCTTGGATAGATTTTGATTCGAAAGGCACAGTGGTGGATTTAAAACTACGCGGACTAAACAACTGTTCAAGGACGTTAGGGTGAACCGGGCCGTAAGAAGATCGATTAAAAACTTTATTTCTCTATTTGCCAAAAAAAAAAAAAAAAAAATTACTACTTTATAATGTTGTAAACAAACGTGGATGTAGGGTAGTATGGAATCATAATAAATGAATAAAAACAAATACTCACTCACTAAGTTAACAAAATAAAAAAATATTAAAATAAAGAAATAATTGTTAAAAATATGCTGAAATATAAAACGGGCCATCTTATTAAAAGAGAGGCCCCAAAACGATCACTGCCTAGGAGAAGAAAATGCCTAAATTTTGCCATTTAAAATGTAGAAGCCCTTCAATTCGCAACTCAGTTGAATTTCTACTGACAAATACTATAAAATTAATTTTAAAAAATTATTTAGCGTTATTTACATTCAAACTAGTTCTGAAAATTTCATATAAAATACGAAATTCCACCTATATGCAACTTATTATTGTACATAAAGTGAGAAAAATACATAATACATATTTTATTGTATGTATTGTAAGAAAAAATATAAAGTAAAATAACATTTCATTTTGAAATTTATTTTTAAATCCATAAATATGAATGGCCATAATTTTGAAACATAAAGAAGCTTATTCGATGTCTGCTTTTGACACAACAAAGAAAAGTCGTTAAAAATATTAAAAAAATATCAGCTGAAAAATTGAAAATTTATTTTCCACTAAAAAGTGACGAGTCAATTTGACTCGTCAGAAACAGAAAAAAACTTACTCAAGCTACATTTTTTTAAAAATGAACATGTCATTCAGATTTTAAATTGCTGTCTTCAAAATATTTCTATCATCACTTCCAAGAAGATATTTTCTTATAAGATTAGACTATACATAGGTCAGTAAACAATTATTAGTTATTCGAAAATATTTACAATCAGTTAACAGTCATTCGTCTGAAATTTTTTTATGATATAGGTCAAGTAGGAAAAATGTAATCATAATCAAAGGAAAAACAGGCTATTTTATAATGATTTTATTCATGTTTTTTAAAAAAATAAAATATGACGACATCACATTTTCTTATATAAAATAACCATATTTGCTTTCACTTTTATTAAATGTCATGTATCTTTAATTTGTATTTCCAAATATTGAGCAATATTATTTTTATGCTAATATGCTCCCGAAATTTCGACACTTTTTTAAATACGTTTGAAAGTAATTGAATCATGCTATTTCCTGCTGAAAATGTTCAAACAGCATGCGTATAGTTTATGAATGTAGACTTTTAAAATGTCTTGAACCGCGGTGGCCTGGTGGTAAGGTCTTGGCTTGTGAGCCGTAAGGTTTCAAGTTCGAGACCCGATTCCACAGAAGAACCGTCGTGTAAGGGGGTCTGTTTCACGTTAAATCCGTCGTGCCAAACGTCCTCCCGCTGGTGTGGTGTGGCGTGGAGAGGGGAGTGCCAGCTCAGGTGCCGTCCTCGTCATCTGACCGTGGTTCAAAATTACGAGCTCCGTCCCAAAACAGCCCTAGTGTTGCTTTACAAAGGGACGTTAATGTAACTAAACTAAAATTTAAAATGTCTTGTCATGGAAGGAGGAGGAGTATATAAATATCGAATATGGTTGCAAGGTTATTCGACATAAAGATTTCTTTCGATATAATCATACAGTTTCTTAAAATGAATATTTTTAAGTCTTTAAGCGTATGTATGACACGGTAAAAACCAAGCAGTCAGATCTTTGGATGGGTTGTAGTGGACGTTTCATCACAACAAAGTGCTGGTTTACAGATGTGAAATTATCTTTCAAAACATTTCATTCTGGAACTTCCATAACTGGCTTACTCCCTTCATTTTACCCCGTGTGATGCTTTCATTGAATGAAAAGTTTACTTAGAAAGCAACAATTTTCAAGTTCCGAAAATGTGTAACGAGCAGCAAAAAAGGCAGTGCAAGTTGTAATAGATTGAAGCTTGTAATTTATATTCATATTCTTTTGGTTTAGTTATTTAATAAATATCCTATATGACTTCTCTTGGTCGTCAGGGTAACCAATGTGTTGTAATACGTTTCTCAAACCCTACGAAGCATACTCTGATCTATTTCCAATTTCTCGATCCTCAAATGCAAAACACTAGTTTTAAGTTTATATAATCTTCGGAAATTACTTCTTGTCCCTGTCTGATCAAGAATGCATTGATCTTAATACCTTCTTCACGTGTTGTAGTGAACTAGCTGAAATGTGTAAGCTCTACATGTTAGAGTTGGCACAGGGATTCTGAGCATGTAACTAGGGTAAGTTACACAGGTCATTTATTACTTGAACAAATAAAACTTCAAACTTCCCTTCGGCATTTTGTTCAACATTTCTTTCTTCTAGTGTTGTTTGCGAAGAAGTGTCAGCCGTTTTTAATGCCTTTGTGTGTTAAGAAATTAAGCAATATTAAATGCCATTAAGATTTAATTTTTTTTTAAAAAATCAATGTTATTCTAAATTATTTAAAGAATATTATTAGCACGTTATTATAATAATATTAATTAATTATTAATATTATTATAATAATATTAATAATTAATACGAATTTTTATTTTATCGTATACCAAGTATCGAGAAAGTATGGTAGTCGTTGAAAAAAATTCGAACTCGAAATATTGACAAATCTCCACGTTTTTGACCTTCCTAAATTCTGAAAACGCATGTTTGAAAAATGTCCGTCAGTCTGTCTGTGACAAAGAAAGTTCATAAACTAGCTACACGGATTATAGATAGTGCGCAGTTTAAAACCAAATTTGTAGATTTCTATAAAATTTTGAGCAAACGTTGAGAGAAAGTCTGTCTGTCTGTCTGCCTGCCATGCTGGTCGAATAAAAGTTAAACGATAACTATAACACGAAGAGGACTATATAAGTAAAATTCGGAACACAAATTTAACATCTTTAGTATAGACGTTTTCCAAATTATGTGTGAAATTCAACAAGCAGTTGACCATCTGTCGGTCGGTGCTTTCAAAAACATTTACATTACTTGACGTCTGAAATCCAAATTCGATTTTGGGATAGTTTTGACCTCATGCGAGGGATTAATTGCCAAAACACTTGCTAAAGATGACACGATAGATTCAGAAAATGCTAAATTCCTGCCAAAGATTAACATTTCGTAATTATTGCAAGCTAATGCCATGTTACTTGTTCATCGGGATAGCATCTTTATTCGAGAGTATGTGAGAGGAATGTGGGGAGTTAAATCATTATTGTTATATTTCACACTTTATTTTGTTATTTGTCATGCAATTTTAAACAACATAGCTTAAAAATTAAAGATAAATATTGAAAAAAACATTTAAATTACTGAAAAATTATTATTTAATTATTATTAACAACTTTGAAATATCTTGGAATTTGAATCTAGTTTTCCGTGACAAAAATTACATGTAAAACTTCGGATTATATGTTAGGAAGTAATATATTTTCCTCGTTATCCTGTGTATTTAAACAGGAAAAAGGACAAAAAATGTCTTAATGCAAAAGAACTTTTCCAAATGAGTCGTAAATTCTTCCCCTCGAGGCTATAAATTATACACCCGTTGAGGAAAAAACGCAGAGACATGGTATATATCATTTTTAATGATGTCGGAATGATGCGTACCAAGATTTATCTGAGTCATCTCCTCCAGTCATTTACTTTTAGATTAGATTCGGGCTTTTAATATTAGATTATGTGGTCTTCTTGTCAACTCGAATAAATGGCGCACAGCTATTTAGATATTCAAAGATAAGAGCTGTTTGTGAAAAACAACTGTTTTGTCTTCCTTGTGTTTATTGTGAACTGTAGTCATGATGGGTCTGGTTAGTATTGGGGTTGTCAGATGATGCCTAAACAAGTTTTCAAGTTTGTTCGAAATAAAAATAAGGGCCACATTCATACATATTTCAAAATACGCGACGACAAATTAAACATAGAATTTTCAAAATCGAAATGGTTAGTATCTTGTTGTAATGGCAATTGGAATGAAAAAAGGGAAGCTTAAACATCCGTACAGATAATTTTAAAAGCTTTAATGCTGTCCACAGTTTTAAGTTTTTGTTAAGTCCACAGTCCACAGTTTTTGTGCTCAAAACTAAATTAATTGTTGTTTCTTTTTTATGGCATTAACTGTCCTTGATATTTACAAATGGCTTTAACTATCCTTGATATTTACAATTATTAACATGGAAATATATCACAACAAAAAGGGTTTTGCAACATCTGCAATTGCAAAAAATGTTTAGAATAACTAAATTAATGGCTTATGTAAATTAATCGAAGATGAAATGATTTAATACGCTTTAAGAATTATCATAAAATAATTATATTCCTTCTTTAAAGAATAAAAACTTTTCAAATGGCAAATAAAAAGACACATATTTTCGTTTTACATTATAAATAAAAAATTCTTAATTGTGTTTTTTATATATAATTTGTAATCTAAATCAAAACTTGGAAATTAATATTTTTCCGGTTTTAGAAGATATAAATGGATCTTCGAACTTTCTTTTTTGAAATTTAAAGTTTGAAAATACTTTTATTATATATATCTTACAAATGCTACAAATCCGAATGCATTACCGAACGTACAATTTTTTCATTAGAATTTGAATCTGCAATTGACTCACGTTGAGCTACGATAGTTGATTTGCCACTTCTTTGCTTACCGGTTATGAAGAAATGCAAATGCTTTTTTTTCGATTGGCAACATAATTTTGATCTTTGATCATATGACAAAGGCGACACAAAGGCCTGCAACTCCCTGTTCATTTTCTGTCCCTCAACAATGAAAAATTGCATCACCGCCCGTGTTAAAGTTAAAATACAACAAGCCGATATATATTTGATAAATTAGTGTTTCAAATTTGAAAATCTCGAGGTCAAAAAGAATTTTCCCACTAATAAGTCATCATTAACCTTCACCGCAGCAAATTACGGTGCTTTCACGGTGCATTAAATTTAAAAAACTACTTTATAGTGCTTTAAATTTAAAAAATTACTTTTTAAAATTTAAAACATTTGTCGGGCATCCGCTTTCCATTTTTTTTTTTTTTTTTTTTTTTTTTTTTTTGTATTATGCAAGTGCAAAAATGTTTGATACTCAATGTCAGAATTAAAATGCAACAAGCCGATATGCATGGCAGACATTTATTGAACTGCGGTTCAAACCAGAAAACTTTCGTCTAAGAAAAAAAAAAAATCTTATCATCAAGCCAACGCTATTCCTCACCACAGCAGTTAAAAGTTTAAAAATTAATTAAATGACTAATTAAATTTAATTACTAATCAAGTAAACGTACGATTTCGAAACAACACGAACTCTTTTGAGTCTGATCACATTACAAGGGTAAAACATAAGTCGACAACCAACACTCCAATCTTATGTGTCATACAGTGAAAGATATTTGGCCTTCAATGTCAGTGTTAAAAGGCAGCTTGCCGACATATAGGACTGATATTTATTGATCTGAGATGACAAATATGAAGATTTTGAGCTCTGAAATATGATTGTAATATCAAGCTACTGTTATACCCCACCACAGCAGTTAAAATAAAATAAATAATACTATTTATACAAATGTCTGATTTTGAAGCAATAGTAGATTCATTTGAATCTGACCTCGTGATGTTGAACTTTGATCACATGACAAGGACAAAGCATAAGCCGAGAGTCCGCTCTCCATCCTTCTGTGTTATATGACGTAACGCATTTGACCCTCAATGTTATAGTTTAAATATATCAAGCCGATATATATGAGCAATATTTATTGAACTGGGATGACAAATGTGAAGACTTTCAGCTTCGAAAATATGATTATATCATCACACCACTACTTCTCTTCACCCCGGCAGTGATTTTAAAAATAATATTAACCCTTAACTGGGGACGTGTGGTCTGTGAGACCGCTAGCGATGGATTTTCTGTCACCCCTATCCTATCTTTAGCGCAACTGAATGGATTGACCCTGTAGCTTTCTGTTTTATGACCTTGAATACACGTGCACTTTTTCAACCGATTTCAGCAGATGCTTTTTAAAATAATTCGGTTATTTCTTTTAGAGCGGTCTCTAAGACCGCATTTCCCTGTTAGTGTCCCAGTGATAAACAAGGCTTAGCAAATGGCGCTAAAATTTGGGCCTCGAAATATCATCCAGTTTACTGATCCTATTATAAAGCAGTGCTCCAGACACTTTTAAATGAAGAATAAAATGATTTTAGTGGTAAGGATAATTGTACAGAAAAGTTTTTCGATGAAAGTTCGCATTCAACTGATTTTGATATGTATGTTCAAACATAATTATTTTGTCTAGTGATAATGTATTTTGAAAAATTTATAAAATATATAAATATACCAAGATATATATATATATATACAGACTTTATAGGTTGATTTTTATACTAGTTCTTAACCTGTATATTTAAAATGCCCTAGAAAACCGTTTTATGAAAGTCACACAAGCTGATAAAAAAGGGATAATTTTATCCATTGTCATTTTTTTTTATTTTTCATATAATTGTTGAATTTTACATTATATTGTCTTCTATATACTTTCATATACTGTAAAAGTAAATATGATTTAAAAAGTAAAAAGTAACATGCTTTTTCAAGAATATTATTTATTGTAACATGTAATTTGAGAAGAAAATGCATGTTCCAATTCATTTACTTTTTTCAATGATAATATATTTTTGAAAATTTCTAAAACATATCTATATATCAAGAAAAATATCTGCCAAAGTTATTGGCAGTTTTTCATACTAATACATTCATTAGAAAATTTAATTTGAGTGTAAATGAAATGCGGTCTCGTAGACCGCACCTCCCCAGTTAAGTCCTCAATTTTCACCTCTCCAGTTAAGGGCTAATAAAACAAACTTTCGGTTTCGAAGCAACATGAAAGCTCTTTTGAGTCTGACCTCGTAATGTTGAACTTTGATCACATGACGAAGACAAAACATGAGCCAAGAGCCGTTCTCCAAATCTTCTGTGTTATACGAGTGCAAAGACGTTTTGCTCTCAATGTCAGAGTTAAAATGCATCAAGCCGACATAAAAGATGGATATTTTTTGAACTGAGATGACATAAGAACATAAAGACTTTTAGCTCCGAAAATATGAGTGTATCAAGTAACTCCTCACCACAGCAGTTAAAATTTAAAGAATAATACAAATTTAGACAAATTTTTAGTTTTTAAGCCACATGATAGCTCTTTTGAGGGTGACCTAGTGATTTTGACTACATGATGAGGGAGGAACATAAATCCACAACCGGCTTCCAAATTTCTGTGTTATAACAGTAAAAAATGTTTCGCCTTCAACATCAGAGTAAAAATGCATCAAACTGATATACATGGCGGACATTTATTGAAATGAGATGTTATATCCGAAAACTATTTGAACTGAAACTGTGATTTTACCAATTGGTCACCTTTGCTCTTAAAGACTTAAAAGGCACTTTCCTGCGTCTAAAAATTTCATCAATTATGAAAACATTTCAAAACATAATGGAAATGGCATTATTTGTATTTCCAAATTTATATCTTATATAAATATACATTCATATAAATAATTAGCTGTTTTGAAGATCATTCATAGCTAAACTAGTGAGTCATTACTGCATTCTGGATAATGAAGTCAGTCGTTTTATTTGAGCAGCCACTGCAGTCAGACTAACCAAACGGAGCGAAATAAATCAACAACTGTCACAACTTGTCACCCCCCTGTCGCTCGAGCCCTAACCCTTTCTGACAGTTTCCAACAGACGATAGAACAGAATGCGAATTAACTGTACTAAACTTCATGCTCTGACATTAACCAGAGAATACTTCAGCATTAATGGCATCTGCCTGTGAGTTTCTGTTTAAGGTCATGGGGCATCTGACTTTAAAAAATAACCTCATTACTTGCTTGGTTACTGGTAACATCATCATTAAATGATGCCATGAGTGTGTGAATAACATTTTAAGTGTGTGAATAGATACAAATGGAATAAGTTTGAGAGGAAATGTAAAATTGTTATGTTTACGCAATGTAGGATGCGAAATTTCTGTCAAAATGTTATATTTCATCTTTTAATTAGTATCGTATATTAATGGGAGCATTATTCCAATGAAAAGTGCGTTTGGAACAATCATTGTAAAATCTCATAATTTTAGATGTTGTTTTAATTTGTATAAAATATGTCAAATGGATATATGAGTAAGCTTCTTATACATATATAACGGTAATTAAAAAGATAAAATAAAAGGAAGTATGGAATATCACAAGTTACCAAGGAAATATATTATTATATCGCACTTATTTTGATATCTTTGGATTTTCATAAAATACGTTTGATTCTCGTCGCTATCTTCAGGATTTCAACTTTACAAACTAGAAATAAATGGATCGACTCTACATACAAAAGCTGTTTCATGTTAGATATATTCTAATCCTCGTTGTTACTTTCCAGATTATAGCAAGCTGGATTCAATAAAAACGCCGGAATTATGTCAAAGATCGATATTCAGTAATTCTAGTTCGTCGGTGCAATTAATACACAAATAGCTGTTTATTTTACTATACTATAAAGAAAACAATTTGTCGGCACTGAAAATAAAAATCTGAGCACTTATACGGAAATGATTTGGGGATATAACTCCCATTCCTTTTTACGTAAAAACTGACTGCCATTACGCAATTACTCAATATTATGTTCTAAGGTATTATGAGAATGGAATTGAAATTCCCATACATGTTGCTGCTAGTGGGTTCATATTGAATATGTTATAAAATCAGTTTGCATCATGTATATGACAGAGCATATCTAATGAAAAGACGTGCTTTGGAAATTTTTATCAATGAATTAAACAATTCATGCAACAAATTCTCTCATAATCAGATTCATGTAACTGCTAAATTGTGTTTTGGAAATCTGTATTCCATTAAATCTATGGTTATACACTTTATACTGATGTATCCTCTCTTTAATTTAATTCGCTTGCAAGTATTTTCTATAGCAAATATCCTTTGTGCTCGCGATTTTGTATTGCAAAGATGACTTGATTCTGTATTCAACTCTTGATGTTCGTAAATGAATTTTGTAACATCCTGCATTTGTAAATTTTACATTTTTTCTCTTCATTTCCAATGGACGAAGCATAAGGTCGATAATAACTTTCTTAGAATCTTTGTTGTTGTTTTTTAACTTCAATCAAGTATAAAGTATTCAGGCAACTTTATGAAATCTAGGAACAAAACTATATGTTTTAACCAAAAAAAAAAAGTAAAAATAGAATAAATCAGTGAACATATTGTATTCATGCATTTATTTAGAATAGAATAATACTTCAAAAACCCATAAAAATTATCTTGAAGACTAAGCAAAGTAGGTAATACTTTTCCCCAGGTAAATCATTAAATACTTTAGCAGCAATTCTCTTTGTTTTTCATCCTCTCAGTCACGTTAGTTCTATTAATTTTTTAAATCCTTTAAATTGCTTAGATCTATAGGTATTAAATCGAAATAATTAAGCATATTTATTTAATCATATCCTATTTGGATAGTTAACGAACGTTAACGGAATAAAAAAAAAGCTTTAAATAAATAAATCTACTTAATTATTTTCCTTAAAGAATTTACAGTAATGGAGAAAGGTTATTATTTCCACCCACAAAAAAGGCTGATGAATTTTAAGGTAAGTTATTTATTATTCAAACCTTAAGCCTTTGTCCCAGGTGCAAATATATATTCGTGATTCCTTAATCTCTGTATTTCTAATGGATAATTTCATAAGTAAATGAATAATTTTGAAGTTACTTATTTTCTCATGCATTTTTATTGAAGATATCCTTTTATACTTTCATTTATCGTTTGATATATTTTTATTTTAATGATATAATCAAAAGAGATAAAGATAGGATTCGGTATACTCATATGAGCGAACCCCCGGGAGGTGCCTCGAAATGAGGATGAGATGCTTCCGGTATGGCGGTTGGATCTCGCCATCCTGGAGGGTATACAAAAAGGTGGGAGATCTGGCTCTTCCCATCGATGACGGGACGTATTTCCTTCGGGAAGGGTTGTACCGTGGTCGGTGATGGCCCTTAGGACTCAACCACAGCTCCCGCTAGTGTTGCTGTTGCGGCGGTCCGATCATTCAGTTTTCTTTATCCGTGTGCCTTCGGGAGGGTCGGAGAGTCAGTGATAAGACTATTCATATGAGTGGCAGATTACAGAACTGCACATTTTTGACAGTAATTAACATTAGGGAATCACTCAAACAATTGTACGTTGCATCTGGTTAGGCCGCACTGCAAACTGGATTCACTGCTTTTCTAAATCCTCTCTTGGTGTCAGAAGTGTCAGCAAGCGTTTTAATGTATATACATATGATAAAGTAGATATCTGGCAAGGTGATGGCATGGTACTGTAGATAGTGGAATGACGTGGAACATAGAATCATTGCGCGTGCCAGAAGTGCATGCTAAAATTACCTTCGGAAATACTCAATTTTGGGGGGGGGGCTTTTTGCATATGAGAACGAGTAAGGAAAAACTGCTTCTCTGATCCACTCCAAGGGAAGCGGAAAAATCTGATGAAAGCATTGACGGGAACTAAGACTGAGTTGTAAAAGTCAATACCGACCACAATACAGATTCTCCCGTAGATAGTATGTCCCGCCATCGATGATAGTAGCTGACTCTACATCATTTTTGTACTAACCAGGACGTAGAGAACTAAGCACCATTTTGGAAGTTCCTCATCCCTGCATGTAAAGTTCACCCTGAAGGGGGGAGGCAGCAGAATGGATAAAGTTCTCAAAGAATGAAAACTCTAAAATGTATCGAACAGAAAAGCGGAATGATTGATGGAACTTTTTTTTGAGATAAAGAAAACCAAAAACCCGACACGAATTTTATGAATAAAAATTCGGAAGAGCAGATACTCTGTAGCTAGAGAACTATTAGTGAAATTCAACTAGAATTATTACAAAACATATCCATACTCGCTGCAAAACTAATCATGCAACGGATCTATTTTAATATTAGTTGAAGCCTATATCGAAATCCTTAGATCCAACTGCAAATCTTAAAAAAAAGTGGCTTACGTGAGCTTAAAGAACAGCTGTATTTGAAATTTGATGAATAGAAAAAAAAAATGGTTTGCCCTGATAATCCAGATTATTCTTCCGCCAAGCTGATAGTATGGATTCGTACATGACACATTCGAATAGAGAAGATTTGTTCACAATTCTGAAATACTGCCATCCAAACTGAGTTAACCAGGAGTTGGTTTTGACGGAAGCAGATCTTATGTTCTTATCAGGATCGAGGGATATATTAATAATATTAAAAGAGAACTTTTAATGGTTGTAGATAGTTTATCTTGATTTAGTACACACATATAAATAAAAGTGTAATATTGCATAAGGCATACGTAACGCATAAAGGTATAATAATGTATAAGGCATGCGTAATGCGTAAAGGTATAATAATGCATAATGCATGCATAATGAATGCATAAAGGTATAATAATGCATAATGAATGCATAATGCATGCATAAGGTATGCATAATGCATGCATAAGGTATGCATAATGAATGCATAAGGTATAATAATGCATAAGGCATGCATAATGAATGCATAAGGCATGCATAAGATATGCATAATGAATACATAAAGTATGCATAATGAATACATAAGGTATGCATAATGAATACATAAAGTATGCATAATAAATACATAAAGTATGCATAATGAATACATAAAGTATGCATAATGAATACATAAAGTATGCATAATGAATACATAAAGTATGCATAATGAATACATAAAGGTATAATAATGCATAAGGCATGCATAATGAATGCATAAAATATAACAATGTATAAGACATGCATGATGCATAAGACATTAAAATTCTTCATAGCACTGCAAAGAGTCATCTCGAGTATGAGGATGAAAGAATAGTAAGCAAGTTCTCGTCTAACTTATGTATGACCCACAGCTCTATTGTAAAATAAATGCTTTTGCTAACAAGTTGATTTGCTAAAACGAGTAGTTATTGAAAATTCAAATTAAATATTTTATGCAATTTGCAATTAAATATTTTTAAATTTCGAGTTTTGATAAGTATATCATACTATTACTATAATATCATCGTATTTTAGAAGCATTATACAATTCTCTTTTTTTTTCTAGGATAAGTTGTGTAGGCTAGACCCGGGTGGTTCTGTAACTAATTAATTTGGTACATGAAACGTTGAAATTGACATTTACAACCTAATAAATACCACTTAATACATATAATCAACGTAATATAATTTATTGATAGAAAAGCATTGAAATGAAACCTCGCGAACACTACATTAGTAAGCATTATCTTAATGTAGTCTTCCGCATCATATAATTGGCTATTCATAAGGTAGATGCGTCTTATGATTACACTAATATACTATGCGATCCTCACTAGCAAAATTGCGTCCACGAATTTCGCAATATTCTAAAGTAATAAAAGATTATTATTGGTACGGAATATCAGAATTTAGATTTACCCTGTAAGAGAAACATAAACGACCACTTTGAAACGCCACTAAAGCCCGTGGATATATCTGATTGACCGCACCACCGCAACAGCCACACTGGCAAGAAATATGGTTGAGTCCAAAGGGCCATTACTGGCTAAGGCACAATCCTTCTCGTCGGAAGCATGTTGCATCATCGGTAGGAAGTAGCCGACCCCCCATCATTTCTGTACCCATCGTGATGGGGAAAATCAATCACCATACCGGACGCTTCTCACCCTCATTTCTGAGGTGTCTTCTGGGGTGAGTTCCTTATAAAAGAAAATTAACCATATTGTTTCTGAAATTTCGTATACAGAACTGAATTAATATAATTTTAGAAATCTGTTTGTAAGTAAAATCATGTCTACAAATACAAAAGCATTTTAAAATAATAACCATTATCACTCTTATACTGTTCATTCTAGGACTCATAAACTCTCCACGCTTTTTATTATAAAAAGGATAAGAGAAAAGATGAAAGGAGGAGATGCTTACATTTAGATACAGAAAGAACTCAGATTATTCGCGAAATTGGGAGGCGCTAATCTTTCTGTGTATGACCTCTTAGCAAAGTACAATCACTAAAAAGTGCTAGTCATGAAAAGAGCAGTAGGATACGAGGCAGAGATTCAAATAGATTCATTGGCTTACTCGAGATCAAAAACTTCAATGACATCACTTTAGAATTCAAGTTGCATCGATTAATTAAAAAGCATACTTTCGAATTGCCTCATGAATAAATGCCATATTAGCAAATTTTCTTATTTCCGTTAAAATATCTTAAAGATTCTACAAATCAAACAGAACCAAGAAATCCAACACAATGCATTATCTTTCTCTCAACGCTTTTTATTGTTGCTGCATTTTAGTCAGCAGGAGGGGGGGGGATGCTTGAATCTTTCAAGAACTTTTAAGCGGATAGCATCCGCAAAACCGGATTTAGACATCCTACCTTCAGCACATCAACAAGCCCCTGAAACAATCACAAAACCCCCTCATTGGGATTCCGATCGAGACTGGTAGACACGTGACACTTAATAGTTCACGCCGTCTTTCAGACCTTAAGATCTTTTCCCATCTGGAATACACCAAAACAGTTTTATCGGGGGTTTTCTGGGAGGTTTGTAAAATAAATCCGATTCCGTGATCTACAGTAAGTGCAATCCTTTAAGGGTGGAGGAAAAATATCGCTTTTTCGGAGAAAGTTTTCTATTCCTCCCCCACCCCCTTCCTCCAACGTTGTTCTTTCGGAGATGGTTTAAAATAGGCCCTTTTCGTAGTATCGATTGCTGTTACTTGCCTACAAAAGCATTGGCAGATTTTTCCGATTAAACATTGACATTAAGACATTAAAGGAAAAGCAAAGAAGAAAATTGCCGTTCAGTTACATAGAATGCAATGGTATTTTTGTCAAAAACAATCATTTATGAATAACGTTCAATTGTATAAGAATTATCTTTGAATGTACAGGGTGGTGTACTTGGTATGCACTTTATGTGGACCATGTGGAAAAGACTTCTGCAATAAAAATAGTTCAAATTTTTACAACCAGGGGGTATTTAAAAAATTTCTTATACAAATTAATTAATTACATATATAAACTTAATATTCGAAGAAAAGTTTCCTCAATGTTGACAATCTTTTAAAAAAATTTTTTACTTAACTTAATAGATTCTGATGTTGCCTAAAGGTTCAAATAGTCTTCAATGTTTCAACAGTGGGAATTTCTTCCAATTTTGAAAGTTAAAGCAGGAGGGTTTCATTTAATATCTGTGTAAGTTACAGGTGGTTATCAACATAATGGAAACGCCTGTGTTTAAAAGTGACATTTTTGAATGCGCTTCGTACGCATTAAAATATAATAATACCCACCAGTATATTATGAGTAGCAATGCATTTTCTGGAAGTATGCGTTAGCTTTATTAAAGTTTTGTAATTCTTTGATTTTTTTCAAAAGCATCCAACGTCGACCTCTCAGATTTTCAAAGAGGCCAAATTGTAGGAGCCCGTCTAGCTGAAACAAGTCAGGCCGAAACATACCAACTTTTTGGCGTTTCTTGGTGTTATGTTGTCTAAATTCATGACAGCATGCACACAATACTGTAAGACAGGCTCAGCAAAGAAAAAAAAAAGATCGGAAAGAGAAGCTCAGTGAAAAAGACCTACTGGTATTGAAGCAGATTGTAATGTCTAGAAAGCGAACAACTGAACCAAAAGTGACCTCAGAATTTAATACCCATCTGGATTCTTCAATGTCAGTGATTGCAGTTAGAATGCACCTTCATAAACAGAACATTTATTACACAGTTGCAATTCCCAAGCCACTTGTCACAGATGTTAATGGTAAACGTCGTCTACAGTGGTGTCACATGCACAAAACCTGATGGATTGCTAAGTGGAAGAAAATAATATGGTTTGAGAAATCGTGTTTCATACTTTCTTGTACAACAGGACGGATGCATGTTTGGAGGACACCTGCACAAGAATATATATGGTCTTGACTGTTTCCTTCCAACTGTCAAGCGTGGAGGTGGATCTATCATGATATGGGCAGCGATGTCGTGGTTTTTTGCTGGACCAATCGTAACTCTGAAAGGAAGGATCAATGTGCAGAAATATAGAGAAATTTTAGCTCATCAGGTCCAGCCTATGATGCAAACTTTGTTTCCTGCAAGAGAGGTAATTTTCCAGGATGAAAATGCAGCTATCCATGCAGCGAGACTTGTCCACTCATGGTTTGATGAACACGAGGATGAAGTGAAACATCTGCCTTGGCCCACACAGTCACCCAACCTCAATATAATTCAACCGTTATGGTCTATTTTGAAGCTTTCAATACGGAATCGATATTCTTCACAGGTATCTTTCCCAGAACTTTCACAATATCTTCAGGAAGAATGGTACAATATTTCTTTAAACACTTGTATGAATCAATTCCTAGGGGAATCCAAGCTGTATTACGTGCCAAAGGCTGTCGTACACCATACTAATAAAAGATTCTTTATAAATCTAAGGTGTTTCCATTATTTTGATAACCACCTGTACCTGAAAGACAAAAAAAAAGTGAAGGTGCAGTATCGTGGAAAGTTAGAAGATAAATGAACGACCCGATGATCCTATTAATAGCACTATGATGCCATGGGACTGATATTCTTTAGAAATTTTCATGCTGGATCAAAACTAATTTGAAGCCGGAATTATGGCCATGGATTTACACACAGGAGAGTGAATTGAAGTTAAATGAATGTAATAATTGCGGTACCAAAAGCCGTTAGAGAACAAAGTATCTCAACAGTATTATAAGTAAGAAAAATGAAATTTTGTATGTGTTTGCATCGTTAATATTGTAGGCTCATATGAAATTTTGAGCCATCTCTTTTATTATACTACGAATTTACGAGTTAGAGTCGTCTTAATTAAATAGCCTCTAACCGGTTCTGTCTATTACGTACTTTAATTTCTTCATTTTTCTAATGTTGATAAATTTATCTTCCTGTTATTGGAACATCATTTGCTTTTTATTCCTTATATAAACTGGACAGATGATAAACAGAATCTTCCATCCTCAATTTTCAGCAAAGGAATAATACCTGGTTTAATACTTGATTACTTTTTGCAATTTTATTGTAACGCAGTAATATATTGCCGAAAATTTTAATTTTTTTTTTTAAATCCAGGGAAAAAATGCTCTAAAATTATAATAATAAATAAGCAATTATGAATATCTGATTGGTTAATTCATTTGTTTTAATTCGTTATTTCATTCATGTTAAGTAAAGCCCTTTTTATCAATTATTTTCAGAAAATATCAAGAAAAAAATGCCAAAATATTATTTAATTATAATTTCAGAAAAAATCGCTCTATGATGGCATATCTACTACCAATTCGATGTATCTATGCTATACCTGTGAAAGTCAAACTAACACACATTCGTTCATTATTAATAGTGATGTAAAAATATGTAATCTGACTCCTTGACGAGATGGGAAATACTCCAAGATGTACTAACAATTGTGTTTATAAAATTATTTTAAAATATATAATTTTGTCTTTATTGTCACCATATCTATGATTTCATAACCTTCAATGAATGTCGTAATCTATGGATTTTGAGCTTTTGCATTGTTATTTAAAAAATCGATGTATATCACTCTCCCTACAAAAACAACTTCCCATGTTATCTAACGTGTAAATGAAGGTTGTCTTCTTTGCAATAAGATTTTATGACTTTTATCCTCTTGCAACAATGTATTGCAAAATTAAATTAAAGCATGTCAAGTGAAATGAAGCATGTTAAGTGGGACGAATTAGTTTCAATTAAATCGCTAACTTTGTAATTTAAACGTAATCTTAAAATAAGGGGGAAACAAGAAAATGGAGGGAAAAAGTATTATTGAAATTTCCAAATAATATTCAAGCATTGCAATTTTTAAATTATTGCAATTCACAAATTTTGAATAATATCAATTTTAATAATTAATATTCTTAAATTTTAAAAATTCAAGAATATTTTAATAAAAAAATAAATTTAGTGATTTAATCTTTTAATTATTCAATTTAAATAAAAATTGAAAAAAAATAAATTAAAAATAATCAAAATTTTGAAAATTCATTAAATTTAAAAATTTATTTCAGGATATATTACATTTTACAAATTTCCCATGCCATTAAAATTAAAAATAAATTTTAAATTCTATCAATAAAAATAACACTCATTACTCACTTCGAAACTTCTCATTATAATTAAACCTAAGAAAAATGTTCTAAAATTGATTGCTTCTATTACAATCCAAAATATATAGCATTAGATTATAAGTTAACCCTTTCTAGGGCCGTGGGAAGTATGCTTCCCACCAAATTTATCAATCTTTGTATGAATTTATATAGGTTGGCATAAGTTCTGACAAAATTTTTTAGAAAGACAAAAACTTAGATGCTTCAGTTCTTTATCTTACACAAAATGATGTGTCTTGATTTGTTACTTAATTATTAATTAATCAAATTAATTCATTAATCAAATTAAATTTATCTAATAAGTTAAACGAATCCCTTTTATTATTCTAATTTCAAGCCTAAAAATATCTTAACATAATATGACTAGAAAAAAAGGGCTCTTTAAAGGGTCAAAAAAAGATTTTTTTTTTTCAATTATGACTTATAATTAATACTGTAAAGAAAAAAATTGCATTTAGTATAAATTTCAATAAAAAATGCGAAGTATCAAAAATATTTTTAATAAAAGAGGACATAAAAATGTTCAAATTTAAAGATAAGTGTAGAATCGTTATAACGAGACTAACTCCTTTCCTCCAAAATTTGAGTCACTTTTACTGAATTTTTTTTCTCCGAAAAATCTTTAGAAAGCAATTGCTTTCTCTGTCGTTGAGAAATATTTTTTAAGGACCGAGCTTATTTACTAACATTTTTAAAGTTTGCTTTTATTCAACGGTCGAATGCTAAACACTTCCGCTTTCGTATTGTCTTCTGTATAGAACTTACTCTGAAATGTATTTGAATAACAATACCTTATTTCCATAATAAAAGCAAAATAACACCTCTTGCTGCATTTCTTTCCTTTCGATATGCTTCGTAGATTTTTTCGTATCAATTCCAAACCCTCTGCATGAAAACCTCTCTAAGTGTTCCTTCACATAAGAAATAGTACGGAGAAATACACAACTATTTCCTTGGAAACACCGAAATAAAATGCTCCTTCTACGAGATTTTTTGCAATATTTTTCCTTTCTTTCCTTTCTTTATTGTTTCCTCCATACATGTATCCTACTCATTTTTATAAAGAATGCCTTTTGGTCATTTCTCCCCTGAAGGTTTTCGCAAAGTCAAAATGCAAGGATTTCTTTATTATTTGTACGTATCTTTTTATTCTTTTTTATATCTTGAAACAGAGATATTTGTAGCAAGTTACGAGCGTATCTCTCGAATACTAAACTTAAGAAGTATTTGAAAAAAATTTCTTTTCCAATAAGAAGTGGATAAAAATTGTATCCCTTGCTATAAAACCGGTCTCTTCTGTAAAAACGAAAGCAAGAATTTTTTTTATGGTAAAACCACGGAAAACTTCTAAAGAAAAAGGCAAACACTTTTGATTTGGATGTCTTCCGTGTTTATTGTTCGTTTTCAAAGTAGCCGGAGTTTATTTCTAAATCCGGAAATTCAAGTCAGTTGTTTAGTATCACACGTTGGAATGAAAAAGAAAGTTTTAGATATTTTCGCGTAAGATCTTTATTTAAATGGAAAATAGCTTACTTTACGAGTATCAACTGAACGTAGCAAAATGGTATTTTATGTTAGAGAAGTATTAAGTAAATGCGATTTTCTGCAAACTGAAATATCATTTCTAAATTGAAAAGATTACGCCGGGGACAAATTTCCTTTACATTATGTTTCTTTGACTAGTCATCTATATAAAAGGTTTATATGAATATGTATCATTGCGTATTAAATCTTGCAATAAAGAAGATCATATTAATTTAAATGGATACTTAATTATGTGAAGGAAAATGTTATTCAGACTTGGCGACAAATTTGGCGCCTTTAAGATGAAATATGCTACTTTGGATGCAACATTGATTCTCGAAAGTATAGTAATTAAGGCGATACCTCTAATCGATATTTGAAGATTCTTCCAGATATTTTGGTCCTTGATAGCAAACTTATATCAGCGAGGGATTTATAACCAGTGAAATCAGTAGAGTAAGTTCTCCTTTTTTTAATGAGTTCCTCACAGCGAACTCTCTGAATGATATTGTGCCATGCTGTTGCTCAATTACAGATTTGTTATTTGCCTTCGCGTTTTTGGTGTCTGAAAATACTATGTTGCACACGCTTCTGCTGTATTTTTTTACCTGTATTTCGCCTATTCTTTTGAAATAAAGAACCGTCATTCTTTTATCAAGGTTATTGCATTTCTTATAACATAACACTCACTGGATGATTTCCATTATATATATATACAGGGTGCTCGTAAAATATGAAAATCTATGTATATTTCGAAAAACAAACAAATAATGTAATAATCATCCATCCTTTAAAATATGCTATATTTTCATTTCAAATGAACAAGAATGTTATTCGAAAAATAATATTCTACTATCATAGTGATATTGATACTTGACTTTATGACATATAGTTGACTCATAAAATAAGTCATATCATTGTCTCTCCAACCCTCCCGAAGGTACACGGATAAAAAAAAACCTGAATGACCGGACCGCCGCAACAGCAGCACTGGCAAGAGCTGTGGTTGAGTTCTAAGGGCCATCACTCGCCACGGTACAACCCTTCCAGAAGGATGTACATCTCGTCATCGATGGGAAGAGCCAGATCCGCCCATCTTTTTGTGTACCCTCCAGGGTGGCGAGATCCAACCACCATACCAGTAGCATCTCATCCTCTTTTCAAGGTTCCCCCCGGGGGGTTCTACACATAAAATAATAAAAGAATATCAAAGTTATACAAAACTAGAAATAAAACATTTCAATAGCTAATATAGGTTTTGGGCATGGTTGTTCTTCCGTTGTTCTATCTGTGAGATGTGTGAATGTGCCCTCCTGTAAAAAGGGGTTGTGCAAGCGAATGAGTGATGCGTGAGTGGCAAAGTCGTACTCTTGGCCCTAGTTGGCGCTGCTATATATATATAAAAAAAAAAAAAACAAGAGGCGCCCCCCACCGGCTTAAAATCGCTGTCTTCGTAACAGCGGGCTTGTCCATGGCAAGTGCCATAAGAAACAAACAAACAAACAAACAGAAATACCTACCACCTTTTCCTTGGAACTCAATTCGTTCCCATTAATTGATCGTCAGCGAAAGTTGTAGATCTTTTGTAGAAAATTGAAGACTCTTTTGAGTCCTACAGTTTTCATAAATACATAAAATAAAAATCTTTTAACTAATTGAGATAACTGTCAGATCTAGTCAAAAATTCTAATTAAATTTATGGGTTGAAACTTTGTCTTCAAATAGTTTAAGATAGCATTGCTATTTATATCAACATCGCCATCAAAGATCTAGAATTTGTATGCCCTCATATATCAATGCAGTTGCGAAGTTAAATATAACCATTGCTGATTTCTGATAATGCTAAACTAAGATGTTAAACGACGTTTGTAATGTCAATTAAATCAACATAATTTTTTAGAATATACTTTTCTAATCGTTGATATTTTTCTACAATGTAGAAGGTAAATTTATTGAGTGTGAAATATAAAGGCAAAATTCTGGTTTCGACACTGCAAAGTCAGTGATTGCAGCTGATTGTGAACTTTCTAGTCAAATCAAGCTTTCAAGTAAAATCTAGTCAAAATCAAGTCGATAACGCTCAAAATTTAAACCATGTGATCCACAAAAACCTTTGCAACGCCTTCCATTTTCTAGAGTCATGGCCACTACATGGAATGATTTAGTCAGAAAGGCTATTTTGGTTATCAAAGCTGTTTCGGGACTGATTTCGCAATTCTGAACTATGGTCGATGGCAAAGAAGAAATCTACCATAACATCTTTGATTCCAAACTTTCTGAATCACACAGGAAAATATTGCCAGAATGAAATACCAAGTTGAAAACATCCTCAATTCTTCGTCAGTTTTAGCATTCTTTTTATCGATAACGCGCAAGTGCATGTCCAATAGTACTGGCTACCGATACAGAAATTCATGATCAGCAATGGACATATTAAGTGCTATCAATAAAGAAAACCTCCTCTTCAAAAGTTCTGAATCAAACAAGAAAATATTGCCAGAATGAAATATCAGGTTGAAAACATCCTCAAGTCAGTTTTAGCATGTTTCCTGTTCATATCGTGCAAGTGCATGTACAATAGTACTGGTTACCGATACAGTAATTCATGATCAGCAATGGACATATTAAGTGCTATCAATAATGAAAATCTCCTCTTCCAAAGTTCTGCATCACACAAGAAAATGTTGCTAGAATGAAATATCAGGTTGAAAACATCCTCAAGTCAGTTTTAGCATGTTTCCTGTTCATATCGTGCAAGTGCATGTGCAGTAGTACTGGTTACCGATACAATCATAAATATGATCGGAAATGGATATATAAAGAATTAGCAGTAATGAAACCTCCACTTAAAAGTTCCAAATCACATAAGGAAATGTTGTCAGATGAAACATCAGATAGAAAACATCCTAAAACATTCGAACATTCGGGGTTTTCACGTCCTTCTCACGTTTATGCCGAAGTAGGTTGGAGGATGAGGTTATTTATTAAAAAGAACGCGAAGAAGTTTCGGGGTGACAGCTCCTATTCCTTTTTTCACCCCAAACTAGAGACTAAACATAAAATTCATATATAAGGAATTCCACATTCGAATTAATGTGATTTTCATTTATATAATTTTTTGTGAGCTCTATTTTCTCACACATTTTATCTAAGAATCACTAATGCAACGCAAAAAAAAAAGGATTATAATTAATGGCGATAAGTGCCTGGATTTATTTCTATCTAAAAATCTAATATGCATATACTTACTGGAATATTCTTTTACCTACTAAAGTTAAATAAGCTTTTGTTTCATTTTTCGTCTGTAAATATGTGTTGGTTTGTGTAGCAAGCTCGGTAATATCATTCCTATTATTGCAATTTATGAATAGGCTTGCGACAAAGGATTTTGTGACAAGTGTGACAGGAAAACGAAATATGTTTCCCTCGTGCTTGCTTTGTGTTCATATTTTAACTTTTGCTTTTGTATGAGCGAGTTTGAATAAAATATTTGAATAAATATATGTTGGCCATAATTGTTTCCTGTGTTTGTGAAGATTTTTCACCGTATTCAACAATATTATTTTTCATTTACATATCGATTATGAAAATATGTTTTGTAGGCTGTTTAATATTTTAAACGCCATTTTGAAAAGCAAGATACAATTTTACCGGAACTAATTCTGTTGGATTTAGCCTAATAAGTATAAGGCAGTTACTGTTCGTCAAGGAATGGGACATTTTTTTTGTCGTTAATCAAACTTTCGGGGCCTATTGAGACCAACTAATTTAAGTTTATTTTAACTTTTTAAAATCCCATTTTAAAGCAGAATTAGATATTATTTTGTGACTTATCTCCCAATTTCGAAATGGGGGCAGATGACGAAGGTGACACTTGAGTTAGCATTCTCTCTCAACTTCTTCCCCATACCAGCGGAAGGGCATTTATTCCCGACACAATTAAAATGCGCCGGAAAGGCTATTACGGAGGTCTTTTGGTGGAATTGGGTCTCGAACTTGGAACCCTCTGGTCTAGAAGCTGAGCCACAGAGTAACCGCAATCCATCACCTGGGATAAAAATCTGTCATTACTCCCAGTATTAGTTAGTATGGGAATAATTTTTTTAAAATGTCCTTGAGGAAAATGGGTCCACATTTGGGTTTTTTGGTCCTTCTTTAAGGAGGAAAAGTTGTCTGCTAGAATTCATATCGTTTCGTTATTTTTTTAAATTATGCTGATTATGTGATAAAACTAACCCGTTTTCCTTTAACTATCGACTTAAATTCTGTAGCACGTGAATCCTCAACCCCGTAAGATACAAGATGGTAGATACAGTTTACAAATATTTAATTGAATCACTTCTTACTCTTGCTGTGTAAAGTAATTTAAAACTATTTTAGCATTTTTTTACAACAGCAATTACAAGCAGTTTAACATATAAATTCTAAAATCCTTTTATCTTGCTTATGGAAAAAAATACAAGCGATTTATTGCATAAGTTCTAAAACAATCTTAACATGGATTTGAAAAAGCAACTAAAAGCAATTTAACTTATAAAATTTGAAACCATATTAACATTTTTTCTGTAACAGCAACTACAAGCAGTTTTGTACACAAATTCTGAAACCATCTTAATCGAAATTTCGACAAGATACAGTTTTAGGAAAATAAATTCTAAAAACATCTGAATGTATGTTCTTTTTTTAACAGCAACTACAAGCAATTTAGCATGTGAATTTTAAAAATACCAAAGCATGATTTTGATACGCCTATTAAGAATTTAGCTTATGAACGATTTTAAAGAACTTATCCCAAAAGTGTTGGTATATCTTTAACCAAGCATTAAAATAGGCAAAGTTTTAGTTATATTGTCACCCCGTTTCAAAGCAATACTAGGGCTATTTTAGGACGGAACTTGTAATTCTGAATCATGGTCAGATGACAAGGACGACACCTGGAAACCCCTGTTCCAAACTTCAGCACCACATAAGTGGGAGGACGTTTGGCCCCGAAAAATTTAACATGTACCAGACGAGCTTACACGACGGTTCTTCGGTGAAAGCAGGCCTCGAGCCAGCAACCCTCCGGTCTCGAAGAGGAGACCTTACCACCAGGCCACTGAGGCTCCATCAAAAAGGCTAAATTTTTAGTTTGTGAGAAGCATATGGTAGAGTCTTGTCTTCAAAACTGTTGAGTCGAGAGTTCGAATTCTGATTCAACCAAACACATATCATGATCCTCATTACTTTCGTCAAGATTTCCTGTTAGTGTAGCACTAAAGTTTGAAAAAAAGTTTCCCAATTACATCGTGGTTCACAATTAAAACTTTGTCGTCCCAAATAGTCCTCCCTACATTTCTCGAAACTTCGACGTTAATCTAGTAAAAGACGTAAAGTGTTATTTGGTAATAATGACATTATTTTAAATAAACAGATTTGATCGTGGTTTTTATTACTGCCAAAAGAGAATCGAAGTAAACTGAGCATTTAGAGATTAAGCATAAATAGCTTCTTCAATTTGGAAATGTGCTTCTATCAAGAATGCACTTTTTTTTTAATCTTTGGCTAATATTAACATTTCTTTTTTACTCTGATTACTTTAAAATGGAAAAATCATGTCTGAAATTACTCATTAAACAAATTCAATGCGGATTATAAATCCATATGAAATCAAACATTTTAGATGGCTATTTTTATTGTAAATAATTTGAAAATCTTTTACTCAAATGTTCCGCTAAGTGTTCTGCGATTTATATATATTTTTTTTAATAAAAAGCGATATATTTTAGTATCTTATATATGTAAGTAATTTTATTATAATTAAATGCTAATTGTTAAAAAAAATGCCCTTTTTTTTTTAAAGAAAACTAGAAAGTAAGCCGGAACTTAACAATTTTAAAGTATTTTTTCAATTATTTGTTGTTGTGTTGTAACTTATGGCATTTTACAAGCCCGCCGATAGTTATCTGTCAGCGATTTAAGCCGAGTGAGCGTCTCTTGTTTTTTCAGTAGCGACAACTAGGGCCAAGAGTATGACTTAGCTACTTCATTCACTTGCACAACCCTTTTTACAGGGGGGGGGCACATTCACACACCTCGCAGATAGAACACAGAGGAAGAACAACATTGCCCGAACCCTGACTTCAGATCACAGAGAGGACGTTCTACTTCTATGCCTGGACACCGGCTTTTCAATTATTTAAAAATCATAAGGCAAAAAGATCATAAGGATAAATTAATCATATTTTCCCTCATAATTTCAGTAATTGTACGCTAATTTTTCCTAATTTATAAAATTTAGAAAAAGGCAGTATGATTAAATTTAAGTACTGTAATATTCCACTAAAGATAGAAAAAATAATTTTCCCTGTTTAATGCACCTGAAATTAATTGAAAATGGTTAGCATAAGTTAAACTATGAATAAAATGTATTTCCTGTATTACTGAGCAAAATTTTTGAATAATAAAATTTAAAGGGAATTTAGGGAGATCAAAATAATGTGCAAAAAATGATCTCTAATTGCTTTTGTCTTTACAGAAAAAAATAAATGGCTTTTTAATTGACTGTGAATGATTATTATTTTATTTTTCTTTTAAGAACTAAATTTAAAAAAATCTTTATGAAAATTTCAATTCGAAAAAAATCTATTAGAAATAAAGCCGATGTGTTTTAATACATCGAAAAGAATGGTTTCTATAAATAAGATATTTTTTATTAAAAGGGATTTATAATTTAAATAGTAATGCAATGTTAATTAGTTCCGCGTGTTTTTTCTATTTTAAAATGTATTATCTGTAAAATTCAATAAGCAGCTTCAATTATTTTTTTTAATTTACACATTTACAATCAAGTGTATTACTGCGGATGCTATTTTAGCTTTCCTGCATTTTTTATTCAAAAATAATTCTTTTGGTTATTTGTTGAAATTGAGAATTAAATTTAGAAGACGATGGTGAAAAGGGTTTGGTAAATAATATTAAAAACTTAGAATTATATTGATTTTGGAAAAATTAATTTAACAAATTTGTTTTTCGTGAAAATTAACTAACGAAAAATAGCAATGATTTAACAATTTTCGGATGAATCTAGATTACATTCTAATTACAGTAAAACCTCGAAAATCTTCTTAATCATCAACACAGTAATATCATTAGAATATTTCTTGCCATTCTATTGGTGTCTAACTTGAAAAATCTATCCTTAAAAGAAAAGAGTTAAATAACTTAAAAGGTGTGAAATATTTTAATTACAGTGACAGAAGGGCAGGCCGGATAACAAAAAAGGTCGGATAGGCCAGTGTTCTATGAATTCGTTTCTTCCCCCACCAATACCAGAAGAAAACATATTATGCAACAACACAATTATTGCAATGCCGGTTACAATATTGTTACAAACCTGTAATTCTACTTCCCAGCATAGTTGGTTCCATAGGAGGTCCCAGAGCTTGGCAACAAACTTGGCGACCATTTGGCGACTTGGAGACGAATTTGGCGCCAAAATAGATTATATCCGAAACATCGAGAAATTTCCCAATCCGTCCAGTAGGAACCAAGATACACCTCGAACGTTCCTGATTGGTTGAGAGGCTTCTAGCCCCGCCTCCAGAGACCTATAAAAGGAAGCAGTCTGCAGCTGCCGGAGTAGTCGTGAACCAGGTGGAGTTGTAGTCGGAAGCGACAGAGAAGAGTAGACGGAAGCGACAGGGAAGAACTGGTCTTCCAGGGATTAGCAGAGCAGCGACGGAGTCCAGCTAGTGCTGAACTAAGCTGTGCGTTACTGTCTGCAGTAGAGTCTTGTTGTGTGCTGCTGTTTGCACGTCTCTCGGCTGAAGATAATTGTCTTCTCTGTGCTGTGTATAGTTGTCGTCCGTGTGCTGTCCTGTGTGTCTTCGTGTAAATAAACGTCGTTGTTTTATTTCCTACTACCGCCTGCTGATTGAGCTCTTTCTCCACACCATATAACTTCCACTATCCAAACGAACCCGGGACTATAAAGCCGTCCATTCATCTTAAGTCATGTAGAATGTGAATACAGTTGCACCTCAGTGAATCATAAAAGGAATTGCCGGTAACATGTTGAGTTAAAATAGAAGGTTCTGTACTGGTAGTTTGCATATGTTTATATCTTCTAACTCCGAAGCTATATGTTTTTCTATTTAACCAGAGTTTAGTCACTACATCTCAATTCTTCCTCCATAATCACTCCAATTTTTTTTTCGTTTATCACCTATTTTGAAATCTTCACTGTGGTACTCTTAAAAAAACATTTAGCACACCCTAAGAACAATTTACGAATACTGTGGGTACTGGACAGCCATAATCAGGAACAGCGGCAACAACTGAGGTCCATTTCACACTGACAAAACAATGAACAACCAGCAGAACGCTGCTCTTTTCATACCTTAACTTGTATTCTACACACGAACCGTAGGAGTATCGTAGTAGACGTCCGCTTCCAATGACTTGGCAATGCTACCAATGTAACGTCTTGTCTTCCTAGTTACTGCCTTTAATTACGATAAAAGAAAACTAGGCCAGATAGTCGCGAATCGGATACTCAGGAGTGTATTGTATTAAGAAGCATGTTTTTCTGTTTGTACCATTTCATAATTACCAAGTAAAATCTGAAATGTCTGTTACTTTTTGGAAAGCTTGAATTCGATACTTCATTCATTTAAGAAAAAAAAAGTTATTTAACAAGTTTTGGAGGAATCTAAATATTATATTCTAACTATAATAAGATTGTCAAAGTTTCCTAATCAGCAATACAATAATATCAGTAACTTATATCTTGCTATTGTATTGGCGTCTAATTTTATTTTAGGAAAATTATGTTTAAAAAATACAGCTGAATAACTTCAAAGGGTTAAAATGTTTTAATCACTAAGCACTGTTTTTTTATTTCTACAATTCTATAATTCCTAGGTAAAATTTGAACTGTCTGTTACTTTTTGGAACGCATAAATTCAATAGATCACTCATTTAAGATTTACTCATAAACTGCAATTACTTATTAGTGCACAAAATTAATATCAAACTTGTTTCATTTTGCGTGCCCAACGGGCCATTAAAGTGAATGAAAATACATTAATTACCATCAGAATAGTTATTTCTTCCGTCAGAGAGCACAAATGAATAACGTTTATTATTTAATTGGAAAATTTCTAAATCAGTGATGATTAAAGAACTGATTATTTGGTAAATTTGTTGTAGTAAATGACGTTATGATATGAAGCGTAATAACATTTGGCGCTAGCTAAGCATTCAACTAGAAATACATACGATGATCATTTTGTGGTAGATCAGTAAATGTGTCAAAGTTTCTATTATAGCGGAATCTCTCTCTGATTCCAAGTTATGGGATCGCTAAGAGAAAAAAAATGGAACCAGTAAACAAGTTTTAAAGAGTAAAAAATAAATAAATAAATGCTCCGAAACTGTTGATTTTTACAGTAATTATATTATGTCAAATATATTATTTTATTTTGTTCAAGTAATTATATTTTATATATTATTATTCAAGTAATTATATTTTATATATTATTATTCAAGTAATTATATTTTATTATAATATTTATATATAACTAAAGGATGCTTCCATCTAGGTGAACTGGTATCTTATTAACAGTATATAATATTCGATTGCCACATATTAAGTAAGGAAAGTTATTGTAGAGATTATCATGCAGAGTGTTTAAGAAGTACAAAAATTACAATTTGTATTGTACATTATATGTGAATATACAGTAACATTAAAGAAAAAAAAATGCATGAGATTCTTTGGATTAAAAATCTTCAGGAACCTTTAAATCAAAACTATCCATTAAAAACTGAGCGAAACGGATAGCAATCCAATAATGGTACAAAAACATAATTTCAAATTCAACAATAAAAAAATACTAAAAATATGGCCAATAATTAAACTAATGGGGAATATGATGAAACCTGCACAAGTATGAAATAATAAAAATTGCAGACTTCAACTCATTGACTTTTGTTATAACCCTGCATAAAACAATGTAAATAAAATGAGAAATGGGTGATCCCATATCTACTTTTTATTCATACTTAGCCTCTTTACATATCGATAAATCAACCAAGTGAAAAAAATATATTACGGTTGCTTGATGCCAAAACATAAGTTGAGATTTATGCATCTCACAATAAAGCGAATAATAGAAGCGGGTATATTTTTAAACTAGGCCCAACATTACAGACAGTGCTTGCCTATTTTATTATAAATACTTTATAACATTGTTTTTATAATCAACAATTTAATACATTTTAAGTAAATTCCGCTTTTCGTAAGATATACCCATTTTTTTTTATCAATTTGGAGGTTCTATTATCCGGATGTGTTCTGCTCCCGGATAATCGAATAAGTTGAATAAGTCAAGCACTACTGCATTTTTTCTGTTCTTACATTCTATGTATAAATAAATTGAAAAATTTATACGTACAAATAAATTTGAAACAAAATTTAACTTATACTGTATGCACTTTAAATTTTGTTTCAAATTACAAAATTTCTTCTCTCTCTCTCCCTCTCTTTTCTGACTTTTTTCATAATATATATTTTAGGTAAAATTTAAGTATTATTTATCCTGAAACGTAAGTAAGACATACTTCAGGAGAAAGAGCAATTATTAAAAACAAACGATTCTTAGATGTAAAAGCATTTTACATTGACATTCAAATATGCAAAATGTTTCAAAAAATACATTTTCTCGTATTCTTTTATTTCTTACTTTCAAATTTCAGGCTGAAACTATTTATCTTTTATACTCTTTGAAATGAAAGAAAAAAGTCACAATGCACTTTTTAAAGAAAAGAAATGTGACGTCATTAATCACTACAATATCAAATATTAAAGGCCCATATGAAAAATAGTTAAAAATACGAAACAACTTCAACTAACTTCTGCTAACTTGAAATTACATCCCATTTATCTTCGCATACATAGGAATTCTGTCGAAATTGGACTTTACAGAAATAGGAATTTCAAATGAGGTCAGATTAATGGATTATTCTAACAAATTTGTTTTTCTTTATAATATTTAGAATAATAATAAAAAAAATTGAACCAGACTGCTATGTTTCAAGCTTCACATTTTGTTTATTTTAATTTTCTCTTATAAGAAAAGTTTACAAAATGGTGACTTTTATTATATTATGTATTTCTAATTGAGTATATATTGTGATTAATTAAATAGTACTAAAAGTTCTATATTCAGTTCTCATGTTTATCATGTTCTATTTTTGAATTTTATTATCATAATTCTAAATTAATATTCCAGTTAATCCTTTATGGAATTAAATGATGGCTCTATTTTAAGATGTAATTTTTATTTTAAACTAAGATCAGATATTGAATATAATATATGAGTAGGCAAACACCTTCTTCAAACTGATGCATCATTTCAGCTTGATGTAGAGATTTTGCCACCAATTTACCACTTGGTTAAATTGTAGAAAAAGTAGATTAAAGTATTATATTGTATTTACTGGATCTAAAAGATCTATGTGAAATACAAATTTATTCATATAAACATGTAGTAAATGTAAGCAGAATATTTAAGAGATATATTATACACGCTTGGTAATACTATGACTATACAAAGAACTGAATAAAATGTCCATCCAACCACTTGAAAATAGGAAATTTCCTCCTGTTTGATGTTCCACATTTTTTGAACATCTCTTGACCTTGCAGTGTCTTCGATTTTTTTAAAGTTATTTATATCCATTTCCTTTGACTGAACAGGAAAAAAAGTATCTTTATTTGTGTTATTAAAATGAACGTTGGAGAACTAAATTACTTTCTTTGGAATACTTTATAGGATATATATATATTTCACCATTCCATGATTTAACTCTTCTAATATAAACTAAATAATTTTTTTCTAAAATAAATAATGATATTTTATGTTTAAGATTAGAGTTTGTGTGATTTTCGTTCATTTAAATTACTTTTCATTATATCCTGTTATAATAAGTGTAAAAAGAGAAAACAAATTAATAGTTAAAACATTCAAATTCCAGATTTTGACGGATCTCACCTTTTCAGATTCACATGAATAGAGAAACACATTTTAAAAATTATATCGGTCTATCACTGTATCTGCCAGAATGTATACACGACAACTTTAAACTATCTGATCTAGACAGATGAATATTAGTGCAAGGGTTTTACATCACAGTTACAGATTTCTGTCAATATTTGAATGAAATCCTTCCAAAGGAAGTCTGCCTATATATCTGTTCACCTAAAAGTTGATACCATAACTACAAAACAAAGAGAGATAGTTGAATATAGTGCATATATTTAGCATCTAAAATATAGGTTTATATCAAATTTTCAATCAAATCCGACACTATGCAAAACGTCTGACATTCTGCATTTTTAATAACATGAAAACGCGATGGCATTAAAACGCAATGATTTAAATATATTAAATTTTATATGTAATTTCTTAACTAAAATTGTAGATCTATGTCAATTTTTGATTTCAGATGTCAAAAAACGGCATCTGAAAACACATTTCGTTTCTGATATTTTTGTATGAACATCATCGCAGCGATTTATTCTCAAGAAGTTGCCAAAGATCACACAGTAAAAATAAATGTCTGGTTATGAAAGGACATATTATGTGAAGACATCAAAGTCTTTAATAACATTTCACGGCATTACTTGAAATTTCATTTGATCGCTCTTTTGTTTTCTCGTATATTTAGACGAAAAAAATCGAACTCGAAATTTTGACGCATTTCTTCGTTTTGGACCTTCCTGAGTTCGAAAAACAGATTTTGGAAAATATTTCCTGAAAAAATGAAGAAAACTCAAATGTCTCCTCAAAGAATGAAGATAACTCAAATGTCTCCTCAAAGAATGAAGATAACTCAAATGTCTCCTCAAAGAATGAAGATAACTCAAATGTCTCCTCAAAGAATGAAGATAACTCAAATGTCTCCTCAAAGAATGAAGATAACTCAAATGTCTCCTCAAAGAATGAAGATAACTCAAATGTCTCCTCAAAGAATGAAGATAACTCAAATGTCTCCTCAAAGAATGAAGATAACTCAAATGTCTCCTCAAAGAATGAAGATAACTCAAATGTCTCCTCAAAGAATGAAGATAACTCAAATGTCTCCTCAAAGAATGAAGATAACTCAAATGTTTCTTCAAAGAATGAAGATAACTCAAATGTCTCCTCTGTGATGAAGAAAACTCAAATGTCTCCTCTGTGATGAAGAAAACTCAAATGTCTCCTCTGTGATGAAGAAAACTCAAATGTCTCCTCTGTGATGAAGAAAACTCAAATGTCTCCTCTGTGATGAAGAAAACTCAAAACTCTCCTCTGTAATGAAGAAAACTCAAAAATCTCCTCTGTAATGAAGAAAACTCAAAAATCTCCTCTGTAATGAAGATAACTCAAAAATCTCCTCTGTAATGAAGATAACTCAAAAATCTCCTCTGTAATGAAGATAACTCAAAAGTCTCCTCTGTAATGAAGATAACTCAAAAGTCTCCTCTGTAATGAAGATAACTCAAAAGTCTCCTCTGTAATGAAGATAACTCAAAAGTCTCCTCTGTAATGAAGATAACTCAAAAGTCTCCTCTGTAATGAAGATAACTCAAAAGTCTCCTCTGTAATGAAGATAACTCAAAAGTCTCCTCTGTAATGAAGATAACTCAAAAAAGCTTTGAGCTAGAAAGTTGAAATTTGGTATTCGGTCTTTTCACTAAATTTGTAGATTTCTTGAAAATTTTGAATAAATTCTGTTAAGAGAAAGTCTGTTTGTACGGCTGTTGGGATATAAGTTAACACGACAACTACAAAACGACAAGAGCTAGATACATAAGATTCGGTACTCTGATTTAGCATATACAGTGTAAACAAGTGTCGATATTTAGGACAAAACAAAAACGGGTTGACTGTCTTGTTTGTCTGTATTTTCAGAAACATATTAACGTGAAAATTCAAAAATGCACCGACTTAAATATATCAAATGAGATTTTGTGACTACAAGTGGAGATTTCTGTCAAATCTTTGTTTCAATCGATTGAAAAAAAGAGTGTCTAAAGTACAAAATCAATCTCCGAATTCTATTAACGGCATGACAGGGATTAATCACCAATAAACTCACCAAGGATTACTCGATAGTTTTAGTAAAAATGCTACATTCAAGCCAAAAGTATTTTATAATTATTGGACGCCCATGTCATGAGAGGCGTTCTCTGGCATGGAAAATTTATTAGAGAGTATGCAGCGAGAAACTTGTGATGAGTCACTACCTCCGATTTAAAAAGCAACCGACTTTCATTTTTCAAAATTATATTATAATGGTCTGGAATGAAAACATTCTTCATTGTTATCAAACAGTCTGTTATATTTTTGATAAACAATAAATAACAAACATAATTAACCACTAACTATTATTTGAGATTCAATGATTAGCAAAACGAAATGCCCAAATTTCTTCCTATTACAGAACAACAACTTTTTCATATCACTGCATTCCAAATTATCTATGTCGAATTTTAGCTTATTATTAACCGGCAACTTTTATAGGAACTGCTACCCTCCAAATTATCGATGTAACTTTAAAATTCATCCTTATTTTCAGTTAAAACTTACTGCCGCCAAAGAGAAACAGCCTTGATTTCGATAAAATCTCTAAAACATTTAATCAATACAAATGTATTTCTGTTTTCTGAAATTTCGTGAACAATATTTATTCTAATAATTCCAATTTAATTTTAATAGTCTGCATAATTATACGCACCACAGTTTACTATGTACTGATTAGTAAAGTAATTTGTCAAAATTTCAGTTCATTATATACAGACAACTTTTATAGGCAATCACTTGGATTCCTGTTATCCAAGAACTTTGAAACAATATCTTTTATTTGCAGTGAAAGCACATTTCCTGTAAAAAGAGTGACAGATTTTGATTCTTGGGACTAGAATCAACGAGTAATACTTTCCAACAATACAAATATATTAACGCTTTTTTATATTTTCCAATAACTATTTCTTATATAAAAATCACACAATTACTGATACTACACTACTAATTTGTTACATGCTTATTAAAAAAGCAATTTGTTAGAGTTTCAATTCATTAGAATCTGGTAAAGGTATCACTGCATCCTAAATAATTGACATATCTTCACAATTCCACTGTTCTTTTGAACAAAAATTTACTTACCACCAAGCGAAAATCTAGTTTCCTTTTCAGCCAGATACCTGGAATAAGTAATCAATTTATCTTGTAACGTGACTAACATTTCTTCTTCAATACAAATTTAGAAGACAATATTTTTTTTAATAATCCAACTTATTTATAATAGTTAACACATGTTTAGATGTACTACTGCTTCTTTTGATTAGCAAATAAATTTGCCTGAATTGCTATTTATTATTATTCGGACGCTTTTACAGGTATCACTGCGTTAACTTCAATAATTTTAAATCACCATCTTTTCTTTTTAGTGCAAATTTATTTCCTGTAAAACCAAATTCCGATTTCGATTTAATTGGATTCCTGGAAAATGATTCATCTTTTGCCCTCGTAAAATTAATTCGATGCATAATTATTCCCCTAAATATCTGTAAGAACCGAGATAAGTTCAGTATTTCTTTTTTTTTTGGGGGGGGGGGGGTAAAATAATCCTTTTTCCCTTCGGATAAAATATTTAGATACGAATGGCATACTTATTACATATGAAGATTTTTCAATTTTACTTAAATATGAACTGGTCATTTAAATAAAAAAAAATCATATTTGCTCTTAATTTAACACATTATTTGAAACCATCTGCTATATTACAACAGTCATTTTATAGTTTATATATCATTATTTATATTTTTGAACTTACAGACAGATAATTTTTATAGGTATCACTACATATCAGATCATTTTCGTAATTTTTAAGCATCACTATTTTCTGGACCAAAAACTCACTTCCCGGTAAAAAAAAATCCAGTGTTCCTTTCTCCCTTATTCCTGGAATAAGTAATCAATTCATCCTACGATAAGACTAACATTTTCTTCTTCAATACAAATGTATTCCCGCGCTCGGAGGAACTTCCAAAAACTATACATACTCTTATTCCCCGAAAGAAAAATGTATTTGATCTATACGAATTTGGAAAATATACGAGTCGTAGGAGCAATGTTCTGGAGTTACTTTCAATTCCTTTTAGAAGCCGTATAAATCAACCTGAGGAATTTAGAGGCTATTCTCAACAATGGGCCTTGCAGATAAATAAATGCCTTCCTCTCGGACATTTCGAACCATATATTTCAATGCCTCACATATTTCAAAGTTCCTTACATTTCTAGCTACGTGGAACGGAAATTTATCGTATTCTGGAGATCCATCGTGCATATCTGCTGCTGCTGCTGCATCTCATGTGATTTGTGGTCGTATCTTACATATAAATGACCAACGGAGATTCATTTAAATGATCAATAGTCATTAAGAGGTGATAGATTAATTTTCAGTAGTAATATTTTAATTTTCTACCCATTCATCGGGAGAGGATATGGCGAACAAATTATGATGTTGCTATTGATGGTCACTATGGCTATTGATGCTAATTCAGGTGCAGGAAAAAGTTTTTTTAAAGAATAATTTTTGATTAATTAAATGAATAATTAAATGCGAACTGAATTTTTTTTTCTCCAAGTGTCAGTTGTTTTAGTCATCAATTGATACAGTTTCTTTTTCAAATTGATTCACAGGTTCGAATCTGTCCCTGTTTTGCATTTAAATGACAAAAATTAATATTTAAATGATCAATAATCTTAAGATGAAATCGATTAATTTTCAGCAATAGTATTTTAATTTTCGACTCATTCATCGGGAGATGATATGACGAAGAAATTATGTTGTTTTTACTGATAGTCTTCTTGTAATGCTGGTCCAGATAAAGGAAAAAAATGAGTTTTTTTAATGAGTAATCTTTATTAATTCATTGAATAAATAAATTCTAGCTGAAATGTGCAAGTGTAGATTATTGAGATCATCAACTGATGCAATTTCTATTTTGAAACTGATTTATAAATTCTAATTTGGAAAACCTTATATATAAATGACCAGCAGAGATTCATTTAAATGATCAATAGTCATTAAGAGGAGATGGATTAATTTTCAGTAATAATATTTTAATTTTCCATCCATTCATCGGGAGATAATATGATGGATGAATTACGATGTGTTGTTATGTTGTTGATGATAGTTCCCTTGTAACGCTGACGCATATATAGAAAAAAAAATTCTGAAGAATAATGTTTGGATTAATTAAATAAATAAATAAATGTCAGCTGAAATCCTTTTTTTTTTCTTCTCCAATTATAGACTGTTTCAATCATCAACTGTTGCAGTGTATATTTTGAAATTGATTCATAAATTCGAATTTGGTAGTATCTTGCATATAAATGATCAATATAGATTCATTTAAATGATCATTAGTCATTAAGAAAAACAGATTAATTTTCAGTAGTATATATTTTAATTTTCCATTCATCGGGAAACGACGAGATGAATAAATTGTTATATCATTGTTGTTAGTCTGTATGTCCAGGGAAAAAAATCCTAGCTGGAGTTATCTCAGCAAAACTGTCCCGCATACTTTCTGATAAACTAGTAATGCCAGAGTTAGCATTACTAGTTTATTATTTGGCTTGAATTTTACTGAAGCATTTTTACCGAATCTATCGTGTCATCCTTGGCGAGTTTTTTGGCGATCAGTCCCTGGCATGCCGTTAATAATTCCGAAAATCGAGTTTGTTCTTTAGGCCGGTTTTTCTCAATCGATTGAAACAAAGATTTCACACGAGACTGTACTTGTAGTCATAAAACCCCATCATAAATTACCTGCATTTATGTTACTGAGTTTTTGAATTATCGTGTTTACATGTTTCTAAACGTATAGACCGACAAACAATCAACCCATTGCTGGATTTGGCTCAAAATTTGATACATGTCTTCACTATTGATGCTAAATATGTGTACCAAATGTTATAGAGATAGCTCTCTTGATTTTGTAGTTACCGTGTTGACTTATATATGGACGAAACTCCTCTTAACAGAGTTTACTCAAAATTTGATAAAAATCTGCAAATTTGATGCAAAGACTATATATCAAATTTCACCCATATAGCTCAAAGAGTGTTTAGTTTATTCCCGTCTGGCAGTCTGATAGACAGACTGCCAGACGGGAATTTTCCAAAAATGCGTTTTTCAAATTCAGGAAGGTATAAAACGTGGAGATTCGTCAAAATCTTGAGTTCAAATTTTTTGACGAATATTGTACTGTTCTCTATCATGAAAATAGAAAGGATTAATGATTTTTTAATGAAAAATATTTTATTTATTTAGTAAATAATTAAATGTCAGCTGAAATTCTTTCTGTGCAAGAGAAGACTGTGGTGATCACCAACTGATACAGCTTTTAATTCAAATTTGATTTATGTGTTCTAATTCGGCTTCTAAATATCTTGTTTATTGCTGGCAATACACACTAAATTTAGCAAACGTCCAGCGTTTACAAGTTAATAGATTCTGGATCTCCGGCATTTAAAGAATTCTGAGATTAATTGCCGACCCGTCCCTGGGTGTTAATTGTATATATAGTAATTTGTTTATGACTAAAGTACGCTAGTGTAAAATTTAACGTCTAAAAACAGTTTCAATATTACAGCCATAAAATGTAAGAATTTTTTTACTGAAATCTTAATTGGCAAAATCACTCCCAAATTCAATCAAAACTGTTAATGCTTTTGGTATAACAACAAAAGAGGTATTGCTGAAATTATGGCTGAATTTATTAAGGGCTAAATTTACTCGATATTGCTAAAGCATCTGCTAAATGTTCTAATTTTTTTTTTTTAATTCTTTATATACTTACAACATTTTGAATGGAAGTAAAAATATCTTGATAAAGACATTTTAAGTAAATATTTATATTTTTATTAATTAATAATTATTAAAAATTCAATAATTTTAAAATTATTTTTTGCATGTTATTTATTTGTCTAATACATGTATCTGTGGTTGAAAAAATAGAAGAAGCAAAAGTTAAAAAACATTGCTCTTCTAACTGAGTTTTTTTCATTTTTTAAAACCATAATGGTAAGGGAAGAGTTCAACCACTTTTATAACATTAAATACATATGTTATAATTAATAGGATAATTCGGTTATTACAAATAATAAACGTGGATAGTATTAATAATAAATGATGAGAATGATAAATCGATTAATCATTTTGCTTTATATTATTAATAACTAAAATATCTGCTCGTCTAAACAGCTAGTTATTCTCTAAACAACATCACAGATTAACTAACGGAATTTGTTGAAAAACATTTCGTACATGTTGATTAAATGCTTAAAACATTAAAAAATGATATTTATAGTAAAATTTAAATGTAAATTTATAGTAGCATTAAAAATAAATAATAAAGGCAGAGAATTGTATATAATACGAAGTTCGTTATAAATAATTTTCATGTTCTCTATTTAATGTTAACTCACATTTAAATAAATGTCAGTCATTAAAATCGGATTGAAAAAATAGTGGTCCACTAATAGAAGAAAATGCAACGTCGAATATAAAATAATAAAGATGTGGAAGGAAAATATTAGCAATAGTCTCTAATTGGCCATGAAATAAGAATATAATGAATCAGCATAAATATAAAAAAAGTAAAAATTATAGGTCATTGATCTTTGGAATAATGCAGCATAAATAAATGTGAAATTTACCCTTTCGTAACTTATTTTTATTCTTGATTCAATTTAAACGCATAAAGTTGTAAGTCAGTACGTTGAAATATAATAGACATTATGCGTTCACTAACACTAAAAGGGTATTGAGATTTGCGCATCCAATAACGACGCAGACCAAAATTATTTTTGTAACTTCGCCGAGCGTTACAGTCCTCACTACCTTATTCTATTATAGCTTAACCTTCTATGCATGTTACAGTTACTCATGTTTTAAAATGCTTGAAAATAAAACAAGAATTTAAAAATGTAAAATAAATCAACTGTTCAAGAAAACGACACTTTTACTTGAGTTGTTGATCAAAGAGTGATACAGGAAAAAGACCGCAAATTAGGAATATATATATTGTTACGAAATTTCCGGGGTTCGTTTGGATAGTGGAAGTTGTATGGTGTGAAGAACGCTCAATCACCAGGCGGCAGTAGAAAATAAAACAACGACGTTTATTTACACGAAAACACACAGGACAGCACAAAGACGACAACTATATACAGCACAGAAGACGATTTTCTTCAGCCGAGACGTGCAGCATACAACAGCATACACAACAGCATACACAGCAGCATACAAAACAGCAGCCTACAACAGATTCTACTGCAGACCGTAGCACACAACTTAGTTCAGCACTAGCTTCACTCCGCCGCTGCTCAGCTTATTTCTGGAAGGCCAGTTCTTATCGTAGGTTCCGACTACGACGACCCTGGCAGTCGCGGCCGCCTCCTTTTATAGGTCTCAGAGGGCCTAGCTAGAAGCCTCTCAACCAATCAGAAACGTTCTAGGAGTATCTCGGTTCCTACTGGACGTATCGGGAAAATTCTCGATGTTTCGGGTATAATCTATTTTGTCGCCAAATGGTCGCCAAGTTCTGGAACCTCCGACGCGACACCGGACTCCGTCCAGTATAGATGACTGTAAAACATTCTTTCCGATGGTGGAACCAACTATGCTGGGAAGCAGCATTACAGATTCGTAACAATATATATATATATATATATATATATATATATATAATTTTTGAAGCAGGAGGCAGTTTCGAAGACAAGGAAGAGACTTCCGATTTTTTAACTTCGTTCTTATTTCCGCCCCTGGAAACATGATTTTTTGCACAAGCAGAAGCGACGAGCACAACACGAAATTAGGAAAAGCTTATAAAAATTTTATCCCAATGAATATAAACTGTAAGATTGTATAGAGATTTTCATCACGAGTCAACCACAAGTAAGGGAATCATAGGGATCTTTTGAAAAAATGTGCTTAGCTGGACAGTATTTTATCCCTTCACTCGGAGTGTGGAAACCGCTGACTAAAGCATTTTCACAGAGCTTTTGTTGCATTAATTAAATAGAAAAAGTGGAATGTGATCAGGAATTAAGAGTACATTTTAGAAAGAAGTTAATATTGGCTAATTTAAGACAAAACTTTGGTTTAATTAATTAAGTTTAAATTAGATTTTAATATATATATATTTAAACATAAAAAACTTCAGCACATTCATCATATCATATTTATGAAAATACAAATAAATAAATCATTTTTCCGAATCAATTTCTGATATTGAGTTTTAAACGCATTTTAAAAGATTTTATACTCAACCAATTAGTTTTACCAATCTAGATTAAAACAGATCCATTAAAACTAATAATTCCCGCCCGATTTGATTTCGTTATAAAGAAAAATCTTCCATTAGCCATTCATCCCCCCCTCCCCCCCCCTCCCACAAACAACTCCAAATAACTCCTTCAGTCGACTCACTACTAACGAATCATGATAGAAGCTTTAGCGAAACGTATACGCTAAAGCTTTTAGAGAATTAAATACCAGAATTCTATACCTCAGGAAACATACCTTACACACACGCTAATGGAAAATAAATGGATTCAATACACTTTCTCGAAGACTGAGGAAAAAGGAAAAAGTGTCCTGACATCGGAAGAAAAGCAGGATTTTATTCTTAAAATGGAAGCGACTCAACTATATTTTAAATTCTCTTGCTTAAAGGCATAAAAACTAGATTCGATGGTCGTCCTAGATGCTCACGTACCAAGCGACGTTTTAATACCGAGTTTTGGACGTTTATGTCGGTCCGTCCTCCCGTCTTAAAGTCGGAGTCTTAGACGCAAAAGGACATGGTACCCCGCTTACACTTTTACGGCGACAGCATTTTGAAATCCTGTCGTTTATGGGAAAATGCCCTGCTTTCCGCGTATATGTACGTGAGGAATGTACAGCGTGCTGTAATTCAATAGGGGAATTAGATCTAATGTCAAATTCAGAGTGTCAGACATATTTGGTCATCGGTGATTCTTAAAGGACATGGTTTGAATTTTTGAAAATCGTAAGAGAGCACTTTGATCAAAATAAATAACTGTCTTCGAAAGAAAATGAATTATTATTTCAGAATGGTTTATTTCTGGTAAAAAGAAACAAAACATTGATTAAAAATAATTAACTATCAGAATAGGAGAGATATGATTTTTGGTCTATTTTTGAAGCAATATCGTGGCCGAAGACAGAGAAGATACTTTGAATTTCTAATTTCATTTTATTCCATCCAGGGAGGCATGTTTTCTGTACGAGCAAAAGCTACGAAACACATCACACAGAACGAAACAAGAAAAATGAGGAAAAGATAATGAGATTTATTGTTGAGATTATATACTGTGAGATTTTGATATGGATTTCTTTACACATGTCGACACAGGTAAGGAATTATAGGGATCTTTTAAAAGAATGGGCTAAGCTTGACATTTTTCATCCCTTCACTCGGAGAGTGTGAACTGCCGATTTCAGCATTTTTACAGAGCTTCTGTTGCATTAATTAAATAAAAAAAGGTGGAATTGGATTAGGAAATAAGAGAACATTTTAGAATGAAGTTTATATGGGCTAAATTAAGCTAAAAATTTGGAAATTAATTAAGTTAAAATTAGATTTTAAAATTTCATTGTATAATATATATATATATATATATATATATATATATATATATATTAAAATCTAAGTTGAACTTGAATTAATTTCCTAGTTTTATCGTAATTTAGCCTATATTGATTTCATTCTAAAACGTCTTCTTCTTTCCTGATCCAAATCCCCTCTTTTTCATTTAATTAATTTTACATGAACTCTATAAAACTGTTGATATCAGCAAATACAAACTCTCCAAGTGAAAGGATGAAAATCCCTAATGCTTACAGCATTCTTTTAAATATATCTAAGATTCCCTTTCCTAAGATTATACTGTCGAAGAAATCTCTATCAAAATCTTATAGTAAAATCACTGAAGAAAAAGATTTCGTTCTCCTTAGCTCTTATGCCTAGATATAGAGTGACACATCGGTAATCGCTTTGTTCAAATTATGCCACCCGGGATGAAATAAAGAAAAGTTTCAAAAATGTCTTCTATTCGGCTACGCAATTATTAAAATATGTTACATATATATATAGTCAAGCCTCCATATATCGAAAATGGGAAACATTTAAAACATAGAAATTTCTATGCATAGGAAGGAGAAGATATTGGAAATTACCTTCAATTATGTTCTTGTTTCATCAAATTTACCCATTTCGATAATGTTTCATATTAACCGCATAAAATTTTAAAAATATATTTTGAATCCAAAATTTTGCCTGACTTTCAAAGGATTTTTTTTTTTACAAAAGATGAATTGCAACTTTTTTTTCAAAAAAAAAAAAAAAAAAAAAAATACGATGTGTTTGTTGAAAAGTCATACCTTTTTATTTATTCTGTTTATTTTCTTTCTATTTGTTTTCTTTGAGGATCATGTATATTATGAGAAATTTAGAGCTAAACTGAATTGAACCACAAAATTTCCACCCAAGTTGGGAAAAAGATTTGTAGAAAGGAAGCTAAGTATAATATACCGGATGTCCAAGAATGCTGTAGCCAAATTTGGAGGGAAGGTGGAGGATGTCGATAGTAATTGCAAACACACAGGAATGTATCAATGGAATAGGATTTGTGGCTCTAAACGCTGTGGAGTAGCAATTGGTGAAGGGGGGGGGTAAAGATATACCGGAAATCTATCTTATCTGGTGAAAAAACAAGGGCGTTTACTAGATATATTATTAGAAATATTCTGAGGAAGTAGAGAAATAATGCCACATACGGAGGATACTTGCTCTTGCTGTACCACTTACTACACTCGGACATACAAATCAATACATGTTGGCTTCTCATTGTAGAAGCAAACTGTATGGGGTTGACATGAATTGTTTTAAGATCGTCCAGCAGACCGATATGTTGTTTACGTATATCGTATAAAACGGAAATAAATACTTTATCTAATGATTTAATGAGAAGTTTCCAACGATGCATGTAACATGTAGCATGCTTTATTATGTAATATTTCAAAATCGGTATTTTCAAAATATTGTTGTACGATATTGAAATAGTGCAAAAACAACGATTTTTGTTAAATTGATGAATGCTGAAATTCCATGTCCAATCTATTACAATCCCTTATAATGTACAGTGTAATTTCCCGTTACTGAACAAATTGGTTGTCAATACTGTAAATGATAGCAAAATGGATTCTAATTACCAATTAGAGTATTAAATAAAACAATTAAACTTTTTTATAGTATCTTTTGATTGTTTCTTAATTTAAGTAAACTGCACAGATAGGTTTCCGTAGATGTAAATATAAAAGCCTGTCTGAATATGGTGCTTTCACAATACCGATGCAGGATGTTCCCTAGTATCGATAAAGTTCCCTATCTCATTACACAATTTCCATGTCTGGCTTTGGGGTAGATGATTTTAGATATAAATGAGTGGGTGTGATGGTGTCACTGCATTATCCCTTAAGTAACTAGCTTTTCCTCCTCCTTATATTTTTAATTCTGTGATTGGTAGTCATGGTTTACAAAATGCTAGGACATTCTGATATGCTTCAGGTAGGATGAATCGAACATCGCTGCTGTTTCTATCCACCAAATGCTTGTTTCCTTGAATCCATGTGGCTTAGATGTCAAATGTTAATCAATACCATTTCGAATTCCTCCTGTGATACTTGTAATTATTATTGTATTGCTTGTCCGGTAAAGAAATATTTTTCGCTACTTTCTGTACTATGTCTATCTACTATCTCTTTATATTTCGTTATCACTTGATGATGATATTTCCAAATTTGGCATAAATATATTTTGAAGATTCAGAATGTACATCTTAGCGGGATATTTCTGAAAATTTAATTCATTAAAATCTAAGCAAAATTTAAAAATATTTCTGAGATAATTCCATAAATTATTATTATTCAAAAATGATTTTTATACTACTTTAAAATTTAAATATCTTTTGAATGATACATATTTATTTGGAGTATAATTTCTTTTTAGATTTCTGACAATTTTTAAAGATGCTTCTTTGCATAATTTTCAACATTTTACTTTTGTTATCAAACAGTTTTCATTCGTTCAAGAAGAATTTTATAACCTGCTTTTCATTTACTGTTGAAAATTAAAAAAAAAAAAAAAAAAAAAAAAAATGGTTTCTTAATTTTGCAGCCTGTGTCAGAAATAAAGGAAGTGAAGTTACAAATTGCCATTACCGAGAAAAGAAGTAAAGATTACCTGGACATTCATGCTTTTAATAATATTGTAATATCACGGGCTTGGATTCCAATATAAAGGTTCATGTACATAATAAAAAAACTGGTGCAAGGCTTTTAAAATAATTAATATGGCGTTATTCCCTGTCTCAATCTGATGTTAAAGTAAAATAATATTATATATTACTATATACAAAATCTATATATTTTTCTTCATTTCTAATACAAGTAATTTATTCAGTGATATGTTTCATAAAAGTATTTTCTAAAAGTTAAATGACGGAATTTAGTAAAAGAAAAACCTTGGTAATGGAAGAAATTGCATAAGTACTTTTAATGTAAGACATGCAGTCAATTTATATTATAAAATCTAATAATAAATGTAATAAAATATTAATAATCTAATTTTATATGCAAACATCAAGGTGCTTCTCTAGATGATTTGACATATTCTGGCAGACATATTGTATTCAAACTAAATGGATTTTACTTGTGACTCTAGATAAGAAAAATTTCAAAAGTCAAAAATTGGAGTGCTTATAGACATTTTTATATTTTGAAACATCAAACATTACATGCATTTTAAACGAAATGATGTTATGAATGAAATAAAATCTTTAGTTGTAGACAGAATTACATTAAGAATACATGAGAGACTTACAGTTATTTTGGAATTTAGAAGTTTCTTTATTTGAGTACCTCTCCATTTCTAAATTTAAGAAAGGGAAAAAAGCAAGTTAATAATAACAGTATGCCTTGTAAATAAATGAAAACATTTGTGGAAAAGGGCTTGTGCTTTCTTATTTACATAGAATATGCATACATCTGTCAAAAAAATAAAAGAGACTATCTAGTTCAGAATAACATAACATGATAATATGATACACATGTCTTCATATCGTTTATAAATATTTAATTTCAATCACAGCAGTGATAACATTTACACAATCTATTTAAAAAATGTATTTATATTGGTGTGCAAAACTTAAGCAACAAGTGTGTTTTTTGCCACAACTCCACAAGAAATCATCTGAGACACATGAAATTCAGAGATAAAAGAAAGCATTTTGTACTTTTGACGATGCCGAAAACATAGTTGCGAAAAGTGAATACAATGCATATAGTATGGAATGAATAAAGAGGCATTATTGAACTCATAGTATCGTTACACATGATTGTTTCTCCAACAAGAAGAACAACAAGCAGCTGTTCCTTATTATGGGATACGCCTTCCCCTTATTACAATGGTTGCTTCGCATTGTTTTTCCATACGCAGCACTAGATTGTCGATCAGTTCTTGAGGAAAGAGTGCCCACTCCTCAATCAGCATCTGTTTCAGTTGTTGGGTGTTCCCCGGTGGATGTAATCGCGCCGCAAGGCATCCCATACATGCTTAATGGGATTTAAATCAGGGGAGAACTCAGGCCAATCCATTCGAGTAATATCTTCACTTTCCAGTAGCTGCTGAACATCAGCAGTCCGGTGTAACAGCGCAATGACATCCATAAAAACGAAGTCTGGTCCAATATCACATTGGAACTCCATTCTCCGTTCGATCTTCGTTTATAGAACCTCTGTCAAAAACTTGGAGCTCAATCCGACCATTCAGCATAATGCCTTCTCAGACGACAACTCCAGGACCATCGTAACGGTCTCTTACCTTGATATTACTGGGATGAAACCGTGCCCCGACCTCTCTCCAAATCAATTGGCGTTGAGAATCACTTGTGACACTGAAACGACTCTCCTCCGTAAAGATGAAATAACTCCATTGTTGAAATGTCCAATTTTTGTGATCCTTACACCACTCTAAACTGTACCACCGACGGCTAACTTTCAAAGGGATGCAACGTTCAGGAGGGCTGGCGAATAGGCCATCTTTGAGAAGGCGTCTGGCCAAAGTAAATCGCGATACTGGCCTCCCTGTTACTGTACACAGTTGCTGAGCAATGGCACTTGCTAACTGGTATCGGGCTCTTTTCGCCTACAGGACGATATATCGGTCATCCACTGCAGTTGTTTTCCTGGGGAGCCACCACCAAATCGTTCTGATAGCTGCACCTACGGATTAAAAGGCGTCCCAAGCTCTCGAAACGACACTTTTGTTGATTCCGAACTCTTCAGCTACACTGATCAAACTACGCCCCTCCTCCAGGTTTCCTATCTTTCTTCCACGGGTGAAGTTGTCCAGGTGATATCTTCTAGCCATATTTCACGAAAAACACTCACTTGCACTTACAGCGAATGTGTTTAATTGCGCCTCCATTCTTTCTTTCTTTGTAGTCCTGAGCTGGGCGCGCTGATCGCTTTTTACGTCGTATATTTACGTCGCCTATGACATTTTGTATACGCATCACCTTTCTACTGAATTGCTTGTTCAATGCACTAATCGCAATAACCCCTTTCTGTAATTTCATGGCTATCTGCTTAAAATTTACATTGTTGCTTAAGTTTTGAACACTAGTGTAGTAACGTCGCAACGCTCTATGTATGAATGTATTTCCGAAATGATTTAAAATATTATTAGTTCTGGAGGAACAAATTGTCCTGTAATAGAATTAGTATCACTAAAAAGCTATTTTTTTAAATAGTAAGGCTGGTCACTCCATTTGTGCAAGAGGGTTTGAGTCGGTGACCTGGTCTAATGGTAGCGCGTCTTTCCCGTGATCTAGGGTTCGAGTCCTGGTTCGTGTATGGTTGTTCTCTACCCCATGTTCTCTCTGTGAGATGTGTGAAAGAAACCCCCCCCCCCGTAAAAAGGTGTTGTGCAAGCGAATGTGTGTGTCATCTTCATATGAGCTAGAAGTCAGACTTCTGCCCTCGGGTGCTCAAGTGCTTTACCCACAGATGCTACTGCTGACAGATTAAATCGCTGGCAGTTCATACAGCAGGCTTGTAAACTGTCATTAGAAACAACACAACAACAGAGGTTTTGAAAGTAAAGCTTTAAAGTTTAAATGGATCTTTAATTAAAAGATGCAATTAAAATCTTGAGACGTATTTTCTCACTGAGCACCTACTACCTGAAAAGTAACTATTACCAAATTCGTTGGCTCTAGGTGCAATGGTCTGCTCTTTAAAGAATTTTGAGGAATTTTTTGTATCATACGTTTTGCAATTAATAAATTTGTTCAGCTTATAAACGATAACATGTTATATTTCAACATAGTGAATTTATTATATCACCCCATCTTTCGACTGGCACCGAAAAATAACCTTTAGGTCATCGCAGATTTTTCTGATCATTTGTGAATATGATAATTAAAAATATGATTTGAGTCATGTGGAAATAATCAGGCCATTATGCATTTAGTAAATTGCAATCACTCTTGCAAAAAGATCATAGTATTACGGAACATTCTTCCAGGACTGGCGAATAATCCAGTAAGTTTGATAACAGTTAAAAATACTTTATTTTATAATACTTAAGCACAAAAACAATAATGTGTGCAGTCGACAACCTTGCCACCAATGAGCTACTCAGTTGGACAGGATAAGTGCTGTCGATCGTTGCCAAAATCACTATACAGTTGCACTATACGAAAACTCTTCGAGTTATCATCGTTCTTAAGGATAGAGCTGATCAGTAGGACAGAATAAGTGTAGTCGATCGTTGCCTGAAATCATTATACAGTTTACACCATACGCAACTCTTCTACCTAGCATCTTTCTTAAGGATACACAACCCCTCCTCCTACGCTAGGACACGGTGTGTTTAAAACAGTCCAGTCCTCGTAATCACCATTCTTTCAGGTAGTAAAATTAAGCAGAAGCTTACTCGAGCTGTTGCAAAAATCAACACACTATCATCAGATTGTTATTAAAACCAAAACAGAATGAGAACCCGCTGGTCATCAATACTAAAAAAAATTATTATTACATGTTTTATTTTGACATTGCAAGGTATGATCCAAATGGAGATTTGAATTTCAGGTTTTAACAGAGATATTGCTAAAATTCCCGTGCATTCGAAAGCATTCATTTTTGTCCCCAAAATCACCAAATGGTGGCCAAATTTGACGCGTTTTTGACTAAACCTGATATGCAACTGTCTCCCATTGAAATATACGTGAAAGTGTTGAGAAGTACACTCATACTTTTTCACTTAACAAACAACAACAAGAAGAAAACAGAAAACCCCTTTTTAAAATCAAACTTATAAACTTGAAAAAACTCAAAAATACTCTACAGAGTTCTTTTAAACCTGCTATTTTCGAATTCAAAGACATCACCCTAGCAATTTACCAAAACCTAAGGAATGTCCAAAATAGCGACATTCTTTGCAGAATTTCGGCCGTTGATGTCGAAATGTAATTTATATCCGAAGATGCGGCGCACGTTTCCCGTTCGAAGCAAACTCTGGAATGCAGGATTAATGCAGTCGGAATGAGATCTTCGTTCGTATTTGATTATTCATTCACTGCTGTGTCTTGATAAAGCACGATTTTCTGAAAAAGTAGAATCTGGCCACACGGATGTTCTTCGATGAGTAATTCCAGTGTTTTCCTGCTGTTCTGTTTTATTGCCAACATCACTGCTACGGATGCTTTATCTTTATCTTTGTCATTACCTTGCAATGATATATCAACCTCTCATAATTTTTTTTTCCTGTAGACATTTACATGCTCTTTTTATTATTATATTAGTCGTCTTTGATAGCCAGCTACTTCGCCAAGGATGTTGACTATATTTTATGTCAGTTAAATTGTTTTGATGTAGCTTCATAGCCGTTTTGCTTTGATATTCTATTCCGTTTATTGTATATATATATATGAAAAATTCTGATATAGTCAAGTCCCGTCATATCATAGTGCTTAAAAATAAAATTGTACATTTTCTAATTTTCGCAGTATTGTAACTTCACTTTTTTGTGTCTATTTATTGTGTATATAAAACATTCTAATACAGTCAAATCTCATGATATGAAAAGGTTGAAACACATAATTGTATATATTCTAATTTTCGCAGTACTGTAGCTACATTTCCCCCCCCCCTACCTTACTAATATAGTCAAGTAACATGATATCATAGTGTTTAAAAACATAATTGTACATTTTTTTAAATTTTCGTAGTACTGTAGCTTCAGTTTTCTGTCTATTTATTGTGTATATAAAACATTCTAATAGAGTCAAATCTCATGATATCAAAAGGTTGAAACACATAATTGTATATATTTAATTTTCGCAGTACTGTAGCTTCATTTTCCCCCATTCCTTACTAATATAGTCAAGTCTCATGATATCATAGTGTTTAAAAACATAATTGTACATCTTTTTAATTTTCGCAGTACTGTAGCTCCACTTTTTTGTGTCTATTTATTGTGTATATAAAACATTCTAATACAGTCAAGTCTCATGATATCAAAGGGTTGAAATGCATAATTGTATATATTCTAATTTTCGCAGTATTGTAGCTTCATTTTCCCCCATTCCTTACTAATATAGTCAAGTCTCATGATATCATAGTGTTTAAAAACATAATTGTACATCTTTTTAATTTTCGCAGTATTGTAGCTCCACTTTTTTGTGTCTATTTATTGTGTATATAAAACATTCTAATACAGTCAAGTCTCATGATATCAAAGGGTTGAAATGCATAATTGTATATATTCTAATTTTCGCAGTATTGTAGCTCCACTTTTTTGTGTCTATTTATTGTGTATATAAAACATTCTAATAGAGTCAAATCTCATGATATCAAAAGGTTGAAACACATAATTGTATATATTCTAATTTTCGCAGTACTGTAGCTTCATTTCCCCCCATTCCTTACTAATATAGTCAAGTCTCATGATATCATAGTGTTTAAAAACATAATTGTACATCTTTTTAATTTTCGCAGTACTGTAGCTCCACTTTTTTGTGTCTATTTATTGTGTATATAAAACATTCTAATACAGTCAAGTCTCATGATATCAAAGGGTTGAAATACATAATTGTATATATTCTAATTTTCGCAGTACTCTAACTGCACATTTTTATTCGTTGCTAGTCGCCTTCGACGACCAACTGGTTTGTCAAGTGTATTAGTTAAATTTAATTTGAATTAAACCATTTACATATAAATCCATGTCCATGATTAAGCCAAATTGTTAGATACTAAAGCCACGCTATTTTAAGTGCCTTACATACGTTTATTGTGAATAAGAAGTTTTCTAATACATACAAATTTCACATAATATTAATCTTAAAAATGTAAATGTGTGGATTACTGATCTTCTGAATTTCGAGGTATTGTTAATTCAATTTCATTACGTTTTATAAAACAAAACTTTGATATTAAAGAGAATCCTTCCTTTTGTTTTAACTTTCAATAAGGGTAGAAAACTACGCAAATAAATATTTGAGGAGACAATAAAAGCGGTTTGAATTTCAGGGTAGCATTGTATTCTTTGTTGAAAATTTGGGTAATATTTCTTTAAATAACGAATTTTTTGGAAAAAAAAATGCATGGATATTAAAATTGATTTCTTAAAAAGTTTCCAGATGACATAAAAATTAATTTTGTACTGAAATATTTCCAATTTGGCATTTTCCTATAGGAAAATGCCAAATCGCTTAATTTTTAATTAATTAAAATTCAAAACTAGTTTTTTAAATTGTTCTAAAAAACGGTACATATTCTCATTTTCCAAAATATATATGCGCCATGTTTTATAACTCCAGGTCAAATGGTCTGTTCTGTAGAAAGCTAGCAAACATACACAGACACACATTAATCTATATTATAACTATAGATATTTAAATGAACACTAATTTAATGAATAACACATAAGCTCTTATAAATAACACCTTTAAAAGAGCTTATATTAAATTAGAGCTGATTGATTGGATGAATAATCCCATTTGTGGCAGTTCCATTTCTAAATCTCAAACAGCCTATCAGGTTATATTTAAAAATGAACTTTTCTTATATAACCTGTTTTCGGCAACCATTAACACTCAAGCAAATATTGCATTTCTACCTTCTTTCGAAATTGAAAATATTAAGTTATAAACAAAAATTCCATAGAAAATTGCGCATACACAAATATCACACGTGCACAGTTTTTAAAAATGAATTTGAATTTCATGAAATGGTTGTTAGTTTCCGATGGATTCACTTCAACGTGTGGCTTGGTTTGGTTTAGTTATATTAACGCCCCGTTTGAAGCAACACTAGGGTTATTTTGGGACGGACCACGGTCAGATGACGAGGACGACACCTGAGCTGGCACCCCCCTCTCCACACCACACCAGCGGGAGTTTGTTTCGTCATGACGGATTTAACGTGCAACAGACCCCCGTACTCGACGGTTCTTCAGTGGAATCGGGTTTCAAACCTGAAACCCTCCAGTTCCGAAGCCGAGACCTTACAACCAGGCCACCGCGGCCTTCAAAGTGTGGCATAAGGTATCTGAGTAAAGTATATGAATTTCAAATCTCATATTTCTAAACATAGATCTGTGAGGAAATGCAGGAAACATATGTTAGGAATCATATCTGTAAGATGGCTATGTCTGAACACTATAACTCAAAAGCGCGTTGAGTTAGATAAATGAAATTTGCAGATTTAGATCAAATATAAAATGAAGTCCATTTAGATGAATTATCTCAATCCTGCTGTCTAAATACAAGTCAAAACGATAATTACAAAATGAAGGGAACTAGATCAATATAAATACGCACCCAGAATTAACATCTAAGGTAAAAATATGTATAAAATTTGAAACCAAATCTATCAAAGCACGTGTCATCTATTGATTTGCACATTTATAAACGTGGAAAAGCAATAACTCAAAAACAATGATTTAAATATATGAAATAAGGCATAGGATTTTATAAGTATGAATATAAGACTTCAGTGTACAAATTTTGATATTGTATTTCTATGCCAAGTCTTTGTTGTAATCTCTAGGAAAACCCTCATCCAAAATACACATTAAATTTTGTGATACTTATTTAATAGCATCTTCGCAACTTATCACTAAAACTGTCTGAGATCGCATTCTGAAAGAATTTTTCATAGTTATTGTTATTATTTGCCAGTGGCATGCGGTTAATAGGATGTAAGTACATTCATTTATTAGAAAGAATGCAAGAAAATTAAAAAGACACCACTCCTTTTATTTTACCTCTCTGAGGAGATTCAATGGATTGACAGATATATCTCGCCACTCTGGAGAGTACACTAATAGGTGGGGGATCTGGCTCCTCCCATCGATGACGGGACGTACTTCCTTCGGGGAGGGTTGTACCGTGGCCAGTGACGGCCCTTAGGACTCAACCACAGTTCCCGCCAATTGCTGTTGCGGCGGTCCGGTCATTCAGTTTTATGGTTTAAATCCGTGTGCCTTAGGGCGGGTCGGAGAGTTAGATGGTTGACTTACCTCTCTGAGGACCCTCGGGGGGGCACCTCTGAATGAGGATGAGATGATTCCGGCATGGTGGTTGGATCTCGCCACCCTGGAGGGTACACTAATAGGTGGGGGATCTGGCTCCTCCCATCGATGACGGGACGTACTTCCTTCGGGGAGGGTTGTACCGTGGCCGGTGACGGCCCTTTGGACTCAACCACAGTTCCCGCCAATTGCTGTTGCGGCGGTCCGGTCATTCAGTTTTATGGTTTAAATCCATGTGCCTTAGGGCGGGTCGGAGAGTTAGATGGTTACCTCTCTGAGACTTTTTTCTTCTTTTTCTCTATCTTTCAATTTTGAAACACTTGTTTATTAGTTTCCCAGTGCTCTTAACTTGTTGGCGCTATTATGACAATTGTTTTTTTTTTCATTGAATTGTTCTGAATAGTTAAAATACCCTGCTATACTTATAAGTTTTTAAAAAAAGTTAAGAATAGAATGTAAATTTCTATGGTTTAAATAGTTCCAAAAACTTTTTCGTAAAGACCAGCTTTGGGATTATGAATTAAATGCAGTGGGAATAGAAAAGTAAAGTTAAATTAAAGTGAATTTGAAAAACTATGGCTCTCTACAGGTTTGATTTTGTTGTTCTGAGCAGCATGCCTTTTAAATCTTTTATAGAAAAAAAAACTCAAGTCCTAATAACAGAATAAAAACACATTTATTTATTGATAGAATCAGGAATCCATTTTGATCCATTTTGTTATGCTCGGTCTTTAAAGTAATAGCAATTCATCGTAATAAAAATATTCGGAAAATTAATTAAAGTAAATGATATGCCTGTATATTATCTTTGCGAAAAATGAACTTATGATTAATTTCTACACTTTCTCAAACATTTTTAACATTAATGTTTCTACATAAACGACATCACAACAAAAAAAAAGCAATTAGCCGTGAATCGAATTTGATTAGCCTCCTAATTTCGAACGAGCTAATTTGTGTTTGAATTTGTATTGAAACAACCTCTATTCATTTGAATTATATTCCTCTTTTTTTTAAAGTACCATGCCTCTTTTTTTTTGCAGCCTCCATTTTTTTTGTCTTTTTTCCCCCTTTATATGCCCCGAGGACACAGATACGGAGATCCCGACGGCCATCTCTCCTTCTCAATTTAATGAATATCCTAGTTTCAATCTATGCATCCTTCACTGCTGTTTGGGGGTGAAACTTAATTGATAGAAGAGCGGGACCGAAAGAGACGAAGATTGGGCGATTGATGTTGATGAAGTGGTGATCAACGTTATTGGAAAAAGGGGTGGAGGAGGAAGGAGGACACCCCCTGAGTAAATTTACAGACGGGATTAGCTACCCTTGTGGGTGTATCGTTCCAAGGATGCGTTAAACAAGCTCCTTTGGTCACAGGCGACGCTAATCCAGCTCGCGAAGTTTAATGTTTGCTTCTCTGCAGAGCTTGCTTGAAGGGCAGGAAAATTAGTTGTGCAGGAAGAGTTCTGCGTCAGCTATAAATATACAAAAGCGGAAATAAAATGGAAATTTTGAGATTTTTTTTCTTTTAAATTTCATTAGAGATTTCTGATTTTTTTCCTGTTAAATTGTATCAAAAAACAGATGAATTGTATCATTGATAAACAAGCTGGTAGTAGTTTTCTTATCGAAGAAAGATGTAAATTTATAAATTTAAGGTATGCGAGTACGTTATGGATATTTTTTAATTCCTACTATTAGCTCTCACTCTCTCTCGCTATATGCATCTTGTTCAAATTTTCAATCTTTAATAAAATACTTTTTATTCTTCCACTCAAGTTCAAATACATTTTTTTAAACTTGTAGTGGATGACACTTGATGTCAATACAGTTTTTTAAAATATTAGTTCAATAATTAACTTTAATGAATTAATTTTAGTTTTATATTGAAGAAAAAAATTTTCTTTGTTGATCTAAGCAGGAATTGACTTAAAAAATATTTTTTTTACTTGTTTTTTTTTTTTAAAAAAAAGGCTTGAAAATAATTATGCTTTAGAATATTTGCTTATAAAAAATTAAAAATAAACGTTTATGAAACGAAAATATACCAATCAAATAACAGAAGTCTTTTTAATTGGAAAAAATGATTTTTTTAGCTAAAAAAATGTGTAAAACAATGATCTTTTGGTTTAGAGGATTATGAAATTATTTACTAGATAAATAGCGTAAGAAATATATTATTTTATAAATAACAAAAAATTTCATAATTTTTTTTTGTTTTGTATTGTGATGCATTAAAGCATATATGGAATATTTCTAAATGAATAGACTATTTATTCTGTAGTTCAGGAATTGCAAAGCTTATTAGAAAAATATTAAATCAAATTTGAACAAAATTATGCATTATATTTTAATTTACGATTTTTGTTAGAAATTATTATCAAAGATAAGAATTTAAGAAAATAGCATCTAAAGATATAAAATAGCAATAAAACGTGTATAACTGTGAACATAGAAATCAGAATAATTTCCCGAAAAAAATGGAAAGAAATTAAAAAAAGTTTTATAGCGAAAACTATTTAAATATTCTGAATGTTAAATAAAAAAACATATTTTCTCAAAATAATTGACTTTTTAACATAGTCACATATTTTAAAATAAGACAAATTTCATGATTATTTATGATATATCTCTAAATCTACATGGTACGTATTTCATACAGTAAGCATATTTTTTTTTGTTCCACATGCAAATCATTTTGCATTTCTTACATCTTAACTCTAAAAAGGAATTTTTTTTCCTAATACAACGCAAACGATAATTTTAGAACAGAGATATATTTTGGTGAAAATAAAATTTAATTAAGAATTCTTTCCGTGAAAGGGAATTTTCTTGCAATGCAAAAAAAAAAAAAAAAAAAAAAATGCTTTTTTGAGATTATAAAATAGTTAATATACTTTTATAAATTATTTCGTTTTTCGTCCATTTCGAGATTTGTTCTGATTATTTGAATAATTTAAAGTTTTTAAAAACATCGTGATATTTTTTTCTAGCTGTTATTGATATATCAACAGATTGAATTCGATATTTTTGTAGCTGTTATTAATTTATAACATTTACATATTCTGGAAAATGTAAATTATTTTTATGTTCGTAATAAAGGAGTATATAAAAAATTACGAATATATCAATGAGATCGAGTTTTTTCCGACTTGTGCAAGTTTATTTTGACTATTTTTCGTACAAATTTATTCACTTCAAATCAGTCAGTACTTGTTTGCATTTCCAACCTATTAGAAGGATTTTATATTTCGCCGCATTCGTTTTCTACTTACTTTAATACTTTTTTATCAATAAAATTTGAATCTAAAATTTTTAAATGAAATTTAAAATGAGTTTTAGAATGAAAATATTAAGTTAGAACTAAAAAGATGCAAAAAAATTCTGCTCTTAATCTTTTTAATAAAATTTATCATAATACTATATACAAAGTTTATCTTACCTACAAGTTCCATACACATATTTTTACTTTATTTTATCAACATGAGAACGTCTATTGTTGGAAAATATCTTAAAACATTTTTAGGAATATTTTTGAGTCATGCGAAATGTATAATGTAAAAATGAATCGTAACACTCCATAAAGCATATTGTTGAACCTATAACTACTCGATTAGGTTAATGAGATTATTTCTTGAATAGCAAGTACTCGTTAAGAAAATGGTATTTCATAAATTTAATCAGATTATTGACTCAAAACAAATCCAGATATTGAAATTTATAATAAGCTAATAATTCCGGAGAATATCATTGCAAAAAACAGCTTTTATAATTGTTTCAGAATATGAAGTATTTACTTTCCAGGGGCACAAATTTTATTTTATAATTCTTTGAACTATGTAAAAATTAAATTTTAAAACAGTTAAAAGACTGTTTTGAAACAATTATTTTGTTTGTTTTGATTATTAAGTGTATGAAATCAACGTTGTTTTATAATATGGCAAACACGAAAATGTAAGTAATTCAAAAGAGCAAGGTCGAAAATATTTGTCTCAAATAATACAATTATTTCCAATTTTCACCTTTGACATTTACAGTGTTTCACTGTTTTAGTCTTAGTTACTTGAATTTTTTGAATTTTAAAAAAAAATAAATGAAAGAATTCTCAATTTATAAATAATGTTATCGTGCTTTTAGAAGTGATATTTTTTTAACCTTGTGCATTTATGATTGAATCATTTCTTCAAAGAATGAAATATTCTGAATTATTGAACATATCTTTCTGGTACTTATTTTCCTACTTAATTCAGAAACTTTAAAATTATGAACAAAACTTCGTACCCTGATACTATCTTAGACTGATTTCAACAAGTCTTGCATCCTACACGTAACGAATTTAAAATATAGAAAATATACCATGCTAAACGAATTATCACTAGAACGAAAGGTAAACGAAATAGATTATCTACAGAAGTAAATATTATATGACGGTACATCATGAACAGTGATTTAAACCCCACATAAATCCTTAAATGTTGAAATATAATTTCGATTTTATTTCCATTAGGAACACAAAAAGATTTTTTGATAATTTTAGTACATGGTATCTTGACAAGAAAAGAGTAAATAACTTAACAAAATCAATGGATTTATTTTTTTAAACAAATATTCCAAATAAGAAACAGTAATATAAAAAAAATAAGGCGAAATTGCAGGGATGGCCTTTCCTGTACTATGTACCAAAACTATTCCTTAACTATCTTAATTATTATCTAAAAATATCTCTAAAAATGGTCCTTTCTCCTCTTCTCGCCTAAAATTGTGCATCTAAGGCAAAGTAACGTTACGGTATTTAGATTTTTATTTTCAGTTTTCCGAACGTGAGCAGTTTGTGCTTCGTAGTAAAGTGAAGAAAACTGAGTATTCATTTTGGGACTCTTTTGTTCGATCGATTGAATCGAAGATTTGACAGAAAATTATAATTTTAATAAAATTATCACATATAGCTTTTGTGTGTGTTTTTTTAGTTATCTTGTTTATATACATGTGAATGTACAGTCCGCTTGACAGAATTACTCGAAACTTTAATGAATATTTTCATATAAAATGTTAAATTTAATCGTAAAATTTTTAGATCAGATTTTTATTTATCTAATATTTTGCATTTTATATTTATCCTTTTCCCTTGTACTCAGACAGCCAGCACAGAAAATAGATTTATTGGATTGTATTCAAAATTTTATAGAAATTCACAAATTTGATGAAAACAAGTAGATACCAAATTTCATTCATTCAACTCAAAGCATTTTTGAATCATCATGTTTACAAATAAACATGAAATTTGTCCTTTTAGGATGTCTGAAACGTTGAGATTTGTCAAAATATCCATATTTAATTTCCTAATGATTACAATTATTTTTCCTTTCATATATATATATATGAAAGGAAGAATTACGTGTGATATCTAGGATATCTTATCGACGGATACGAATTTAAAAAATCACAAAATATCATATTTCTATCAAATATGAGTAAACTCAACAAATTTTACTTTCAATTATTCACTTATTACAATTAAACATTACCTGGGATATACATTCTGCCACATCAAGTTTGCAGATATCCCATTTAGTAAAAATCTTTCTTTCCAAATCAACGGTTAATATTCCCTCTTCCACATTTTTCTATCTCCCACTCTTACGAATTTAAAAATTCACAAAATATCATATTTCTATCAAATATGAGTAAACTCAACAAATTTTACTTTCAATTATTCACTTATTACAATTAAACATTACCTGGGATATGCATTCTGCCACATCAAGTTTGCAGATATCCCATTCAGTAAAAATCTTTCTTTCCAAATCAACGGTTAATATTCCCTCTTCCACATTTTTCTATCTCCCACTCTTACGAATTTAAAAATTCACAAAATATCATATTTCTATCAAATATGAGTAAACTCAACAAATTTTACTTTCAATTATTCACTTATTACAATTAAACATTACCTGGGATATGTATTCTGCCACATCAAGTTTGCAGATATCCCATTCAGTAAAAATCTTTCTTTCCAAATCAACGGTTAATATTCCCTCTTCCACATTTTTCTATCTCCCACTCTTACGAATTTAAAAATTCACGAAATATCATATTTCTATCAAATATGAGTAAACTCAACAAATTTTACTTTCAATTATTCACTTATTACAATTAAACATTACCTGGGATATACATTCTGCCACATCAAGTTTGCAGATATCCCATTCAGTAAAAATCTTTCTTTCCAAATCAACGGTTAATATCCCCTCTTCCACATTTTTCTATCTCCCACTCTTACGAATTTAAAAATTCGTGGAATATCGTACTTCCATCAAGTATCTGCCTCAACAACCTCTTACTCTCAATTACTCACTTATTACAGTTACAAATTACCTGGGATATACGTTCTGCCATATCAAGATTGCGGATACCACATTCAGCAAAAAACATTTCTTTCCAAATCAATAGTTAATTTAACCTTTTCCAAATTTTGCAATTATTTATGCATACGAATTTAAAAAATCGTGGGCTATCATATTCTTAGCAAATACCTCCCTTAATAACCTCTTACTCTCAATTATTTACTTATTACAATTAAAACTTAACTAGTATATATATATTCTGCCTCATAAAGATTGCAGTCAAAATATATATATATATATATATATTTCCAAATCAAAGGTTAATATTACCTCTTCTTTATTTTGCAATCTTCCACGTGTAGGAATGTAAAAATTCGTTGAATATCATATTCTCATCAAGTATTTTTCTCAACAACCTCTTACTCTTAATTATTGAAAACCTTTTAAAAAGTTACCAAATTACCTGGTAATTTTTAATTAAAAATTACCTGGGATATACATTATACCTCATCAAGAATGCAGATACAAATTCATCAAAACAATTTCTTTCCAAACCAACGGTTAACATTATCTATTCCACATTTTGCAATCTTCCAGGCATACGAATATGAAAATTCGTGGAATACAAAATTCCTATCAAGTATCTCTAACAACCTCTTACTCTTGATTATTCACTTATTACAGTTAAAATTTACCTGCGATATACATTAGGCCTCATCAAGATTGCAGATACCCCATTCAATAAAAAATAATTTCTTTCCAAATCAACGATTAATATTACCTCTTCCCCATTTTTCCATCTTCCACACATTGCGAATGTAAAAATTCGTGGAGTATGATATTCTCATGTCTCTCAATAACCTCTTACTCGCAATTATTCACTTACTACATCTCTCGGCTTATTTCTTGAGCATTCGAATCCATCTGACACCAGACGCCTTTAATGAAATAAAAAGAGACACATAAGAAGAGACAGATACCCTATTCAGTAACAGAACTTTCTTTCCAAATCAACTGTTAATATTACCTCTTTCACATTTTTCAATCTTCCACAGATGCGAATTTAAAAATTCGTGGAACATCATATTCCCATCAAGTACTTCTCTCTGCAACCTCTTACTCTCAATTATTCACTTATTACATCTCTCGGCTTATGGCTTGAGCATTTGAAATCCATCTGACACCAGACACAACTAATTAAATAAAGAAGAGACATAAATATTTAACTACTCCATCGAGCCGCGGTTTTAGTCGACAGACTTCCCGCAAGCCGTGAACGAAGGAGTTGAGGAAAACAGTTGCCTTCGCTCATCGGTCTCTTAATGGCACTAAGGTACATACGAAATTAGCCATTTACATCAAAACAAGATAGAAGCGAATCAAAGCTGGCCATTCTGGGCGTTAACAGTAATGATCCGAGAGATCTGAAATTCGGTATGTTGGAAGTGGTTCGGTCCCCCCGTAATTACAATTGCTGCTGTGCGGAGAAAGATTTTATTCCCTGGTCGGCTGTTAGTGTTAGTCTGATCATCTGCAATTCGTCAACCATCCCCCTCTGGGAAAGTTACTCGTTTGCGGTCGGAATTACGGAAGCCGTGACCGGGATTCCTTAAGCCACCCTCTTGTGAGGTTGTTCGGTCAGTTATAGTATGACACTTGTTTGAAATGGACCAGTTGGAAGTTAAAAATTACAGATTGAAACTTTAATACACTCATTTAATTTTTTCTATTGTTAGCTGATGAAATAAAGAAATCTCTAAGCAGCAAAAAATAAAAGTATTGCAGTAAAAAAATATTTTAATAAAAAATAATTTTATATCAAAAATAAGGATAACAAATCTAAATCTTAAAAGACTAATGGGCTAAAATCTCTAGTATTGTTTTCAATGTTTTTATCTTTTAAGTTTTTGTTTCTAATCCAAAATCCATATAGTAAGCTACAAACAGAGATTTTTAAAAGCACTTTATTATTATTGTATTGCTTTATTACTTATCTTGCCTCTTAATATATTTTTTTAATTCTTAAATACGAAAATTAAAATTGATGCAATTCGACTAATATTTTAGAATTCACACGCATTTTTTTCTGTGTATTTCTTAGTAGATGATCCTCTCAAATAAAATCTAAATTTAATTTAAATTGACTATTTAACTGATAGACAAGTGCTGAAAAATATTAGAATACCTCGTTGTAATCCAGAAAATAAAAATACACAAAACTTTTCCAAATTCTAATGCATCAAAATTTGAGTGTCAGGTTTGTTACAAAGTCCCCACATAACACACATTATGCCACGATAGTAGTGATGTCTTCCCTATGGGGCCGGAAATTTTTTGTCTTCCCTATGGGACCGATTCCAACGAATCGTCATGTTTGCGTACATGGTTTACACTGCATCTGATATCATGGGTTAAACGCTGTTTCATTGTTGAAGGTAGCACTCTCACTCCCTATATCTCATGTGGATATCTCCACTGGGGGCACCTCGTAATTGAGGATGAGAAGCTTCCGGTATGGTGGTTGGTTCTCGCCACCCTGGTGAGTACACGAAAAGGTGGGGGTCTGGCTCCTCCCTTCGATAACGGTACATACTTCCTTAGGGAAGGGTTGTGCCCTGATAGCTTTAGGATCCAATCACAGTTCCCACCATGTTGATGTTGCGATGATCTGGTCATTCGGTTTTTTTATCTATGCTCTTTCTGGCGGGTTGGAGAGTGAGTGATATATCTGATGTGGGTTCATAAATTACGTGCTTCATCACAAAACAGTTCTCCTTTTGTTTGGAAGCAATCCTCATTTTGCTTCCAAACAAAAGGTTAATATAACTGAAAAAAATATTAAACATTTAGATTAAATAAAACCATGTCATACAAACAAATGCATTAATTATTAACCACATCGGTCAGTCCTTTTTCATTAATTGCATCTGTCATTTCAAAGAGCAATTTATACTTTGACTTAATAAACGCATTGAATGCTTTCACTGATGTCGGTTTTAGAATATTTCTCTTAATTTAATTTGACTTTCAGGTTTGATGAGAGAAACCCCTCCTCACACACAGATCAGTTTAATAAATTATTGGATTCACTGCTTTTGATAGAACCTTGGTAAGGCCTTACAGCGTGATTTATTTAACTGTTTGCATGACTTTAAATCATTATAATAACATATGGTTGAAGATAATCAGGCAAAAGAACACCTTAGATACAGGAATGAATATCTTCCGATGTAGCGGTTGGTTCTCGATACTCTAGACCTAGATATAGGGTTTCCAGGCCTAAAGGTATAATAATAGTGTGGAGTGGTTTACCTCCTATGGCTGAAGGGACGTGACTCCTATGGGAGTGGCTGTGCATTGAACCTCTCCCGTAGAAGGCACACATTTATACATTGTGTAAAGTGCGTACACATTGTATGAAAGATATTGTATGTGATAGATATTGTATGAAATAATGATAACGATTTGAATTTAATTGAACGAAGTAATCTATTGCTGCAAAAAATATTTTTAAAAATTGCAACAAATCATTAAATACAGCATGGTTGTTAAATAACTCTTAAAAAGATACTATGCAAACTTTCAAATTGCGAAAAATCGTTTTTGTTGTGTAATATTTCTGTGAATTATCTCAAAAGAGGGTTAAGGTTGTAATAAAATGCACTTCTGATTAAAAATTAAAATAAATCGTTCCGAGTTCCCATTTCCATCTTCCAAAGTATACCCGAGAGAAATTTGAACGTTTGTGACAAATATCACACATTCATTTTTATTATTACTAGATATCTCTACTAATAATACATATGAATATGCTTGTGTTTCTATGCCTATGTTGGCTCTCTATAGGTCAAACTATTTGATCTACAGCTGCACTAAATTTGACACATATACATTTTGGAAGGTGGGAATACGCACCACTAGCAAATTTTAGTAAGAATTTTAAAATGTTGCTGGCTTTCTGGGGTAACTTTCAAAACTATTATTGCACTAACTAGTTTTTACACTGTTTTAAAACCTAAAACATTATATTTTTTATCATAATAATTCAATTGCAAATTTGTCATAATTTTTTAGTAACTTTTCAGAAATATTTTTACTTAATGCTCAATAATAGAACAACTTTCTGACCTGAAATTAAAGTCGTGTGCCAAAAAATTTAAAAAATCGAATCTTTTCATTAAATATTTAATCCCATGATTATCCTCCGTTCCTTAAATCTTAGGAAGAAGGATTCTTTGGATTATCTGGGCACTTTACAAGACAAACAAAAAGCAAATTTTTAGTGCTTTAAATTTAGAAGATACAATTAATTGCGTTTTTAAAACATATATAATAATTATAATAAAATTGTTATATATCTTAATATATATAAATTACGTGTCACGTTGTTTATCCGCGATGGACTCCTAAACTACAACGATTTTAATCAAATTTGCACACCGTGTGCAGTTTGATCCAACTTAAAAGATAGGATAGCCCTTTTTTTGAATTTTTAATTAGAATTTTAATTATTAATGAAAAACTAACTTTCCCGCCAAAAAAATCTTTTCATTTTCCCCACCGCCAAATAAGTACGGCTTCAGTTTTTTTTCCCAACAGTCATGAGGCTAGGCTTAAGATTTTTCGGCTGATTATTCGAAACGATTCTATTTATTTTCTTAATGTTTGATGCATTTAAAATTAAACATTGTTAATGAATCGATCTGTCAGATTCATTCTGAAGTACTTTTGAATTAAAATAAAACAGAATAAAGGAAATTAAAAATGTATAATCTGCATAGCGTTACCCCAACTGGCGTAGAAAAACTCACGCATTTGTGTTACCGTAACTGGCGTTGAAAATTCCCGCATGCGCATTGTGTTCTGATTGTTGACATGACAAATATTATCAACGGATGATTTAAATTATTTTTAGGTTAGTTGCATGTTTTTGTAATTAAATTGTATTTATGTTAGTTATATATTTTTTGTATACGCTTATAGTTTTAACTACATCGTTTTTTTTAGTTTTTTTAACCTGTTTTCAACCGTCTATTTTAAACGATTCGTTTTATTTTCTTAGTGTTTGTTGCATTTAAAATGAAACATTGTTAATGAATCGTTCTGGTCATAATGAATCTGAGAATATTTTGTTGACAAATTCTTGAAATATTACATAAATTAGGAAAGATATTCTTTAGTGGCCATAAAGTTGAAACGCTCAGTGACTGTTTTCAGTAATCTTATTACAAAAAAAATACTTTGTTTCAGTAAAAAATATTATTATATTACTTGCAGATCAATCCTTTCCACTTTAATTTATAGTATAAATTTTACGGGAACTAACAGAAAATTAGAGAGATACATATTACGTTATGACTGAAGGCGTTTATAATATTATGAGAGAATTATATGACTATAAAAATTTGAAGTTTTAAAATATTTTGATGAAGAAGCTATTAAAGTAGGAATTACATAAAATATTTAATTATTAAAATTTTAACGAACATTAAGATTGGCGAACCGGCTGGTCGCCAAAGGCGGCTAGTAATAATATAATATATAATAATTGCGTAATAATTTACGCCATGGGACTAACCTCCATTAGGAAAGTCCGTGTTCACAAATATATAGATCAGATGTGGGACAAATAAAATAGCAGGTTTTGAAAACATCTGAAGATGGCTGATATTACGATTCTTCGAAACAGAGCAGCGATTTCAGTAGTTACTTTCATCTAAATAAATAAGCTGCTTTACTTGGTTCTACAATCATCTTCCATAATATATTAACAATATTTAATCTCCATATCTATGCTGATGTATCTTTTCTAGTAAAAGCTACAACTATTTTAAAAACATTCTTGTTTGTGTCAGCTCTTCGAGAGCAATATTTGACGGAAGCTTCGAATCTAAAGGAAATTGGAAAACTTTTCAAGCTCCAGAAAAGAGCACCGAGGCTGAATATCTTTCGTTGCAATAATTTATTGACGTTGACAATCGCATACATTGAAGTTTCCGGATAGCGCTTTTCTTTCCTTTAAACACAAGTTTATGCGAACTTTGTTGAAAAGTCGATATTTGCAGTTAATAAAGCTTGAAACACTGCTTACTTTGTCGCCTGCTTTTAAAGTAATGGACTTTTAAGAAAAGTATTTGACTGCTGACGGAAAAGCACAAATTTATCCGACAACCGAGACATTTCGGTGTCAGTTTCGATACTTTGTCGGTCTTCATAAAAAAATGTTGCATTAGAGAGGTCATGACTGAAACTATTAACTTAGAAAGAAAAGTAAGTCCAAAACTTCAATGCATCATCTCTTCTCTGACCATCATTTTCCAGATGCATCGTTTGTTTTGTCGTCGTCGTCTTTGTATCTGGATTCCTTTTCCATTCAATCGTTCTTCGTCTGTAGTTTCTTTTTAAATGTTTGAGTTGTTACTTAAAAAAATAAAAAGAATAAAATACTTAACCCGTCTAAAAGAATGAAATCCCATAATTTATCTGGGGAATTCTATCTTCCTCTTAAGAAAGAACAATTTAAATCTGTATCCTTCTAAAAATAAAAATTCTGAAATATACCTTCATTTTTTTGGCTTGAGTAAAGCAATGAGACATCCTTACACGAATGATAAACTAAATCATTTTCCTTTAAGTATTCGCCTCTCATAAAGCCATTATATCAATGTTAGATTACTGGAACATTAAATCTAAAGATTGGTCCCAAAACTATATGACAGAAGATAAATTATGATGGTAAATTTTACTTAACATGCATGATATTTTTGTGCGCAGTAGATAGAGGGAGTGGTCTTTTCAAAACTTTCTCTCATACTCTCTAATTAACTTGTCATGTCAGAGAATACCTTACATGGCGCCGGCGTACAACAGGAATATTAACTTTTGGCTTAATTTAGCATTTTACTGATTCTATCGTGTCATCCTTGGCGAGTTTCTTGAGGCGAATAATCCCTAAAATGTATTAATAGTATCCAAAAATTAAATTTGTGTTTTGGATGCATTTTTCTCAATAAATTGAAACCAAAATTGATCGCAAAACTGCACTCGTTGTCACAAATTCCTGTACCAAATTTGATATATTTAAGCCAATGCGTTTTCTGAGTTATCTTGTTTACATGCTTCTGGAATTGCTGATCGACAGATGGCCAACCTCTTGTTGAATGTGGCACAATATTTGATAGGTGTTTACCCTATAAATACTAAATACGAATTTTATCTTCCTAGCTCTCTTCGCTTTGTAATTATCGTGTTAACCCTTTCTAAGGCCGTGGGAAGTATACTTCCCACCAAATTTATCAATATCTGTATGAAATTTTGTAGGTTGACATAAGTTCTGACACATTTTTTTAGTAAAACAGAAACTAAGATACTTCAGTTTTTTTTCTCACACAAAATGATGTGTCTTGATTTGAACTTAATTATTAATTAACTAAATTAATTAATTAATCAAATTAAATTTATCTAATAAGCTAAATGAATCCCTTTTCTTATTCTAATTTCAAGCCTCAAAATATTTTAACATAATATGACTAGAAAAAATGGCCCTTTAAAGGGTTAACTTATACTAGAACAGACAGATGGACTTTTTCTGAACAAATGTTACTGAAGATTAGACAGAAATCTTCAAAAGTAGTGTAAAGACTGCATGCCAAATTTTAAACTATCTAGCTCAAGGCGTTTTTGAATTATCTTTATCACAGACAAACAAAAGGATATTTTTCTAAAAATGTGTTTTTTGAAGTCAGGAAGTCTTAAAACAAAGAGATTCGTCAAAATCTCGAGTTCCAATTTTTTGACGATTACTTTATTTTCTCTATACTACGTGTACAAGAAAGTAAATGTGGTTGAAAAAAGCTGTAACTTATCATCATCCATGCATTTTTCATGCATTTATTTTGATCCAAAAGTTTACAAAGTTGCAGAAAATATTTTAAGTAGCTGATATGTAGGTTTGCACTCCCATGCAATTTTATCCCTTTCTGTAACAACAGACTAAGCATTTAGTGTGGAGTGGACTGCGTATTCCACTTCTCTGTGATGTCTGGAAAGTCTCCAATTAATCGAAATAACTGCAAATTAGAGAAAATGAATAACTGCTTATTATTTCTTCTTGTTCCGTACTTCTGATATATGAAATTACATGATTCGTTCTCTCCTTTTATCCTAGAAAACAACGGAAACGAATGATACTATCTATATAAAACCTTGTTCATTTACAGTTCCAATACTAATTCTGCGTAAGTGCATTTAACAGCCTATCTTACTATTGAAACTATTTATACTAAAGTTGGGATAATTTTTGATTTATGTATACATATTCTTTTAAAATAGTGCAGATATGACGTATACATATCTGTTACGGATTTATTACGGATTTGTAATTGATATTCTTGATTTAGCTTTGTGAATGAAGTGGATAGAATGTTTTAAAAGATGTAGAGTGAAATATTACCTTGACGATATCATTCAAAACAGAACTGCTTAGAGTAATTGTTAACACATTGAATGCAATACATAATTCAATTATAAATACGTGGATAAACGTAAATATAGTAAAAAAAAATTGAAACCTGCTAACGAAAATTGCAAGTTACCACATGAGAATATTATTATTTTTTAAATCATGTGATATCAAAATAACAATATGTTCTCACATGACTCATATTTCACAATCACCAACATTTATCAAAGCGATGGCTTTTGGTCATCTTAAAATCAATCGAGTTCTCAATTTTTTATAGGCCAGAATGTATTTTGCTTGAAAAACCAGTTTAAACCGGTTTGATATAATCACATGACTATAAGATTACGTATGCGTCAATAATTATAAAAGCGATGTTTTTTTTCTTCCGAAAATCCAGTTTAAATTGATTTGGAATGATAACGTGACTATTGTATTACGCAATCGTTAACTTTTAAAAAAGTAATGTTAAGCACACAATAGCACATTACAGACGATAGTATTTCACAAGTAGTAATCGTCCCCAGCACACGAAGCGGCTAGACAGAATCCAGCAGAAGAGGGGTTCCTCGGAGCTTCGCTCTACGGTCTCTCTAAACGGCTAAACTTCTATCGCATTAGCTGCCTACTTCTCACAACTGGCTACTACACACAATATACGACGACAGGATCGACACACAGCAGTTCAGTACTCGTTCCATACAAACGTTTGAAACTCGTCGTTGCTTCGCTATTCTCTGAAAGACTCGTTACTCGTCGGCGACTCTGAGTACTCGACACACGACTTGAGGTTGCCGGCCTTTTATAGTTCACCGGAGGCGGGCCTAGAATATTCTAGACCAATCAGGGCGTATCTGGACGTATCTCGGTTCCTAGTGGATGAATCGTGAAAATTCTCGAATTTTCCAGTATTATCCATTTTGTTACCAAAGTCGCCGAATTCGTCTAGAAATGGTCGCCAAGTGTTTCGTCAAGCTCTAAGGACATTGACGCGGTACCTGCTCAGCACGCACAGGACAGATCGTACAACGGTCTTTCTTACGATGACACTATTCATACTGGGAAGCAAAATTACAGGTTTGTAACAATATTATATATATATTATATAGGCAAAGACTTTTTCTTAAAATATGTCTAAAATATTCGAAATGGTTTCAGGTTTCTTTTACATTTAATTGGGGGTAGATGAATGGAATCGAAATAACGTGAACATTTCATGTTCTATATTCGATTAACTTTAAACTAAACAGTTTAAGTAATAAACTGTAATAGTTAATTAATAAACTGTCTATATTTATTACCGCAAGTAATAAATATCGAATAATCAAAAAACTGTAACTAATAAACAACGTGCTTTTAATATTTTCCTTTATGATATAATTCATGTAATACTTTTCAAATATTTACTATTGGATGCTCTATGCTATGGCATCCTAATGGCTTTGTAAGAGACAATCATCTAATTCTACTAATTAAAAACCAAAAAAAATCAAATATACTTTAAAATTTATTGCCCGAATTACACAAAATCAAAAAAAAATAGAAAAAAATCTTTTTTTTTTAAATTTTTAATTTAAATAGAAATAATTCATTCATTTCACCAAGAATTCATTCGCAACTTACTAATGAAAATCAAATATATCAAAGTATTTATTTTAATCCCTAACACAACATTCAGAAATGACAGAACTTGCAAGAATATTTGATATGTTCAGTCTCCAATTCCGTCAGAACTTCTGATATCCTTTTCATTCTCAAGCATTACTACATTATGCAAAGATACAAAACTAAAAGAAACTTTTCCACCTAAACTTAATGCTCTAATTCCCATCTTTCTAACCCGTCTTTAAATAAGCGACGGGAATCCAGAAGTGATAATGTATAATTAGTACAAGCACTGAAATGTATCTTTAGATTCTAGAAGCAGAACTTCTAAAATAAGGCATCTCATGAATCAGTTCCCCCAAGATAATCAATGACATTTCCGGAAATCGTTAGAACTCTTTCTGCATTTAATTATGGCTCTTCTCACAATTCTATAAACCATATCACAGGTGGAAAAGTAATGAGAAGCAAAATTCTTCACCGTGCAGCTAATCCCGAGGGGAAGTTCAACCAAGAATGTATGCTACCAACAAAGTTAAATCGCTTTACATCCATAACCATACTTACCATCTTCTCTGAAGAAGGTTCAAATTAATAAATGTCTTTCTCTTTAAATAAAGAAAGGGTGCAAATATGGCAATAAATTAATCTTCCTGCTCTATCTAATTAGCAAGAGGATGTTTAGCATTATGCTCTAATTAGAAATTTTACACGCGCTCCTTTAATTTGATTATTGAGCTGCAGTTAAGATAAAAGTTCTTTTAAATATAATTTCCATTTTTGCTACAAGTAGGATGCAGACGATTTTTTAAATTAATGACTGAACAAGACAGAAAAATTTATTCAATAAATTTTGTCGACAACTCATGAGCTAAGATTAAATAGATTGAAACATTTATTTGTAACCACACCATAAGAGTTAAAGATGCTGTAATTGGTAAAAATCTCTGATTTTTCCAACTCACCGATTCGCTTTTTAATTTTCAAACATAAAGAATCTCTGATTTTTTTTCCAACCACCCGATTCGTCCTTTAATTCCCAAACATAATAATCTCCATTTTTATTTTCTAACTGACCAATTAGCTCTTTGATTCTTAAACATAAAGAATATCTGATTTTGTTTTCCAGTTGAGACGTTTACTCTTTAATTCTGAAATACAAAAAATCTCCGATTATTTTCCAGTTCACAGATTTACTCTTTAATTGGCAATCATAAAGTATTTCCTACTATTCTCCCCAGCTCACTGATTAACCTTTTAGTTCTCAAACATAAAATACCTCCGATTTTTTCCAAACTGGTCGATACGTTCTTTAATTCTCAATTATAAAGAATCTCCGACTATTTTTTCCAGCTCACCGATTCGCTCTTTAATTTACAACATAAAAATTTTCCGATTTTTTTTCCAAACACACGATTTATTCTTTAATTTTGAAACATAATAATCCCTATTTTTATTTTCTAACTGACCAATTAACTCTTTGATTCTTAAACATAAAGAATCTCTGATTTTTTTTCGGGTGACACATTCGCTCTTTAATTCTGAAATATAAAGATTCTCCGATTTTTTTTCCATCTCACAGATTCACTCTTTAATTATTAATCATAAAGAATTTCCTACTATTTTCCCCAGCTCACTGATTCGCCCTTTAATTCTCATACTTAAGAAATCTCCGATTTTTTACAAACTGGACGATACGCTCTATAATTTTTAGACATAAAGAATCTCCGACTATTTTTCCCAGCTCACCGATTCGCTCTTTAATTCACAACATAAAGAATTTCCGATTTTTTTCCCAACTGACTGATTTGCTCATTAATTCTCAAATATAAAGAGTATCAGACTATTTTTCAACTGACCGATTCCTTCTTTAATTATCAAATATATTGAGAATCCGACTATTTTTTCCAACTGATAGATTCTTTCTTTAATTCTCAAATATAAAGAATCTCCAGTTATTTCTAACGGACCGATTCACTCTTTAATTCGCTAACATAGATAATCTCCGACTTTTTCCCAACTGATCGATGCGCTCTTTAATTCTCAAACATAAATACACGGTTTACATGAAGATAAAACTAAAAGAGATTTCATCAGACGTTTCCATCTAAATTTTGAGCTCTAATGTCTCGCTTCAAATGAGAATTGTAAATTTAAAAGTAAGAATGTGTTATTAGTACAATTGAATTCATCTTTTAATGTTATAAAAGATAAAGAAAAAAAAATCCTTCTAAATTAATACATCAAATAAAACGATAAGCGCAAGATAATTAAAGTCAAATCCAGAAATCTTCAAAATTTAATCTTTATTTATTTAACTATACTGTTCTACGAGTTTTGTAATTATGTTGTTCTACGAGGTTTTTTTTTGTTCACGAGTTGTTTTTTACATATACTAAATATAAAGTTTTGATTTCTGATTTTAAACTCGCATTAAATATTTATAAATGACTAGTTATTACCCGCGACTTCGTTCGCGTGGAAATTTTGATGTGTATGTATGAGAACTGACGGTCTGATCAACAGTCGGCAATGTCTGTCTAAAATCGCCTGCGAGCAAAGCGACAACTCCGCCCATCACTGTCTGGTTGCTGCGGATGTCCTGCAGGCTGCGGTTAAACGCCTCTAATGCATGCTTGTGTGCCATTGTGCACTCATCCTATACTATTACCTTGCAGTTCGGCTAAAGGATTCCCCGCCGCTATTTTTGGTGAGGTTGCATGTTGTGGGTATCTTCGCTTGCAAGATTAAGCGGCAATTTGAAAACGGAATGCGCAGTCCGGCCACCGTTAAGCAAAGTTGCACCAATGCCCAAGGAAGCTACAGACAGAGATCCTTCACAACTTCGCCTAATTCCCCCCTCCGCTGCGGTGGGGGTAGGCCGAAATCAGCGAGACATTTTCCAGATATGGAAATCATTTTATCCTCAATCAATAGCAAAGCTTCGTTAATGATTAGGTCATTTGAGTGCCATCCAACCTTTGCACGGTATCTTCTGATAAAGCGTCCTTGTATTTATCCCACAGCTGGAGGAGGTTTGATAGTCCTCAAGTGCTCACTAAAATTGCAAACAGGTCTTCTAGCTACTTTCATAGCCTGAGCTTTATTACTCCTCTTCGAAAGATTAGATTTGCATTTTCTGGGCATTTCGAGAAACTATCAAATAATAATAAAATAAAAAATTAAAAGTAATCTAAAAAACGATGCACTTAACTATAAGCATATACAAAAAATATATAACTAACATAAATACAATTTAATTACAAAAGCACACAACGAACCTAAAAGCACTTTATTTACATAGTATACCTGAAATAAAACAAAACAGCAAATCAAGTATGTATTTCTTTAAAATCAAGTCAAGTCTATTTTATTTATCTATCGAGATTGAGATAGCTACAACAATCAGCACACACTGCGCATGCGTGAATTTTCAACGCCAGTTGGGCTAATGCAAAATGCGTGGATTTTCTACGCCAGTTGGGATAACGTAATACAGATTAGAAATTTTCAATTTCCTTTATTCATGTTTTATTTTAATTTAAAAGTACTTCAGAATGAATCCGAAAGATAGATTAATTAAGAATGTTTAATTTTAAATGCATCAAAAACTAAGAAAATAAATAGAATCGTTTCAAATATTTTGTCGAAAATATGTTAAGCCTAATCTCGTTAGCGTGAAAAAAAAAACAAAAAAAACCCCCTGAAATCTTATTCATTTTCGGCGGGATTTAGTCTCAGAATTTTGGCGAGAAAGTTAGTTTTTAATTAATAAAAAATTAACCACTCAATTAGCCGGAATAAATAGTAGCCTATGTCCTATTCCAGACTATAATCTACCTCCGTGCTAAATTTCATCCAATTCCGTTCTGACGTGAGTGACTAACAATCATCCATCCCTCCATCTATCCAAACTTTCACATTTATAATAGTAGTATAGATAATGTATGACTAAAAAAGGCACTGAAATGTAGTCATTGATAACAACCAATAGGAGTGGTTCCTCCAAATCTTCCACGCATACCCTGTAATAAAGGTGATATAGCTGAGAACATCTTGCATGGCTTAGGTGCGTTTTTTCCAATCAAGGTAGGTGCGTTTTTTCCAACCAATTAAAACCAAAATTTGACAAAAAACTACGCTTGTAGTTCCAAACTCCCATACCAAATTTAATATCATTTAACGTCCAGGATTTTATTTACCCCCCAAAAAAGGCCGCAGCAACACAAAGTCGTCATATTCACTGGAGGGAGAATATGTGGTGGAAGCTTATAAGCCAGTTAACAGCTACGCTACACGGGCAATTGCTTTTGTATTGTGGTCATGTTACTCGGCTGCGAACCACAAGGTCCCAGGTTCTATTCTAGCTCAACGCAAACCACCACATTAATTCTTTGCGATTTTGAGTTATCGTGTTTTTTACGTTTCTGAAGCACAAACCGACAGACAATCAACCCCTCATTGGTTTAAGTTTGTTGGATTTCTACAATATAGATATTAAATATGTGTACCGAATCTTTTCTACATAGCTGTCTTTGTTTTGTAGTTATCTTGTTAAATTACAATCGAACAGCAGGACAGACAGACAGACTTCCTCTTAACAAATTTTGCTTAAAATTTACAAATCTAAAAATTTGATGTAAAGAATGTATTCCCAGCTCCATGCTTCTAGTTCTAAGAGTTTTTGAGTTATTATTGTCACAGACAGACAGATGGACATTTGCCAAAAATGTGCTTTTCGAACTCAAGGAGTTCTATAACGTGGAGATTTGACAAAATCTCGAGTTCGAATTTTTGACGATTACTATAAATTCTCTATACTACGTATACAAAAAAGAAAATATGTGTAAATCTTTGAAACTACGGCAGCCCACAAATCGATCCCCCCCCCCCCGAGATAATCAATAATGTTTCCTGAAATCGTTACTACGTATTCCGTATTTAATTATGTTCCTTTTTCGAATTCTATAAACCGTATCACAGGTGGAAAATAATTGTGTGACATAATTCTTCACCATACAACAAGTCCTGAGGGAAAATTCGACCATGAAGGCAGGCTGGCAACAAAGTTAAAACGCTTCACATGTATAATGATACTTACCACCTTCACTGAAAAAGGTTCAAGTTAATAAATGCCTTTCTCTTTAAATAAAGAAAGAGCGCAAACACTGGTAATAAATTAATCTCCCCGTTCTCTAATTAGCAAGAACATGAATAGCATTATGTTCTAATTAGAAATTTTACAAGCGTTCTTTTCATTTGATTATTGGCGTGCAGCTAGGATATAAGTTCTTTCCATTATTATTACCACTTTTGTTTCACCCAGAACTGCAGACGATTTTTTTAACTATCGGCTGAGCAGTTAGCTTCCGGCTTCGGAGTAGATTTTATCATGCTTGGAATGGCAACGGTATTTTTTCCCGCCCTTTTCTGCCGAATCGTTCAATTCCTTTTAATTGTAGCGTTTTATCATGTGGTATAAATCGTTGGGATCATCTCGCAGCAACTCGAAGGCTTATTGATAATCGTTGGATTTAATTAGTGCCCGTTATAATTTGTGCAAAGAGGAAATTAAATATGCTCCAGTGAATGTCGCGAAAGGGGGGACTGCAGCTAGAACGGGCGGGAGAGAATAGACGGGTCATTGTGACTAATTGATTTATCTATTCCCGTAATTCTGCAGTTGGTTTAAAAGGCTCAGTCCGCAAAGCTACGGATTCTTGTTCCACATTACTGGGAAATTTATTCGAATGAAGTTAAATGCGTGGCGGCTCCTATTTTGGGGAACTGTGAACGCCGTTCGCTGGAATTGTAATCAAAAGTTGGTTGAGGGCATTAAAATGTGACTGCCTTTCAATTGGAACGCTACAATTTATCTATTGTGCTAATAGTTGGAAAAGAATTCCCACCAACCCTAATTTTCACAAAAGCGTAGGGGCTACTCAGAGTGGAATTATAGGATAAAAGGAAACTCTTTAAGTGAAATTTAACGGTATAGAAATGTTCTCCTGTAAGCTTAACAGTGTCTTTGTTTCTGTCGTGCCTTTGTAGTTAAACGATGTCGGCATTACTTAGAAGAGATATAGAATGCCGAATAATGCGGATTTTCTGTTCGTTTATTGTAAAGGACACGGTGAAAGGGGGTATTATATATGTAATGTCAAATTATAACTATAAGCATAGGAGATTAATTAGAGTACCTAAATTAATCGAGTAAAGTAATATTATAGAACTTTACAAACTACATAAATGAAGCATAGTATAAATTTACTGAAATACTTAAATTGTCATTAGCTTTTCTTTAATAAGTCGTGCGTGTGTTGGTGCTTTGCAGGGCAGATCCCTGGTCCCAGAGTTTCAAAATTTGGTACTCACATAGGGGGGGGGAGGAAGATAAATGTGTTCTTTGGAAATATTTAAAAATTTTTAATTATACCTTATTTATATTATGTACTTTTTATTTTATTTAATTAAAAGTCAGGAGAAATATTACGCTTTTCCCATGATGGGAAGAACGCTTCTAAAATACAAGTTCGATTTTATTAACAGCATGCCAGGAATTAATCGCCAAAAAAACTCGCCAAGTATCACGCGATAGATACAGTAAAATCCTTTAATTCGTGCCAAAACTTAATTATACGCCAATGCCATGTAAGGCGTTCTCTGGCATGACATGTTTATTAAAGAGAACACGAGAAAGTTTTCGGGAGGCCACTACCCCTGGTTTAATTAATAAAATTCCCAGAGTAATGAACGCAATATTAAAATTTAAAAAAAATGGGAGACAGTATTGCTGGCCTGATAATTATCTAAATATTTGTGCCAAATTCACTCACTAAAAGACAAATATGATAATAATAATAATAATACACATCACGTGTTCAAACATTTTGTTTTGATTTCACACCTCTAACAAAATCCTTTGTCAGACACCAACACAGAAGTTAGAATGCACATAAAATTCTTTAGGCCGAATGCATAAACCTATGTTTGTTTCTGTTTCTAAGCGTTCAACAAAGACTATTTTTGTGTGTAGGAAAGATGCCTGGCCATATGTAATTATAATTACTTCCAAATATAAATAACAAATTCTCAATGTTGTTGGAAATAAAATATAAGTAATATCGCGCTACTTGTTAAAAAGAACTGTTGAAAGTTTTAGATTATCTATTATTCAAAATAAAAATAATCCAATGAGAAATGATTCTGAAATTCAAAATCTTTATATATTCGCACATGTTTCAAAGAAAAGAAAATATAAAGAAATATTTATTCATAATTTCAAAATAATATTTACTAAAAGTATTCATTTATAGAATAGGAAAAAAAAAATTGAAATTTCTAAATTTGCAAAAAAGTTTTAATTTAATACAAACAGAATGATTGATTTTATTTCTGAGAAACGTATCATGTTAGTTTCCAAAGCAAATAATCTTTTGAACTATATTTAATAGCTAATAAACGTTCTCACGTATAGAAAGTAATAGAATTAAGTGGTTATTTTTGTATTTTAGTTAATTAATGGTAAAGAAAACCAAATAATAAGAACCTAAATCATTCAATTCCAATCAAAACTTATTGTCTTGTTTTAAACATCTGTGTTTTACATTTAAATAATTTTTCAGTAACAATTTTTTTTTTGAAATATTATATATATGTAAACTGGCAATCAGATAAATTAAATAAAGTTGTCTTGTGCAAGCATATAATGGTAAAACATTTTGATAAATTGTTACTATTAAACCTTTGATATTATGAAATGTCTGCTTATCCAAAAATAGCACAGAAGAGGAGAAATAATCTCAATGAGAGGAAATAAAAAAATGCTGAGGTTTTTAAAATCTAGTCACAGCGTTCGGTGTTCCGAGTGCTCCTTATTGGCTGCAATAAGTGTCTAGAATCTTTTTTTTTTTGCATTTCTTGTTGCATGTTCGGTAGCCTATCAGGTGCCACTTTGGTATGAATATCAATAATGTGTCGTTTATTCTACTCATTGCAAATGACAGAGAGCATTTCGAATACTGAAAATAAAAGTTTATGCTAATAACTAATTATTCTGTTTTATTTCTAACACCTCTCTGGGGCAAGAATGTTGGAAACCACGACTAAACTAATATGCTTTAACCCATTTTTTATTAGTATAATTGCACTCAGGATGTCTTTTCGTTGTAAATCGAAGACGCTCTGTAAGGGATTTTTCTCTCTTACCTTGTATGGTTTTCTAGATCGAAGCCCTAACTCTTTTATTTGTCACCAGATTTCACTATAAAAGATCTCACTTCGTAGCGCATGAACATTTTATTATATTTAGACACCAATTTTGTGGCAATTGTTGTCGCCGTTTTTAGTTTAATGTTTGTCAGAGAGACTTATATCTAGTATAATACGAACTAAAAACTGAGATGGAAATCTTGCTTAATGTCGAAAGAAATCGTTTTATCTTGATTTTAACATTAATAAAAGCATATGGGTGATTGGTTTCACAGAAAAATGACATTAGTTTAAAAAAATTTTCATAAAAAAAATTGCTACGAATTGTGATAGAATTATTGTTAGTGATTCATACATATATTAAATTTTAAAAAATTTACCAATTTATTCTTTAATTTAAAATCGGAGAAAAATTATAAGCAAATGAAATTGTACTTTTAAAAATGTAAAATATTTTCAATATGTAATTTAATATTTGCTAAATAATACAATCAGGAAATATTGTGAGATAATATTTTCAGCATATATACTTGAAAATCACCAAAATGCTTTTTAATTTTTAACTAACAGAAACTTAACTTAAACTCAATTAATTAAATTTCTGCATTCAGAACAATTAGCAAATACCCTTCTTTAGTCTTAAAGAGCGCATGCGCAGCGTATCTCCAAACCGCAGATTGGATTGGAATTTCATACAATCTACAAAAATTGTTAATTTATATGGAAAATGTTCTACCTTTCATCTTTATATATATATATATATATATATATATATATATATATATATATATATATATATAAAGAGATACATTATTTTTGTTGTTAATTATGTTTTTGAACCAAATATTAGTTGTAACGTTTGCTAATATCGAGTTTTCAAAGATTATAGTTTCATACAAATCTATAAAAAACTTATTTGTATGAAATTTTTAATTTACATGAAAACACACAAATATTCATCTTTTTTACATATAGAGAAGAATTCTTTTTACTATAAATTATATTTTAGAGCCAAATTAATATTGCCACAGTTTGTTTCCATTATAATTAGTACTTAAGTCATTTTCAAATTTCTAATTTTCTTATCAAAATAACTCATTCTATTTTAAGAAAAATATTATTTGCTAATAACTTACTTATGTTTTCTCAAGAAACTAATTTTGTAAAGTAGAATTCGTGTAAATTATTTTTTGCTTTCGTCTTTATGATAATAGCTGTTAGAGATTGAAAACATGTTTTCGATAAGTCTGTTAATAAATTTAAAATTCTATAGAAATGTAAACAATATGTAAGAAAAAGTACAAATACATTACAGGTATTATTTTAATTTAAATATTGATTTTCTATTTATATGAATATTTCATATAACTTAAATAATCAGAAAACAAAAAAAATGGATTATCAAACTATTGGAATAAAATGAAAATTGTAAAAGTAGCTAATTAATACCTTCAAAATGTAATTTGTTTTTTTAATCCATTTGTCCTGTGCCTAATACTAATTGACAAAATTCTATAAATTTCCTTTTACTTATATTTTTGATTTCAGACTTGTTTCTGAAAGATTTGCAATAATTGATTAGTGTATTGAATATCAGTTTTTGTTCTGCCAGTTGTAGCAACAATCGGTTTTCATTATTAAAGATAAAGATTATTTTTTATCATGATACCAGGTGTCTTCGGGACCCAACTGTTTGTCCATCACCCACATATTAAAACATTGGAGTCAAATAGAAACAGTTCTCAAGCTACAATCATTGTAACGATTTGAACAGTTTTTAAACTATATGGAAGTTGATGATAAATGAATGGGCATCTATTTCCAGTCATCCATTTGCGAGTAAAATCTCAAAAAGACTACTTTAATATACATTATATGTGAGAAAATAATTGAGAACCTGGTCAAAATGCCACGAAATAAAATTTTTATTGTAATGTTTCATCACAATATACAATTCTACAATGAAATAGTTTTATCTCTCTCTTTAAGAAATGAAGGGGAAGGAGTCACACGGCTTTTAGTGACATATTTATGAGTCATAAGTTTTGATATGAAATAATAATAATTGAAATTTCAATAGTTATAGTTATGAATTCTGCCACTTATTTTTCCCGTAGAGATTGCATAGTGAAATTTTTTTTAAAGAAAGATTTTTCAAAATGGAGTGTTAAGTGAAACTTAATGTCATATTTTAAATTTCTGATTTTTCATATGAAATGAAAATTGGTGAAACGAGGCTAGTGATTGGGGCTGGCCGACTCGTTCATCCCTTTTTTTCTTATTATTTTAAATATATTTAATGTGTATAGGTTGTATATTTCCTGTAAATTATGCTATGAAGTAATATGATGCAAAAGTCTTTTCAAAGTGAGATAGGGAGACTGCTGTACCTAAAGCTACCAAACGGGATGACCGGTTGTAATTAAAAAAAAAAAATAGCTGCTAAATGATAAAGAAAAATTACTACTTTAAGCAGCATATTCTGAAGAATAGCTTATTAGAATTTCCAAAAAAAAAATATATCAATGTCTTTGATATCTGCTATCGAATAAATCCTATTTTTGCAGCAACTTAAAATTAAAGTTCTAGATTTTCATTTGTACAATTTTCATTTATTTCAGTTCATTAACTTTAATCATTTTTAAAGATACTTTAATACATTTGGCAATGATATTCTTGTTTTTTTTTTAATTTATTACTTTTACATTGATGTATCTAGGATAAATTATGGGGGTAAAATGTGATTTTTTTTAACCCTCTGCCCTCAGCAGTGGCTTATCAAACATAAATAGAGGTCGAAACAGGGTAGCAATTTTCTTTCACCCTCTCAACATATTTGGCTTTAAAAAGGACATATCGCCGATTTCGTTTTTAAATTTCGTAACTCCTTATTTTAAAAATGTGATTTATTTATATTTCATTAGAAAAAAATCTAGGAATTCTATTTTAAATCCCTCTTAAATTAATTAATCTAATTAGTACTCCAACTGGACATTTTCAAAAGCCTTAATTGTTCCTAGTAGACATCATAAACAGTATTAGTATCTCCAAAAACACTTTCAATTTTTCTACTTCCAAAATTTTAAAGCTAAACCGACAATATACCTGCTAATGTTCAGTCTTTTTGGTACTTCTTGCGATCAGAGCCAGGGCATTTATACTCTCCTTGTCCTGTCCTGCGTTCATTATGCGTTTTTAAATATACTAATTCTGTCGATATTAAATATGACTTTTGTGAGCCGTTGTTAAAGTCAGGAGGAAATTTTTACAAATAATACAGTGATAGACCAATTAGGCCTAAAACATTATAGTTTCTAGTCTGGTTATATTTCATACTAGAAATTCGAATCTCTCTAAAAATTTTATCACTTCCCGTTCATATGAAAATAATGAAAGTATTTAGGTGTTATTCGTTTTCTCATTTATTATCCTGAGTAATTATCTTGCAAAATAGCTTATTAATCGATCAGGTATCAATTAGTTTATTAATTTTTGCACTTTACAACAGAGAGAGACAGTGAGAAAGTATTGTAATTATGGAAAACCTCAAACTCCAGATTTTGATTAATTTCTACGTTTTAGACCTGCTTGAGATCGAAATATATCTGCATGTCTGTCTATGAACAGGATAAATAAAAATCGCTTTGGGCTAGAGTAATGAAATTTGGTACACGGTCTTAATATCAAATTCGTAGTTTTCTATCAAACTTTGAGTGAAATCTATTCAGAGGAAGTCTATACGTCCGTATGTTCTAATATTAGTCAGCATTATAGAATCTATTTTCAGCTTCATTATATTCTAAAATAAACTGTAATTTTTAAAAATCAAATGCATATTTTTATTAGTATAACGAAGATTAGAATAAAAAAAGTTTTAACGTTTACAATATTTTTCATACATTTCGCAGGGAAGGATTTCTTTATTTGTACCATCACATGGAATGGACTTTTATAATAACATATGAAATATTTATGTCTTAAAATAAACAGCTTTTCTTGTAGCAATATAAATAGGGGTTCTCATTTTAAGAAAAAGAAAACTGTTGCCATTAATAAACATATAGTCAGCTAAATATTGTAACAAATGAGTAATAAATACTATACTGCTTTAAAAATAATTTAATATAAATTCTTAACGGAAAAAGGAAAAAAATCGCTTAACTATAATTTAATAAAATAATTTAACTTAAATAGTCTAAAAAAATAAGGAGAATTAATTTTTCTGTATAATCATAATAACCGCGTAATTTTGACAACAAATACCTGTTTTGAAATGGTAAAATAAATCAACAAATAATTTTAACAATTAGTAGTCCTCATGGAATGGAATTGGGACAAGTCGAAACAAAAAGATCATAATAAGGGTAATTTAAAACATCAAATTTTCTACAAAAATTACAAAAAACTAAATTTATACAATTTTGCTTTATATATGAGGGTACAAAGACAATAGAAAAATGATACCGTGCATGAAATCTGTATTTGGGTACATATAATACAAATTCATGTGAATTTCAAAATCAAAAATTCTTCTTCTTTAATTGTGCTTGATAAAATTTTTAGTACAATTAAAGAAACTTATTGCTTTAACTGGAACAATGTAATAATTTCAATTTATTTTTTTACTTCTTTAGTTTATATCCGTGAAAAAACCTTTTTATGAAAATAAAGAAGCTACGAACTTGCTCTGCTAATTTTCATTTACTGGTAAAAGTTGCAATAAAGTTATATATCTACAAAAACTACTTTTATTTTAATTTTGCTCCATTAATTTGTCCATTTAAAGAAGCTGATTTATTTAACTGGAATCATGTAGTAATTACAAGTTTTTTTTATTCCTTCTTTTACTTATATTTGAGAAAATATAAAATACAATATTCTGAAAATAATGAAACTACAAAAATGCTTTATTACTTTTTTATTTGCTGAAAAAATAAAGATAAATTTATAGGTGTACATAAATTACTTTAAAAAAGCCATATTACATATTAATAACAACATTTATTTATAGCGTAATGATTCTTTTCTTATTTACAAAAAGCTGAATCACATTGTTTATCTTGAAACGTTTCTAAGAATATTATATCCGTAAATAGAACCATTAGAAGAAATAGATTTCTATTATGATTAAACCTAAATTTGCCGAAAATATCGTACTTGAATTTCCCTTATGAATTGCTGATTTCATTATTATTTTGTAAGGAACAAAAGAAAATATCTTACCCTGAGTATAAAAATACATCGTTATTTTCATAAACTTGGGTATATTTTCATTTGTGTATTGGAATAAACATGTGAATAGTTTTATTTCTACAATGTGTTTATTCGCACGGAAAATATTCCCGCGTGCATTGTATTTTATAAAAAGCGTATTAACAAAAGTATATGCTGTAATATTGCAGACAAAAGCGATGGTATTATAATACAGATAAAAAAAAAAAGGAAATGCTTATTTTTTAGGAAATGGATTTGTTTCTTCTTTCCAATTTTTAGAGATGGAAGAATGAAAGTATTATATGTTTCAATGAATACATTTTATGAAAAATAAAGAGTGGTTGAAGGAAAAGTAGTTCCTCGATATATTAATTTTATTTTATGATACAAATGTTTATACAAAATATTTAAAATCAGCAGAAACTTGATGGCAAGAAAATAATTTCAAAAACTGTTACCGTATGATATATCATCTTGAAATATATATATATATATATATATATATATATATATATATATATATATATATATATATATATATATATATATATATATATATATATATATATATATATATATATATATATATATATATATATATATATATTATATGCGTGTGTATGAAATCATCCATATTATATATATAATTTTTAAGCATATAACCAAGTAACCAATTAAACGATAAAATATTTGTGAAGAACAAAAAATCCATATTGTGTGCGTATGTGTGTGTCTGTGTACCTGCCTGTGTATGGATATGTGTACCTCTCTGTGTGTCTCTTTGTATATTTTTCTCTCTTTGTGCGCCTATCTGTGTGTGTATGCCTGTGTATGTGTATGTATGTTTGCGCATTTTGTCTGTATATGTGTGTGTGCCTTATTGTGTATATGTGTGCGCCTGCCTGTGTATGTTTGTGTGTCTGCCTGCCTCTCTCTCTCTCTTTCTGTCTGTCTGTGTATGTATGGATGCCTGTCTGCCTTTCTCTCTTTCTCTGTCTGTCTGTGTATGTGTGTGCTCCTGTCTGCCTTTGTCTCTCTCTCTCTGCCTGTCCATGTTTGTGTGTATCTATCTGTGTATATGTGCCTGCGCGTGTGTCTGTATAAATTGGTTCCTGTGTACCTGCCTCCGTATGTGTGTGTGCATGTCTGCCTTTGTCTCTCTCTTTCTCTCTGTGTGCCTATTTGTGTATGTGTGTGTACCTGCCTGCGTATGTGTGTTCCTGTCTGCCCTTTTCTCTCTCTTTCTCTCTGTGTGCCTATCTGTGTATGTGTGTGTGTATGTGTCTGCGCGCGCATGTGTATGTGGGGTAGATGCGTAGCTGAATGGAAGAGATTTTTTGAAATAAGTTTATTTAGTTAGAAGGATTGTACATGTGGTCGCAATTGGAATATGTTACTTCGCATCAGAAAACAAGAACAAAGTAGAGGGAATTTTTTCCTTCAGTGATTTTACTAAGAGATTCTGATAGCAATTTCTTTGACACGTTTCGAATATCTTTGAAAGAATTTCGTAGTAAGAAATGAGAAATGTACGAATCATCTTTTTTTAAAGGCATATTAAAAATAATTAAATAAAAAAGGTGGAATTTGGGTACGGAAATAGGAGAAAATTTTAGAATATTTAATATTTACATATTTAAATTTTATAAAATAAGTAAAATTTTTGAATATAGTAATATATATATAATATAGTAATATAACTAAGATAAAAATATAGGAGATTAATTAAGATTTAAATTAAAATCAGAGATATCAACACATATATCATACTTTATACTTTAATTCCTCATTTTGGCGAAAACTTAAGTAGAATGTTTTTGTCATTTGAACTCAAAAAATCACTGAGCGCCATAATCTGTTGGATACATTTATAATAATTATAACGATCTTGTGTGCTACTGACACCATTTTGAGCAAGTAATAAAATCTGATATTATTATTCATTTCAATACTGTTTCATTTTATAGCTAATCAAAGTCTTATTAAAATTTTGAAATATCATGATAAAATTGGGGGCTACTTAATTTATCGAATTTCATTTAAAACGAGAGAGGATGTCTTAGAAGATGTAAATGCTGAACCAAGCTGGCTGAAGAAGAAACAAGGATGAAATGTATCACCCATTTCTCTGGATATGACATATACCACGGAAGTTAGAACGCTACATTTTATAATAGATCAGGCTAATCTATACCCTCCCACATTGTTCTATAGTTCGTCAACAGATTCTGAGACGATCGCATTTCGATGATTCCATCTCATTAAGGGGTGAAACGTGGAACGATAAGTGCATTTCCGGTATTCCCTTTGACCTTGGATTTACCCTATTAGATACTAGTAAATGCAAACATTTCCTTCTTTCATCTTTCCTTTCACCCCTATTTTGATGAATTAAACCCATCCTAACGCATGCGCAAAAGCACGGAGGGTTTTACAATTCGTTCCTGAACTATATCACTACTTAACTTTATATTTTTGTGAATACAGCCGTAGTTTTGTGTCAAATTTTGGTTTCATTCTCTCAGAAAAACGCGTTCATTTTTGATTTTTGGCATATATGTGTTATCCACAGTATTAACCGCATTCAAGGCCTAAAAGGGAATAAAAATCGTTAAGGACTACACTTTAATTGGCTCTTTCGTAATTGTTGCTCGCCAACGGCATGCGACTACTGCTAATACATTTATTCGGCGCCTATTCACTAGTGCATTTATTTGAGAATATGCAAGGAAGTATTAGTATATAAATATTGAAGCATATCTAAAGTAATAATTAAAATCTCACTTTTCAGAGCATATATTTATCCTATAAATGCTCGAATTTGTAAAAACTGATTGAAAATGATTTTACGACTTCTATTTCCTGAATAAGTCAAGGGAAAATGATTTTTTAAAATCTTATTTTTTAAAGTATGATTTATATTTAGAAAACAGCCTATTACTAATTGACAATTCGGGGCTTTGATTTAGAAAAGAAATTTTTAAGAGGGATGACTATAAAAATTCATTTATTTCTGACTATAAACATTTCATGACGATAAGCATTCATTTATTTCTGACTATAAGCATTTCATGAATATAAACATTCATTTATTTTTGACTATAAAAATTTCATGAGTATAAACATTTATTTATTTCTCACTATAAACATTTCATGACTATAAACATTCATTTATTTCTGACTATAAACATTTCATGACTATAAGCATTCCTTTATATCTGACAATAAACATTCATTTATTTCTGACTATAAGCATCTCATGATTATAAACATTCATTTATTTCTGACTATAAACATTTCATGACTATAAGCATTCCTTTATTTCTGACAATAAACATTCATTTATTTCTGACTATAAACATTCATTTATTTCTGAATAAAATATGACACTCTAAATCGTACTGGACAATCAGTCCTAAAAATATTTCTTCATTTTTTATTTTTCATCAGAACAAGTACATATCCTATACGTACCGTAAATTTTCCGGTAGGCTTCCAACTAGCAACAATAAACTTTAAAACTTCAATGTTATTCTGATAATAGTTTAAATGACAAATTTGAATTTTTTGTTTAAATGTAACGCACAGCCTCTAAAGGTTAATATTCATACTGATAAGATCTATAGTCTAATCTAAATCCTTTTGTCTATAAAATGCAGCCCAAACAGAAGACGGAGCTTCCCTCTCTGAGTTTGAGTGGCTGAGTATGTAAGAAAGAAAGCTGACTGGTACAAATGGGAAAGGGGTAATCGAATTGGCATTTATTGCTTTCTGCAGAACGAGATGCCCTCCGATGCAGCCTGTCTTTAATTATTGCCGTGTCACTCAAGGACAAGGACTGCGAAGAAAGGTCATTAGCTCCAATAATGTCTCCAGGAAAATCCTTTTCTCGAAGTCCTTCAATCCGGTAGAGCTGCTTCTGCAATAATTATTGCCCTGCGCCTCGATAAGAATTCTAATAATGGTGGATCTAAATAAAAATAAGTTTCTTGCGAATTTTTTAAAAAAAAAAAGACAGTGATTAATCCTTTAATGTCGCTTCTTGAATAATATATTTTTGAAAAGAATATAAAACAGGGCTATTTTCAGCAATGCGAAGGAAAGACAAAAGCAGAGAAAATAATGTAAATTTTCTGATGACAGTCGGAATTTCTTATATTCGGCTTTTCAATGTGATTCCAAAATATTCTAAATCCAGTTATTTTACCCTTCCCAAGTAGCACACATGTATTGCACTATATTGTATGATGTAACACAATATTCGCAATATTGCATAATATCGTTAAGTATTGTATAATGCAATACACTAATAATGTTGCTCAATATTGCATAATATCGTTAAGTATTGTATAATGCAATACACTAATAATGTTGCTCAATATTGTACAATATTGCAATTGGTTGTGTTACCTGGCCTTACACTTGCTGCCAGTTCATTATTTTACAGTATAATAACTGCAATTTGATACTAGACACTGGATAAGAGATTACAGCAATTGATCTTTAGCCATATATTTTTTTCATTCATTTTAAATTATCCGGTCACTGACCTATTATCAGATTGTTGTGATGTAATTTTTAAAACCTCAAAATATCAGAAGCAGACAGTAGAATGTAGGGGATTTTTGAGATTTCATATATAACTAGATAAATAAAGTATCTGTGAAAAAAATTTGGCTTACATTTTTTTTTTCTGTAGGAGAACGATAAATGGGTAATCTGCGATGCTTAATTAAGTTAATGTACTATTCATCAAAATATTAAATCGGTAGATAAAGCTCTACATATAGGTTTCCCCCTATTTGAAAATAAACATTTTTAGAAGATGTTTGTTTGCTTATAGGCCTGCCTATGAGTATACAGATTCAAATACTTCGAGATTCTAAGATAAATTTTTCAATGTATCATTTTCTAAACAAAATTACAGATTTCTTTCAAATTATGAATGAAATCTATCAACATGAAGAAATCTGGTCCTTCGCACTTGTAATGGAAAACACGATATTGCGGAAGCATTGCTCTTAAATACATTTTAATTTATATGCATTTTTTAGAACTGTAAAGCTGCACAAAACTTTGCGCTTAATTCCGAAGGCTAAAATTATTATGTTGTATAGTTGCGTAAAATAAAATAAAACGGTGGCAAAAGAAACTAAACCACAATAATTTTAGCATTCTAAAAGTGAATTGTCAGTATGCATATGTGCAAAAAATAAGTTAAAAGTACAATAAATAAGTTAAATAGAATTTGGTATGGGGTTTTACCTTTAAAATCGTAAATTTATATTTTATTTGGGATCCGATAATTGGAGTTCGTAAAAAAAATAAGATTAGATAAAATTCTAGATAAAATAAAGAAATAAAATCAACAAGAACACTAAAATTACAGAAATACTAAAAATGGTTTATAAATTACCATGAAACATTAAACGAATACATAATATTCAGAATGTTTAAAAAATATTTTAAAAATTCTGGTTTGAAAATATTTTTAATTAAATTTAATTTGCATAAAAATGAGATTTTGAATGAAACAAATAAATCTAAAATCCTGCAAATCTAATTTTTCAAAAAGCATTTATTTCTTTGACTAATTCCACTGATTTTTTTAAATCGGAATTCTTACAAAATATATAAACGAATCTCATGAAAATAATATTTCAAAATATATTCTTTTATCGGATTCACTTATTTACAACGTCACATTCACACCAAGAATATTTGATACATTTTCATACACGCGATGTCCCAGTAAACGGTTCGAATGAAGACAGAATTCCCGAACAAGCCAGTAGGAAAGCTTTATCCTACCCCAGACAAATTGGTAGACCCCTTGAATTATTTCCATCCATTTGTGATGTGCATGCAACAGATACCGCCATTCATTCAAGTCGGAATTCATTTGAGAGCTGCGTTCAGCATCTCTGCTGACACTGGGACATATAATATGGTGATGCAGACCTGGCTTTAACGATGCCAGGGATTGGTTAAGAGACAAGCTATGGCCTAGTAAAGGGGTTGGATGCAGGGGAGCTCGTATATCTCCGGGATAGTGTACCTGCAAGTGATATCTAAAGACATGGAAGGAGCTCTTAACCTCGATTGCTGATTTCGCAAAGGGTTCCATATGGATGGTCATAAAAGCGCTTAATAGTTTCTTGCAAGTTTAGTTTTTTGTAGATGTTGGTTCTTAAAGACAGATGCTGATGTTGAGATTCTGGTATTTAGTAGGTTATGAATGATAAGATTATTAATGGAGATTATTAAGAATTGGTTTTCATTTTTGTCCAACTTCGTCTATACAGATGAGAATAACAGTAGAAGAATTGCATAGACATGTAAGAAAAGAAAAGAAATGAAAAAATTTATTGAAATAAAAAACGTGTGATATCTTATAAAGCAAAAGAGTCACAATTTCTCTATACCTAGAAATACTAATAGAGGCCACTATGACCAGTAATTGAAAATAACTAATATAACAATTTTCTTAAGGTAGGTGACTGCGCTAAAAAGTCAATTTTTTGCGAAATTGTGATTTTTTAAAATTTAATATTATTAATATTTGAGCAGATTCCTTTATATAACCATTAAAATTTTGTTTATAAGTCTATTTTTTTCAAGTTATACTGATTTTTATGGTTACATTTAAATAGGTTTTAATGCTAATTTATATCTTAAATGCTATTTTATCAAATTTTTTGATAGAATTTTCTTACGAAAAACCTCATAAATTAATATCTTATGCATATTTTATTTTCAAATCAGGCATAAAAATTTCTCAAGATGTTATACAGTTTCTGAACAAAAGAATAAGTATTCTATTCATTTAGAAATGTTTTATAGTTGTTTTAGGGCTTCACAACGTGAGAAAAATTGAGCATTCCGTGTTATTTATCATTCGAACCCCAATATTCAAAGAATGGATAGAAATACAATTTATTTTCTAATTCAGGAACCAGACCCGGATGGGGTGGATAGGGGTGTGCCAGATCAGGTGTTTGTCGTCCACGTCATCTGATCGCGGTTCAAAATTACGAGGTCCATCCCAAAATAGCCCTAGTGTTGCTTTACAACGGAACGTTAACATAACAATACAAAACTCAGGAAGTAGACAATGTATTTCTTAAATTAGCTACAATATTTTATGCTAATGATTTGATAAATCTCTAAACTAGAAGATATTTTTCTTCGTCTCTTTTTAACCAAAAAAAAAGCCCTTTTGTTACATTTTTAAATACCCTTCTGCCATTTAACAGGTATACTTTGGTTTCATAGATGTGTTTTCAATCTTTCTAAATCAAATATTCAAAACTCTAAATATTCGCAAACGTTTTTCAAAAACTTCATCTCTAACGCATTCACATACCTTGTATACTGAAACTAAATTTTTAATATATTTAATAATTAAATTTTACAATTTCATCACAATTCTTCCTCTGAAATACTTTTAGAGTGATATTATCGAGTATGATAATTTTGCTGCATTGCAGTTCTCTCCTTTTGAATTTCAATAATTTGAATACTTCTTCCTTTGACAATTTCACAATGTCAAAGAGATCCTTTATTCCATAAAATGTTGGCCAATTTTAATGATGAAAGGAAAATTTGACAGTTGCACTGTTCATGTTAGTATTGCAAAATAACTTTGCTAAGCATGTTTTCTAGGAGTTCCATTAATAGAAAAAAAAATGTCCTTCTTGTAGAAGTAAGTTTAATTATTCTAATACAAACTAGTCTATTCAGAAAATTGGGCATAGACTAAATATGTGATGTGTATATAAAATAACCGGACAGATAGTCTAACACTTTAATTCTTGAGCCGGCCCAACCGGCCATGCAAATTCTATACAGGCCTTCCTGTTTCTATTTTAAGCAAGGAGTGTGGATTGTAAAGCGATGAGACGCTTAGTGATAGTTCGTTTTACATCCTGCACTCTGGTTCGAAAGAGAAATCAGCCCTCCAATAAAGAAACTGCACGGCCGATTGTGCCAGGTCAATAGTGAAAGGTTTAAAACATTTTATATTATATTTATGTTATTGTTATAACATCACCTTCAATTTGCCTCCTACATTTAACCCCCGGGGGGCACCTCGAAATGAGGATGTGATGCTTCCGGTATGTTGGTTGGATCTTGCCACCCTGAAGGGTACACAAAAAGGTGGGGGATCTGGCTGCCCCCATCGATGACGGGACATCTCTTCCTTTGGGAAGAGATGTACCGTTGCCGGTGATGGCCCTTAGGACTCAACCATAGTTCCCGCCAATGTTGCTGTTGCGGCTGCCCGGTCATTCAATATTTTTATCGGTGGGGTCGGAGAGTTAGAAATATAACTTGCCTCCTACGTTTTGATGCCATTTGAATCTTTTTATCGCTCACTTGACAATGGATAGTTACATTCACAAAGGATGTGACTGAATATGACTTTTATTCTATAAAAGGAGATCCTATTCTTTGTTGAAAATTCATGAAAGGTATTGAATTATGGAAAAAGCCGTTGTCATGAAAAAAAAACATAGACTTGTATACCTCCGTAGGAAGCCGTTTTCTGAGCATCCCTTCAAACAAAACAACGGGGGCACTAATATAATATTGTTACTTGACAATCAGCTCCTAAAGTAGCGAATAAAAGTGCAAAAGTTCTTAAAAATCTCAAAAGTTTGTCTGTCAAACCTGGTCAGCCAAGCAGTTCCCCTCTCAAATGATTTAAAGAAAACTGGTCATTATATCTTACATTTTTGATTGATTATTCTTTTCGTGGCTTTTAAATGAAGCTGGATTTGAAGAAGTACGAGTAAGTTTTGAAGAAAAAGCATTATGATCGAAGTTTTAAAATAGTTTAAGAAATAATACAATAACGCAGATAATATTAGTTAGACTTTTTTTCACTTTTGAATGGAATCTGAATTTTATGCCAGATGAATAGATGTTTAATGGACAGTAAGCAAATATTATAATTTTCTTAAGATTAATACTCTTCTATTAAATATAATATTAGTATTGGAAATGGAGATTCTTTAAAAGCTTAGTTTGATGTAACATACCTCTAAGAGTTTACAGTATTCTTTCGCGTTCGTTAAATAGATGGATTTTTTTTTTTTTGTCTCTTTTTGTTTTAGCCAAGACTCGCGAATAAATGGTAAATGCACATCTATAGAAGTCAAAAATATCTTAGAGTATCCAAATTGAATAGAACTTAAGGAAGAAAGAGCAGTTTAAGAGAAGAATATGAAGCAGTTAAGAAGATTCGGTTTAGATACAAATAAGAAATTAGCTTATCTTTTTGAACACGATTGGAAGAAAATCATGGAATTCTCCAACAACCAATAATATTACTTGGCTCAATTATCACTAAGCACAAATAGGAATACTAAATTTTGAATAAAACTAGAAGGGTAGATATAATTTATAGTCCCTTTTTTATGATATGCTATATCTTAACTCACTAGACCAACAATGTGATTTTTATCAAATTCGAACTGCTGGAAGCCATGTTTTCGTAAATCGGTGATAAAAATATTCAATGTTTAAAATAAGCACGATTTTTCAATTTAATGATACTACAGACAATTTTCAATATAAAGCAGATACACTACAGTAATTGCTGTTAAGAAGTTATCTATATTTTTTACTTGATTTCAATTTTGACTGACAGTATTTTCGGTTATCCATAAGGGTTGATTTAAATGTTAAAATGACATTTAAATCTGTTACAGTTCTCCCCCAGAATTTCCAGGGATGTGCCCCTTAAACTGTCCCGTGTTTTGCGTTTAGCTACTTAAAAGAATACGAAAGATATAAAAATAATTGAGTAACGTTAGATTTCTGCATTTTAACCGATGGGCTCTAAATTTAATGCAGATGCACAATTATTCGGACCATTCCATTATTAAAAATCGTTATTCGTGTTTACAGAGATACGTTGAGACATGATATCGCACATAATACCAATTTTTTTAAAACTCAATGAGGTAGGTCCAAAACGTAAAGATACATAAAATCCTTGAAATCAATACTTTTTTAATTTAAATATTTTCTTTTTGTTCTCTTACCATGCGAGGAAATAAAGTTAATTTTAGTATTCGAATCATTTGTTCTGAAACAGCTTATCCTAATTTCACCCATTTCCATCCCAAAATTTCCATAACTGTAACCGACAAATAAACGACTTTTCCATATTTGCAGACTATTTAGCTTTTGTAGGCAATTAACTACAACATGTAAGAGAAAAATAAGTATTAATTTTCAAATTTAATGATATAAAAGTCTATTTTTCTACATCAAGCAGATGTACAACAGAAATTTCTGTTAAGAAGTTGTCTATAATTTTCATCTGATTTCAAAATACAGTATTTTTTCTAACAGTGCTTTTTGGAACTGTCGAAAAGTGTTGATTTAAATTCTAAAAGAAAATTTAAACCAATTGCAATTCTCCTCCGGAATTTTCCACAACGTACCCGTGGTACTATACCGTGATTTGTGTTTAGTTACTTCAGAAAATACAAAAGATAGAAAAAGAAACGAGTGACATTTTTTATTTCTTCTATTTCTCTCCAAATATGATGCAGATACACATTTATTCCAAACATTCTATTATTGAGTAATCGTTTATAGTCAGAGATACAGACAAACATAATACCACATTGTTGAGATTCAAAGAGGTAAGCCAAAACGTAAAGATATATAAAATTCTTGAGATCAATGGATTTTTATGATTCCACAATTTTCTCTTAGTTCACTCACCATGCTCAAAAATAAGAAAGTTCGTTTTAGAATTCGAATCTTTTGTTCTGAAAACAGCCATCTACAGCTCACCCTAATCCTACCCATTTCTATCTCAGACAGCGTCCCAACAAAACGCCCATAACTTGAACCGACAAATAAACGACTTTTCTATGTTCGCAGACTATTTAGCTTTTGCAGGCAATTAACTATTCGATTCACTTCTAGGCATTGGCAGTCCCATTCCAACCGTGTCGCCATTGTGCCCTTGCTAAAATCATTATTTCACGCACCGCTTTCAAAGGCCCAGATTTACTGACAGGGCGCACAAATAATTGCCACCCCCTCCCAGCCACTGAAATTCGGAAAGTACGAATGTATAATTCGATGGGAGGGGGACGGAAGATTCTCTTGTTCTCGCCACTCTTTCTGACTCATTGATGGATTTAGAGATTCATGCATAAATTCCTAAAAAAGAGATAAATTCGTTTGGGGACAAGTAGATGTCCTTGATGGATATGGTGTTTAAATATGGAGGACATAATTTATCTTTTTCACTGTAGGAGCGTCAAAAGAAAAGCCAGTGACGTACTCCACTTGAAGATTTTATGCAGTTCCAAGCTCTATATATCGCATTTGATTGTTTTTGAAAGATGTTATATGTATAGAAATTTCGATTCACAGGAATAAATATTAATTATGATAAAAATATGCGTTATTAATTGTCTTTTGGTAAAGAAAATTTAAAAAATAAAACCATGAAAAGAATGTATTTTAAAAAATTCATAATTAATTACCCATATAATTTGTAGATTTGCTTACCATGAACTAAAACTGTATGTTCATTTTTTTAACATCTGAAAATAGTATATATTAACAAATATTTGGAAAAGTTGTATGTAGTAGAGTAATATCTTTCATGATAAAACTTTGTAATATATCGAACATAATCCATAATCCATTTTAAAACGATACTTTTTTGGCAAATGATTTAATCATAGATTTTATATGCAGCTACAACAGATGCGAATGTTTCATACTAAATATTATTTATTATCTGATACAACAGATGCGAATGTTTCATACTAAATATTTTTTATAATCTGATACAACAGATGCGAATGTTTCATACTAAATATTATTTGTTATCTGATACGACAGATGCGAATGTTTCATACTAAATATTATTTATTCTATGATACAACAGATGCGAATGTCTCATACCAAATATTATTTATATCTGATACAACAGATGCGAATGTCTCATACCAAATATTATTTATCTCTGATACAACAGATGCGAATGTTTCATACCAAATATTATTTATCTCGGATTTATTGTACTTTTGAGATATTATGTACATATACATGCGAGGAAAAATCAAAAATACCCTACATATTGTCTGAATCCATTCATTTTATTTCGATAATTATGTTTTGCTCATCACATTTGGCGACATTTTGGATATCAATTGTTGTCTCAATTCATGCATTTCCTTTTGTCATTCATATTTTGCGCATTGTATTTCACGCCCATTAGGATATCTAGCATTCCTTCATTCATTCCTTTTCGACATTCATATTTCGCACATCACGTTTGATGCCTAATAGGAAATCAGGTATTGTATTAATTCATTTATTTACTTTCGACATAACTGCTCTGCCTGCATTGCAATTATGCATTGCTTTATTAAAACCCCAACCAAATTAATTGTATTTTGATTATGAGGAATATTTTTTTTTATTTCTTCACTCACCTGTGAACCTACAGATATCTACACAATAATCAGATTAATTCCAAATCTTTCTCACCGATTTCTATGCTATACAATCCGTATAACGAGTATTGTCTGAATTCATTTATTTGAATTCTGAATTTATGTATTGCTCATTACTTCTGGGGATATTCGGTATATCAAATATTACCACAGTTCATGCGATTCCTTTCATCATTCATAATTTTGGCATTACATGTGGAGGCCATTAGAATATCAAGAATTCCTTCAATTCACTCTTTTCCTTTCGACATAACTGTCATGCATGCATTAAAATTGTACATTCTTTTATTATTACGTTTTCATTACGAGTGCTATTCTCTATTTCTTTACTCACCTGTGAACTTTAAACCAATACAATATTCAGATTAATTCGAAATCTTTCTCACCGATTTCTTTACTATACATTTCTCATACAATGAATCTTCTGTACGCTTTTAGAAAAAAAATTAGAAAGAGAATTATGAGTTTAAAAAAAAGGGGGGGATTTTACAAAACTTTGCCTCAAGTTCGTTGAGCCAAAGAAACCTCCTCATGAGAACTGATACAAAACTTCTTTATGCTCCGAATTAAGCTAATTCTGGGTCCACTAATTAACCAGCTTTCGTTATAACAAGCTTACACAAAAGAGGGGAATTCAATGCCAGATATTCCCTCTGCTTCATTCATTGGCTTTCTAAGTTCCTATGCCTGGACAGATAAGAATGGATGAGGGAGTACAAATAAAGAGCAACGAATTTTTTCACAACAAAAAAGTTCCAAGAAGTGGGGCTTAAACTCCTCCGGGGCGTGAAATTAGTGAACTAAAAGGAAATATTCTTTGTTATTAAGCGGTATTTGGATTTATGGAGCAGTGAAACAAGATGTCTTGAATGCTTCCTTATTTTTTTTCTTCCTTAGATTCCGATTTTTACCTTATTGTTAATTGCACCACAAATTTTAATTCTGAATAAAAGAGATGAATTTTTTCCCTAGACGAGGAAAAGGGTCCATATTAAATTACTGTCGTTATCTTTCGAGTACTTTTGGAAATTGTTCTTGATGTGCATCCGGTGTATATATTTCCACGTGGGATATTGAAATTTTATCAGCGCAAGTAACTGGATTGGCAATTGTTGAAGGAGTGATTGTTATTATTTTTTGAATGAAAGAGTTTCAATTAACAAATGCGTGAATGCAACAGAATCAAATTCTATAAAACTTGGTTTTAGAATACATTTAATTAATTTATTAAATAATTATTTTTTCATTTTTATTATTTACTTTTTGCATACCAATGTATATTATAGCATCTTGAAATCGATGAGTGTTTGTTTGTTTTGTTCAAAATTCACCCCGAGGTGGCACAATTCATTTAAATTAAAAGTTAATTTGATCAATGAATTGAATGCCAGTTCAATTCAGAAATTATAAATGAATAGAGGAGTTTTACCAAACATACATAAGGGCACATCCTTGTATATTTTTAGTGTATCCAAATGAAAACTGGTAATAAAATTACATTTTTACGACCTTGAAGCAAGTGGATTTAAAATGTGTAAAATAATTAATTAATTTCTTTACTGAAAAATAAATTCCGGATTAATGAATAATCGGTATTACTAGGGATTAGATGGATTATTTAAAAATATAGCGAAAATCAGATATGCCCATGAATATTATTTTAAAATTCTCTCTTTTGATAGAAATATTATATTTATTCTTTTTCACATTATTATTTCTTTCATTTATGTTTCTGTATAAACTTTATAAATTTTCACGTCGTTACTTTCATAACGTCCAACTTCATCATCATGACTACAGTCTTCAACTTCATCTTCATCAACATCATGACCACCGTCTCTATCTGTGTCAACGTCAACATCAGCACCTTGTACATATGTGTCATCATCAATATGACTATCTTGTGCATATGTGTCATCATCAATATGACTATCTTGTACATATGTGTCATCATCAATATGACTATCTTGTACATATGTGTCATCATCAATATGACTATCTTGTACATATGTGTCATCATCAATATGACTATCTTGTACATATGTGTCATCATCAATATGACTATCTTGTACATATGTGTCATCATCAATATGACTATCTTGTACATATGTGTCATCATCAATATGACTATCTTGTACATATGTGTCATCATCAATATGACTATCTTGTACATATGTGTCATCATCAATATGACTATCTTGTATATATGTGTCATCATCAATATGACTATCTTGTGCATATGTGTCATCATCAATATGACTATCTTGTACATATGTGTCATCATCAATATAACTATCTTGTACATATGTATCATCATCAATATGACTATCTTGTACATGTGTCATCATCAATATGACTATCTTGTACATATATGTCATCATCAATATGACTATCTTGTACATATGTGTCATCATCAATATGACTATCTTGTACATGTGTCATCAACATGACCGAATTTATATATATGTCATCATCAACATGACCATCCTTATATATATATATAATCATCAACATGATCACCCTTATATATGTGTCATTCTCCTCAATAGTTCGAAATCAAAAACGAACCTCTTCACCATCCTCATCATCAAGTTCTACCCGCGTTTTTTCTATGGGTTGTATCTTCTGTGATAGCTTTAAATTCCAACAACTTTAGCTTTAAATTCCTCACTTCCCTTTGTTTCTTATTCAATATGCTTACAATAGATTGTAATACAATTAACTTATGTTCAATAATTTTAATATTTTTGCTGGATTCGAAAACTTTACGGCATCTTCAGTTTTGTTAAAGTTCTAAAATCATTATTATTCAAATTTTTACTTCTGACCTTTTACATAATTTTTTTTTAATATTGCGTTTTATTCGCTTGAGATGGGCAGATAGCGAGTCACCTGATCCATGTTATTTGAGGTTTGCTTTGCCAGTATTGTTTAAAATACTTAATGAAAATTATTATTACGTCATAATAAGTATTTATTTTGATTGCATTTAATGGAAAGAAAAAGTTAATCTTTAATTAACACCAAATTAACAGCAAATGAGTTTAAAGCAATATTATTTGTCGATTCGATTTTTAAACGCACAGTCTGTGGCAACACTGATGAATAACTTTCCGGTTCGTTTACCTTTTTGGAATTGCGAAATTTTATCATTTCCTCTTTTAAAATCGTCTGCATATCCAAGCAAAACACTTATTGCCCTTGCATTGTTTTTTAAATAGTAATGGGACTTCCAAAGATGTCAGATGAATAAAAAAAGCAAAAAAGGCAGAGCAATGATCTGGCAGTTTGGAAAGGAAGGCTGATCGTGACTCTGCTAAACTGGCGGCAAAATGTGAACATATTTAAATATTGGAGATATAAGCGGTAGAATATTCTCATTGTGGAACTTTGAGTTTGAATCGGAATTTGGCTGATCGACAAACGTATATTTGTCATCATAGAAAGATTAAGCTTCCTGCATCGAACGAATGACCAGTGGAGGTTAATAACTTACTAACCGGAACTGACAAATATCCCTACAGTATTGGACAACATAGCGGTTGGAGAGCAAAAAACGGGCAATGTATGAACAATCCTAGTTTTTATTTGTAATAATGTATTATTATTAAAGATTTTATATAAAATTATAATAAGAGATAAATAGCACTTCGTTTCTCTTAATTTCCCTGTTATACTTGCAGTAACATTTAGCTATTACATGATTTGGAAATTATCCCACATTATTAATTTCACACTGTTAAAAAATCTTCAATCACAAACAAAAAAAAGGTTATTTATCATTAAAATACAAAAATATCAATAATTAAGTAGATAAGTAAACAAGGAATTTTGTAAGAACGAAAAAAAAAAAAAAACTCATCAGCAATTGCACTTATATGTATATGTACAAGTATAAAATTTAATGCTTTTTCAATCTAATTTAAATCTTAAACAATTTCCTAATTTTTATCCCAATTTAGTTTATATTAACTTCATCCTAAATGGTCTCTCGTTTCCAGATCCAATTACATTTTTTTATTGAATTCACTTCACACACGCTCTCTATAAAACAGCTTATTTCAACACTTTCTCGCGCTCTGAGTGAAAGGATAAAACTCAGTGATGATTACAACATACTTTTAAAGGTACTTAAATTTCCCTTTCCTAAGAATACCAATGTCAAAGAATATATATATATATATATATATATATATATATATATATATATATATATATATATATATATATATATATATATATATATAGGTGGTTTTATCAAAATAATGGAACCCGTGAATAAAAATGACATTTTTGAATGCATTTCGTAGGCATTAAAATATAATAATTGCCACGTTTTTTTTAAAAAATTGCAATGCATATAGTCTGGTAGTATATGTTAGCTTTATTGAAGTTCTCTAATTCTCCGACTTTTTTCAAAAGCATAAAATGTCGGAACTCTCGGATTTTCAAAGAGGCAAATTGTAGGAGCCCGCCTAACTGGAGCAAATGTGACCGAAATATCTCAACTTTTAGGCGTTTCTAGAAGTACGATGTTTAAAGTCATGGCAGCATACACCCAGCGCGGCAAGACAAGCTCGGCAAAGCAAAATAGTGGGAGGAAAGAGAAGTTCAGTGAAAGAGACCGACTGGTGTTGAAGCGAACAACTGCAGCAAAAGTGACCGCAGAGCTCAATGCCCATTTGGATTATCCTTATCAGTGATTACAGTTATAAAGCACCTTCATAAACAGAGCATTTATGGAAGAGCATCAATTCCTAAGCCACTTGCCACAGATGTTAATGGTAAGCTTCACCTATACAGGTGTCACACTCACAAAACCTGATCGATTCATAAGTGGAAGAAAGTAATATGGTCTGACGAATCGTATTTCCCTACTATTCCCTACAACAGAACGGGTGCACGTTAGGAGGAGACCTGCACAAGCGTATAATCGTGATTATCTCCTTCCAACTGTCAAGCATAGAGGTGGATCTGTCATGATATGGGCAGCCATGTCGTGGTTTTCTGCCGGACCAATTGTAACCCTGAAAGGAAGGATCACTGGGGAGAAGTATAGATAAATTTTAGCTGACCACGTCCATCCTATGACGCAAATTTTGTATTCTGCAAGAGATTGAATTTTCCAGTATGATAATACACCTATTCATGAGGCGAGACTTGTCCAGTCATGGTTTGATGAACACGAGGATGAAGTTAAACATCTGTCTTGCCCCGCACAATCACTTGATCTCAATATAATTGGACCGTTATGTTCCATTTTAGAGTGTTCAATACGTAATCGATGTCCTCTACCAGTATCTCTCCCAGAACTTTCACAATATTTCCAGAAAGAATAGTACAATATTCTTCTAAACATTATTCAACACTTGTATGAATCAATTCCTAGGGGAATCCAATCTATTATGTGCCAAAGATGGTCCTACACCACACTAATAAAATATTCTTTATAAATATAAGGTATTTCCGTTATTTTGATAATTAGCTGTATATATTTATGTATATGGCATTTTACATATCGGAAATTAAATTCAAAATATAACTTTTAATCTAATAGATTTTTATAATATACCTGATCTTTCTCTAAGTTTTTTTTTATGTCTTAGAGTTAAAGATTAAACAGATTTTAAAAGAATCATAAATGATTTTAAAACCTTCAAATGATACATAGTACGTATTTATTTTTCTTTTTTGATGTTTTTTTTTCTTTCTGAAAGAATTTTCCCCATCCCTACCAATTCACCTCATTAGTGATATCTTAGAACCATTCTTGCATAAGCACGGCACAGCAACAATTAATTATTTTCAGTTTACAGCGTAAACGTAATTATCCGCATAATTTGCTAAATAAGAAACACAAGCCACAAAGGCGGCCGCTTGCGAAGTTACATCTACTTCTCCGTGCAACATTGAAATTCCGCAGATGCACGTTATCTTTAATCCATTAATCAAAAGTGCGGGCCCCAGCGCCGACAAGGCCTCTGCTGTCTTGCCAGTAACTCATCGATGGTACAATGGAATGTCTTCCCTCGTTAATTTCCCTTCACTTCGTCCTCAAGACAGCACAGACAGAGGCACATAATCTTTATGCCGTGATTGATCCTTCCAGATTGCTCGCATCTATTCCTCCAGAGCCATTGTCCTACACTAATGATGCTTGGTATACTTGTGCTCACCCTGCTTGCAAAGATCCTGAACTTGCATTCAGGTAAATATATATATATTCAGAAACATCTGAAGTTGATAAAACAAGTAAAAATATGTTTTTCAAAAACATTTAGTCTTTGAAATCAAAAATCGATATTTTGTAAAATAAACTCCATAGCTGGAACGAAAGAAAATGATTGAAATGAATCTACATTCAGATAAATATGTATATTCAGAGACATCTGAAGTTGTAAAACAAGTACAAATATGTTTTTCAAAAACATTTAGTCTTTGAACTCAAAAATAAACATTTTGTGAAATATACTCCATAGCTGGAACGAAAGAAAATAATTGAAATGAATCTACATTCAGATAAATATGTATATTCAGAGACATCTGAAGTTGTAAAACAAGTACAAATATGTTTTTCAAAAACATTTATTCTTTGAAATCAAAAATAGACATTTTGTGAAATATACTCCATAGCTGGAACGAATGAAAATGATTGAAATGAATCTACATTCAGGTATATATATATATATATATATATATATATATATATATATATATATATATATATATATATATATATATATATTCAGAGACATCTGAAGTTGATAATACGCTTTTCAAAAACATTTAGTTTCAAAAATCAAGAATCGATATTTTGTGAAATGAAACTTCATAATTAAAAAGAAAGAAAAAAATTAAAATAAACGCATTCAGGTAAATGCGTATATTCAGAGTCATCTGAAAGCATATGCAAGTACAAATATGCTTTTCAAAACATTTAGTTTCAGAAATAAGGAATCTATATTTTTTGAAATAAAACTCCATAATTAAAACAAAGGAAAATAGTTGAAATGAACATTGCATTCAGGTAAATATATATATTCAGAGATATCTGAATTTCAGAAAACAAGACAAATATTTTTAAGTCCATCTTTATTACAAATATTTTTTTCAAAAATATTTAGTTTCATAAATCAAGAATGAATATATTGTAAAATAAAACTCCGTAATTCAAACGAAAGAAATAGTTGATATGACCATTGAATTAACGAAAATATGTATATTCAGAGACATCTGAAGTTTATAATACAAGTACAAATATGTTTTTCAAAAACATTTAGTTTCAGAAAACTATAATCAAACTTGTAACTGAAGTTGATAAAACTCCATAATTAACACGAAAGAAAATAGATAAAATGAACATTGAATTCAGGTAAATCTGTATATTGAGAGTTTGGTTATATTAACGTCCCGTTTGAAGCAACACTAGGACTATTTTGGGACCTGTATATTGAGAGGTATCTGAAGTTGTTAATACAAGTATAAATATGTTTTCCAAAAAAAATTTATTTTCAGAAATCAAGAATCGATATTTTATGAAATAAAACTCTATAGTTAAAACTGAAGAAAATAATTGAAATTATCTTGGACAATGAAATGGGATTACACTTTTTTTTTTGGTTCAAAGTATGAAATTTTCTGTATTTAATATTCATATTATTTGGTTATTATTTAAATTGTAACTAAATAATTCATTATTGAATAAAAATGTCGCTAAGATATGGATACACGAAATTGTATGTAGGTGACAACTGGAACTGCTAGGGAAATATAGGATTTGGGATGTGAGATAATAATTTAATATCAAAATAAAATAATTGGACAGCAAATATAACTAACCTACACAATTGTTTTACATCAAGAAAATGTTTTGTAAAATTTAATGTACGACATTCTGACATAACAAAAACTATTTCGTGTAAGCGAATATTCTACCACAATCGGATCTCTGTCAAGCATTTTTGTGCTTATTGTACAGAATTGGACTGTTTCGCTACTCAAATTAGCCCAGAGTGGTACAGGGGTACAGAGTTGTACAATAAAGTAATAATTCCCTATTTATTATCAGTATCATTTGTCATAAACATGTCTTTAGATATATAAACCATAACACAGTAAGTTTATAAATCCAGGATTCAAATTGCTTTTTAATAGTCAAATATTAATTTTCAATTGAATTTAGCAGAAATGGATCTATAAAATAGTAAATTGAACATATGTATGTTTACCTGCATATCTGTTATATCTATTGCTTAGTTTATATTGCAATTATTAACTAATTTTTCGTTAATTAAACTGCAAAGCATTAATTATCGGAACATTTTTTTTTTTTTGCGACAAACTTGTTTTCGGTATGGAATAATTCAGTGGCTCCCAAAATAAGAGCCTCGCGTCCTAAGGAATTAAGTCTTCCTCGCAAGGGCAGCGTGGAATATAATTTTCAATACTTTAAATACATTTTTTTTATCGTACTTCTGAGGCCCCGACATTTTTTGTGAACATACTAAAGCCACATGGGTTGAGAATATATATCAGTACTGAAGCCACATGGATTAAGAATCTATATTAAAAAAGATAATGGATTCAAGATCCACGCAGTGCTTTTACTATAACTGAATTCATTGCCGCAAAAAATGATAATATTATTGAGTGGTCTTGTAACAATTCAAGGAATAAAAATAAGTTAAATTAAAATTAACTTTGATTGGCAGTAAAAGATGAATGTCTATTACTAAATATTAAATCTTATTTTAATTCCATTTATTTATTGCAACTTATAAGTGTGAAGCCGCGGCGTTTTCAGCATTTCTTATCAAACTGTATAGACTACAGCAACTTACTCATATGAGAAAATACATAGTTATCAATAATCTCAATGATTCCTTACTCATTTAAATATGTGCAATAGATTTTTTATATTTAAACTTAAATATTCGTTTTTTATTTTTGTCAAAGATTCAAAAAAAATATTGACAGTTTTATCAAAATTGTTATTTAGTGACTGTAAATATTGCAGATAAATTTTAGAAGTAATAATTTTGTTTACAATAACACATTTAGAGAGATACTAAAGGTAAGGAAAAATCTGCAAAAGCATTGGAAGTAAGCATTTCATATCCTTCTTTATCCGTTTACACAGAATCAGTGAAGCACGGTCAGAAGTTGCGTGACGCAAATATTAGAACATCTTAATTTTCGGTTAATGCCTACATGGTAACAGCCAATAACAACTTGCATATAAGGAACTACTTTAGCTAAAGAGGAAGAAAAGGAGCATTGAACCAACAGGTCATATACTGGATACTTTGAAAATTGGTACGATTGGATTCACTAATCATGCCTGGAACCGAAAGATATGTTAACCACTGAAGTGGTTCATTATTATCTGACTAAAAATTGCATTTTGAAAAAAAAGTTAGAGGATCCAAAGACTTTCACTATAATTTAACATTTTGAACGAGTAAAACAAAATCCGGTTTAAAATAGAATAGAAGGGATTTTGTAAATTGGGACTGTATGTAGTCAGATAATGCTGACAAGGAATATACATAAAGTCATTCCATCACAGCGCAGTAACTCTCCTAGTGCGAAAGACAGTTTTACAGACATAACATTGGCTGTTGAATGGATGCTGAATTCAGGATTTCAGCTTTGAGGGTCATTAATTGTCCTGAAAGATAATGTTTTGGTAAGAAAAATGAAGGAACCTGAATGTTCAAGAATCTTGGCGATAGCTTCATCAGGAATAAATTACTAAATTATTCTTCTAGAGCATTCAATGTCCTGTCATTTTAGCTATAAACGAACGAAGATTAGCAGGTGAATTGAAATAATGGGTAATCGTTGAACTGACTCTCTCTCCTATGAGCTCTCTTTGAGCTCATTTTGCAATTTCAAGTATATGTTACCGGTTTGTTACTTGTGTGCTGCTGTTTATTGCATGTATTCTGCCTTTGTATTCTTCAGCTATGTTTTATTACTTGCCTATTCTGGTTTTCGTATAGAATAAAGGGTCATTATTTGTTATTAAGATTTTTGTACTTTTCATAGCATGGATGAGCTTTGGATTATTTTCCGTAACAAATTTGTCATGAAAATATATGATAACTCTTAGAAAAAATCATTGTATAAATCTTGAAATTCTTCGAAGAAATTAGCACATTTGAAAAAAATTTCAAATACGAAATAGGTTTAACATTTTCTTTATTTCTTTTAATGACTATTACAGTACAGTCTATGAAGCTTTATATGTACATCATAAATTATTCTATTCATGTAGGATAAAAAAAAAAAGTTATTTTTTATAACATGGAAAAAAATTGCCGGCGGAAAAAACACTTTATATGAAAAGAAAATTTGCTAGAAATATCAATCAGATTGAAAATTCATGGAATTTTTGATTTGATTGATAACACAAAAGAAGTATTTTTATTTTGAGGACAAAAGGTAATTTTTCCTAATGAGTAATTCATTTAAATCTAGGGTTCCTTATTTGTAATCGTGCCAACTAGTATTCTTGAAGTCTATTACCATTTCCATGAGTTTAATAAATGAAAACTATCACGGCATGCAAATGTAATTTAAATTTGAAATATAGACTAATATATATTTTTCCACTTTTCCTCACAAGTTATTCCATATGAAAAGGCAAATATTGTTAAATTACGACACTCTTCATGAATTAAATCGTTTTTTTTATGTTTAATTTTTTTTCATCTTAATGTTTAAAGCCATTTTCTTAGATAAAACTTTTTCTAAAATCCTTCATTACGTATCTTTTTATTTTTGTATACACATATGATGAAAAAAAGAATAAAACAATAAAGACTCAGTGCAAGTATTTAATCAAAATTCTGCATCATATAGAGGAATAGTTATATATTAATTAATATATTAGGAAAATTTTTAAAAGTTTAAAGGATTGCATCGAACAGAATATCTAAAAAATACTTTCACATTACTAAAATTAGCAGGGTAATATAACTCTGATTTTAATATCTAATATTAACAAGACAGAATGAAAATATCTACATATGTTTATAAAACATTTGATGAAAATAAATGGAGGATATGAACAGATTATTTAAATATAATGTTATTTATTTCCCTCTATCACTATCAATCCGTCGGGTTCGTTTACTTGTGTGTATTTAGTGGTTGTGTACGGTATGAAGATAACACAACACAATGATAAGTTCTTTCAGTAGACGAACACATAGCACGTTTAATGACACTACGATAGCACAAAGACGACAACTATATACAGCATAGAGAAGACAATTATCTTCAGCCGAGACGTGCACACAGCAGCACACAACTAGACTCTACTGCAGACAGTAGCGCACAGCTTAGTTCAGCACTAGCTTGACTCCGTCGCTGTTCTGCTAATCTCTGGAAGACGCGTTGTTTAACGTCGATTCCGACTACCACTACTCCGGCAGCTGCAGACTGCCTCCTTTGATATGTCTCAGGAGGCGGGGCTAGAAGCCTCCCAACCAATCAGGAACGTTCGAGGCGTATCTCGGTTCCCAATGGACGGAAAATTCTCGATGTTTCGGGTATAATCTATTTTGGCGCCAAAGTTGCCAAATTCGTCGCCAAGTCGCCAAATGGTCGCCAAGTTCTGGAACCTCCGACGCTACACCCGGATTCCGCCCAATACAGATGACTGTAAAACAGTCTTTCTAATGATGGGACCAACTAAGCTGGGAAGCAGCATCACAGATTCGTAACAGTATAATAAAAGAAGAATTAAAAAGTAACTTACGAAATTATAAAAATCAATGCATTTTCCCAAAGCATGAATACAAAAAAAATGATATTGTTCAGATTAAAAGGGTTGGATAAATAGATGTTCTATAGTTTTGTCTAAACTGCCTCTTTAACATATTCGCATACCTTAATACATGTAAACTTATATCAAAACAGCTCTTTCATGTATCAAAAAAGGAATGAAACTGCAGAAAATTTGAAATCAATTTCAGCACAGAAATAAGTCGAAAATCCATACCTATAAAAGTTCAATCAATTGTATAAAGAAAACCATTCCAATTAAAATTATTGAATAAATATATATTCTATAGTGTTGTCTAATATGCCTCTTAAACATATTTATATACCTTAATATATGAAAACTTATACAAAAATGGCTCTTTTTTGTACCAAACAGGTGATAAACTGCAGTAAAAAGTATAGTATATAAAAGTATATTTCAGTATATAAAAGAGCCAGAAACAATGCCTATACAACTTCAAATGATTGTATAAAAAAATCCTTTCTGATTAAAATTATTGAATAAATATATATTCTATAATTTTTTCGAAACCGCCTCTTTAACATATTTATATACCTTAATATGTGAAAAACTTATAACAAACATATCATTTTTGTACGAAAAAAAGACGATGAAAAGATGATGCAGTAAAAATTCAAAATGTATATTAACTTAGGAAAGAGCCCAGAAACAATGCCTATAAAAGAAAACCGTTCTGATTAAAATTATTGAATAAATATATGTTCTATAGTTTTGTCAAAACTGGTTCTTTAACATATCCATATACCTTAATATATAAAAACCTCATACCAAAACGTCTCTTTTTTGTATATTTTGATGTATGGGTTAATTGTCGTAAAAATTCCAAAAGTATTTCAGCCAGAAAACAGTCCAGATACAATGCCTACAAAATTTCCTTCGGTTTCTAACGCCTTCCACAAGCCAATTCACTGGAACAAAGATGGAACACTGGTTGTTCCATTAAGATCCTAAAATACTACACGGCCCGGAGCATCGCGTCCGAACCATGAACTGGGGTCTCTGAAATCAAAAGCAATATCTCCTCATTACTACTAAAAGACAAATTCCGTCCTATAGTAAGCGAACGCTCGCCAACAAGAAAGAAGCGTCAGTCGAGGAGGTTGTAGGAATGGCCTCATGAAGATGGATCGGGGACTGGACTTCTTGGAGTTTGCTGGTGGGCAATGGATAATTAAAATAAAGCTTTCCGCGGTCGCTTGTATTGTTCATTTATCATTCGACGGAGCGAAACAGCATCATTATGCAGGAGAATTAACAATGCTCCAGGTCAAAGTTGGCTAGAGGGTGCATTCCGTTGCGTTTGGACACGAGGTGGAGATTTTCTGATATTTTCCAGACTGGTGTCTAGCGGTCAATTAAAGTGGTATTACATTATTGGATTGAAATATTTATAGCGAAATTTAATTTATGTCAAAATAAAAGAAACGGCCTTGTTTGATGATAAAATGATTGTTTTCTCAACTGAAAGGTAATAATATGTTTAAAGACTAGTTAATTTATAATTAGTTTAAAAATAATTAATTTCAAAATTAACCAGGCATATTGCCATTACGGTTTTCGAATAAAACTTATCCTATACTATATATCAATAGACATAATTAGCTAGATTAATAGATCTAGAAGATATAATTAGAACAAACTAACTAATATCAAAATAAAAAAAAATGATATTGCATACGATTCTTTTCCTAATCGAAAGGTAAAAATATACTAAAAGGCAAATTATTGTTAGTTAATAATTAATTTGAAAATATTTAATTCCAATATTAACCAGGAATATTACCTGTAATGTTTTCAGATGAGATTTAATAGCTAAAAATGGCAACTTAATACAACAAACATTATCATGATTTTGCCAGCAAAGCTATCGAAGAAACTTTTTAAAAAACTCAGAGAAAAAAATATTCATTAGACCAAATTTAATTCACAGATCTTTTCATAATCGAGACTGGCTGTAATAAAATGATGTTTAGTGAACTCAGTTTTAAACATTCTATAATTTTCTAATTTTCATCTAATAACTTATATATATATATATATATATATATAATGGATTTCGAATCTTGTTGGCTATATAATCTGTAACATATTCTGTTTTAAGTAGAGTGCAGGTTCGAAGACACAGACTGGACTTTGTATTTTTAATTTCGTTTTATTCTCTCTCTAATATCCATCTCGGGAAAGCAATTTATTTACAAGACGCAGCGCAGCACAAAAGCAGAAGTAAGAAGGAAAGGCAAAAAAAGGGACGAACAAATGATCACTAGTCTTATATAACATAGGATTTCCGGCCATGCGCCAATTCACGTGGGGACCTTTGACACCTTTTCAAGGGTACCGAAGTATCACTTTCATATGAAACGTTCTGATGACGCATTATTTTTTACAGAGGAATTAATTAAACCGAAAGTGGAATGGATCAAGAAATGGAATTGGATCAAGAATTTTACTATGGTCTAAATTAAGAGTTTAAAATTATATATATATATATATATATATATATATAAAATGATGGATATTTTGTTTTACTGATAATACCATTGAAAGAATAAATATATATTCCAAATAAATTATTTTCCTCTGTAGAGCATTCATTTTTTTAAAAATATAGTTAAATATATGAATAGTTGCAAGTGATGCCTAATCGATAGAATTAAATATACATTTTTTAAACAATAGAAATATAACATTTACATTCACATTCAATATACTGCAAGAGTTATGTCAAAATAAATTTTGTCATAAAATGACATGAAGGGCCCGCAGTTAATAATATAGTAAAAATCAATTTTTCTTTCTTTATAAAAACAAATGCGAGAAACAATGTCATTACTTAGTAATAAAATGTAGCATTATTGTATTTTGAAATCTTGCCATAAATAATTCATCAAGAAATGGCTGTCAAAATAAATTGCTATGCAAATAACAACGGAAATATATACAATTCATCACTTTCAAATCTACAGAAAATCAATAATTATAGAAGTATATTCATCTCACGAGATTTTAAATAACTGTTAATATTTTGAATAATGAATGAATGTAATAAGAAATGAAATATGATAAACATTCAAACGCATTATAACATAATAATTGCATTATTATGTTTGAATTAATTTCGTGGCTCATTAATTAATCATAATTAAATAACGATTTACATAATATATCATAACATTTTTTCCTTTAAAGATTCAAGAATTATTTCTCAACGCAATAACACTTATCCGAAATGTCAGTTATTTAAATAATTAATGAAATACATTAGATGATAACAGATGATTATCGTGAAATGGTGATAATATGAAGAAAGGGTACGTTATGATTACGCTTAAATATTCATAAGTTTTATTTGTATGAAATCAGAATAATCTGAATAGTAAATCTTTTGGAAATTATATGATTATACAAAATAATCGCCGACAGGAGTTCGTACAAATCAATTAGCAGTAAAAGTAAAAAAGATAAATATTTGTTTAAATATGTATGATATGCGCAATGTAAAAGGTGAGATGTAGATCGGCTATTTTGTTTCCAATTTATTTCTTTGTTTCAAATTTTTTATACTTTCTCCAAAAAGAAGTAAGTAGTTGAAAATTGTGAAAATTACAAGTTTGGTTTGGTTAGATTAACGTCCTGTTTGAAGCAACACTAGGGCTATTTTGGGACGGACCTCGTCATTTTGAACCGCGGTTAGATGACGAGGATGACACTTAAGCTGGCACCCCCCTCTCCACACCACACCACACCACACCAGCGGGAGGACGTTTGGTGATGGATTTAACGTGCAACAGACCCCCTTACGCGACGGTTCTTCGGTGGAATCGGGTCACGAACCTGAAACCCTCCTGTTCCGAAGCCGAGACCTTACCACCAGGCCACCGCGGCCCGTGAAAATTACAAGAGTCTACAAGAAGATAAAATTGATTGTATTCTTTTTTTCCTCCCTTTTTTTCTTATTTTCCTCATGCGAAAGACGAAAATTTTATCTAAAGTCGTTATAAATGTAAATAGATTATTCCATCAGTGGAAAAGAATTAAAAAAAACTTTCTCTTTAATAAATACACTTCTTTGTTAGTAAATACATGCCACTGACGAACAATAGACAAGAAAAAGTCTATTAGAATGCGATCTTTGGCCATTCATTTCTGGCAATTAATACACAAATGACAAAAAAAACCAAATGTTTATTTTTGGATACCTTTTCTACGATTGATTTTCCAAGTAAATCAAAATTCCACACAGACACAACTGAAGTCACAAAATTACACACTAAATTTCGTTTATTTAAGTCATCGCGTTTTTTTTGAAGCATCGTGTTAAGTCGCATTTGCATGTTTATGAAAGTACAGATCGACAGGCTGTTAACCCTTTGAGACATGTTCTAAATTTGATGTGAATTTAATCTTTAAATGTTTAATCTTTCACCAAATTTCATTTAACTAGCTCCGTCTCTTTTAGAATTATCGAAGTCACTTGCATTTGAACAGCCATACAGATAGACATCTTCTAAATGGGGCTAGTTCACTATTTCTTAGAAACGAACAATTCGGATTGAAAGACCATATACTACTTCATTCATCTAGTTCAAAGTATTTGAGTCATTCTCAGAGACAGACAAGCATAATTCCAAAAATTGTTTTCCGAACTCACATTTTTCTGAAACGTGGAAATTCGTCAAAATCTAGAGTTTATATTTTTGAACATTTCAATGCTTTCTTTTCGTTGTGTGTGTTGTGACTTATGGCACTTTACAAGCATCTGTAAGCGATTTAAGCTTAGTGAGCGTCTCTTGTTTTTTCGTCTCTTAGTCTGCACTAGTTTCGTCTGAACTAGTTGTTTTGCCAACTAGGGCAAGAGTGCGACTTAGCTACACACGCGTCACAACCCTTTTTTACGGGGCGGACTTCATTCTTGTATTTCAATCACTCATCCACAGATCGTAATTTAAACCTGAATCAGAGAGCGATCACCTCCGAACCAGTACCCCCAGTGGCATTACTCTCGACTTCGGGACCACCACAGATTTATGCGGGCGCCAGTAACCACATACACGGAGAGTCTTTGGCCGGTGAGTTTCGAACTCACAACCTAAGGGAGGCGAGTCCAACGTCCTACCAACCAGGCTATTGTGGCCTCTTTCCTTTTCGTACGCTTCGTATACGAGAAAGTAAAAAAAAGTATGGAATTAAATTTTCCACAAAAACCTAAAATCTGACCATAATGAAATATTTTTTCACATTGTATATACTCACACCCTGTTTAAAATCCAAGGAAAGCTGAATGCCTTTCTTCATAACACCATTAAACAGGAAACAGTGATCGGAATCGTGAAGACTGCAACCGAGATATGTATCTTCATCAGAATAAAGTTAACTCGATCCCACAATATTATTTTACTCACCAAAAAAAAAAGGAAATCTACTAAATTATTTGGCAATTTCTTATACATATGCTCCTGTTTAAGTGTTCATTTTATTATTGCTTCTTGAAAAGCGTTTCACTTTCTGAACAATCACATTCAAATTCTAAAAAAAGTTCATTTTGACGATTATCAGTTATTAACTTACTTAAATAAAAATTCAATAACAAATTGTTAGTAAAACCCTATTTACTTTCCGGTAATATTTCAAGGAAGTTATATAAATAAGTTCATTGTAATGCAAAGAATTGATTTTACAATGTATCGTCATGTTCGCTTATTTTCTAGCACTTATCAAATATTTCTCAATTACCTTCAATTTATCATTAATATAATGTCACAGCATTTCTTAATAATCCAATTTATTTTGGTTAATTGCAATCTAAAATTAAAAAGTTTTATAAAATATCGTGTTTTTCCGAGTTATTTTATTAATTAACAATGTCTATACTCTCCACAACTTTTTAAAACCCTTAAGAAATGCGCGAACCTGCTGTTAAGTTTTGTAGGGCAATCCTCGTTTAAAAATCGTTGTAGACTTTTATTTATTAAAATTAATTCTTTAATTAATTAATAATGTTACAGCATTTCTTAATAATCCAATTTATTTTGGTTAATTGCAATCTAAAATTAAAAAGTTTTATAAAATATCGTGTTTTTCCGAGTTATTTTATTAATTAACAATGTCTATACTCTCCACAACTTTTTAAAACCCTTAAGAAATGCGCGAACCTGCTGTTAAGTTTTGTAGGGCAATCCTCGTTTAAAAATCGTTGTAGACTTTTATTTATTAAAATTAATTCTTTAATTAATTAATAATGTTACAGCATTTCTTAATAATCCAATTTATTTTGCTTAATTGCAATCTAAAATTAAAAAGTTTTATAAAATATCGTGTTTTTCCGAGTTATTTTATTAATTAACAATGTCTATACTCTCCACAACTTTTTAAAACCCTTAAGAAATGCGCGAACCTGCTGTTAAGTTTTGTAGGGCAACCCTCATTTAAAAATCGTTGTAGACTTTTATTTATTAAAATTAATTCTTTAATTAATTAATAATGTTACAGCATTTCTTAATAATCCAATTTATTTTGCTTAATTGCAATCTAAAATTAAAAAGTTTTATAAAATATCGTGTTTTTCCGAGTTATTTTATTAATTAACAATGTCTATACTCTCCACAACTTTTTAAAACCCTTAAGAAATGCGCGAACCTGCTGTTAAGTTTTGTAGGGCAATCCTCGTTTAAAACTCGTTGTAGACTTTTATTTATTAAAATTAATTCTTTAATTAAATTATTGCTTTTAAAACATTCAAAACATTAAAATCTTTAATAGCTATTACTACTATTTTATCCTTTAACCCTTTCACTACTGCACCGGCCCAACAGGCCATATAAATTCTATCCTACAGTTTGGTTTCTGCCTCAAACATGGGGTGCAGTATGTAAAATGAGCTATCACTACGGATGTACTTGCTTTGCACCCTGCATCCCTCGTAGTAAACAGAAACCAAAGTGCAGGATAGAATTTACATGGCCGGTTGGGCCGGTGCAGTAGTGAAAAGATTAAGATTATCTCCTTCCCACCCCCTTTTTTTTTCTTATTACAAATTATTTGTTAAAACAGAAAAATTTTGCAAATAATATTAATTATATATTTATTAATATTTTTATTTTAAACATTGTAAATCCTTCATTTTTATACCTTCTCTTAATTCAAATTTATTGAATCAAATAAATCTGATGTCAACTAATGAATTAGCCAACTCTCACTGCATAAAAATTTTATCTGTTTAATTTTTTTTTTTGATATTTTTAGTTAATAAAAAATGTTAATCTTCTCCTAAACTGACTCCTAATTGACAGACTATATTATAATATTGACGCAATATATTATAATATAAACGTGCAGGCTAGTGTCATATTTGTTGTGCCAAATAGGTATTAACATTAAATAAAATCTTCTTACCTGACTTTTTGTTAATTTGCAGAAAGCAATAAAAAAAATATACTAAAACAAATAAAATAAATCATTTTATAATCATATCGGAAATTTTATTATTTTTTTTATTTTTAAACAAATAAAATCAAATTTAATTTATAAATAAATTTTACAAGGAAAATTTATTATATTTCTCATAGTGACATTTGAGATCTAAATTCAATTCAGAGACAAAAATTGTCTTTTTCAAAGATTTATGAAAAAGACAATAAAATTTCAATTTCATAAATCTTTGAAAAACAAGTACAAACTCACATGAATTATTTATATATTTGTTTCAAAAACATAAATGGGATCTTTATAAATAATTATAACTTTTTAAACACGCTATAAAATATTTTATTTTTAATACTAACGTCTCCATTCGGATTAATGGTAATACATGCATAATTAAAATCCCTCATTATTAACTAAGCTTTTAAATAAATAAAAAAAAATATTTTTATTTATTCTTTACAGTGACTAAAAGTAAATGATATTTTCTAAGATGTATGAGTAAATTCATTATTTGAACAAATATATATTTATTTTCTAAGAGATAGAATATATTTTATATTGAATATATGCCATTTTATGCAACAAAGATTGTAATTTAATTTTTTTTTCTTAACGGGAAATATAAAATAAAATGCATGATATATAATTTTAATGCCTTATTCTATTAAGAAATAGTTCTGAATAATGTGCATTTAATGTGAGATGTGATTTAAGCTTTTCTGTGTCTGTTGTATTGCGTCAGAGAGTTTTAATTTTATTAAAACAGAAATAGAGTTTTTATTTAAAACAGCATTTCCTTTTATGCCACGAATTTCGTAATGTAATTTTTTTCTTAACGGGAAATATAAAATGAAATGCATGACTTATAATTTTTAATGCATTATTCTGTTAAAGAACACTTTTTACTATGTGTATTTAATTTAGCTTTGTGATTTTAACTTTTTTTATATCTATTGTTATCATGTCAGAAAGTTTTACTTTTTAAAACAGAAAACGACTTTTTATTTTACCTAGAATTTACAAATGAATAAAATATTAAAATAATCTAAGTTTTCTTGAATTACCTAGACTGATAATTTACTAATACTGAAAAAACTTTTGTATTCATTTAATAGAAGTGTAATTCTTAGTTTCCCTTGAGAATTATTTTTAACAAATATCTCCTTCGCTGAGTTTGAACAAAAACCTCTCTATCTAAACAATTATGATGAAAAATTGATAATAAAATCAACTAATAATAATAATATGTGTATGTGCGTCTTACATTTTACAGAGCAGAACCACTTCACACTGAGCTTTAGAATTTCGCAAAAATATATTTTGGAAAGTAGATATGAAGATTTTGAAACAATTTTTTTTTTAATTTTAAATAAAAAAGAATAACGGGTTAGATTTTGCAATTTTTTTAGCAATAATTTCCTAAAAAATTAGCTCAGAAAAAAGATTGTTTAAATTAAAATAAAAAATGACCTTTTTAGTAATATCATTTTAAAAATCGCGTATCTTTTAATGTATGTTTTAATGTATTTCAGTAATTAATTTTTTTGCTTAATCCTTAACAATTTATTTCGTTTTTACAATGTAATTCAGACAGTTTTCATTGTTTATTGCATCTCTTTACTGGCATGATTTTATCCTATGATTTAAAACAAAATAAGAAATAATTTGTTTATTGTTATGATGATTTTGATTAAGTTACTGCATCGCGAGAGATAACGTTCAGTTAGAAAATAGTTTACTTGTATAGTTACGTTTCTAATGGCACCATGACGTCCTGGGATTTGACACAGTTAGGAAGCTTCATTCATACAATAAATTGAACAAGTATAAGTACGTTAAAATAAAACGACATTAATGTGTATTATAATTTCAAAAAAAAGATATTTTGCTAACTCAGTAATGAACATAACAATATGAATAAAAAAATTTGATTCTAGTAACCAATATTCTTAGCTGACCAACTAATAGCCAAAAGAGACTAATATGCTATAAATAAATTTATTTCGTTGGAAAGATTAGAGTTCACTTGCGGAAATTATTTCATTTTTGTGATAACACTACCATTATTGTCAAAAATGAAACATTTCTTATATTGCTTATTCTGCCATATATTCATGCGATACGCATCGATTCGTCGCTCTAGTTTGAAATTAGAATGCATTACGTTCTTTACAAAAGAACAAAAGATGTGACATCTGCCAGTTAATAAAAACTCATTTTGAACGATGGAAAAATCATGCCATGTACAATACTTTAAACAGCATGATTAAATTTATAATTTCTTTCAAATTTTCGTTATTTGTGTGATTTCTAAAGAGAAGTGTACACTTTTCATGTTTCTCAAATCTTTTTCTTATAATATCTTGCCAAATAAAATATTTCCTTTACTTCTTTTGTGTTGTTTTAACTGAGGCGTAATGTGTATCCATCCTTTACATAAATTCTGTTATGAGTTGTACTGTTTTTCGTGATAAATTCGGTGAATTTGGCGAAAAAGAGTAAAGATCATGAATATTCGAGAATTTTGACAATAACTCCGTTAAGACACGAGTTCTGATATTTGTTCTAGAACATCCGAAACTTTATCATGGAAACTAAAGAAAAAAATCAGTATATGGAGTCAGTTAAGTATGTAGTTGAGTTAAACTCAAACGAGTATTTGAGCAATATTAAATTCAAGGCCACTTAAAAGAAGATCATATCCTGATTTTTCCAAGTATTAACTATATAATCTGAATTTAGATTGCTAAGTCATATTGCTGAAAATTCAAAAATGTTGTCATGTGTAAAAACTGTCTAAATCAAGATGTGTTTTTTTTCCCAGCCAAACATGGACACTTGATTCAGGATTACAACGGGCATCTGAAATTAGACTTTGTGTTGCTTCGAAATGAAACGTTGAAATAAGCTAGACAGTTATGAAACCGCAATCGAGATATATTTTTATTTATAGATTAACCATTTGCATTCTTAAAGAATACATAGCCAGAAAAATTGAATCGATATGCATCTAAATTTGAATATCCTCTTTTGATCTTGTTTAGCTTATGACAGAACCCAAAAACAGCAAGACGTGCAAATACCATTAAAAGAAAAAACATCTTTGTCAGGACTCCCAGGTCAACTCCTTCCATTGGGCGGACGGAAAGACAAAAAAAAGGGGGTGGGGGCTCGCATTTTGACGTAACGGAAAAACACGGCAGACGAGATGAAATATTCACAACAAATATATCGATCCGCGACTTGACAACATTTTCAATTAGAGCAGCTAAGAGAATGTAATGCATAGTTAAGTAGCATCCTCTGAGATTTGGCGAGTATTAGAAAAATAAATATTTATGACTTGTTCCAAGTTTCATTAGCGTAAGACGTTCTCATGTAGTTCGCATTCGTCTTGCTACTTTCTGTTCCATCTCCCACCCCTTTGCTTGCTCAAAGCACCCCCAAGGCAGTACGATTGATTCGGACTCGTATGATGATTCGATTTTAATGGGATACGAAAATGTGTAGCAACATCGGGGATATTTTATAGTTGTATTTCTTCATTTTTTCTTTCTTCCTTTCCAGACATTTTGATCTTGATAGCGTGTATCTTTTCTGCGATTTAATATTAGGGGCTGATTTTTATGGAGTTAAATTTGGTTTTACTTTTTAATATATTTCGGTTTTGATGAAAAATTCTAACCATTCTGATTATTAGCTGTTATTCATTTCTGTATGAATATAAATATATTCTTTTCCCTTTTATTGTACTTTGAATGTAAGTATTTGTTCTTCTAAAATTGTCTTTATAATATAGATTAATCTAAGGATCCTTTTTCTTTTTTTAGGTACAGTCAGTCACACAGTTACCACAGAACAAAACCGTATTAACAAGAATTATTGTGACTTTCTGATATGCTCATAAACTATCCAAACTTTTGCATAAGAGGACAACGGCCAACAAAAGTTCAAAGAATCTTCAAAGAGTTGGTAAAATGCTAAAAATTTGTTCCGTCATTTTTTTAATGCTTCTAAATTTTCAAGGTATTGTAATATTGTGTAAAAATTACCATTATACGTAATTAATCTTCCTCTAATCTTATTGAGTTCGACACATTATATTATTAATACAAGGATCGCTGGAAACATTTTTGGGTGCACAGAATAAAAGTATTCCTAGGTGCAGTAAGTTAGTAAACAAATAAAGAACAGAAAACAAAATATTTTGTGTGTGTGCGTGAGTGTTTTTTTTCTTTTGAATATTCAAACAAAAATTTGTTGGAAAATGGAAATTTGAAAGAGAAGAAACAGAAGAAATTTTTCCGCCGATTATTTCAAACGATTCTGTTTATTTTTTTAATGTTTTGTGCATTTAAAATTAAACATTGTTAATTAATCCATGTTTCAGATTCATTCTGAAGTACTTTTGAATTAAAATAACACAGAATAAAGGAAATTAAAAATGTCTAATCTGCATAGCGTTACCCCAACTGGCGTAGAAAAATTCACGCATTTGCGTTACCGTAACTGGCGAAGAAAATTCACGCATACGCATTGTGTTCTGATTGTTGACATGACAACCATTATCAACGGATGATTTAAATTATTTTTAGGTTAGTTGCATGCTTTTGTAAGTAAATTGTATTTATGTTAGTTATATATTTTTTGTATATGCTTATAGTTTTAAGTACATCGTTTTTTAAGTAGTTTTTTTAAACCTGTTTTCGACCGATTATTTTAAACGATTCATTTTATTTTCTTAGTGTTTGATGCATTTAAAATGAAACATTGTTAATGAATCGATCTGTTCATGATGAATCTGAGAAAATTTTTTTGACAAATTCTTGAGATATTACATAAATTAAGAAAGATATTCTTTAGTGCCCATAAAGTTTAAACGCTCAGTGACTCTATTATCAGTAATCATATTATTAAAAAAAAAATGCTTTGTTTCAGTAAAAAATACTATTATATTAATTGCAGATTCATCATTTACACTTTAATTTAAAGCATAAATTCTACGAGAGGTAACAGAAAATGAGAGAGATATATATTACGTTATGACTGAAGGCCTTTATAATATTATGAGTGAATTACGTGACTATTAAAATTTGAAGTTTTAAAATATTTTGCTGAAGAATCTATTAAAGTTGGAATTGCATAAAATATTTAATTATTAAAATTTTAACGAACGTTAAGATTGGCGAACCGGCTGGTCGCCAAAGGCGGCTAGTATCAAATAAATCCCAAAGCTTAGATTTTAAAATCATTGAATAATATATGCGTTACGGTAATTTTAATAAATCGTAGATTATGTATAATTACAGGTGACTATTCAGAATCAAAAATAATTTTAATGGTAATTTTGAATAATCACCTGTAGTTATACATAATCACCAGATTAATCACATTTACATTAATATATATATATATATATATATATATATATATATATATATATATATATATATATATATACGAATTGTATCCACAGAAAAAAAATAGAAAATATATCATCGATACAACAAAATACTTCAAAAGTAAACGGTGAGTAATTCAGATTAGGATCAAGGATTTGAGCATTAAATTTCAGTAAACGTAATTAACCCTTTTATTATTGAGCTCATGACAAAATGTTTGTTCATCTTAAAACGGGTTTTCAAATAAATCAATCGCACTTCTCACATTTCCTGTTCTCTGGGAAATATTCTAGAACACGAAAATCATTTTTTACGCGCACGTCTGTTTCATAATTCTTATGCAAACGGTGACTTCAAAATCATCATAAAATAACGTAAATTCAGAAGTGAAAATATTCAATTCCCTACTATGTATTAGATTAAATATTAAACAGAAATGTTCATTAAGTGCCATTGTCACTTTGTTATCCAAAGGTTAACTTAAATAAGACTCATTTAATTGTTAAAATGATATATATTGTGGATTAAAATCAACTTTGATGAAAAGATCTGATATAGGTATTTTTATTTTATCTTATACATAGTACAGAGAAAGTATAGTAATCATTAAAAAATTTGAGCCCGGAATTTCGACGAATCTCCACTTTTTATACCTCCTGGAGTTCGAAAAACACATTTTTGGAAATTGTCTTTCTGTTTATTTGTGACAAAGATAAATCAAAAACACTCTGATCTAGACACATGAAATTTGGTACATGGTCTTTACACCAAGTTTATATATTTCTATCAAATTTTGAGAAAATTCTACTCGCAGAAGACTGTCTGTCCTGTTCTTCAAATATAATTTAACACGATACCTACAAAACACATACAGCTAGACAGATAAAATACGATACAGAAAAATAGCATCTATAATCTAAACACATTTCGCATTTTGAGCCAAATCCAACTAGAGGTTGACCATCTGTCGGTCTGTTTTTTCAGAAAAACAGGTGAACGCGATAACTCAAAGACGTAACATCATAAATATATCAAATTTGGTATGACATTTTGAGTCTACAGTTGTAGTTCTGTGTTAAATTTTTGTTACAGTTTTTTGGGTAAAACACGTCTAAAATAGAAATTCCCTTTTCGGGTACTATTAAATTACTTAGTATTAATGGGATTCCATGCCATGGATTAATCGCCAAAGATTACATGATTTATTTAGTAAAAATGCTATACTCACGACAAAGATTAATATTTCGTAGCTATTGTACTCCAATCCCTTACAAGGCATTTTCTGTGAAAAACAGCTTTAATAGAGAGTGTACGAGAAAGTTTTAGAGCGACCACTCCAGCTGGTTTATATGCACGTAATATTGTACTAGAATTGTTTTCAGTGTACAGTTTTTATTCCTGTCCTGCCTAAAAAAATCGCCAGATTTTTGCTTTATACTTCGCACTACGCATCAACAAAAGAACAGTTAAAATTATGGGCTGGCTTCAGAAAGAAAGCAGATTTTGCATCAGGCGGTTCCTTAATTCTATTAGCCATTCGCAAAGCTACATTTCTAGACGTATATTTGATTATTTTCAAGTCATTCCGTTTCATATTACAACTATGCGAGCAGAAAAAAATAAATGCTTTCATTCTCTTCCTTCGAAGAACAAAGTCCTGAGCGTATCTTACTTCCACAAGTCATTTAACGCAAGCTTCGGAGAAAAGAATTTCCCTAACAAAGCCACAGTCAATTATTAGAGCTCCGCTCTAATACTCTAAATTTTCAGAGCTCAACGCAGTAAACGATTAACTCTATAGGACCGTAACTAGTAAAAATGCTCTATTCACGCCAAAGGTTAACATTTCGTTACTATTGCATCTCTGGGATAACACCTTTATTAGAGAGTATGCGAGAAAGTTTGGGGAATACTATTCTAGAATGGTTTATATACACGTGCTCGGAATATTGCACTAGTAATCATCTCTGCATACAACTTCTTTTTCCAGCCGTGCCATAAAAATGTCAAGTTTTTGCTTTATACTTCGTACCACGCATCAACAAAAGAACAGTTAAAATTATTGTCTGTCTTCAGAAAGAAAGCAGATTTTGCATCTGACGCTTCATTAATTCCATTAGCCATTCGCATGGTTGAATTTCTAGAAGTAATTGATTGTTTCTAAATCATTCTGTTTCATATTACTGCGATGTGAACAGGGGAAAAAATGCTTGCATACCATCGTTCCTTCGAAGAACAGCGTATTCGACTGCCACAACTCATTTAACGCAAGCTTTGGTGAAAAGAGTTTCCCTAACAAGACCATAGTCAATTAATAAATGCGCTAAATTTTCAGAGCTCAACGCAGTAAATGATTAACTCTAGCGGGCCGTAACCAGTAAAAATGCTCTATTCACGCCAAAGGTTAACATTTCGTTACTATTAGAGAGTATGCGAGAAAGAGAGTTATTAGAGAGTATGCGAGAAAGTTTTCGGAAGACCACTCCATAACGGTTACACGTGCTCGGAATATTGTGGAATAGTAATCATTTCTGGATACAACTTCTTTTTCCTTCCGTGCCATAAAAATGCCAAGTTTTTTCTTTATACATCGCTCCACGCATCAACAAAAGGACAGTTAAAATTATTGGCTGTCTTCAAAAAGAAAGCAGATTTTGCATCTGGTGTTTCATTAATTCCATTAGCCATTCACATGGTTGGATTTCTAGACGTAATTGATTATTTTTAAATCTTTCGGTTTTATATTACTGCGATGCGAGCAGGGAAAAAAATGCTTGCATACCCTTTCTTCGAAGAGCAAAGTCCAGAGCGTATCCGACTGCCACAAGTCATTTAACGCAAGCTTTGGAGAAAAGAGTTTCCCTAACAAGACCACAGTCAATTATTAGAGCTCCGCGCTAATACGCTAATTTTTTAGAGCTCAACGCAGTAAACGACTAACTCTAGCGAGCCGTAACATTAAAAACCCCTTCTTCCAACCTGCCTGCTCTCTACAACATTACTTTTTCGATGGCATTTCCCCTTCTCTGTAACGATATTTTCACAATTTTTGCTTCCAACACATTAATTAAATTCCCACACAACCTATTACAGACTCACAAAGTCATTTTCGTCTTCTCGTGTTATTATTTTTTTTTTATCCACCACAGATTTTTTTAGTTGCTTCACTTCTTCCTAGCTCCTTTTTGTTTGTCTGAGTTTTTCCTTGCTTTATTTTTTTTTACTTCCACAACCTCTCCCTCTTCCTCTCTCTCTCTCTATTTCTTACTTACTTAATCTAACTGCATTTCTCAAACTAACGAATTTAACTGCATTTTTTTTGTTAATAAAACTGAGTAATTTCCTTTTTAGCATCCAACGCACAAGTCTTGAAAAAGAAAAAGAAATTAAAAAAAAAAGAATGGAAGAAGGCAAAAGAAAAATGAACAGGGGTGGGGAGAGTCCAGCCCTTTCGTTTTGCGTGAATCGCGATAACTCGTAATTAAATATAGTTAGCGAAAATTCCATTACATCGGAAGGGGGATTTAATTGAACGGCCATGGATACTGCCAGAGGCTAATACTTAACAATTTATGACTGCATCCGCAATATAGGGTTGGACCCCAGCCTTTCATCAGAACTATTTGCGAATAGCAATAAGGCCAGGCTCTCAAATTAGCGCCGATGGTAACTGATTAATATGATGGATATTTCTTTTGGGATAGGGTGTTTGCTGTGTGCCAAGAGCCGAAGATTGCATCAAAGAACCCAATGATTGAATATTATAATAAAATAAGTTAGGCAAATTAAGGTGAGGGTATACAATAAAAAAAGAGTGCAACGGTGGTAATTATTCTCCCGGTGAACTAATGGTGGGTCTGCGAGACATTGAATTTCAATATTTTCTTGTGATGGTTTCATTATCCCAAACACATAACGAGCGGAACATAACTTTAGTTAATTAAGATTGTTGCCTTTTCAGAAATAAAAGTTAATTACTTTGCTTTCGCTCTGTTCAAGAAGTATTGCGATAAAAATCGGAGCTTGTTTAACATCTTGTGGTTATCGCCTGATATGATTGGCAATCTACAAATATGATTTAAACTGCAAGTATATATCTGTAAATGGAATAAATGTCTCTTTCTTTTAATGTGCGTATTTTTTTTTTTTGCTTAATTTTTTAGTATTGAAGATAATATTTTCGTTTGATAAATAAAAATTATTTCAAAAAAAATTAAATAAAATTAAACAGAAAAATAATAAATTTCCATAAAAAATTTGAAATTTTCATGTTTTGAATACTGAATTTTAAAAAATAGGATTTTTAAATTTTTAATTTCAGAATTTCGAATTTTCTTTTAGAATTTGGATTGCAAATTCTTACACCTGGTGCTTGAAATTCTAATATACTTTTACAGTAACAACTAATACATTTTAATACATTATTTCTTTGAGATATACGATTCCTTTTGTCGAATCTCCATTATACTTGTCTTTTGGGATTTAAAGTAGATTGAACTTTATTGGGAGTTTTTGTAAACTGACATGAAGAATTATTTAACATTCCCTTTAGGATTTTAAGCTTCGAATTCTAAAGAGCAAATAAGCTTAGTCGTGATTTCCACGTTTTTATGATCATACCAAATGCTTTTCGAAAAATATTTGCCAAAAGTTTTATTTGCATCTCATTTGTTTTCTTTCACATGTTTTTATGGAACTTTCAGGCATGAACCATACCCGAAATTTAGAGTAACTCATATATAAATCAACCAATAAATGTATATAAAAATTAAACACAGAAATTCAATGAATTAAAAAACATATATTTCATTCAATATTAATAATAATTTGTGCCTTCGTAATCTCTGTGTGAAGAATGAATTCAGAAATAGATGTCTCAGAAGATTAAAAGACACCTGAATTAGTCGTCAGCTTAATAAGGGCTTGTTCTATTCAAATTTTAGCTTATATCTCTCAGGGGGAAAAAAGAAATATATTTAAAATTTCATGTTTCAATAAGATTTTTAAGGTACAGTACAATCCCGAGTATACAGTTCGTGACTATCCAGTTTCCGTACTATCCGGCCTAGTTTTATTTTATATTAATTAAATGAGGAATTCAAGGCGTCACATTTGCAACTTTACCAAGGCATTGGAAGCGGGTGTCTGCAACAGTCAGTCCTATGTATCGTGTTCAAAATACAAGTTGTGACAGGAAAAGAGCAACGCTCTACTTATTCTTTGTTCATCAGTGTTTAACGAATCTCAATTGTTTTCGCTGTTCCTAATTATAACTGTACAGTACGTATAGTATTCGTAATAAAATCTTGAAACATGCAGTGCAGTATGTAAGTGCATATATACTATCAGTATGGAGCCTTCCATTTGATAGACAAGTTACCGGCAAGTGCTTCTATGATTCAATGGACCCCAGCCGAGTTCACATTCTTCAGCTTGAGAAAAATGGAGGCATCAGTATTCAATAAGAAGTGAGAAATATGTATTATAACAGTGAGTTTCGGTATAAAAACTTTGTCTACTGGTATTGGTGGACAAAGAAATGAGTTCATAAAATTTCGACCTATCGGGCTTTTTTGTTATCATACTCGGCAATGTACTATATTTCATATAACGGAGCAATACCTTTGCACGTTTTCTGGAGAAATAAATAAATAAAATGTCAGGCACTCTGTTCCGAAAAAGAGTTTTAATTATTTGTCTTCAGAACTCATACAATTATTGCAGCCTTAGTCTAATACTCATACAATGGTTGCAGCCTTAATAATATTTCACTTATAATAGGAGTCATAATGGCTTGTTGTTTATTAGAGTTAACGATATATGTAAAAGTATTACATATTGAAGAAAATGTCAGTATTTATTTTTATTCGTGTATGAATAAAAATGAATGACATTTAAATATTTTTATTATATTTATACTAAATATTATATTTCAAATCAGTGTAATTATTGATTATATATAAGTGTGAACTCTGAACTTTTTATTAGTGCATTCATCACAAACAATTTTATCAGATGTACACAAAAGACAATTTTATTCATCCTCTTTAGTATCCGATTTCTTCTGTCCAATATCAAATATGTCATCCTTGATATCTCAATGCATTATTAGATTCTTAGGCAGAGTATATAAGAGAATTGTTAAAAGATATAAACATTGCCATTTAATCCTTTAAAGAGCCATTTTTTTCTAGTCATATTACATTAAAATATTTTTAGGCTTGAAATTAGAATAAGAAAAGAGATTCATTTAGCTTATTAGATACATTTAATTTCATCCATTAATTAATTTGGTTAATTAATAATTAAGAAACAAATCAAGACACATCGTTTTGTGTGAGATAAAGAACTGAAGCTTCTAAGTTTCTGTCTTTCTCAAAAAAATTTTCAGAACTTGCGCCAACCTACATAATTTCATACAAATATTCATAAATTTGGTGGGAAGCATACTTCCCACAGCCCTAGAAAGGGTTAACACGGAATAAAAAGAATCACATTCACCTATTCTCATAGGAACCCACATAAGTAGATTGATATAAATAATATATACCCAAAGACACATGTTACTTTTTCATTAATAGTTGAAAGCAGTGATTAAAATTGTTTACCAGAGAAATACATATATATCCATTTCCATAGAATTCACACTTAATTAGAGAAAAATGATTTTTTTCAAAAGTTAGTAACTATTATATAGAATGTGCTCCCTTTTATTAAACATAGTATTGATATGGAACCACATTCACTCATGTGAAAACAGTTAATAGAATATTATATAATACCTAAGGAAAATGCTCAAATTACATTTCATTCTATTATTATATGATATGTATTAAAGTAGATATTAAATAGAATTCCTTTAATCATTTCCTAAATTAATACCCATTAAACTTCCTGCTAATTATCAATTTAATGCCCATATCCAGTATACACACTTCCATACGCTCTATGATGCATGGCTGTAATTACGAACATCTAATTAAAAGAGAGACACATTCTCATTTCCTGAGCATCTTACTTTCACTTCATTTCGATAAAGTTAACTTTAAATTCACTCTCCAATGTTATAAGTTAATATCATTCATTTCTAATGCACATGTTCATTAGTTTCAATTCCATTGACCAACTTTTCAGCGTTCGCTGTGAATGCCGAGTCTCCCCCCAAGGCACCAAACTAGGTCCACCATTCTCTGCGCCATACTTAGAATCCACGTGGGCTCCATAATGATTATTCGATTTCACGCGGCACAGCGCATGACACCTTATGAGATGTCCCAGGAACTGACAAAGGAAGGAGGAATGAATGCGATCATGAACAGTAATGCATTAAAAGGGGAAGTAAATTAGCGGCCCAATGCTAAGAAGAAATTGGATCATAAATATTAAATTCGAATATCGTGGTTACATCCAGCCGCTAATGCATCTCTAATCAGCGTCTCAGCTGCAGAAGTCGATAATCTCTAAAATTTGACACGTTTGGAGCCAAGACGCAGGTTGAAGAGATATTTCTAGATGTGCTTTCAAGAATTAGGATGGAAGTCTGTTTGATAAATCGGTAAATAGGATTCGGTTTTCGTTGGAAATAGTAATACAATTTTCATAATGACAAAAAAGTGAGTTTTTATTTTGTTAGGTTTCAATTCATTTTTATTTTCGAACTGACATGAAATGTTTTGGTAGCATTTTAACAACAATAAATGAGAAATTAGAATGTTTCTATTTGTTTATGAATTAAAATCCCCTTTGTTGAAATATTAGAGAGAGTAGTTTTGATTTATAAAATCTCAGTGTTAAATATTTCTTTCATTGAAAATTCAGAAATCAATAAAAGGAATAGAAATTAATCAAACCTCTATAATAAAAATATTTATTACAACGTAAGCATATCGAAATACATACATTTTTACTTTTCTTATATGAAGTATAAAGATATTATTGTAATCATCAAAGAATTCAATCCTCCAGAATTTCGTTTTAGACGCCATAAAACTCAGAAAACATATTTTTGGAAAATATCTGCCTATGACAAAGATAACTCAAAAAGCGTTATGGCTAGACGGATGAAATTTGGTATAAAGCCTTTATATCACGATTGCAGATTTATATTAAATTTTGAGAAAAATCTGTTCAGTGGAAGTATGTCTGTGTGGCTGTTCAGATACATATTAAAACAATAACTACGAAACGAAGACAACTAAATACATTAAAATTTGGTACACAGATTTAACATCTATAGTGTAGACAAATTTTGGACCAAATCCAACAAGAGATTGAACCGTTTATCGGTCTGTACTTTCAGAAACATGTAAACGCTATAACTCACAAAGGCAGTGGCTTAAATATATCAAATTCAGTATGTGACTTTGTGACTACAATTGCAATTTTGTTTCAAATTTTTGTTTTAATCGGTGAGAAAAATGCTGCTAAAATACAAATTTGATTTTAGTGTAGACAAATTTTGAACCAAATCCAACAAGAGATTGAACCGTTTATCGGTCTGTACTTTCAGAAACATGTAAACGCTATAACTCAAAAACGCAGTGGCTTAAATATATCAAATTCGGTATGTGACTTTGTGACTACAATTGTAATTTTGTTTCAAATTTTTGTTTTAATTGGAGAGAAAAATGCAGCTAAAATACAAATTTGATTTTAGTGTAGACAAATTTTGAACCAAATCCAACAAGAGATTGAACCGTTTATCGGTCTGTACTTTCAGAAACATGTAAACGCTATAACTCACAAAGGCAGTGGCTTAAATATATCAAATTCAGTATGTGACTTTGTGACTACAATTGCAATTTTGTTTCAAATTTTTGTTTTAATCGGTGAGAAAAATGCTGCTAAAATACAAATTTGATTTTAGTGTAGACAAATTTTGAACCAAATCCAACAAGAGATTGAACCGTTTATCGGTCTGTACTTTCAGAAACATGTAAACGCTATAACTCACAAAGGCAGTGGCTTAAATATATCAAATTCAGTATGTGACTTTGTGACTACAATTGCAATTTTGTTTCAAATTTTTGTTTTAATCGGTGAGAAAAATGCTGCTAAAATACAAATTTGATTTTAGTGTAGACAAATTTTGAACCAAATCCAACAAGAGATTGAACCGTTTATCGGTCTGTACTTTCAGAAACATGTAAACGCTATAACTCACAAAGGCAGTGGCTTAAATATATCAAATTCAGAATGTGACTTTGTGACTACAATTGCAATTTTGTTTCAAATTTTTGTTTTAATCGGTGAGAAAAATGCTGCTAAAATACAAATTTGATTTTAGTGTAGACAAATTTTGAACCAAATCCAACAAGAGATTGAACCGTTTATCGGTCTGTACTTTCAGAAACATGTAAACGCTATAACTCAAAAACGCAGTGACTTAAATATATCAAATTCGGTGTGTGACTTTGTGACTACAATTGTAATTCTGTTTCAATTTTTTGTTTTAATCGTTGAGAAAAATGTATCTGAAATACAAATTTGATTTTAGTGTAGACAAATTTTGGATCAAATCCAACAAGAGATTGAACCGTTTATCGGTCTGTACTTTCAGAAACATGTAAACGCTATAACTCAAAAACGCAGTGACTTAAATATATAAAATTCGGTGCGTGACTTTGTGACTACAATTGTAATTTCGTTTCAAATTTTTGTTTCAATCGGTGAGAAAAACACATTTAAAATACCATTTGGATTTTCGTATATTATTAACCGCATATCATAGATTAATTGTCAAATCTCATGCCGAAGATTACACGATTGATCCATGAAAAAACACGGCAAAGTTTAATATTTCGTAATAATTTTACGTCAATTTCGTGAACTGCTTTCTCTGTCAATCCAAGATCCACAATTTTTTTTTTTTTTTTTTTTTTTTTTTTTTTTGCAAAGGGTGAAAGATAATAACCTTTGTAAAGAGTATGCGACCAAGTATTGAAATGATTACTCTTACTGGTTTAATATATTTTTTAAACAGACTCATTTAACTGTTTTCATAACATCTTTACTAAATAAAACATTAAAAATTATCTATAATGAAATATATTGTTTGTCATAATCAATTTCAATAAAATTATTTGCATTTACTTTCATGCTATAATTTTCAACATTATGGACCTAAGATAATTTTAACTGAAGTTCCTTTCGAATACAAAAACACGTATTTTAAACTGAATAAATGAATCGATAGCAATAACAGGAATAAAAAGCAAACTAATCAGAAAAAAAACCATTGCTTATCCACGGAGCTTCAAAACATGGACCCGCTGGCAAAAGCGATGGATATTCACGTATAATCATTAATAAAAACTTTATCTTCCCCTCATAAAATTGTGGTACTTGGGAAAGCCAGCGATTGGCTTTAATGGCATTGGCAAACAATAGTTAAAAAATATAGATATTTGACGGAAATCCAACATTTTTAAGAATTTATCAGAAAAATAGAGTGTTTTTTTTAACAACCGAATGAAACCAATATTTGACAAGGAACTATAATTATTTTCACAATATTACCAACTGTATTTCAATGATTAAGTGCCTGTCTGGGTTTTTGTGTTTACATGTGTACATAAGTGTAAACTGAGAGACGATAAATCCTTCAATAGATCGTCCAATTTGGTTCAAAAATTTTTTTCCTGTATTTTAGATAGGAAACCTGTTTTCTAAATTTTACCTATCTAGCTCCCTATGTTTTGCATTTATCAATTTCTCTTGCCAAGACAGAATTACAAGCAGAAGGGCAAAATTGCTCTGAATGGATTTTATTCAAAATTTGACAGACATTTATGAAATTGCTATAAAGAGAATATACCAAATTTAATCCGTCTAGCTCAAACTGTGTTTGAGATATTATGTTCACTATACACAGACATAACAACATAAATATGTTTTCCGGATTCACAGAAATCCAAAATATAAAGATTCATTAAAATTTCGAGTTCAAATTTTTTGAACCATTACAATATTTTTTCAATATTCCTTAACGAGAAAGTATAAATAGGTATTTTATTTCTTTGTTTTTTTTTAACGAAAATCATGATGAGCTTTTTTTTCAATAGCATATTTTCTGTCATGTCAATTTAATAAATAATCGTTTTTATATATTCTTAAAAACACCTTTGTGGAAGAACGTTTGTTTTGTTTTCTATGGATATTTTTACCTTTAAAATATCATGATTATTACAATGTTTACACAAAATACCCGAACCGATCAGATCTCAAAATATAACAAAATACATGAAATCTCTGTCCACACAACGAATCAAAAAACTCTTAATTACAAGTCCATATTATAATATAGATTCTATATTACCACAATAAACGTGATGGATAATAGTTTCATCAATTCTAAATTTAAAAACAAATCAATTTGTTAAAATAAAAAGATTTAATCCATCAACTAAATACGTATTGCCACGATTTAATTTTTAAATTAATACGAAATTCTTCCGGTATCGATTACAACGATACATAGTATGGATATAAATAAAAAATAGTGGAAATAAAAAATTAAATTAGACTATAGTGCCTTTAACAACATAGAGTATTCTGATGACAATTAGGTGTGTGCCAAAAGTGGCATTATACCGGTAAAAAGCTCATAATTAAAATTAAAAATCGAATTGAAATGGATGTAAAAGGACTAGCCATTCAAAAATAATATATTTCATACACCTGTGTACTAAACGCAAAATGAGATAAAGACAGCCAAATAGAAAAAAAACGTATCTAAAAATAAATTAGCAGGTATAAAACGGAAACTTAGAAAAGGGGTATAAATGGCTCAAGCAGAAGAACCTACATAATATTCCACAGTAACAGTACCATCGAAACATAAATAGGAAATAATAAAATTTACCAAATATAGACAATTTGAACTTAGAAAACAGAAAAATAAATCGAAAATCAAAAAGAAAAGAAAAGAATTTTAAAGAAAAGAGAAAATATATAAATAAATAAATGAAAAATAAACAGGAAAATAAATAAATATATACAATGACTTAATCTAAGACAGATTGCATGAGCAGAAACAAGAAAAACAGTGTGTTTTGCATTTTTTTTTATCATGTAGCAAACTTGATGTTATTTTTGTTTGGGGGTTTTGAAGCTTCAAAATTCACGGACAAAAGTAGCGATTTCGCGTTTTTGAGGCATCAATTTTTGGTTTTTAGATTATTAGAAAATGATAAAAAAATGGTTGTTACATTTAGCGATTTAGCGCCAATAATAAGTCATACCTTGGTGCGAATGTCCACTATGTACATAATTCCCCTGTCTGGCTAATAAATGACAGGGTCGTAAGAAAATATCGCCCGAAGAAGCGCAGAGAAGAAAACGGGAATGAACGTGGAGTAGCGAAGTGAAGTATTGAAAGTTTATTATATTTAATTTTCAAATTCTCTGACTGGCAAAAGAAAGTTTTGGAGCTCGAAAGATTTTGAGATGAAAAGAATCATCTTTTTCTAAATATCGACGCATGCGTAATGTGGTAGTTGTATGATTGCTCAAATCTGTTTAAACTAGTTTTTCAGAGGAAAAAAAATTCTGGCCTAGAGAAAAAAAGTTTTAGAACTCGATTGATTTTGAGATGGTCAAAAACCATCGCTTTTCTAAATGGCAGTGGTTGCGAAATATGAGTCATTTGAAAATATGGTGTTTTTATGTCGGATTGATACCACGTGATTTAAGAATAAAATAATGTTCTCACATAATAACTTCAAATTAGAGATAGCAGATTAAATTTTTTTCCTTATAATCACAAGATACTATCCACTTTTAACAGTGCTTATCTTTCTCTATAAATACTTTGGCAATTTTAAAGCCCATTTAAAGTTTGCGGATGTTAAAAATGCATTAACACTTGGAACTAGGAGGAATATAAAATTGGTACATAACAAGGTATAACCAACAAAATGTCCTTATGACTTTGTAGTTAAATAGGATGTAACTCCACCGAGGATAGAATATAAAATACATATTATAAATATATAGGGAGAGAGAGAGAGAGAGAGAGAGTATATAAAACCTGATGTCACGTACTTTATATTAGAATATAGAAAACATAGAAGTTTCTTCAACCTATTTTCTCTAAAATACTGCACATTAATAATAAGACAGAAAAAAAAGCCTTTACTAGAGTATTCTATTTATTATGCATGAGTATATTTCTTTCTATGTTATCACGATGCATCAACTCCTAATTCCTTGATAATATCGTATATTTTAAAGCTATGAAAGATGGCATGACACACAAAATATGTGCAGATACTTAACAGACAAAATATATCATACAAAGCACATCATGCATCTGAATATTATTCTAATGCGTGATAAACCCTCATAGACCAGTCAATTTCAGCCCATTTCATCAAAATCTTAGGCGCAGTGATAATGCAACCATAAATCCACCCCTTCATCGCTTTTTCCCGCTCTTTTGGAACGAAAAATACGAGCTTTTTCTGAAGCGTGCGGTAATTTATTGCCGCCAGTGAGAAAAAGATTTTACGATCTCGGGCCGTTTTATTACCTGTTCGTTCCTTCATTTTTAAGGACTTGTGAGATCTACTATTTAGTCTTTTATGTCCAATTGTAACGTTTTATTTTCGAACAAAATCGAAAAATGGGTCCTCCGCAATTACCTGTTAAAATCCGAAACCTACGGTTACAAGAAAATTTCACACGTGGCACGTTTATTTCCTTTTGTTCCTTTTCTTTTTTCTTTGGTACTAATTCTTTGTTTCGAACTTAAGTAGCTTAAAACTTTAGAAGTTAAGGGGAAGAAGGGGGGAAATGAGTTTTCGAAGCTACTTTTCTTAGCGCAGACATTTCAAGAGTGTAAGAAAAAAAATATTTATTTACATAGCTTAAAATTACTTTTAATGCTAGGACAACTCCGTTAAACCAAAATTGAATTTTAAGTGAAAAAATGTATTTAAATGCAAAGAATTCTAGAGTCTGAGTCTGAATGGTGATTAAACTGCATGTTGATGAAATATTTAAATTTAAAGAATTTCAAAATCTGACTGTGAATGCCAATTAAATTTTAAATAATTGACGTGTTTTAATGCACAGAACTTCAAAACTTGAGTGTGAATAGCAATTAAATTACCAGTGAATGATGTATTTTAATCCAAAGAATTTGAAAATCTGAGTGTGAATAACAATTAAATTACCAGTGAATGATGTATTTTAATCCAAAGAATTTCAAAATCTGAGTGTGAATAACAATTAAATTACCAGTGAATGACACGTTTTAATGCAAATAAATTCCAGAGACGGTGTGTGAATGGCAAATTATAATGCAAAGAAATCCAGATTATGAGTGTGAATAGTAATAAAATTATAAGGCTTTATGGCGTGCTTTCATGCAAAGAATTCTAGAGTTTGAGTGTGATTATCAATTAAATTACAAGTGAATGATTCGCTTTAATGCCAAGAATTACCAAGCCTGAGTGTGAATAGCAGTTAAATTACACGTGAATGACGTTCTATAATCCAGAGAATTTTAAAGCCTGAATCTTGAGTGTGAATAACAATTAAACTGCATGTGAGTTTTAATTTCATGTGAAATGATATAAATTAACTCCATGAAATCAATTATGCATTTAGTATGATTACTTAGGATATGATAATTTATTTGAAGAAAATTCAGCGTATTTTTTGACTTTGATATTGTTTATAGACTAATATATATTATTTGTTAATTATGTGAAGACATATACTTTATGAACAAATTATTCAAAACTCTCAAAAGGTAAGATTATTAGACATAGATCTACTAAATTCGGGAAGTAGTTATTAGGTGTTTATTAAGAGAGGACTTTAAAAGATTTTAATTGTTTAATAAAAAATCATTAAAATTTCAGCCTTTTTCCTCTATAATTTCGAAAAATAAGATCAAACAAAATTTATTTTTACAGCCTATTACAAATCACAAAATACAATTTTCAATAATTCCAATTGTATTTCTATCCAGTTTTTCATCCAACATTAACAATTTTTAAAAGTACTGAAAGCATATTTTTCAATATTACTTCTCATTGTTTTAGTTACTTAATTTATTCTCACGTGTTTTTCCAGGACATTCAATAAATGTTTTGAGTGCATCTTCTTATTTAACACATTCGCTGTCATGATTCACGACAATGATTCGAATCATATATAGAATTCGATGAGGAGCCTTCCTGTATAATATATTAAATAGAACAGAAAAATGGTAATCTAATTAGTTAATGGATATGAACTAATTTTATAATAGACCTGAATGACAGTTTTCAAATATTATCATTCTGCTATTTTCTTTTTTGTAATGTTTTGTGAAAACCGATACAGTGAAAACTCGATAAATGAGCACCTTGCATAACGATCAAAACAAAATATAAAACCTCGACGTATTTAACGAGCGATGTTTCTCAGAATCAGGGGCAAGGTGGCAGTGTGATGTCACATACTGGATTCACTTGTCAGTCCGTTTTGAGCGCTTTCTTTTAAAAGGAACCCTAATATATATACATGAAAAAAGTTCTGGACGGATAGCGTTGTCGAAAGTGACTCCAAGATTCAAATGACTATGAAGACTTAATCGGGGAGATTTTGTGTCCCGTCAAGATTATAGGGCTAGAAGGGAATACCAACGACAACGATGAGCTGGTGGATGAACATAACCAGTACTAGCGAAAAACTTATGGAGCTGCATTCTGCGTCACAACAGAAAGCTGCGGAGAAGATTTGGTCAGGAGAACATAATAGATTCAACAAAGAAGAACCTGTTCGTGAAAAAATAAGGGAGATACTGAAAGCATGAGAAATTATTTAATTGTACTTTGAGAAGAATCAGCCTGATAAGGCGGTAGCTATGAGCGTTACAAATTTATTTAACGATAATGCTGTGTCTCAATTTTGCCAAATTTTAAAGTGCAGCCAAAGTCAAAAGTTTTTTCGGAAATTTTCTTGTAAAAAAAGCATATATTGTGAATAATAAATTGCATCATTATAACTTTATATATTTTTTTCGGAATGAAATGCATTATTCTATTTTACATAGATTGATTAATTGGGAACGAATTAACGAAATATTCGTTAATTCTTTTAACGCATATTTCGTATTAAGAGTATGATTTGGGACAGAATTATACTCGTCAAATGAGTCTTATTGTATATCTTAAAATGTGTATTTTTAAGATAATAAATTGCATATAAGATAAATATCTTTTTGATATTTTTAAGAGCAATACTATTGCATTTTTAGTACAATATTACAACATCCCAATATTATAGCGTCCTTAGATCGAAAATGAATCTTTTCTTAACGAAATTATCAAAGACTAGCCCCGGAAAATGTCCTTTAATATTCAAAGGCACTGGAATCCTGGACCTCTTCCCCATTAACTCTAAAACTCTTTCATTAATAAAGTAATTTTAAGCATACTTCCAATACAGATTAATCAGCTCATTAACCGTTTGCATTAAAATTTCAGAACCATCGTGCTTCTAAGAGGGGAGCTCATAACAAGCTCAAATTATTATCCTGCATTGGAGGATTAAACGATTAAATCTTTATCCGCTCTTTAATATCTAATTAGTATAAAGGATGTTGAAAAGTTTGTGTTATGCTAGTTAATTGATAATCTAATCTTTTTGCTAACACTTAAATTGAATTTTGAATTTCAGTTTGCTCTCCTTAAGTTAACAATAAGTTTTGCTGCTGTTTGAGAGAAATATAAGCTGATATTAAACAGAGCTAAAAATAATATTTTAATAGAAGAAATTACTGATTAAATGATTATTTTTTATTTTATACGATAAAATTATATATTTTTTATGAAATGAAAGATGATTATGTTGTGTTCGAGAAAATAATTTTAAATTAAATGGTATTAGTTATCGGTGGTGCTATTAATAGAATAACTAATTATCTTGATATTTTACTTTAGTGAGGAGAAATTGATGATGAAATTTCATCATTTCTGTAGATGATTAAAAATATTGCAATTAAAAATAGCATACTTTCTTAATGTTAGCTATAAACGAAACTTCCTTGATGTTTTCAATTAGGAAGGAAGAAAATAAGAAAGATATCAGCGTTTTCTATTAATTTTTATAATTATCTGATCTGAAATTGGATGAGTTAAATAATTAAAAAGAGTATCCAATCCTAAAATTAAAAAGATTTAAGCAGTGCTAAATGCCGTTTTGAGAAACTGAAACGTTTTAAGAATTTTCAATTAAGTTTTCAGTTTAGCAATATCTGGAAAAAAATTAATATGTTTCGTTTCAGAAAAAAAGGGGATGATACCCATTATTTAGATATGGAAATTTTATACTTATTTATCTGGTCCTATATCTGGATGTAGAAGAAATCTTTTTGTTCCTTGGATACTGGATTTTTTTTTCTGTTTAATAAAGACAGTACGCACTTATTGCTGTTTCAAATGCTATCGGCGTTGAGATAGTAAGTGCTGATTGGAACGAAGCAATATTTTAATTACATATCTCATCATATTTTTCTAAATGAAGTGAAATATAAAAAATAACTTCTGGAACTCTTTATTCCAAGCAATGAAATTGAGACTTGTTTATGAGACTCGTGCATTATGCAGTGTGATTATAAATGGATATCCCAACTTTTCAGAAGTATTAAAAGAAAACAAATTGCCGTTCATCTGAAATTAAAAATAACAATTGAATATTTAAATTTAACACAGTTATAGATGTTCATTATAAGCATGTTCATTAAAAGCTATAGATGTTCATTATAAGCATGTTCATTAAAAGCTATACATGTTCATTATAAGCATGTTCATTAAAAGCTATAGATGTTCATTATAAGCATGTTCATTAAATGCTATAGATGTTCATTATAAGCATGTTCATTAAAGGTTATACATGTTCATTATAAGCATGTTCATTAAAAGCTATAGATGTTCATTATAAGCATGTTCATTAAAAGCTATAGATGTTCATTAAAAGCTATCATGTTCATTATAAGCATGTTCATTAAAAGCTATACATGTTCATTATAAGCATGTTCATTAAAAGCTATACATGTTCATTATAAGCATGTTCATTAAAAGCTATACATGTTCATTATAAGCATGTTCATTAAAAGCTATAGATGTTCATTATAAGCATGTTCATTAAATGCTATAGATGTTCATTATAAGCATGTTCATTAAAAGCTATACATGTTCATTATAAGCATGTTCATTAAAAGCTATACATGTTCATTATAAGCATGTTCATTAAATGCTATAGATGTTCATTATAAGCATGTTCATTAAAAGTTATAGATGTTCATTAAAAGCTATAGATGTTCATTAAAAGCAAAAAGATGAACAGCATCAATGCGATAGGATTATTCATCCCATACTTTTTCAGCATCTCTGTGAAGCTTTGAAAGCTTGCAGATATGCATGCCTCATCAACGCCAGTATGTAGAGAGGGAAGAAACACTTGCTATTTGATGTATACCCCCCTTAAAAAAATATCGCCATACATGCACATCTGCATTCTTTCAAAGATTCACACCAGGCATACAGAAAACATTGTAGAATATAAAGGATATATTATGGTCCTTTGATATCCCCCGTATTCCTGGAGAGACTAGCACTACTTATAACTGTGTGGTGAAAGCTTATAAGCTAGTTAACAGCTACACTTCCCAATCAATTGCTTTTGTATTGTGGCCATGTTACTCGGCTGCGAACCACATGGTCCCAGGTTCTTTCCTCGCTCATCGCAATTCGCCACAACTGCAATGAATGTAAATTTTCAACTGTTATTTTTGATTTTCTATGAACCAAAAAGTTAGGCTTTGTTTTGTTTTATTTTAACAGACCTACAAATTCGGGATAATAATTTATAATCCCCCTGTACTTAAGTAACGTAAAAATCAAGGCTCAGCTATTGAATCTAGAGAATATATTTATTAACATAACACATAGAGATTGTATTTATTGTTCCTAGGAATGGGTTCATCATCTTCAAAGATTTGAGTGAATATAAAGCCTTGCTCACTGACATATGACTAGTCAGAGTTTCCCCCAGAATAAATTTAAGGTATCGAAATCCGATTGCAGTTATGGTTTTAAGAAATCTGGAATAATCTGAGAATTTTCTGGCTCTTTCACCGAACATCATTAACATCGAACATGTTTATTGGATCTTCAGGGAAATATCTGGGAAAGCAATTAATATATGTCCACCAACTAGGCTCAATTGGACTAACATATTATAGCCACACCTTTCGATTCCAATCCTAATTTTTTCGTTTCCAATATTATTTGTATAGGTAAGTATGAAAATTTAAGAAAGTAAAATGAAGTCTCTTATTTATTTCGAAAGCTGTTGTTGTCTTCGTAATTAAAATTAACTGTACAAATTTTAAAAAATATAAATATAATACCTTCTTTCTCTATCAGATCAAGCCACTAAGTATAAAGAATTGTTACCTTGCCACATGCTAATTCTTCGATATTTGCATTAACCAACTACACTATAGACATAATCAAATATTTAATACCATTTATTTTTTTAATTTATAAATTTAGTTCTTTATATCTTTAAAAGTATAATGATAAATTACTTACAAACTTCAAGAAATGTCAGAATACAGAAAAAGCTGATTCTCACAATGGAACATAGAGTTACCATTCCAAATGGATGGTTGTTGCTAGGGTTCTTTGCTACTGAATAAAGTAAAAGAAAGGATGCAATAAATTAATTGCACCAGATTTGTCTATTGAAATAAAAATTTGTATATTGCTGTCATGTCATTGTCTGTTAATTGAAAACAATACTTACAATACGACAGATACGATAATAGTAAGTAGCATACAATAACAACAACATCTTTTAAATAATTTAAGGAAATGTTGAAAGGATTTAACCACCAGCAATGTTTGTTAAATGTTACAATGTTTGTTTCTCATGCTTTTTTTGAAAGCCACTTTGCTATTTTGCTATCCCTACTAATACTAAAGGCGCAACAATATTGTTACAATATCTTCACAGTATGGAAGATATTCGAACAATATCATGGAAATTTTGAACAATCCTTTGGTCTAATAGGAATTGCAAATATGCATTCCGTAAATCTATGATGTTCTATATTTTTAAATATGTATTCTAGTAAATCTGTGCACTATATATATATATTTTTTGATGAATATTTCTTTTACTTGATTAACTGACAAACAGCATATTGAAGTAGTTTTTCTGTCCCATGTTCTTTTGCACAAATTTCTAGGATGTTTTTTGTTTTTTTTCCATACCTATTGTTGAAATTTGTAAACGATCTTTTGGAACATCATCTATAAGAGACACAGAAAAGCAAAATCAAAAACCCGTCATTATCTTTAGAATGAGCTATCTTTCATATATTATAAGCCTGAAAAAAGTCCTAAGTCCTCTTATCTAAGATAAGTTGCCTAAGATTTTTTAAAAATCTTTTTTTCTGAGGAATAATTTTTCTTTATTTGATTAATTGACAAAAAGCTTCTTAAAGAAGTTACCTTATCGCATGTTCTTTTGGACAAATGCCTAGATTTTCTCTGTTTTTTGCTTTACGCTTAAATTTGTAATTCACCTTTTAGAACATTATTTATAAGAGGCAATGAAAACCAGAATGAACAACTTACCATTCTCATTAGACTGAGTTATCTTCCATGTATTATAAGCACTGAAGAAGTAGTTTATTATGCTTCCTTGATATAATCATTTCAAATTACGGTTCACATATTAAACAAATAATAAACGTATTTTTCAAAATAATTCTAAATTTCTTCTACTAAAACTGATAGAATTTGTATTTTATATATTTTTGAAGAGAGGGTAATATAATTTCAATCTTCTGTTTTTTTTAAAAAAAGAAATTGTTTACCATTAGTTTTTCAAGACCTACTAGAAATAGTAAGTTTTAACATCTGGGGATTTTGTGTGTAATTTTATGAATATTGCTTTAAAGCAAGCAAATTAGCCTGTTTTCAGTGCGAATATGTTCTCATAATAGAAATGGAGAACCGTTGGCAGGTTTAAAGCTCACCAATCACAAGCGGAGGTGGCTTGATGGTTACAAGTGGCACCGAAAGTGGCATCCAGGTTGTTAAATTAATTTCAAACAAGTGGTATTGGGACCAGGAAGGCCGGCTAAGGCGCCACAGAGCAATGACACCTGCACGCGATCACTACTTGGCATTAAGCGCACGACGGCATAGACTAATAACAGCTCCTCAGCTTGCTTACGTCCTTGCTGCAGAGTCTGGAATAAGAATCTCTGTTTCATGATATAACACTTTTTGATATACCCTGTTTCTTAATTAACAATTAAAGTCTTTTCCACATTATTATGTTGCTACATTCTTTCACTCATTGTATTATATTGTGGCGAATTGATATGCGAGAAGATAGAACCTGTGACCTAGTGGTTCGCAGTCCAGTAACAAGACCATGATACAAAAGCAATTGCTCGGGTAGAGTAGGTGTTAACTGGATTATACCACAATGTCTCTGCGCCAAATTTCACGGCAGTGTTCAGTTTATTAGTTTTCACAGATTTCACCTTTATGACCTTAATTTTGGACATAAGAATGAGTAATATTTCCTGTTCAAATATGTCTTCCAATAAGCTCAATAAATTCAATTCATGATCATATAACAATGAAACAAATCAAATGCATTGCTCAAGTTTAATATTGGGTTACATTGTTCACTTTGGAAAAGTAAACAGGAAATTACATCACAGAACAACACAAGACAACATATCTTTAGATGCTAGATGACATCACAATGGCATTTGTCATGTCGTTGTGAAGTTACATGAAGTGACTCATAAAAAATCCATTTAATGGTGAATGTAAATAAGGTTGTCTTATCGGTACATTGCATAGTACTATTAGGTAAATAATACAAAAATAATTATTATTTTGTAGCACCTCTTTTTCCCCTTGAGCAGAAAGCGCCCCCTTGTGGCGTTTCACAGAAGACAAGCAGTTGAACTGCCGACCTTCATCCGGAGGTCGACTTTTTCCCATGCGCAACCCTTGAGCTAACGCCGAATGCTTTTGGCTGGAAACCATGGAATCCCTCCACCATACTGTTCTTTAACCTAATTTTCTATGTGTGTCTGTTGTAATAAGTATTTGTGAATTTTACAGTGTAGCTGTGTTTGTGCAGATTAAAAATCTTGTATTTAAAACCGGGCAGTTCCTTAGAAAATCACAACACACCCACTATAATTCTACATTTTTAGAAAACAAAAGATGGAAAAATAATTTAAAAATATAAGTACAGCTTGAAATACACAGGAGAAATGTCTAGCAAATGCCTATATTTTGGTTCTGTAACGACTTATTATTATTACATTAGGATAATGTCCTCCACAATACCCCCAGAAACGTTTGTCATGTGACTGTGCGTCACCTTTAATTTACTTCATTAACCCTTATCGTGGCAAGATTGCTTTTTTGAAAAAAAGCAAAAAAAAAAAATGTATATAGGTATGTATATATAAAAATGCGTAAGAACAAACATTTAGGCATGTGTATTTTATAATATTTATTATATTTATGTATATATAAACATTATTTTATAGAGGTAGTATATTTTTATAAAGTTGTATGTATGGTATACTATACAAAATGAACATAAGGGTTAAACAAACTAATTTATTTGGTTTGAAAAATAATTAAATTCAAACTTATGTTTCAATATGTAACTTTATTAATTAAATGCTAGATATAGTTACTACTATCCTATTCAGGAAATCAAGAAAATTGGAAAATAATTGCAATATTACTTTCTATCAGAAAACAGAAAACCGCTCATCGATATGCACAAAATAGTTCATCCTACACCTCTACAGCTTTTATTCATTCGAAAAGTGTAATTGATTGTGTTTTCAATTATACAACTCAATTTTACAGCATATAAACATTAGTTAAATTTGATCTAATGGTGGATTAAATTAAGTAATGTTGATATAATTATTGTTAAATATTTATTAAGTCAATAAACTGTAAAATAATGTTAAAAACTGCATGGCATTTGAACGAAATTTCTCATCAAGGTTCCCAGTTCATAGCAATCACACGGAATTGATAACATGAACATTCCACAGACTCAGCAACAACCCACTCCTACTTCATACGAACCACCTTCTCCACTCCACTCCTGCTTTGGGCGGCAAGGGGTGATTTGTCTCCAGGTTTTTCTGTGTCCCCATGCGATGTTCTATTTTCTATGCTTGGTGTTTACAGAACGAGATTTATGCACCATTTCACACGATCTGCAATCCCGCCAACCTCCTGTTGCCCTTTCACACCCTCCCCTTTGCTGTACCCCTCCGATGACAGTCATTTACGTAAGGGAGAGAGACGAAGAGTCTCATCTGTCAAAGGAAGCTAGATAAACACAACTTGCGCCAGTTTGCCATCCCCGCGTATTGGGGAAGGACGGAAAATGGCGAATTTATGCCAGTTTTCTTTACAAAGCTGTGTACGTGGAAATATGTTTGATGTATAAGAGTAGTTTGTCATGATGCACGCCTGGGAAAAAATGTTATGAGTTATTTTGAAAAAGATATTAAGTGATAAAAATAAGCTTTGCTCTGTCAAAGTAACGAAACAAAAATAGAATTATTTTGTCTAAAAATATATTTCGAATTTGAGGCTAGAGCGAATGTAAGTTCAAAGAAATACGTTCTGCAATTGTTTTCAGTTAAAGGGTGTCTTGTTGTTGGATATAAAGCACATCCTAATTTGAAGTTTGAAATATTTCCTCATTGGGATTTTGGATTTTCTTTTATATGCAGATAGAAAATAACCGATGTACTCAAAATGATTTTGAGAATTTTCTTCTCTGAATTACATACGTTTTCTACGATATTAAATATATATTGGCGTTTGTTGTTAGTCTTATTTCTTTAATGCTTTTATTTACAATATATTTGCAAAAATAGGTTTTCCTCTCTTCTAATACCAATGATTAACTCTATTTTTAACATCGACGTCGAATAATAAAATTAGGAAAAGATTGAAGATTTTTTCTTAGATGCAGATGCAAAATAATTGGTATACTCAAAATAATTTCGAAAATTTTCTTCTCCGAATTGCTTAGGTTCTTAGGGTTTTTTTTTCAGTACTAAAGGTATATTGATAGTCTTATTTCTTTAACGTTTTTATTTACAGTATATTGCAAAAATAGGTTTTCCTCTCTTCTAATACCAATGATTAACTCTATTTTTAACATCGACGTCGAATAATAAAATTAGGAAAAGATCGAAGATTTTTTCTTAGAAGCAGATGCAAAATAATTGGTATACTCAAAATAATTTCGAAAATTTTCTTCTCCGAATTGCTTAGGGTTTTTTTAGTATTAAAGATATATTGATAGTATTATTTTTTTAACGTTTTCATTTACAATATATTTGCAAAAATAGGGTTTCCTCTCTTGTAATATCTATGATTAACTCTATTTTTTAATATGGATGTCCAATAATAAAATTAGAAAAGGAATGAAAATCCTTTTTGATAGCTTCAAATCATTAAATAAAACATAGATGCTGATCATGATGAAAAAGAATGGTGATCGCTAGATTCTGATTATGATGAAAAAGAATGGTTATCACTAGATGCTGATTATAATGCAAAGAAATAGCGGTGGCTCTAGCTATGTAAAGTACTCCAATAAGATTATTTCTGACAGTTTTCCATAGAGATGGATTCTTAGATTAAGAATTTCATCTTCTTTTCTTTTTATAATGTACAAAAGAGAGCCAAACAATCAAGAAACTACTAACTTATAGTTTTGTAGAACAAAACAGAAGATATGAACGAAAATAAATAGAAGATGGAAAACAATATCTAAAACTCTAAGAATCTTGTCCATTTTGTAATCTTAAGAGATTCAAGCAAAATTATTTCACTGAAAACTAAAAGAGCTCTCAGAAAAAAAAAGCTGATGCTCACATTTAAAAAGAAGATAGAAATAATAGGAACGTAAAGAGCAACAACAAATTAACAGCATAAAATGTATCAAGCATTTGGAACAAGAAACAAAAATGTAGTTAGAAAAGGAAATAAAATAAAATGTAGATTATTTAGTAAACAATATATATATATATGAATAGAGAAACAGTATTATTTTTATAGGAAAGAATTGTATGTGCATTATTGTCTTTGCCAGTACTTTAGATAGACACAATGGTGAAGTATGAGATACAGAGATGAAAACTGATCTATTTACTTAACGTCCCCAGCCCCTCAAAATCTAATTTTCAAATCAATCGATACTTTCTGAGAATAGACTTTATTACAACTTGCCTCCTCCAAACCAGTTTCCTTTTCTTTTAATGTGCAATTGCCAATGTGTCTGCCACTACTCATGGAACTGCTCATTTTGATCTCCGTTCATAAATCTGTAGTGACATTTCTTTTGTTTTCCTTAGCTTTTCCGATGTATCAAGTTTAGATTATGTCCAAAAGAGCAAAGCTGGCAACCAACTACGATAATTTTTATCCACATTTAAACGATTCAGTAACTCGCTGTAATATGATTTATTTATCAGCTTAGAGTATAAATTCAAATTATTCTGCAAAGCAAAATACCTGCAAGTTGTCAGCAAAAATGACTAAGATTTGTAACTATTTCATTGATATTTAAAAATTTACTGACTCTTTTCAAAGCATGAAAGCCTTAAAGATAGAGCGAGAAAGTCGCAAAATAACTTTTTGGCTCCGATTTAATCCTAGCCAATATGAGGCATCTCTACTAAACATAGTATTGGGATCGTTTAAAATCATTCAAATCGCAAAGTTGTTGCAAAGTTGCAATAAGTGAATTTGTCAAATATATGCAAGATTTGACCGAAATTCCTTCCTTTTTCCATTTTTTGAAGTATAAAATAATTACCAAACATAGGAAATACCACCTCACTACACCCATTCAATAAACAGTGGCATTATATGGCGTTCTAGAAAAAAAACTGTTCAGAGCTACGTAGTGACAATAAAACAAGGTTGGTAAATTGAAGCAATAATACAGTTGAAATTTTCTATTCGCTTTTGAGCAAATGTGTTATTCAAACTTTGGAATTCAAAAAAAAAATATTGATTTCCAAAAAAATAGAAATTAAAAGTGAAATCATTATCAAAAGCTTTTCGATATTTTTTTACTGGGACATTTCAATGTAATCGGGCTGTTTGCTTTTAAATTCACTCTTTAAGAAAAACGAGTGAAAATTCATTCAATAACATCCATCTTATTCACTTCTACTGTCGATATAAATGTTAATTAAAAAGAAAACTTATAAAATAGAAATCATTAACTTTTTTTTAATTGAGAAAAATTTTACATCGTTACAAAATTAAAAGAGCGAAAAAAAATCAAAATAAAAAGATGGAGACTTAAAAAAGCAATTATTTTATCTCTGCATTCCAAATTTCCTTCACGGCAACTTAAATAAAATTATTTTTCTGTGTTCCAAAAGTTTTCGTTGATGATATTTAATTTTAATTCAGTAACTATAAATTAGAACGGAAGGTCAACTGCATTATTTGCTTAATTGATTTCTAAAATATATAATTTTACATAAATTGATTGTGGAACTATTATTTTCGTTTTTTTAATCAGAGTAGAAACTGATTAAATGAAATTCCCAATTTGAGTCTTCTTCGAATTCTTAGTTTTAGAATTTCTAGAATTCTAGAAATGCTTTTTAGAATTCTTAGCTTTAGAGTTTCTAGAATTCTAAAATTGCTTCTTAGAACTCTTGCTATAATTTCTAGTTTTCTTGGGATTCTCGATTTGCGTTTAGCTGAAATTTATTTGGTTCAAACATTATCAATGTATTAGCACATTTCTCTTAGCTTTGTTGTTCCTTCAGAAATCTACAAAATGTTTAATCTGTTTAAACAATAGTGTATTCGAATTCTTAAATTGGAGAGAGCTATTAGTATGAAACTTCGCAAACTTAAAAAGGCTCAAATTTTGATTTATCTAGTTTTCAAAATATTCTATGTTTAAAATAATTTGTAAAATTACTTTTATTTATATAGCTTCAAACAGCATATTACAAGGCAAAAAATTCAACTCCTGTAATATAATTTATATGAAGAAAATTGTCATTGATATAATGGAAAGGTAACTTATTCAATTATTATAAAAAAGGTTTTCAGTTTAGGTCTACTTTATCTTGGACTGTTTCATGTACATTTAAGATAATATGTTAGCTTTCTTCTAGATGGGCTAGATTTCCGAAAAGTTATGCACTTATTTGTTTTCGAGGGCAATTCTTCATTACATATTTACAGATAATTATGGCTTCAGAATATATTTATAATGAATTGAATTTTTTTTTAATTCAGTCTTTTGAATTTTTTTTCTATAGTTGTGAAATCATGGATGAAATAGAGAAAACATAATTTAATGATTTCGTAACATTAATGGTAATTAATTATAATTTAAAAGCAAAAAATGTAGAAAAAAATTTTTAAAGCAAATAATTTTTCTCTTAATTCCATTTAAAGCAAATAATTCTTTATTCTTAAAGAATACTGATGTGTAAAATATAAATTCTTTCATAATTTAAACTATTTAATAGAGATCCTAAAATGAGAAAAACTCAATGCACAAAATTTTCTGCTCTGAGATTGGATGTAACACATGTAAAAACATTTCTTTTGAAATCATAACGTATTTAAATACTTTGCAATGATTAGAATATCATTCGCAATAATAAATGGGGTAAATTATTGTATGAAAGCAATAATGCTATTTTATAAAAAAGAATGTTGTTTGTTTGCTTGTTTGTTTCTTATGGCACTTGCCACTGACAAGCCCGCTGTTACGAAGACAGCGATTTAAGCCTGAGGGGGAACGTCTCTTATTTTTTATAGGAGCGCCAACTAGGGCCAAGAGTACGACTTTGCTACTCACGCATCACTCATTCGCTTGCACAACCCCTTTTTACAGGAGGGCACATTCACACCTCTCACAGATAGAACAACAGAAGAACAACCATGCCCAAACCGGGACTCAAACCCGGGACGCCCAGATCACGGGGAAGATGCGCTACCCCTATGCCAGGACGCCGGCATAAAAAAGATTAATCGAATGTATTAAACTAATTTCTCAATGTTTGATGTACTGCGTAATTTTTTGTAATATAATTTTTATATATTACAAATATTCAGATTCATATATAACAAAGGGTCTTTCTTGCCCTTCACGCAATAATTATTATCATCATTATATTCAGTGTCTATTATCTTTATTATCATTTTACGATTTTTGTACATATCCGTAATCTAAAGTCGGCGATGGTGATCACATTAGTCATATTCTATCTACGGCTCTGAGGTTAATAGTGATTAAAAAATTATTGGACGATAGAGGCTTCATTATCAATATTAAAGGAATTTCTCCAAGAAAATAATCCGTTGTTGACTGAACAATAATTAAAAACACAGGAAAACAATGGATAGGATAATAAAAGTTTTACCATCTTACATATGAAAATTTATAAAATGAAAATTGGATAAGACATCTGTTATCGATTTTACATGTTCAAAGCATGTTTGAGTTCAAGAAAGAAATACATTTTTGAATATTTCATGTGAAAGAACTTGCATGAATGAATTGGAAAAAGAAAATTTTTACTATTTTTGATTAAAAAGAAAAGATGATTTCAAATATTTCCAACAAATTATAACATTTGAACGCCTCTCAACACATGATATCTTCGCTTAATTTCATTTTAAGTGGTAATATTAATTAAAAGTAAATATAGGACACTCATATTATTTTAACCTGCTTTGCACTTTAAACTAATAAGAAATAGGCAATTAAAGTAAAATAGATTACAATATATAAGTTCTCATTGATTAAAAAAAAATCGGAATATTTATTATTATTTATTAATCATATTTATTATCATATTTGAATCTGATAAAAATGTTGCTGACATAAGTCTAAGTGGAGACTAGGATTTCCTTATCATCCCCTGATATTAATGACTTACATGTTTGAATTTCCCGAATGTAGTAGGTTTAGTCAGTGGTGCTGCACAGGAAGAATAGAAGCAATACTATTTTATTGGATCTCTTTGTCATGATCGACTCTGAAAAAAAAATGAAGCACAGAAAATTGCAATCTATCGATTTGACAAGTATTGCAATTACATGAAAAGGATTCATAATGATGCATTGTTTCTTTAATCAGTTTCAGTTAACGATATCGGGGAAATCGACTAAAGCATTTTCGATATCTTTAGCCGGAGCAGAATCAATATGAAATATGAAGTAAATAAAAATTGAAAACTCTATGCTATAAACCATAAATAATGAATTATGGAATCTATGTCGCTGATATTGAACAATAAAATTTCAATCGAAAACTTTTTGATTACTAATTCTATTCATTCTGATTTTTCTCGTGATTATTTGAAATACTAAAACACTGGAAACTATTTGTAAATTTTCAATTTACATAAAAGACTTATCAGTTAGATTGTTCGTTTTACGTTGAAAAGGTTTTATTCGCTTATTTTGGGGAGTAATATCCAATATTTTTAATACTTATTTTGTTACTATAGAATTTTCTTAGTCCCTTTTACATCAAAAGATTCCGCACAAATTCATTGATTAAATTTTGACGTTAAAAGACAGTTTTATTATCGATATAAGGTACAAGCTTTTGAATAAAGGATTTTCATTTAACATTGATAAGGTAAATACAAAAGTTCAAGAATAATATGTCACTGATAAATTGTTGCTACAAATCACCCCGTTTTCGGGATATATCTTTAATTTCACTATCCAATATTTTTAATATGAATTTTATTATTATTGAATATTCCCTTTTCATTCTCCCTTTTTTCGTGACATCTGCAGAAATTCATTGAATAAATTTTGATGCCAAAATGATGTTATGATCGATATAGTGTTCAGACCTTTAATAAACTCTTTTCATTTCACATTGGTAAGGTAAATACGAAAGTTCAAGAATAGCATTTCACTGATAAATTGTTGCTACGAATCTCCCCCATTTTCGAGATATATCTTTAATTCCACTATCTAATATTTTTAATATGAATTTTGCTACTATAGAATTTTCTCTTTCCTTTTACCTCAAGACTTATGCACAAATTCATTGATTAAATTTTGATTCCAAAATAGTGTTACAATCGATTTAATATTCAGTCCTTGAATAAACGTTATTCATTTCACATTGATAAGGTAAATACAAAAGTTCGACAATAACATTTCACTGATGAATTGTTGCTATGAATCTCCCCCATTTTCGAAATATATCTTTAATTCTACTATCTAATATTTTTAATATGAATTTTGCTACTATAGAATTTTCTCTTTTTCTTTTACCTCAAGACTTATGCACAAATTCATTGATTAAATTTTGATTCCAAAATAGTGTTACAATCGATTTAATATTCAGTCCTTGAATAAACGTTATTCATTTCACATTGATAAGGTAAATACAAAAGTTCGATAATAACATTTCACTGATAAATTGTTGCTACGAATCTCCCCCCATTTTCGAGATATACCTTTAATTCCACTATCTAATATTTTTAATATGAATTTTGCTACTATAGAATTTTCTATTTTCCTTTTAACTTATGCACAAATTCATTGATTAAATGTTGATTCCAAAATAGTGTTACAATCGATTTAATATTCAGTCCTTGAATAAACGTTATTCATTTCACATTGATAAGGTAAATACAAAAGTTCGAGAATAGCATTTCATTGATAAATTGTTGCTATGAATCTCCCCCATTTTCGAGATATATCTTTAATTCCACTATCTAATATTTTTAATATGAATTTTGCTACTATATAATTTTCTCTTTTCCTTTTACCTCAAGACTTATGCACAAATTCATTGATTAAATTTTGATTCCAAAATAGTGTTACAATCGAATTAATATTCAGTTCTTGATTAAACGTTATTCATTTCACAATGATAAGGTAAATACAAAAGTTCAAGAATAACGTTTCGTTGATAAATTGTTGCTACGAATCTGCTCCGCTTTCGTGATATATCTTTAATTTCACTAAAGTGGCGAGAAACAAATTAATACACTTCTCATTATGCTCGTTAATTTAATCGCTTCATTGTTTAAATTGCATAAAGCTATTGCCAAAGGGGAAAAACAGAAGAAATGTAGCAAACATAATTATTGCTAACACATTTATGTTATTAATACTTAGTATTTTCGAAATAAACTGATTAATAGGAAGCAATAAACAGCTCATTATTTGATATTTCTGTGATAAATGTGATGGATATTAGTAATAGATGAAGCATAAAATGATTGGTTTCTTAATGTTAATCATAAATTTTAATTCTATTCGAAATATTGATATATGGTTTGAGATTAAAGGGATATGTATATAAAATTTCATGTAGAAAAAGGATCGATTGACAAAAGCAAAATGATAGATTGGAATTAAAGAAAAAAATTACCTTTCGCGGTAACATTTTAATTAATTAAATAAAGCATAATAGCCGCCTTTGGTGACCAGGTTGTTAGCATAGATTATTAACTTATTAAGTTGTTAAATTATTAATATGGGGTTAAAAATATTTTACCTAATTATTTAATATAATTAAAGCACATGAATTCAATTAAAACAGTTTACTGCAATTTACAAACATATATTATGAAATAAAAGTGGAAATGAAAATCCTACCACGGATTGAATGTTTGTCAAAAGCACACACTTGAATGTTTTGATGGAGAGTTTGAATCCCGTAAAGTTCTGATAGTGCATCAGAGTTTAAAATATTGTTAAAGTTAAATCAAACATTGTACAAAAATGAATGCATTGAAAAGGTAATTTTTTTTACTCTTATGATAAAACAAAAAGCACCTTTTATAAGATAATTGTTTTGGAAGATATGAGTATCAATTTCCGATGACAAGTCATAGCAATTACAGCTAGACTTAACATATTTTTACGGGCGTCAAAACTGAAAACGTTTTGAGCGATTTCTCCCCAAATATAATTGTGACAATTTGTGAGTGTAACGTTAAAATCCTATGTTAGCATTTTTGGTATACACCTAGGATAGCAGACTTTTAGAGAGTTTTTCGACGACGAAGTCTTACCACAATTATTTATTTGACAAAAGCTTTCTTTTTCGCTTGATTTCACTCTTTGTTTGAAGCCTATTTCTTGGTTTCTTTTATATCATCTTTCCTCTGACTGAATGCTTCTAATAATATTTTGCAGCTCCATTAATTAGTTAAGAGAAGCATTTGATTCAGTACAACTATAAAAATTTTCAATGAATAAGTCAGTCTGAAATTCTTATGTTGTTTTGTTTATATATAACAGTTGCCATTCGGCAGTTGATAATAAGTTCGATTTCTGTGTCACGTACGTTAGCGTTTTATATATATAGATTTTTAAAAGCACCATTTTATTAGTATTCTAAAATTGTATTTTTATTTTAATTCTTTCCTCTTTTTTAGTATTTAATATGTAATTTATTATTGCAAATATACATTAAGTATGAAATATTGCATCCTTTTTGCAAGTTCATTGATAAGTGGAATCATTCGTTTAGAATCAAAATTTAGTTAAAATAAGTGATGGATTGATAATAATTTCAAAAATTATTGAACTAATGGAAAACTTGTTTTCTAAAACTGAAACTTCTAGCACATTAGGATTATTAATAATTAATTATTTAAAAAATCATATCCTTACAAATAGAATAAGCCAGATTAAATAAAAATATGTAAAAATTATGATATAATTTTCTTTAGTTAAGAAATTATAATAAGCATTGTTAGAAACGGCAGAAAGAAAATAATGCTTGCAAAATGAAAAAGTCACAGTTTATTTTCTTTAAGTAGACGTTGATAAATCAGTCTTCATAATGTGAATTACGAAAGATATAATTAAGGAGTACAGTTCCGTTATAATTTTTCTTTTCTCCCTCTCTTCCCCATTTCTTTTTTTTCCCCTATCCTTTCCTATTATACTTTGGACATAAAAGAAAAGAAGTTCTTCAGAAAATCATTAAATTATTTATGTCTTATCGTTGCTGTTACATCATTCTAGTTTCAGAAATTTAACCTTTTTTTTAGAAGAGAATTTATCGCCAAGAGTATTTATTGAATTATGAACGTTAATTATTCAGTTAATAATTTGACTATGGTTATTTTCTTCTTTTCTCTGCGATGCGTTATTATTAATACATTAAAGAAGATGTAAAATTATTCATCTATACATTTTTAAAACGAAAATGAGATAAAAATTATAGACACAGACACTTACAATAGATATGATAATTGCTGAAGACTATTCGAAAAATTAGAAGAACGCTGAAATTTGATTAACAAAATAAATAAACCCACTTTTACATTAATAGAATGATCTACGGTCTAACATTCCCCTTTTCCCAGTACTGATAAGACATTTACAGCCAGCTGTGTCGTCGCTGTTACTTACTAAACTCCTCGAGATAGCCAGATGGTGGATCTTTTCACCTGGGTGGTCTCGCATCTGTTCATTAGCGATTCCTACATGTGGAATTCCTCGTCCAAGAGGAATTAATAGTACCTTCAAAGAGAAAGGGGTGTCCAAATATCTGGATGCTAGATGTTTCTCATTGTGAAAGGACCTTCCCATGACCCACTGGCGCCGCTGAGAGAGCATATAGCTGAACCCCGATTGGCCGAAAGAGAGCTCAAATGACCAACGTAAATTAAGAGGCAGAGATTGTCGCCGAAATAAAGTGCAGAGATTTTTTTTAAAAAAGGAGAGAAGAAACGAATTGCAGATGGACTGTTGGATTACACCCACGAGTTCGGAGTCCGAGAACCAACTGAGTTTCAAGAAAGTCTTCGACTTTGATTGTTGTATCTCCTACTACATGTGTAAATAACTATTTATTTAACCAAGATTAGAACAAGTTGTTTTTTGTATGTTTAGGGCTGTAAAATAAAGAATTGTCTGGAAATTCTGCTTCGTTATTTGATCAGTCTAGATCAAGACATTACAACGGTATACTATTACTGAAAAATCCAGAATCGTTCATAGGTTGCACGATGAGAAAATCTATCAGACTCAATAATGATACCGGCTGTTTATTCTACAGAAAAGCTTCATAGAAAGGTACCAAAGTACAGACCAAGAGAATACAAAACAGCCTTTTCAGTAAACAATGGGATGTAAGCAACAAATCGATAATAAAAAACAACAGCAGATAGAGCTCAGAGAGTACTAAAAAGAATTCTCCACTCAATTATTGTTTCGACTAAACTACATAATAATTATCGACTATTCCATTGACTGACTAAAACTGTATCTCTCGGCTTTTATAGTTTCCATGACAAGGCAAAGAAGTTCCAGAAGGATATCATAATTTACCGTTTAACCCTTTAAAGAGCCATTTTTTTTCTAGTCATATTATGTTAAAACATTTTTAGGCTTGAAATTAGAATAAGAAAAGGGATTCATTTAGCTTATTAGATAAATTTAATTTGATTAATTAATTAATTTGGTAAATTAATAATTAAGTAACAAATCAAGACGCATCATTTTGTCTGAGATAAAGAACTGAAGCATCTAAAATTCTGACTTACTAAAAAAATTTGTCAGAACTTATTCCAACCTACATAATTTCATACAAAGATTGATAAATTTGGTGGGAAGCATACTTCTCACTGCCCTAGAAAGGGTTGAACGAAATAGCACGAAACCTCAGACGTTTCTGAAACTTTAATTCTGGGCACCACCAAATTCACCAAATTCCTCGCCCGGACCTCGCTTCCTGTGATCTTTTTGTAATAAACATTGCAAACCTAATAAATTCACACATCGGGTTGACGATGGTTGATGAAATCTCTACAACTTTCTTCGCACATAACATATTAAATAAATATGTGAACTATAGACAAAAAAGTATACTCTACAATATCTAAAGCTTATCAATCTTTTCACTTTCAAAATAATCCCATTTGCAGCATCGTATTTGTTTTAATGGAATCCCCATTGTTCAGCCATCCTTACAAGTGCCCAGAAATCAGAAATTAAATGATTTTTCATTATTTTACTCGCATTTATTTACTCTCCACAACGTTCTCCTACCGTCCTCGCATTACCGTTTTGTTTATCAGGAACAAAATTAAATTTGGGTAAATATTCTTGTTTCTTATGGCAATTGTCGCAGAAAGGATTCTGACTAAGTCTGCGATATAAGCTGAGTTTCTGCAGTAGCTTCTCGGGGTAAAGACCCTGAACTCCGAAGGCCTGAAGTCTGACTTCTAGCTCAAATGAAGATGATACCAATACACTCGCTTGCACAACCCCTTTTTACAACGGAGCTCTTTCACATACCTCGAAGATAAAACACAGGGCAAAGAACAACCATGCATGAATCAGGACTCGAACCCGGGGCGCCAAGATCACGGTGAAGACGCTCTACCCACAGGCCAGGATGCCTGCAACCTGGGGAAATAAAAAGTATACAAAATGGACCAGCAAATATTTGGAAAAGGACCAAAAACTTCCTAACAATAAGTTCTGTACTATCAGAATTTAAGATGATTTTTGTATATACTTTATTCGGCCCTAAATACATTGTTAGGATCATGACTTCAATTCACTTCACAATCCATCATTTGAACAGCGAAAAAGTGATCGGTGTCCCAAGAGACTGCATATGTTCTATGATTTTATCTGCACATCAGATCTACGGTCTTGTCTTTGTTTTACATCGTTTATGTAAAGCTCATCCTTACTAATCATCTCGATCTACCTGAAAAGAGCATCTTTCTAAAGTGTGCTATCTCTATAAAGATACCTTTGAAGTTTGACAAAATTCTATAAAGTTTTTCACAAATTTCATCAGCAATTAGATGTTGATTCTTTATTGATAGAACTTTATTGTCCACCAAAACGTACAACAAGTGCTACTAACAAAGCAGATTGTGTAAAAGACATAATCTCGAAGCCCCCAAATAGTTTAACTATCCCGTTTATTGGACATACATACATACATACTCGACTAAAGTTAACATTGTTTAATGACTAAACAAACACCACTCAATTACAATGAATGAAAAAAAGAGCATTGTAAGTATAGTGGAATTAAACTGTAATGAAGCTTAGGTAATTCAACTGTTTTTAATTCCCAATTATTCAAGGTCCTTGAATTTCACATTGATATAATATTAAAACCAAATTATCCATCGCGAATGATTCTCGAAAACTTTCTCACTTACTCTTCAATAAAAGTATTATCCCTCCTCTCCAACATATAAATGTGGATCTTGTGTAAGACCGATGAATACTTGTCAGGCATTGGTGAACAATAACTACGAAATGCTGATCGATGGACTAAATTTAATATTTCCATATGAATATATCATAAGAACTTTAGAGATTGCTTTTGGCAATGAATCCCTAAAATGCAGTTAATAATACGGGAAAATCGAATTCGTGTTTTAGATGGGGGTTTTCAACTCTAATCAAAATAAAATTTGAACTAATCTCAAAAGGATTTGCAAAATTTCATTTATTTAGATCATTGCGTTTATGATTTTTCCATGCCTATGGAAGAGCGAACCTACAAATGGTCAATACTTTGAAGCATATAATTCCAAATTTGATAGGTGTATGCACTTTAAATATGTATACCAAATCTTCTCTCTTCGTTTCACAGTTATCGTGTGAACTTATAGTCGGACATTATAACTTTTTCTAAATATTTCGTTCAAAATGTGATAGATATCTACAAATTTGGTGTTAGTATTATATACCAAGTTTCAGCTGTCACGTTCAAAACGTTTTGAGTCATTGTGTTTACAGACAGGCAGATAAAAATGTCAAAAATGTGTTTTTTGAACTCGGAGATTTCTGAAACGTACAGATGTGGCAAAATAATATTTTTTTGGCGATTACAATTCTTTTTTTATATTTAGCATAAGGAAGGTCAAAAGTGACAAATATTGTTGGTCAGTACTTTTCAACTTCCATGATCATATTCAAATAGAAATAGAAATCGATGTTTATAAATTTTCACAACTCCATAGCTGCACTTTCTCTGATAAGCCTGAGATATTCAGGTGAAAATCTCATAGAAAAGAGTAATCATACCTCGCTTAGACACTCCACAATAAATTCTGAATTATTTTCTTTTTTTAATAAGCTTCTTCCTTTTCAATCAATGAAAGAGAAGAAAGAAAAAAAATAACATTGGATGCCATATCAATATTTAGAAATAGAAATCGATATTTAAAAATTTTCACAACAACTCCGCAGCTCCTCTTCCTCTGCTAAGTTTGAGATATTCAGGTGAAAATCGCATAGCAAGGACTAATCATATCTCGTTTAGACACTGTACAATGAATTTTGAATTAATTTTCTTTTTCAATAAACTTCTTCCTTTTCGATTAATGAAGCAGAAGAAAGTAAATAAGATATCATTGGATACAAAATCGATATTTAGAAATAAAAATCGACACCTTTAAATTTTCACAGTAACTCTGTAGATCCTCTTCCTCTGCTAAGCTTGAGATATTCAGGTGAAAATCTCATATCAAACAGTAATCATATCTTACTTAGACACTCGACAATGAATTTTAAATTAATTTTCTTTTTCAATAAAATTCTTCCTTTTCGATTAATGAAACAGAAGAAAGTAAATAAGATATCATTGGATACAAAATAGATATTTAGAAATAGAAATCGACACCTATAAATTTTCACAGTAACTCCGTAGATACTCTTGCTCTGCTAAGCTTGAGATATTCAGGTAAAAATCTCATATCAAACAGTAATCATATCTCGCTTAGACACTCCACAATAAACAATGAACGAATTCTTTTCCTTTTTTTCAATAATGCAATTTTCTTTGTTTTCTGGTAGAAAGCCGCCTGCGGTAGATCTGTAAATTAAGACAGAATCATAATGAGTGCATAAAAAAAGACGCAAAGACTGCTTCCTTTGCTCACTAAGACAGAGAAATAAAAACAACACGACAAGAACGTTGAAGAAGCAATAATAAAAGAAATGTTTTGTTAGGAAATTACAATGTTTTTGCGATATTTTTTTGTCGATGTAGGTATTCATGTAGTGACATAAAGTTACGAGAATTTCTCATTTTTTTCCTTAGCTCGCATTTATTATTATTTTTTTTCCCCTTTCCCGCGAGTTTGTGTCTTCACTTGCGCAAATTATTTTCGAGGAAGCAATTTGTCAGCGTAGGATTACCTCGCGAAACATAGTTTATTTTCTGTCAAAAGATTACTCTTTTCTATTGTTTTCATGATTGAAAAGAAACTTTTGCACAGTGCTTGTGAGAGTTCATTATTATGAATATATGTATGTTTGCACTGTTTTTTTTTTTTCCTTTTTTTTATTTGGAAATGTTGTTTTCTGCTCTATAAAATTGTGAGCTTTGTTTATTTTATATCCAATTTTGAGTTGGTTAAGGAAAAATGTTATTTTTAGGGTGAAAAGTTTCCGATTTGACTTGAGTTGTTTTCGTGAATTAATTTTTGTTTGTGTGTTCACTGTTTTCGTGCCAAAGTAAAATTGAATTAGATGCAAGTAAAAAAAAGAAAGCTTATCGTATTATGAAGTGAGGCAAAAGTTTCTTTGAAATTAATGCAAAATTCGTTCACGTAAAGGAGAAAACGGAACTTTCATCTTGAAGCACATATGATAAATTCATTTTCTACGTTTAACTTCGTCTAGCGTCGAAATTATTCAATTTCACATAATTAAATTCTTTTTTTTTCTATAACTGAAATAATGAAGAACATGCTTGTTTCCTTTTTATCATTTTAATTATGTATGTTATTAATATATAAATCTTATTCAGTATTTAATATAGGTACTCTGGGCAACAATAGTTTTGCTTATTCTGATGATGAAAGTATAATCTAGACTTACCGATGTATACACCACATTAATGAATGGATAGAAAACGTTTCTAGGATTCGGCAACTGTCATTCTTTCTAATTTGTATTAAAAAATTGATAGATCAAAGATTTATTGATTCCTGTTAGGACTCTTATATTATACAAGTTTCGGGGTCACATCACCCCCCCCCCATATTTAAAAAAATTAATTTTTTTTATTTATCTCTATATAAAAAGTATAATGCAAGAAATTTAAAGAAGATAAAACAACAAAACATTTAAATGTGGATCACTATATAACGATCGTTAACTAAGGTGCAAAAACAATCCGAAATTTAAATTTAAAAGTAATATTAAACTAAACTTTTTTTGATACAAACTAAATACTATTGGGCTAAAGGTTCGGGCATTCTATAAAATATATTCATTAATTTTTAGCATTAAATGCAACGTAAAATAAATTTGCAAAAGTTTGTTTTTATGAATTTTTAAAATAATGCTCAAATTTTTAGAAGGTCTTGATATGGATATGAGCCTGTTCAGTAGTAGCATTTGGTAAAACAAATGAAAACGCGTAATTAAATTGTTCAAAAATAATGTAAATAAATGGAGGTCATGTGGCTTACTAAAGATGGGGTGGCCAATAGAATGTCACTCACTTTACGTGTTTGAATAACCCTCTCCTTTGACAGATTAATGTGTTTGATCAAATTGCCCATTACTGAAGGGATTTCTGATTTCCTTCCAAGAGAAACAAAAATACGGGTAAATTTCAATCGATGGTCTATTAAAAAAAATCACATCAATGCATTGATATTATAACAAATCAAGAAAGTGTATTGATAATACAACTTGTGATTTTAAAGTCTGTATTTTAGGGACAAATGACTACATAATAACAAAATCGGCAAATTTCATCAGCATTTCTATTGTTACAGAAATTCTTCCAATAAGTGTATGTTGAGAAATATAACACATTTATTCCTTGAGGAAAGCACTAAATAATTGTAGCAAAACAATCGAAAAGTACGCAAAGAAATAATTTGCAGAAATCAACAACATACGCGTAAACAACAAATCGTTACTAGGTAAAAGGGACAAAGTAACTAAGCGATGAATACTCCAAATAGAGAATTCATGTTTTTGTGTGCATCGCCGCTTATATAGTCTTCATGACATTGTATAGAATTTTCAAGAAGGATCGGATCTCACCTTCTAATAGATATATCGTATTAATTCCTATGTTTTCAAGTACGTTCGGTTTGTTTTAAAATGATGGTAAAGTTTGGAGCCAAGACCTAGAGCCTTTGATCTAACATATATAAAAATACCCATGACACACTGTTCGTCACTATGAGACTAATTGCTCAAGAGAGAAATTATTAACATATTGAATGCATGCGGTCATCTCTGACCGATACTGAGTTTGCTCGTTGCGAAATGAGGGTCATCGTTAATGGGCGAAGCAAAGACATCTAAAAACATACAATTCGAGCAGATTTTAATGTTTTGAATTTTTCAATATCTTTATCGTTACTAAAATGGCGTGAAGAAATTAATGCAATATAGAACATATAAACATAAGAAATGACTATATTTCAGAGTCATAGTGAACTTCAGTGACCTCAATAAAATAAATGCATTACTCAAATTAACTCGTTTGTTATAATTAATATTTCACCAAAATATTCAATGCATAGTAAGAAATAAGGGTGACAGGCAAATCATATGAAAATAGAGTGGCTTTTTAGTTAGTTATATTAGCGTTCCGTTTTAAAGCAACTCTAAGACTATTTTGGGACAGACCTCATAATTTTGAACGCAGTCAGATAATGAGGACGACACCACAGCTGACACCCCCTCTCCAAACTTCCACACTACACAAACGGGGGGACGTTTGGCCCCGACGGATTTATCATGCACCAGACCCGCTTACACGATGGTTATTCGGTTAAATAGGGTCTCGAACATGAAATTAGAGTGGCATTCCTCGTGTTAACATTACTTTTAATCACGAGTATTTAGTTGTTAACAGCGGAATTGGCGATTATTCAGAACTAATTTCTGGTATCGACAACTTTAAAACAATTCAATAATATTTAATTTTCAAAAAAAAATTATCATTCATTAAAAAGCAATATTTATAAATATTTATAAAATTCGGCAACAATATATAAGATATAGCTTTGTAACTTTGGTTCTAACGGGACGTAGTTGCAATTTCATATGTGCATCCCGTAATGTAATAATAACATCAGAGGATGCACATATAAATATTTATCATTTCTAAATTTTTATGAATTTTTACATAAATATATTTACGTTTAAATAGGTGTTCTAGAATATAAAAATTATATATAAGTAAAAAAAAAAAATCATTTTCTTGTAATTATTTCTAGAATAAATTGATATTTTTTTAAAGAAATATTTTTTAAAAATAATATCTATCTTTGAAATTATACATATTTTAAAATAATGTTTTACATCTTCATACTTTTAAGCGGAAAACTCAATTTTAAAAATCACTTTAATCTCAGAACACTATTTCATAGATTTCAATTTACCTGTTCTTTAGATTTTTCTCCTCTTTTACTATAGAAAAAAAAATTACTGCAAATAAAGAAAATAAGCAATAAATTTAATTATCTGCTAAACGAATTTTATGAATGCTATATTTTTCCAGGAAATAATACTTAACTCAATAATGCAATAAATTATTATTTTTCTTAGAATACATTCTTATCTGGATTCTTTGAACTTTTTTATTTTTAGTAGGAAATGAAAAAGGTTTTCAAATAAAGTCTTCCAGAAAATTGCATTTATTTAAAATTCTTCTCGTTATTTTTTATACTAAACGTATTCTTGTATTATTATAAGATTAGATGATTTAAAATTCCACCGATGGTGTTAAATATTTATGTACGAGTATAAATTCAAGTATATGAATTTGTTTACTATCAATTGAACGTTTCATATGAAAATAAAATTAAATGATAAATAATAAAACTTCAAATTATTTTACTGCCATATGTATATGAATATAAATTTTAAATGGTATAATATTTCGTTTTTATTTAAAGAAATAAAACAAAAATATTTATAGGAAGAAATCGTATAATGTCTAAATGTATGAAAAGGAAAAAAATCTTCATATTATATGAAATAAATATAATCCTTAAGCAATGTTTGCAATAAAAAAAAGCTTTCAATAACGATAAAAGAGAAAATTATTTTTTATAAGAAAGAACACAAAATTACTTTTCTCATTTTTAACGTGTTTATATGTTTTGAGAAAATTATTGTACTTCCAGATTTTAAATGAAATAATATATTTCAATCTGCCCACATGGAATTTCCAAGAAATTAATGACTCATTCTGCTTTCATAATTTGTTTTTAAAAGTATTTACTACCTAAAATCCTTTTTATATTCTTGAAATGAATTTAATTCTTCCCTGTTTACAAAAATCAGATTCGTCAAATCATTTGATTCCAGTAAATCATTCAATTTTACTTTTCATTAGATTTTCAATTCTAAATTATGTTTAGTAGGAAACATATTTTTTATTATTTTGATTGTGTGAATTCTTCTCTATTTTTGATTCGTGGAATTATTTATTTTTAAGGAAAAAATAAATAGTTCACAGTTTAATTGAATTTTTATATAGCGTGTTCAATCTAATCATGATTCAGTAGCTAATTTATATTACGTTAAAGACAGATACAAGCATACAATGCCAGAAGTGCTGTAAATGACATAAAATAATTATGTTTTATGTTATTTGAGTCAACAAATGTATTGTGAAAAAGTTAAAAACAACATTTTCATGCTGATTTCTGGCTCTATTAATCGAATTTAGAAAAATATCCATGATTTGCTAGAAAGTTTCGTTAGATAGTTCTTATTCTTAATTAATATTTTGTAATAAATTGCAATGATTTCTATTTTTAATTATAAGATATAATTTAGTAATTTTGTAATAAATATATCATAAATTGGATTTTTAATATCTTAAATGTTTCAAATTACCTAAAACATAATTAAATATGTTTATTTACCTAAAATATTTATAATTACTGCTATTATCATAAAAAATATGCGCAATTATCTCGAAAGATTTTTTTACAGAGATTGCTCACGACAGGTGGTATCCTCAAGCGAGGTCACTACCCCCCTGTGGAAGTATATATATTGAAAAAATAAAAATGTTTTTATTACAGAATCTATGTCTACACAACCTATTAATCACATGTATGAGGGTTTTTTTCATCATATTTCAAAAATTTTAATGATCCATCCCTGAAAGGGATAAAATTTGGTGCACATATTTAACGCTTGAAAGTCTCAGATCAAAGAAAGAAAGAAAAAACATGAATCTTCACTCCTAATAAACATATCACCATGATTCTAGTATATTCAAAAATCATTTTTTGCCATCAGAATCAATAAACTCATCACACAATTCTCAAATGTTCGTCATCTTTATCATCACAGTCGGGAATCATTGACCCGCCATCTATTTAGCATTTGAACATCGGAAGTACGTACAAACCCTAATTTTTATCTTGAAGTCCAGAAACTCAGACACTACTTTTTATGTTTAAGTGTCTAATTTATCGGTGAGCGAATAAAGTTAAGCATTAATATAAATATGTTATGGAATCCTAAATATTTCATTTTACTTGCATTCTTTTATTCCTGAAATTTTAAACAAGTCAATGAGATGAGGTCAGCAATTTTATTTATTATTATTTATTTATTTATTATTTTTTGCATACAAAATATTATTAATAACTTCTATGAAAAACAGAAATTGTTGCTAATATTTTCTTTTGATTATTTTTGAATTTTATATTTGGTAATGTATTTTCTTCTGTTAATGGATTATTATTTGTTTTAAAGCGATCTTAGAATTTTGTTTTTATTTACGAATAAACATAATGAATACAGAAAAAAAATGCTGTCACGGTTAATACATACAATTCTGAGTCTTCACCGCTCTAATCTAATATATAAAACTCTCGTGTCACGGTGTTTGTGTTCGTACTCCTCCGAAACGGCTGGACCGATTTTTATGAAATTTTTATGTGCATTTGGTAGGTATGAGAATAGGTCGTAAAATATATTTCATAACGCTAGGAAATTAGGGTGTCCCTATCCCGTCATTCCACGTTCAACGTACGCTGATGAGATCAACGCTTGCTTGAAATCTTCGCCACTGTGTTGAAATGTTGAAAAAGTCCAGCTAAAAATAAACATTCGCGTCAAAATGCTACAAGATCTATCTGCTGACACATTCTCGGACCAATTGTTAGATATCGGCGATGGAAAAGTTTCTGTCTATAAAAATACTGGATGCATAAAATTGCCCACTCATTTCTGCACTATCGTTGATTCGCAAAATGCTCTCAATGACCGCATATTTCCCGATGTACGAACACAATACATAAATCATGCGTGGCTCACAGAAAGAGCCCTTTTTGGATAATTCCAAAATATGCGGACGTCGCCGATTTCAACTTCAAGATACAGCAGTCGTTGCCAGGTTACTTGGTATCATACAGTTTGCGATACTAACGAAGCTGTAAATTATCCAACAGAATATTTGAACTCACTGGATTTGCCAGGCATGTTACCACACCTTCCACAACTGAAAGTTGGATCTCCGGTTATTTTACTTCGGAATTTGAACCCACAACGGCTGTGCAATGGGACGCGATTGGTCATTAAATATTTGATGAAAAACGTTATCGAAGCCAGCATTTTGAATGGCAAATTCCGAGCCGAAAATGTTTTGCTGCCACGAATTCCAATGATTCTCACAGATGTGCAAATTGAATTCAAACGCGTTCAATTTCCTGTTAAATTGGCATTCGCAATGACAATCAATAAGTCGCAAGGCCAAACGATGTCTGTTTGCCACTTAGATTTGGGCACACCATGTTTTTCACAGGGACAATTATACGTGGAATGTTCTCGCGTGGGCAAACCGTCGAGCTTATTTGTGTTGGCTAAAGACGGACTGATAACAAATATCGTACACTCAATTGCTCTTCGAAATGTATATTGCTTTTCTTTATTTCATTTTTTTTATTTAGGATAAAAAATATATTACTTTTTTCACTTCACGTTTAACTTTTACAAGATCAAACAATGTATGTGTTCGTTACGTTAATGAAATACATTGTATTGAGAAAATGAATGGTTGGCGTTTTTTTGGTTTTATCGGTGATTATCGTCTACAGCGGTCCATTCCTCTGTCTGTCATAGATCCCATCCCCACAAACTTACAATACATTCGTTATTTTTTAATTAACAACCAAAATATTCACTAGAAATAATTTATATGGCAGAACAACGTTTGCCGGGTCAGCTAGTATTATTATATTTATACATCTGAGGTGTAATATAGATGATATTTTTCTTTTACTTAAACACTATACCAATTTGAATTAGATTCTCTGTCGCACTTTCTGTTAGTTAATCTGCGATAATAGGATCTGAGATACGATTAAGAGGATAAGAAAACCATCTAGTCAGGCACTTTTTCTTGCAGAATCCATAATAGCTCTGAAATATTTATGTAGTTTTATGTGTTAAAATATAATTTTAGATAAAATTAAATACTAAAAAACTTCATCGAAACTTTAACTTATGCGTTTGCACGAAGTTGCATACATTTCTAAGTGAAGAATTAAATTTAACTTTTTTAAACGGAAATATTAGATAATTTTTCATAGTGACATTTTTTACATGTCATTATGTTTGTAGAGAGAAATAATACTTATCCTTTTTGTAATTAAAATTTTTTCTTTTGTTTGGAAATGTGAACGAATTTATTCTAATTCTTTATTATTTTGAAAAAAATAATAAATTCAACAAAATGTATGTTCAAAACATATGTGATGCCGCATTCAAATATACTAAAGAAAACGGTAAAAAAAATATTTTTTTTATTTATGCATAAGGGAGTGTCTAAAACCTTGTAATTTGTCACCGCTTGTCAGTTCAAGAACTTTTCAAAAATTTGGAAGTATAATGCAGGAAGTATTTTTTTGTTTTCAAAGAATCCTATGTATGAGTGATCTTGTCAAAAACAAAAAAGAACCAGAAGTGATGAATTGCTTTCTTTATATAGCTGTCGAGGGAATTTATAAATATTTATAAATTAGTTAGGACACTAAAAATCATCGATTCATGCATGCGTAAAGAGGAAGGAATATAGTAAATAATAGTGTAAAGAAATGTCCAAAGAAAAAGCAAACTGCAGGTTTTTCTTAGAAATAGGCTTGGGTCCGGATTCAAACTGAAACCATTAGCTTAGCTGAAATTCCGAATTTTATCGGTCTAACTGTCATAACTTCAAATTTATTCTATATTACAGAAATAAAGAACTAACCAACAAAAAGTATTTATCGCCATTTTAAAATATAAATTTTGTTTTATTTTTGTAGTGTTTATCTTTACTTCTGCATGGAATATTGCTACAAAGTGTCATCGAAACGGTATGACAAAAATTGGATTTATTTATTAAAAATTAAAGCTAAAGAAACTGAAACACCTCTGATTAAAAAGAAGCATCGAAATGAACAATGCTGGCAAATTACCACAACATGAGAGCCATCAATTGGTTTTTATTAACAAAAAATCAATCAGTTGTTTTCTTAATTGCAGATTTCCAGATTTGAGGTGGTTATTAAATATTTACTAAGTTTCATTTCAATATTCATTAATGCTTATGAATCTGTTTAAAAGATTGATTTTTTCTTCTTTTTCTGGTAATCCATTTGGTTTTAATTTCTCGTACACATATTATTGAGAAAGAATAATCGTCATAAAATTCGATCTCGAGATTTTGACTAATCTCCACGTTTTAGACTTCCCTGAGATCGAAGAACGCATTTCTGGAAAAGTGTCCATCCGTCTATCTGTCTGGACGAGATAGCTGAGAAATACTCTGAGATAGTTGGTTGAACTTTGGTATACGGTCATTACACCAAATTTGCAGATTTCTATAAAATTTTGAGTAAAATCTGTTTCGAGAAAGTCCGTCTGTCCAGCTTTTTAAATATATGTTAACGCAATTGCTAAAAAGCAAAGATGGCTTGAAGGATAAAATTCGGTACACGTACTCAACATTTCTAGTATAGACACCTGTCAAAATTTCAGCCAAATACGATGAGGGGTTGACTGTCTCTCGGTTAGTACTTTCAGAAACACATAAATGCAACAAAAAACATAATTATTCAAATATATAAAATTTGGTATCGTATTTTTTGACTACAAGTGGAGTTTTGTGATAAATTTTGTTTCATTCGGTTAAGATGAACTTGTCTAATGCAGAAATTAGATTATTTGATATTTTTAATCCCATGTCAGGAATTAATCACCAAAAACACTCGCCAAGGATCACACGATAGATTCAGTAAAAATGCTAAATTCACTCCAAATACCCCAATTCAAAGTTTAATATCCTTTATTAGTGTACGCTAATCCCATGTAAGGCGTTTCTCTGGCATGACAAAGTTATTAGATAATATGCGAGAAAGTTTTGCGGATACCATTCCCGCTGGTTAAATGAATTAATATAAAGATTTTTGGGAATATGGCCTGTAGATCTTCGAATGTCACGGCCTCCTCGTAAGCATCAATACCTCCTCAGACTACCTCATCTTACTTCTGTGTTACAGTTCTTAGTTATTCTCATATTTTCCACTGATCCGATCCAACGCTACTTATATTAGCACAAGATAATAATACACTTTTATTCTCATATTTTTTTAATTATCGTTTCTTTTATCAAAATATTATGTCTTTTTAAGTTTCTTTTTGTTAAAAAAAACTTTCGTGCAAAATTGGAATTTAAAATTTAAAGAAGGCAGGAATTCCAAATGCGTTCTGGTAATTTCATTGTTTGTCATAAACAAGTCAAGGAAATACAAACAGATTGATAAGGTAAAAGAAAAATTTACTGTAGAAAAACATCTTTGATCTCTTTTTGAAAGATGCAATATTTTATAATTTTCTTTTATCAAAGAACTGATTTGAAACATTAGAATAATAATTCAATATTATTTTTCCGATGGAATCCGGAAAAATTAAAAACAAAACGTGAATAAAAGATTTTCTTGCGAGAATTCAAAGGAATCTGAATCAAAACCGAAACTGCATTGCATATACTTGCTTATAAATTTTTAGACTGTTCGTATTTAGGTATAGAGAAAATGAAACATTCAAAAGATTTTAAAAGCGTTTTTTTTCCCTCCATTGTTTAAGAGTTTTCCATTCAAATCGTTTTTGTAGCCCTGAAAATTTTAAATGTTTACTGAAAATGAAACAACATAGAGCTGTCTATGATGGAACGAAATCAAGTTTTACTGAAATCCGAAATTTCAGCTAATGAATAAGAAATATTCGTTTGATATTGAAGCAAATTTAAATTATTTTATTCTTTTTGTTAGCAAAAAGGATTTCATAAAAAAAAATACCAAATAAGTTACAATAAAGTATCTTTCAGCATTGATTTTTATCGACTTCTTTTCCATTTATATAAGTTCATTTGATATCAACCCACACAGACTCTTCTAAAAGAAATTTGATACTTTGTTTCAAATACTAGACAAGTAACAAAAATAGTGAACTTATTTGTCACAGAGTAAGATATTTTATATTTTCCCTTTACTTTTTAGCGAGTACGAATGTGTAAAATGGTATAATTATTCTTTGTAATTATAAAAATACACAAATAAGTTGAAAAATTAGTAAATATAAATTACATTTTTTTGCAGATAAAAGAATTTAATTTAAATAAAAAAATTTTAACATATATATTGAATTAAATTGATTTTTAATAGCAGTACTTTCACAGTACTTCTCGTGTATTTAATAATAAAAAAAATATTATAACATAAAATAAATCTGAAGGTTATATCCCCTGCTTTCTTCATTTTCCAACCCTCAAGACTCTCACGATTAAGATTAAGAAAATTTTAGGATTAAGAATCACAGGCTTGATTTTTGAAGGTTGAGGATGGAAAAAGTGATACGAGATTTCAGTATGGGTACCCAGATTACTTTGCAAGTCCTCTATTTATCTTAGTAATAGGAAATTATAAATATATTCATTACCGTAACCTTAACTGTCTTTTCCGACCCACCCGAAGACACACGGATAAATCTGATTGACAGGACCACCTCGACAGCAATACTGTCCATAACTATGGTTGAGTCATTAGGCCCATCACCGGCCACGATATAGCCCTTCCAGTGGGAAGTACGTCCCGTCCATCAATAAGAGTTGACCGATCCCCACCATTTCCCTACTCACCAGGGTGGCAAGAACCATCCACCCTATCGGTACTTTCTCATTCTCATTTCTGAGGTGCCCCCGGCGGAAGACAATATATTCATTATTAAAATTAAAGTTTAAAAGTAGGTTTTTCGTCCATTATTAAAACTAAATTATCTTTTTCCACTATTCAAATTTTCTAGAAGCCCCAAGAGATATAATAAATTGTAATAAAGCAAAAATATATAATTCTGAGATGTACAAATATCAAATTTGAATTTACTTCTTTCGTCTGTTTTGATAAGATGTTTTTCATCAAAATTAATGGACATAATAATCATCGAGGAAGGTAGGAATAAGATGAAGATATTTATGTCGATCCATTTTGATTAACTACATCTTATTAGGAAAGATAATTTTATTGAGGCATTTTAAAATTATACTTGAGCAATAATGATAGAGGTAATTCTGAGCAATTAGCCAATGTTTGAAAATGGCGAAACTAATTGATATGGAAATTGGCAATGCTCTTGCAGTTCGGAAACTTCGTTTAATTCACAAAGGCTTATCCATTTCGTTCATTTCGATTGGAGTTTCTTATGAATGATTCATAAAAACTTTCTTTTGCCTTAACTTCTCATTCTTATTTATTTCGATTTATAATCGAACATTACTAGATTTGAACTCATTTTTTTTTTCATTCTATCCAATTCTATAAAATAGCATTGTCTTAGATATAATGCTGTAAAAAACATCTAAATAATCAGAACAATGTTACCAAATGACGATTAACAAATTCTGCTTGATTTTGCATTCGCACAAGTGTTTTGTATATAGAGATAATACACTTTAAAAAATAGTATTGCATTGGGAAGTTTATTTTTTCTCACAGCAATTACATTGTGAATTGAGCCACAGAAGATAAAAACTTAAACAATTAACTAAAGACATGTTAAAGAGAACACAAAAGAAGCTAAAAATTTTCTTCAAACAACTTTAACAAACTTTTTTAAACATTTTTTCTTGATTCCATGAAATCTTAATTCTTATGTGGCTCCTTGCCAAGTCAGAAAAGGAGTAATATTTATGGGTGGATCATCGAAAAATAATTTCGACTGTTCTAGAAAATAATTTTGAAACGGTGAGAAAGAAAACTATGAAGTCAACCGATTTTGTTTTAAATCAGGAAGATCACAAAATGGGTAAAATTCAGTAAACAGATTTAACATGTATATTGTGGACACATATCAAAGTTTGAGCCAAATCCAACAAGGAATTGATCGTCTGTCGCTCTATACTCTGAAAAGCATATAAACGCGATAACAAAAAAGCATAATGCTTTAAATATATCACCTTTTTATTTAAATTTTTGAATGTAATTTTGAAAATACAATTGTAGTTCAGTATCAAATTTTTGAGTGCAATTTTGTAAATACAATCGTAGTTCAGTATCAAATTTTTGAGTGTAATTCTGTATATACAATCGTACTTCAGTATCAAATTTTTGAATGTAATTTTGTAAATACAACCGTAGTTCAGTATCAAATTTTTGAGTGCAATTTTGTAAATACAATCGTAGTTCAGTATCAAACTTTTGAATGTAATTTTGTAAATACAATCGTAGTTCAGTATCAAATTTTTGTTTCAAACGGTTGAAAAAAACGCGTCTAATACCCAAATTTATTTTCGGGTTCTATTAACGACATGAAACGGATTAATCGACAAAACATTTACCTGGACTCAAAGATAGATCTAGTAAAAATAGTTATTTCACGCCAAAGGGTAATATTTCGTAACTTTTGTGCGCAACTGTTAATGAAGGCGTTCTTTGCCTTACCCCAAATTCTTAATTTTTTGCTGGTGAGAGGGATAACGACTTTATTAGACAGTATGCGAGAAAGTTCGGGGGAGACTACTCCCGTTGGTGTTTCGACTATTTCAATTCAAGAAAAAAAAATTGGATTTGTTTCAGTGGCAGCACAGGCGCAGATCAAAGATAGAATTCAAAACTAGAAACGAAATGTTGTCTTTTACAATACCGTAACTGATTTTATTCAAACAGACAGCTGAAGATTGGTTCAGAGATCGCCGGTGAGACTTTCTCGAGTTTAAATTTAACTCGAAATCGCACTCGAAAGAAGTGTCATCGTCCAGATTTCCTCATCTTCCTAAGAGATTCGCTCTCAGACAGCTACAGAATGTACCAGTCCGGTACCAGCAATTCCCTCGTTATCAGATACAGACAATTCTAATCACAGCCAGTAAAAGTCCTGCGGGAAATACTCCAAATACGTTCCAGAAAATACCATTCCTTTTGACTGAGCTAGAGCAACAACAACAACAAAAAAAGGAATGAAATAAAAGAACGCTTGAAAAAAAAAACAGAAAAAAAAGGGAGGGAATTTCGTATCTGATATGATGTGAGGAAATAGAAAAGAAGAACAATGATTCTTTTAAACGTCTAAGGCCTGTCGCCATTTCTTTTTTGTTTCTTTCTTTTATTCCTTACTGAAAGCAATACTTTTTCCTTATAATGACCTCTTTGATAGACAATAATTTGATTTTCTTCCCGGGTTGATTGAAATTAAAAACAAGTAACGACGATTAAATCGAGTGAGATTTGTTTTTAATGGCTTCGAGTATATGATGTAAAAAGTTAAGAAAGACTTTAATGGTACCCCCATTTCCAATCTCTTCAAGTTAGTATTCCGAATGATAAGTTCTTGCTTTTTAATCATTAAACTGGAATGACGGATGAGGAGGGAACTTTTTAAAGAGAGTTTTAAATGAAATTTAAAATCTCTGCTGTATTTCCATTCCCATTCTCCATTTTAATGCGGACAATTATTGTGAGAGAGTTTTATTCTATTTTTTTCCTGTTTAATAATTTACCCTATGATTTGTCTTCCTCGCCAAGTTATTCTGTGACTGGATTTGAAAGTAATTTAATTCGAATTCGGAGAAATTTTCATTTACCAAAGTAACCTTATGTTAATTGATCGCACGAGAGCAGGTAGTCATTAAACAAAGAAACTTATTTGGAAAAAGTACCGAGTAAAGATTTGCAGTTAAAAGCAATATTAAGTTTGTATTGGAATCGATGGTTTATTTTCAATATATGCTGAGTTTATTATGCTATTAAAGATTGTTTTGGAACGATTTCCAAAATCTATCCTGAATTTAAACTGCATTTATGCAACCTGAGCTTTAACATAATCAATAATAGCATTTTTTTATTCGTTTAAAATTGATATCTATTTTTATTTGTGTCATCCATTGTAATTTATATTTTATTTTCTAGAAACCAAAATTTTATTTTCGGATACCACCTCCATTTATCAATTTATATTAGTTTCTATTCTCATCCTGTGACATCTTAAATACGAGGATGGGAAGCTTCAGGTAAGACGATTGTTCTCGCTACACTGGTAATATTGGAGTAAAGCAGAATTATCCCCTGACAATACCGGGATGTATCTCCTACGGAAGGAGTTGTATCGTGACCGATGATAGCCATTAGGATTCAACCGTCATTTCCGCTTTATTGCTGTAGGGATGTTGAAATCATTCAAATACGTATATCTTCATTCCAGGAAAATACGATGCGGGATATTGTTTTCTGGTAATAGGATTTGGAGATCGTTTTATATCAATTCTATATTTAATTTTACAAACCCAATTTCTGCATAATTATCATATATGAATTATATATTGTTTTCTAGAACCTCGAATAAGAGGGTGAAAATTCCTGACAGATATTCTTGTCTCGCTTTGAAAGCGATTTGGGTCTGACTAATGCTTCAAAAAAGAAAACGAACTTTTCACATTTATATAGTGGATTATTTTAACAACTATTAACTTATATTTCACTATAGACAATTATTTGCAAAATATCTGTATTTATTTTTGTTATCATTTTCGACTCATTTTATAAATAAAATTGAGGTTGAATTTTTAATCAGTCCTTCTTATTATCAGAATTTATTTCGTATTAGATTATTGAACCTAATGGAAAATGTCGCATTAGAATACAAATATGCAAATAATTACATTTATTGCCAATTTCTCATTTTTTTAATTATTTTAACCGATTTAATCATAAAGTTAGTATTTAAGTAAAGAGCTATTAGAGCACATCAGGTATATATTGGAAACGAAAAAGCAGATACACTAGCCAAGGGAGCTTTAAACTTCGAATCCCAAGAAATAAATTTTCTTGAGTTCAAAATCCAGCTCAGAAATGAATCTAAAAATAAATGCTTGTCGATACTACAAACAACATGTTCTAGTGGAAAAGTCATTTGTTAATCACGAAAAGTAATAATTAATATGAAAAAATTCGAAGTCAGAGGAAAGCGTTGATTATTTGTGAAAAACTGTGAAAGCTGAGAATAACAATTACATTCAATACCCATCTGTCTTTGCAAATGAATTTACATTCCAAAATATACAGGATTTAGTAAATAAGTGTCCTTACGCATATTTATCACCAGTGCCTGTCAATAAGCTTATTACCATCAATTTGTTCTCATTATTCAGAAAATACATTTTAATTTTGGATTGAATCTGACACTGCTTACATCTACTGACACACTTCAGGAAGTGTCAGTCATATATCCAAACCAGCAGTGATATGAAATTAGCTTCAAATAAACCTAGACATATTCTACTCTGAAACATAATCGGTGGAAAATAGTTAAACGGACTGACATCTGGTCATCTGGAGACGCCAGATATGCATAGAAGAAAATCTAAAAAAGCTAAAAGTAATACTTATGTGCCTACTGATGGAGATGTCTTGACAAGGAATAACTAAGCAAATAGATTTCCAACTAGAGTGAACCAGTAGGAAAGGTCTCCAGAAAACTTTCTCGAATGCTCTCAAATAACTTTTCATACCAGAGAAAGTCTTATACGTCACTAGCATGCAATGGTTACGAAATATTAAATTTTGTTGTGAATTTAGTTTTTTTATTGAATCTATCATGCCAGGGATTAATTACCAAATAACCCATTAAGATTATTGTCAAATAATCTTAATGGATTATTTAGCTATTAATCCCCCTCCATGCGTTAATGGTATCCAAAAATAGAATTTCTGTCTTAAACACGTTTTCTCAACTAATTGATACAAAAATTTGACGCAATATATGTACATGTGGTCACAAAATCCCATACCAAATTTAACGCAATATATGTACATGAGGTCACGAAATCCCATACCAAATATGATATATTTAAGGCAATGCGTTTTTGAATTATCACGCTTACATATTTCTGAAGTACAGACCAATAGACAGTCAACCCATAGTTGGATTGAGCTCAAAATTTGACAGGTGTCTACACTTTAGAGGTTAAATCTGTGTATAGAATTTTATCTGTCTAGCTAATTTTATAATTATCATGTTAACTTATATTCGAACAGCTGGACAGATGGACTTCCTCAGAACAGATTTGTCTCCAAATTTGATAGAAATCTGGAAATTGGCTGTAAAGATTGCATACCAAATTGCATACCAGACAGACGGACATGTTCCAAAAATGTGTGTTTTTTAACTCAGAATTGTCTAAAATGTGGTGATTTGCCAAACTCTCTATTTCGAATTTTTTTGACAATTACTATACATTTTCTACACTACGTATACGAAAATGTAAAAATGCATTGGTTATCAACAAAGCTGGTAAATTATTGCTTGAAATCTCACGAAAATCAGCCTGGAATTTTGGAATTATTCCATGAAACATAGTGAAATTATTAGTAAATGTGTTGGACATTTTTTTTTAATTTCTCATTCATTTTATAACATTATAGTATAGGGAGAGATAATGAGAAACGTTCTTTGTATTCATTCATTTCATGGGAGTTGTCTTTTCATTCTGAATCGATGTCTTATAATTCATTGTCAAATAAAAACTGAAAAGGGCAAATATTACAAATAGTGTAGAAATGTTATATTAATGACCTTTTTACACGCTCTTTTAAACCAGTAAGAGAAGAATTATCCAATTTTCACGTTTGTTACTTTATAAAAGATAATACTTCAATTGATACTTAAATTTAAAAGCAATGTCTGAATTTATTGATACTTATACCATTTACCATATTAATCTTCAGTCATTATTTGTCTTCTATTATGTTTCGAAATTGATATACCAATTTTTTTACTTTGTAGCAATAAGTCACAGTAAATGATCCCATAAAATAGGGCAGGGTTCCTTTACTGCACCTAAATATCGTCGACATTATATCGCTTATCAGTATTACAGTGTTAAAAGTTTAAGTTAAGATGTTAGTATTCATTTGTATTCATTTAATGTATGCGTTTAACGCTTGAAATAGCCATCTTTGTATGTCTCTTTTTCTTATTTGAGAAAATATGAATAGATTGTTGGCATTGAAATAAATAATGCCATGAATTAATGTTTAAATTTTGCGAAAATAGTTTATAATATTTAAAGTATGTAAATATTTAAATTATTAGAATTCATTCGAAGATTTTTAAAAATATATTTAAACTTAGATTTATAAAATGACTTAGTATAGTTCAAATATCTTGATTTATATTAATAAAAACAATTTTTAATGTTCCAATCGACAGCTAAAATTGCACGAGAAACCGCATGTTTCCATAAAGAGAAATGCATTGTAAAATCAGTCATGTTTCTTAGGAAAATAAATCTAATGAACAAAAACTTAAGAAGGGAAAAAAATCATTTGCGTCTGCATAAAAATATAATGTGACACATCAAACGTCATTTTGGGACTACTTCTGAGATATTTAACTTTGGTTTTAATGTAGCGGTCCTAATCTTTATTACCCGAAACAGTCAAAAAGTATTTAAACTGTTTTTAATAATACTAATACAGTTTTTAAAAATAAAAGAAAGCTCCCAAACTTTTAATCCATAAAATTACGACGTTTTTATCGCCATTTATGTATTATGATGTATTAAAATCTATTTAATATCCTGATAACGCGGAAACTATAGAATCCATTTAATATCCTAACAATACCGTGCCAATATAAATGCGAAAATCGAAACAGTGACGGTATTGTTCTAAAATATAAATATATTTTTATATTCAAAATCGAAGAAAACTTCTACCAAAATTAAATTAGTTTAAACTAAGGTGTTTTATTTTTATTTTAAAGTACTGTAAAAAGGGATTTCATGCAATAATTTCTTCAAAACTACTCCAGTAAATTTTTAAATAATCTTTACTTAAAATCCAACCAGAATTTTGAAAACTCTTTCTTAGTGACCAAGTAGGAAGTAATTACCAGCCAAATACGGTAGCTCTAGATCCACCAATCTCGATAATAGAACGTTAAAAATAATTTTTCAATTCATGTTTGACTCATCCCTCAATTTTCTGTTAATTTTTCAGGGAATTTTGAAAAATCTTTCTTAGTGACAGAGTAGAAATTAATTACCAGCCAAATACGGTAGCTCTAAATCCACCAATCTTGATAATAGAACGTTAAAAATAATTTTTCAATTCATGTTCGACTCATCCCTCAATTTTCTGTTAAAGTTTCAGGGAATTTTGAAAACTCTTTCTTAGTGACCGACTGGGAAGTAATTGCTAGCCAAATATGGTAGCTCTAGATCCACCCATCTCGATTATAGAACGTTAAAAATAATTTTCCAATTCATGTTCGACTCATCCCTTACTTTACTGTTAAAGTTTCAGTCTATAAACATCATCACGTCAAAATCTGACTTTAACCCATTAGCATACACTCACACAGGTTCACATTCCTAAATTATCAGCTATAAAATAGTGTTTTTGATAAGTTTACGAACACTTTATTGAACGAATGGTAGCAAATTCACAACTTAACTTTGGGATACCCATTATTATCGAATGTCACACTTTTGTTTGGTGCACAAAGATGTGAATGACGATATTTTTGTCGTGAAGTGAGATAAACGTTATACTAAAGAATTATTAAGTTTCCAAATTCTTTTGGACCAATCAAAGTGTATTTTTAAATTTAAATAAATAGAATCATTTGAATGGGCGTTCTTCTGCCTTTATGGAAGTTTATATACTACAGAACGCCACACTTTTCCCTTGTTCATATGAACGGTATATTACAACACCGGTGTCAAACTAAGTAAACATCATTCTAATGAATGACTCTATCAAGTTGCCTAAATCATTTCTACAAATCAAATTTAATCTCAACAAAGCTCATTTCGCCAAACATCCTTCCCCTTTAAAATAATTACATCATATTAAAAAACCCTTACCACGCTCTTTATGAGAGGGGGATTCTATTATAATAGCACTTTGATAAGACAAATTTACGATTGCAGTTTTTCTGGTGGGTGATATATAGGGTCAAATGACGCAGAGGAGGCTCACGGTTATAAAGCGTCATTAGCGTGAGGAATGACTTCTATAAGTCCCTACCCCCCTTCAGCTTTAATGGACCATCCTCGTGATTAGGTTCCAAAAGGAGAAAACGATGGAGAAGAGACCCACTTCGTTACGAGCTTAACATCGAGGGGGGTATGGGTTCAAGGGAGGGAAATGAATAACTAATAATAAAAGCAAGGGAATAAATAAATAAAAACACCCAGCTCCAGAAAAGATAATGAAAGAGAGAGAGAGAGCATGGAGGAGAGGGGGGGGGGTCTTGGAGAGAGAGAGGAATCCTGCCTCATCCCCTCCAGCATTTGAATATTAACTCGGAGCGATGTGTATTTAAAAGTACATTCTGGAGAGTTATAAAGAATGCAGGAAAAATGACATTCCTGAATTCTTGAGTAACGAACTTTAAACTAAAGTGCAATTACCTGTCTGATGGGAAAAATTGCATTTTGCTTTCTTTTTTCCCTTCTTTTAGTTCCGGAATCATCGGGAGTCAGAAAATTTAAAAAGGGTTTTCTCCAGTTTTCCTACTAATGGACTTCCCCCAGCCAAAAGCAGCAGCAGCAGCATCAGGCAGTGTTTGTTATTGTTGGAAAAGGAGAAAAGATGGTAAGAATTTTATTAAAACGATTGGGGCAAAATTATATCTCAAGGATCAGGAGGAGAAATATCTTTCAAGATACATTCCGAAAACGGCAGACCCACGGTCACAGTTTGTTTCTAATGATGTTTCTTTTTCGGGAGCGATCCTCCAGAAAATCTGGAGAGATGTAACGTACAAAGGAGTTCGGGAAAATTATTACGGCGACATAAAATTCGAATTATTAACTTTACTCATTAACTTAAGAGGGTAGACGGAGAAACTGGATAAGCCCATTTTATTTAATAAGCTTTTGATATCCATGATTCTCGAATCACTTGACGATTTTGAGGTCGGTTGTCCTCTTTTTATTGCTGCTCTAATGATGTCTAATAGGAAGGGGGGGGGAGTTTTGAAATTATGCTTTATAATGATTGAGGAGATGGCGTTCTACTTCACCAAGTCGTTTCGATATCTGGAATATATCTTAAAAGATGCAATTGATAAAGTTGAGTATGTTCTTATTTAATTTTACAAAAGATTCAAACCGATAAATATTTGTGATTTTTTTTATATGCGAATTCCTATTTAAGCAGCACATACAAAAATAATTTTATATAAGTGATTATAAAAACTTATGAATAAAATCTTGTTAGAAACAATCTGATTTATTTTACAATTTTTATAAAATAATTTATTAACAGATTCGAATTTCTCGTCCAAAACATTGTAACATGAAGATATTTTAGATTTTTAGATTTGATACACAAGTCTTTATTTCATCTTACGTTGTCTCTACTTACATAGCAATGAGAAAGTGTACTCAAAAACATTTAATATTACCGCCATATTGTATATATATATATAATGATATTTCAAACTCTTAATTTAATCCAAATTAATTTCCAAAATTTTATCTTAATTTAGCCCATAGTAAAATATTCTCTTATTTCATGATCCCATTCCACGTATGAAGCTGAGAAGTTACTGCGCAATCAATCTACGTATCAAGTGAAAATTATTTGTCCGTTGCCCTTGTAAAAGGTCAACACATGTTTTCAATTGACACGTGGCCGGAAATCCCATGTTATGTAAGACTAGGGATCATTTGTTTCGTCCCTTTTTTGCTTACTTCTGCTTTTGTTTCGTGCTGTAACGGACGTGCCTTGTCCGCGTCTCTGCTTGTAAATAATTATGCTTTCCCGGAATGGATATTAAAATTAATTTTAAAATGTAAAATTTTTCTTCAATGTCTTCCAACCTGCATTCAGCTTAAACCAAAATAATGTTATATATATATATATATATATATATATATATATATATATATATATATATATATATATATAGAGAGAGAGAGAGAGAGAGAGAGAGAGGTTTCTGCATATAAAATCATGGTTGTAAAATATAATGAAGAATGTTTTTGAAATTTAATTAAATTTTATTAATAAATTGTTCAGATTTATATCTAATAACCATTGAATGCTTTTTGAATTTTAATGTGATCTGAAAAAGGTACATCAAAACTCTATACTGTACTATTCGCAGACATTATTAAAAAAAGAGCCAAAATTTTTATAAGTTCTTAATTAAAAGCTTAATAAATTTTTTTTTAAAAAATCCATTTTTTAGAGCTGTATATCCGATTGTCTTCCTTGTAGAACATTTGGAAAATTTTACCATTGTGTCTCAGGCATGAAAATATTTACCGACAACATATCATCCTGTACAACAATGCCATAGTAAAATTTTATCAGGAAAGACTTTTAAAAATTAATAATAAAAGAATTACTCATCTGATTATTTGACATAAAAGTTATTTGACAAGTGTATCTGTTCCTCACATCTTGAAGAATGCAATATGTTATAGTGTTCCCATATGCTCCCTTTAAATGTTATTTATACCGATGAGAACAATAGATTAAACATTCTTCCTTCCAAAAAAACAACAGATGAATAGAAATTTAAAATTCATAATGAAAATAGGAAAGAAAAATTGTTTTTATAACTACTGAATTGTTTATTAAGATGATATTCAACAAGTCACAAACACGATACGTCTATCAAAGAGCTTATAAATGGTAATAGGAATTTTTAATAACAATCCCCTTATATCTAGCACTGCAAAAAACAAGCTGAAGTTGTCAACCCAACTCTTTCTCGCATGTTGTCTAAAATAAAGGTTTTATCCCAGAGAACGCCTTGCATGGTATTGGCGTGCCACGATTATGAAATATTATCTTTTGGCTTGAATTATTATTATTTCGTTTCATACTTTGGAGATTTACTCATTAACATGCGATTAAAAATATCCGAAAAACGAACTTGAGTTTTAAACTCATTTTCCCCAATCGATTGAAACAAAATTTTACACAAAACTACACTTGAAGTCACAAAATGCAAAATAAATTTGAAATATTTAAGAGTTTGCGTCTTTGAGTTGTCACTTTTACATTTATTTGAAAGCATAGACGGACAGGCGGTCAAATTGATGTAGTAACAGTTGCTATCGTTAAAGAGGTATACATTATAACAACATATTTAATAATGATTAAAATTAAGTGCTATCAATTCAAATTAGCGAAAACGAATTTTGATATTGTAGGAGAATTCGATTCGGTTGGCTGGATTTCATAATATTTTTATATTTTCAAGTAAATAATGCAAATACACAGTGATATTTGTTTCAAAAAGTAGCTCGAGTTAGTGTCAGAAAAATTATCAATTAACAAACAATGGTTATATTAACTACTGCCTCATATTTTTGTTGTAATATTAGATGTATTATTTATTGAACATTATATTACTTATTGGAACAATAATAAGATCTTGAAATATTTATTACCAGCAATTATTAATTTATTCGGAAGCATTTATTTTAGAGGAAAAAGAAATAACGTGCTGAGTAATTTATGTTTTGGAAATGATGAGAAATAATAATAATCTTAATTTTACTTTAAAGGAAATAATATTACATTAAAGAAATATGAAAATTATAAATTATAAGTTACAAAGATTAGATGTTAACTGTAGTTTCATTTGAATATCATGTTTATTGAATTTTTAATGCCTCTCCAATTCATCAAGTTCATTGAAATGATGATTTCTGATTAAATGATGATATCTCATTACGTCCTCTTGCCGCTTACCAATGATACCTCATACCATGAACTAAATTAGTAATTAATTACAAGCAATTAGGGTAACAACAAAAGTCTATTAAAATAATGAATAATAAATATTTCATACGGTGAATCGGGAAGTCATGGAATTTGAAAGAACTCTCGCGATTATGCCATTTTCATATTCAGTAGACTAATAATAAATTTGTTCTAGAAAGAAAATTAACAAAAATGTCCTACATCAAAAGATATTATAGTAAAATTTCTTTGTAATTAAATTTATTTTCCCATTTAATTTCCCAAATGTTTTCCCACATTTAATTTCTCATTTTATTTCCATTTTCAAAAGAAAAAAAATGAAATATTTTGCATGTTTTAATAAAAGACTACAAATTTTGTGTTTGGACTACACACCAAATTTCATCATTCTAGCTTAATGCGTTTTTGAGTTATCATGTCCATAGATAGATAGATTGGCAGTTGAACATAATTCAAAAAAACTTTTTTTTTTTGTCTAAGGAAGTTCTAAAATATAAAGATTCATCAAAATCTTGAAGAGAAATTACTTTTCATAATTATAATACTTTATATATTTTATATACGAAAAAATATATGTGGTGGTTATCATAATCTATTAACGTCTTGGAGAAAGTATATTCTAAAGTAACAGCATGAAACTGAAAGTTTCAGAGTGTATCAATTTTTCATCTTCCAAATTTCGCAAAAAAGCAACACATTCTTTAGGTATATACTTACCACGTTAAACCTGTTTCGTAACACGGTAAAATAAATAAAAATTATTCACCGAGACTATTTTCAGACGTCTGTGAAGAAGACAACAGAAATAAAAATATATTTCTAAGAATTATAGGCTATAATGTAGTTTTAAACCGCCGTATAACATTTTAAATTTTTTTTCTGTATCCTGATAACTGTTGTTTGGAAAATTCGGAACTGATAAAAATTGTCATATTCAAGATATTGTAAAAATATTTTAAATTATATTCAAACGTCTTTATTCATATTCATTTGTTTCGGTATTGCCTACGTAAAAGGCAGGTATTCATTGTCCTTCGAAAAGGGAAAGAGTAGACGATTTTTATACCATTATTTTATCAATTGAAGTGCATTCAATATTTTAAATTATTCTCTGATGAAACTTTGGAGTAACTTTATGCCATCGATTATGCGCAATTTTTATCTATAAAGACGAAGTGCAGGATATTTTTGTTGAAAACAGACGTTTTACTTGAAACATTTAAAGCATAATATATATTTTAATATGAAGAGCAATGAAATATCTTATATTATAAAGAAAATTCAACAGACAAAAAAGTGTTAAAATATTATTTAAATAATGAAAAGAAGAAATATTTTTTATTGCTTTGTAAAGAATTTTATCAAATCAAAACAGACATTTTCTGAACCTTAGTTGCTACTAATGGATACAAAACAATTATCTTGCGGAAGATGGCCCTTTGAATTTGGAGAATATAAAAGATTGGAGAAGTAATTAGGCTTTTTTTTCCATAAAAAAAACATTGCAAATGTTGAGTGGTTATAATAGCTTCTTTCCGCTGACCAGTCATGCCTTCTACAAAGGGGTTGGAGCTATTTATAAATACAAAATGAGTATTTTGGTTGGGTGGTGAAGAGAATATAAGACGATGATAAGTAATAACGTTTTTTTACATAAACGTGTTGTTTTTGTAATGACTACATTCCTAAGACTGATGTGGTGTGGAGTTAAGGGCGCCAGCTCAGGTGTCGTCCTAGTCATCTGACCGCGGTTCAAAATTACGAGGTCCGTCCCAAAATAGCCCTAGTACTAATTAAACTAAACTAAACTAAACTTCCTAAGACGAATCATAAACCTCACAAAGGAGGGGGGGGCACGGGGCAGTAAAGGCTATTTCGTAATGTGCCATAGTATTATTCACTGCAGTTGGTCATTCAAGTATAACGGATGATTAACTGCTAGGGTGGATGTTTTGTTTTAATGCAGAAATCGTAATGGCTTAACTAAAATATCTTTCAATAAATATTTGTTTCTTTGAAAGACGTTTTTTTAAAAGATCTTTCAATAAATATTGTTTTCTTAAAAGATCTTTCATTAAATAATGTTTTTTAAAAGATCTTTTTTAGGAAAACATGTCATTTGAATCTCCTACATATTTAATATACTGTCTTGTGACAAGCTATTACTCCGATTTGTGTTGTGTGTGGTGGCTCAAATTTCATCCCCGCCATTTTAGCAAAGTACAAATTAAAAAGGTCCATTCAAGAAACAGTTCTAGTGTTGTTTCTAAATTAAATATTAATACACCCAAATCAAATTAAAATTTGGTAATACCTCAATGATTTTTTTAATAATTCATTGGATGTAATCTGGATAGCAAAAGTAAATATGCTGATATTTTGTAATTTGTGAATTTCATATTTAAAAATTTTGGTTTATATTTTCAGTTTTTTTTTAATCATTCCTTGTATAAAAACAAAAATATTGGCTTAGATATTACTTCAAATTACTAGAGTCAGAGTGCTACATTTAAAGAATCAACCATAAGTTCAAAATTTCGCTGCTTTCTTTCAATTCTCCTTCTATATTATGTTAATATTTTATTGATAAAGAAACCTTTTTTTTTATTAATGTATATTATAAACTTAAAACAAATGGGTTAAGAAAAACAACAATTATGGACACAAGACCCGATCAATTCGGATTATTTTTCTGAAAAACGAATAATCATTTAGGAGTCTATATTTTAATAAGGGTAGGGAAATGCAATAAATAACAAATATTTCCGACTTTTCCTCCTTAGACCTTGTCTGGAGACGATATCGTACATGATGCATGCATGTGAAAAATAAATAACATATTTTTTATTAATTCCAAAACATTTTTTTTTTTTTTTTTACTTTTTGTAAAATTCGAGATAAGTGTTGTTGCTTGTTAAATAGGTGTTCATTTAGCAAATTTGAAATTTCCTTGTTAAATATATGTGTTCAATTTGTAAAATTATTTTATTTTACAAATTTATAAATGTTAAATTTTACTTTTATAAATGTTAAATTTTACTTTTATAAATGTTAAATTTGCGAAAACATTTATAAAAAACATTAGTTTGCAATGCCAGACAACATCACAACATTTTTCGGTATAATTTACTTGCACATCAAACGCCTTTTTTCCTTTTGAGTTTTGACTTTAGAATTTTTTTTTTCATTTTCAAGTGTTTTAACCATTTATATCCCGTTGAATAACTCTAAAATAGTTTAAATCGTGCTGTATTTTTGTAATAGTATCATTTTTCTAGCGTATGACGAATGAAGCTCCGACAACAAGCAGTAAATATTAGTAAAAAACATAAATAAATATTTTTTTTCATTATTAAAGATATTTGAATTAAAATTTTTAAAAAGTTTTTTTTTATTTTTTTTTATTTCCTAGACTTATTTTGAAACAAAACTTATTTATTGATAGAAAGATAAAATTGAAAAATTAATAATAAAATAATTCGATAAATAAAGTGTTAATATACCGCATAGCAATACTGTGAAAGCTTACCTCTATCGATTTATCGAATTCATTATCATCCTTTTCGTATTTTGGTACACACATTAAATATTGACAAGCTGATATATCCAGTATTTCTAATTGTAATTTTTTTTGGCTTTTTATTAATATAATTTTGACTGTATAATTGAGCCGTTTCTTTTGAAAATGGGGCTAGTCCATTTTTTGTTATTGCGAGATATTTAAAAGTTTGCATTTCGATAAATTTATAAATATTGGTAAGTACTAATTGATATAATTTTTTTTGTATTTTGTGGTGCCATATAATGTAAGCTTATAATCCAATTGTGTTTGCAGTGCTGACTAAAAAAAAAAAAATAAAAGTTTGGATCACTTTCAAGTTTAATGAATTATTGTAAACGCTAATTTAATTGGGAAATATTTCAGTTGCATCAGACTTTTTTTAATAATAAAAACAAAATACTATTCAAAAATTTATAATTATTTATTCATTTGATAAAAAGTGAAACAAAACAAAGAAAATTCTTGTAGAAAATATAACAAAACAAAAAACAATTCAGTTTCATTAAGAATTTCAATTAACTTATACATTTTCAGTTTATACGTTTCTATAATTAAATTGAGTTTTATTCAGGATTTAACATTTTAAAATGTTCATGATGAATAGGAGGTATATATGGTAATAAATCCATCATGTCCTTGCATTTTTCAGATGTAATAGATCTCCTTTTTTCATACATAAAAGATAATTTTATATTTTTGGAATTACTTGGTCTTCCTCGTTATGGTGGCAAATCGATAATTTTAAATTCAGCATCACATTCTATCAAAGTTTTGTAGAACATTTTGTACGGTGCATCCCTTGTAAATCTGATCCAGCATATAGTTAAACAATTCACGGTTTCTCCATCGGTATTTTTCTTTCTTTTTAAAACCGCTTTCTCCAGACACAGGATTGAAAATAAATATCCGCGTTTCATTTCATGTATAAAAATTTATTATATTTTCGACAATTTCGTATTACTTTATAGTAATCCTGGGGAATATACAAATAACTGGTTTTCCGGACAGCCATTTCTACCACTCCAAAGTCACGATAGTTCGTTAAAATCGAATGTCCTGGCAACAAATATTTGTGATCAATGATATTTTTTTCATTGTCACTGGACTGAATAATCGGTGATGGAAGTAAACATATTATTATTGAAACACAAAATTAAGATATACTTTTTATTATGTAAAAAGTATTATGTAAACCATCGATTTTCATTATCAGAGATAAATAGACAGAAACATCCTAGATTTCAGACATGATGTCAAACGGCCACATTTGCTCCACCATACAGCAACCAGAGCTAAATTTTGCCGTAATATATTCGGTCAAAAATAATTTCAATCTAAGATGAACTTGCACCACTTTCAAAATAAACAGATTTTCAATGCTGTTAAGAGCTAAAACTTCCATCTCCAAAATACTAGAATCTATTTTATTTTATTTTAAATTATTTACGCATAAAAAGATCATAACAAGTTTTATCTATAACTGCCATTATCTCAATTTTTTCAAGAATGGACTTGTTCCACTTTCAAAATAAACGGTTCAATTAATTGTCACAAAACATTAAAACATTGCTTACTTTTAAGTATTTTTAATAAATATTTAAAGCTCTTATCACAAATATTTATATTAAAATTTAAATTTATTACATATTTATCAATGTTTTCAAATCTATCTAGAGAAAATGCCGTACACCAAAGGCATAAAAATGCAATTTATATTAAAGCATGCTAAAGACCCAATATGTCGATGAATAAATGCTTTTTAAATACTCATAATAGTTTAAAGTTAAAGATACTTTATATAAAACATTAGTAAAAGCATATTAAATATTAAAACTTACCAGAAGCCCAGCATACTTATAAAAGAATTGTTATTAAATATGTATGATATTTTAATGTAAAAGTTACTTTTGTATGAAATATTATCATGAAGAATATGCACTACATCTTCTTGTCGTCTAAATTTATTTATATGATTAAATATTCTTTTAAATAAAATATCTTAAAATATTTATGTCGTCTGCAACATTATTTATTAAATATCATGAAATATTTTTATCGTCTGCAACATTATTTATAAAATATCATAAAATATTTTTATTGTCTGCAACATTATTTATTAACTGAAGTGAAAAAAAATGTATTTTGTCAGATAATTTTAAAATCTGGTAATTTCTCGAAAAATTGCAGATTGACACAGATTTTTCAAGGCGAAAGTTAATTTTTTCATAATAATTCCTAAAGATTCATATTAAATTCCTACAGAAACAATATGAAGTTTGAAAAAATCTACAAACATTCACAGATATATTAACCGTAATTTGCTACCGTTTTATTTATAGGAAAAATACATACCTTAATGATTAAGCTAAGAGTCTAACTGTAATACCTGAGAAGTTTAAGGATTCCACTTTTTCTTTTATCTAATTTATAAAGTATGCTATTAATTTTAATTTAATAGTTGAAAAATATGGTCATTCGATAGATAAGTTACATTTTGTCACCATATTTAATAATTACTCAAGTAAGGCACAAGAGCAATGAGAAGATATTTCGTGATCTTTTAGTGAAACAATTCTGAATGAATGTGCCACAATCTTTGTAAAATTCTTAAAGAGACAGGATTCAGAGAATATTTTTGCTCGCTGAGAATCGATCCACTTTGTATTGGAAAATTATAACTTAATTACTGAAATTTGAATATTTAAATCTGCAATTAAGTATTAAGTAAGTTAAAATACAAAAATTACTGGAAAAGCATCAATATCTCAATGTAAAAGTTATATTAACATAAGGATTGATAAACAATCAATGTCCAAAATAAGATAAGTTCTCTGTTCAGGAAGTGAAACAAATTCCTAAGTCAACGGTTTAATATGACTTCCACTAGCTCTGCTGGTTTCTTAAATCTGCAGAACGTTTTCCTACGAAATGCATCCGGAAAGTTTCAACTGTTCTTGTATAACCAAACAAAGACTTGTTGTTGCAAGAATATATATGTATTATCCAGCAACAAGATTTTCTTCTGCTTTAACTGATGCATTGTTAATCATGTAAACTGATGCTGATAACATTAACTGATGCAATGCACATTATCCAACTGATGTACATTGTTCTCAGAGGTACTTTTATTTCCTAAACAAAATGACTTTTCCCCTTGAAAATATCTTGCAATTTTATTTTTATGGTATTCGAAGTATGGAAAAAGAAAGTATTGCAAGTCAAAAAATTCGAACTCGAGATTTAGAAAAATATCCATGTTTCATGTGTTTCATATCCATATCCTCTACGAAAAATCCCATTTTTGGAATTATGTCAATCTGTTTCTGTACCTGATAAATCAAAACCGCTTTGAGCTGGAGAGTGAAAAAAAAATTTCATATTGACTATGGAAAAATCTACACCGGATTTATAGATTTTTATTAAAATTTAAACAAAATACATTTAGAAGAAAGCTGTCAATACCTGCTGCCAGAATACTAGAGAACTCGACTGCCACATAACACAAAGAATTAAATAAATAATTTTTGGTATAAATTTAACATTTAAAATATAGATTTTTTTTTTCATATTTTTAATCATATCTGTCAAAGGGTTGACCGCCTGTCGGTCGGTAAAATAACGCCAAAATGCAATGACCTAAATAGGTGCTTTAACCTACTCTTTCTTATCTATTATTTCTTACCAGGTAACACATTCTTGCTTAGTATTCTAAAAATTGAAAATAAAATAAATGAAAACATTTTTTCAAATTTACACTGTTTTGAAATTTATTCCTGACTTAATTAAGCTATCATAAAATTTGACAACTCATTTTATAGGTGTTTTTTCAGTACCTGCAATTTTTAATTTTAAACTTTTTCTCAAATTAGTAGATTTTTATTTGAACGAGGAACACTAACGTTTCAGTTTCTAAATCCTCCTAAACCTATTAAGGTGTACGTACACACTTGAAGACTTTTTTTTAAATTTTAACTTTAAAGGTCCAGTTTTTCTCACAGTAGGCCATTAATATATGTTTAAACTCATTTCAGTAAGAAAAAACCATATTACACTAACTATTAATTAATTAAATAATATTTAATGAGCTAATTAGCCTATTTTGATACATGATATCTTAAATTCTAATTTGCACAGCCACATAATTCTAGTTGGAAATTATGCCTAATATTAGTCTTCATGTTGTCTGCCTCAATCAAGTTATAAAAATATATAGTTTTTTTAACAATTTTTTCATCAACAGAAACAAGAGAACATTTTTTCATCAAGTGAACAGAAAAAGCGAGAATTTTATTTCTCTGTAATTTTAACTTTTAAATAGCTATTAAAAATTTATTTCTGTGAATATAACTTTGATTGAGACACAAAACATCCACTGTTTCATACAGGTTATTTTGATATATAAATAATTGTATTTGGTTCATTTCTTGTTGAGTTATGAATGTTTGAATGAAGCCACATAATGGAAAAATACCATTCTTCATAAAATTAGTTTTAAAAACACCGCAACTAGAGTTTATAATGAAAGCTCCTCAAGAAAAATAATTATAACTCGAGATATATTTCAAATATTGACAACATCTTGGTATAGTTTGAAAGCTAAAGGATCAGACAACATTATTAAGCAATAAAAAAAATATTCGATATTTTGAACGATTTTCGAAGTTTCAAGTGTGTACATACACCTTAATCTGTAAATTATTCAGATGCAAATGCAAAGACATGTTATTGATAATAAATTTAGTAATTTAAACCAGTGAAATGGCTGTTATGTATTTTTTCTGTATCAAAGTACAATTAAAATACTAATGACAATATTTCCCTTATTTTCCTTATATACATATTTACATTCAGCCTCAATAAATAGCAATAACATGTACATATTACCACTCCATTGCGAATAACTTCAGATCCAGAAATTAAAAGAATGGGAAGTGATGTTTTAAAATGTACTGGACTGGTGACGTTAAATTTAGATATAAACATGGTATTATTGAAAAATTAAGCCTTTGCAAAATGTAATTTGAGCAATAATATGCCTCCATATTAATAAACAGAAAACGTTAATGTTTTAACTATAAATCATATTAAAATCTCAATGACTTTTTGCTTGCTAATATTTAATATCCCCCCAACACCCCCACAAAAAATAACTACTATTTACTGAACTCGATATTCTAAGTGTATCAACCAGTGTTGTAAAAAGTTTATAACTATTTTTCCATCTTAAGAAATGTCAGTTTTTTTGTTGTTTTTTTTTTGAACAGAAAAAAATGTTAGAATACATTTTTTCATATAATCCCTATTTATTAAGTTACTAAAAGTAAAAAGCACTTTAAAAGGAAAATTACACTATTTAACAAATTATTTAACTCTTTGCAATAATTGTTATTCTAATTTGTAGAAATATATTACAAAAATTTATCATAAATTTATAGTCATATTATAACAAATATTAAAGTCGTATGAACTGGATACATTGTGAAATTTATTATGGTTTGATCACAATATTTCTTTAAAAAATTCTATGCCTTGCATAAACATATCGTTCAAAATATGTAAATGCATAAAGAAATATGATTAGTTTTAGATTTTTGTATCATAAAAAAATCAAGTTACCATAATATTTTAAGGAAAATTACTTATCATTTAGCTTTTTCAAATCATTATATTTCTGAATATAAGTTATTTTCGGGGAAAGTATCGAGAAAAATAATAAATATGTTTTATCTAATACCTTTAAAAAGTAAGGCAAGCTTACGACTTTTGCCACCAAATGTTTAAATCACTCCTTGCCAGAAATGTAGCTTTTTATGTTGTCTACCCTATGTTTCACAAATGGCATTCCCACCGCACAACATCGAAGTCATTGTCATTTGTTGAAGACAGCGACGTCGGGACAGTCTACTCATCAAATTATTGTAGTGATAAAAGAAGATTAATGTGATCAATGGGGATACTCATAAGTACAATCGTTGGCCCACCCATGCTCATCTATGCCGCAGTCTTTTTTAGTGCCTTTAAATTGTGGACCAGAGATAACCCCCCTGGTGGTTGGTGACGAAACCCAGCCCGGAAATGATTACAGATTTCCGCCACAATTTATCCCTTCCCTCGGCAGGAAAAAAAAAGAACATTCTTTACGACGCTATATCGCAACATGCCACCCCCTTCTTGCAAAATCGTCGAAGATACCATCATCTGCCAAGCTGCTCAGAAAATAGCTTTTTATTATTATGTCTTGGCTCGATTTAGCAGAGTTTCGGAGGCTGTGTACCAAGAAATTGGCAAATTTGGAACGGTATTGCATGACTTCAATCACCGTCAACACCGTTAAAATAGCAGCGCGCATCAAGCCGGGATGTAAAGCCTTCGGTATGGGGTAAATGAGGCACACTTAAGGAATACCAAGCTGTAAAGCAGGCTGCCCTAGTCGTTTCAGATAAAAGTCTTAAGAATTGATAAGAGTTCTATATAGATAACAAAGTACTGTAGGGATGCTAGAAGCCATGATGTGGAAAATGAAATTACTAAATAAAAAATAGATTTCATGATTAAATATATCGCTTGTAAAATCATGGCAACGCTAAAATGATGATTTTAGAAACAATTATTTGAACCCTAGGAATCACATTCCAAATCGATATTTAAATATAATACTATAAAAAAAAGTCCAAGTATTTTTGTAATGATAGAATTATTTGCTGCAATTCTCTTTAACAGTGAAATTTCGTTGATGAACTTTATTTTCTATTATTTGGTTTCTTGTAAAATTCAAAGAACCATCTGCAATTGGAATTTGTTTTGAATCCACTCGGAAATCCAGAACAAATTTCATAAATAAAATAAATATTTTCACACAATATACCCACGATATTTAGTTTTTCATCAAATATTTGTGAAATCTATTCAAATATTCTTTTATTTACACATTTATTTTCACTTTTTTAAAATCTTAGAACACAATAGATATGAATGGTATTGTTAATTTTGAAGTTTCATGACGTAATTATTGTATAAAAAATTATATATATCATTTTTGTTAGAATTAATTCTTAGCATAGTTATTTATTTCTTAAAAAGATATAATCAACATCACTTTTTTGATTAATACCAATCTTTATATATTTTTTATTAGAAACTCTTAATAATTCAAAATAAGCTCATACAACCATTTATAATGTAAAAATTATAACTGTACGATCACTATACTAATTTTTAAATGTAGTTTTTATTAATTCGAATTTTAGAATGAATTGAATTTTTATTCTTATCTCGCCAATTTGAAATTCGCCTAACTCTAATATACAATACATTTGATTCAATGCTATGATGTTCTAAACTGAAACCACAACCCCTTAGAAATTTTAAAGTTGGGCAGGACAAAGCTAAATGTGTTGTAGTATCTTGAACTGAAATTAGATTTATAATGAAAAATAAATAAGATTTAAGAAAATAAATAAGATTTAAGAAAATAAATAAGATAAAATAAGAAAAATAAATAAGATGCTTAAACCAATCTGACATTGTTCATCAATCAAGTTAGACTAAATTTTCAAGGATGAACATGTTACATTGATAACTGAAGTCATGTAGGCCAGCGAAGATACACAGATTAATAAATATACCGATTTTGACTAAAAGGTTTCTCATATTTCTTTTTTATTAAGTAGTCATAATCAAGGTCCACCCTTAAGTGACAAGAAGTTTCCAATTGGGAATCCCTCCACAATACTGCTTACATTCTGTTCAATTCATTGGTGTAACAAAGTTGAGAGTGGCAGAAAACGCACGCTGGGGTCCTTCCCAGATGATACAGTCATACCGACTGGCACCTCAGAAAAGAAGTTGAGAAGCTTCCGGTATGTTAGTCGGTTCTCGTCACCCTGATGGATACAAAATAGTCGGTTATCTTCAATAGATGACGGGACGGGCTTCCCTCGGGAACGGTTGCACCGTTACCGGTGAGGGTTCTTAGGACTCAAACTTAGTTCTCGTTAATGCTGTTGCGGCGTTTCGGACATTCAGATTTAATCCGAATGCCTTTAAATGGAGCGGAGGAGTAGCTTGTGTGGCTGCCATAGAGTGCGAAATGCAATTGAAGAATTTAAGAGAGTCATATTTTCTTCTTTATTATACACTTTATCTTTGTTTGTCTGTTGTCCTATTTATATTTGTTTATTTACTTTCTAATTTATGAGGAAAAAGTATTATGACTGTCAAAAAGTTAAAGTCCACATTATAATGCATTTCCCTTGTTCCGAAAAAAAAATACATTTTCGGGGGGAGGATAGGGGTATTTATCCTTCTGTTTGTGAGAGAATACCTAAATTTAAACAGACGATAGGCCAGACAAATGAAATTTGATATCAAATCATAACACTAAATGTGAAGAATTCTTTCGAAATTTGGTGAAATTTCCCCCGGAAATTCTATTGGTCTAACAGGTATTTTGCATCCATGTATGCATAGGCAATGAACAAGAATGAATTCAACTATTAGATCTTAGTTGAATGACAGTATCGAAGTTTTCTATCAAATTTGGGGTCAAATAGTCAAAAAGTTGACTATTTATCGATCTGTCCTGCCATGGACATGTGGATGGAATATGTCTATATATTATAAAAGCAATATGCTAGCTTAATAAAATTTTAAATGTAGCTTTGTAGCCAATATTGTAAATTTATATTAAATTTTAGAAATTTAGTAAAAAGGTAGATGTAAATTCGTAAATGTAAATTTTTTTCGCTGTTTAGTTTTTCACTGGGATACGAGATTTCAAAAGTGACCATATTGTGTTACTATAAAAAAAATCCATAAACAAAAAAATTTCATCTTTTTTTTTTGATAATTTTAAAATTTTAACTTCTTTAAAAAAACTAGAATATTATCCAACATACTTTTTTAATAAAACTCTACACCTTCTTTGACTTACAACAAAGAAAAACAAGAAAAAAGACTTCTAAGTTAACTAAACACTCAGAAAAAAAAGGAAGGGGGGAAGAAAATATGTTTTGCTTTTCTGAAAAATAAATTTTTTCATAAGTAAATAATCCAATATTTGAAAAAATATTTCGATTTTATGGACATTAATAAAATCTTTATTCTAATTACATCAAAGACATCCATTAATGTATTTATTTCTCAAGATGGATCGTTATTGTACTTCGAAGATGCATAATATTTCATAAGCTACTTCACAAAGTAGCTTTTCTTTAATAAAAAGAAATGAATACAGTTAAGTAAATGCCATTGTTTAGATTATCCTTTGAAAAAACTAACAGCTTGCTGAGTAATAGAGAAAAAAAAACATAAATGAAAGTTTTAAATAAGTACTAATTATAAGATCTCTGCTAAGTCTAAAGCAAAACTTCTTTTGTTTATGTGAATTCATTAATTCTAGACTATGTAATTAAGAGAAGCAAACAATTCTTTAACAAAACAATAAGGATGGGAAAAAATATTCAAAAAATACAAATGCATAAATCAAGAAACGGCAACAATAAGCCCTCAAACCCATTTCAGAAATCACTTGAAAGCTTTAGATTGCGGCAGTATGAGTAACTTTAATTAAAACATTAGGGTTTTTTTCCGCAGTGCAGAATTGAAAATGTGGTTTTGTAGTTCTTTTATAAAAAACTAGCTAATCTTAATCTGTACAATGCAGGCAACTCGCTTTTCATAGTAGTGTAAATGCACGATGTTTGGTGTTTTAAATTAGCTCTCGAAATCGTTCTTAGGTTTTTTTTTCTTTTATTGCTGTTCCTTTTCTTTATTTTATTCGAAGTAAAATCACAAATAAAATTTGTTTATTTTGCAAACGATATGTTTCATCGAATTTTCTCAGCATTATAAAGTTTATTGGCAGGCATAAGTTATAATTTTAATTAAAATATTAAAGTTTTTTTTTTACAGTAGAATTTTCTAAACAATTTAACCATCAAATAGTAATGTTCTATTTAGAATAAAAATACGTAGACCAGTCAAAAGGTTTGTTACACTTTATAGTAAAACTTTTCAGTAAAAGGCTATATGGATTAAAATTTGTAGCACTATTTCAGGCATTTGTCTGAACAGACGTGTGAATCTGTGACGTAACAGATTGTACAAGGCAATTTCAGCTCCTGTGATAACCAATGTAGTAAAAATATATCGACAACTGTAATCGGCGACAAATAAGAATGCGTGCAATAATTTGTTTTTAAGGGAGGTGAGAAGGTGTAACTACACTGAAATTTATCGGCAATTGCTTGGTGCATGGTGAAAATGTAAAATCGCGTCAAATATTCGCGAAGTGGTGCAGCATTTTGGAAGTATGGATATGTTATCGCTAAAGTGCAGAAATCAGTTAATCTGCAGCTAATTTGCACATTAACTAGGGCTATCCGTAATAATAAGAAAAATTGTTTCATTTCTCATATTACCTAAGTAATCTACGAATTACCTAGATAATATGCATATTACCTATTTGACACTCGTTAATCTCCGCATTATTTTTTAGGTATTCATTAAAATGAAAATAAGATCTTTGCTAGAACAACAATGTTTCTGTGCGCTTAAATTAAATGCTGTTTATTGATTTTTTCATAACTAAAGAATCAAGTTAAGGTAGTTGAACATTGAATTCATTAGTTCATAAAATCAACCTTCAATGAATTGAAAAACTTCAATACAAAGAATCAAAAGATTAAAAATATTATTGCAATTAAGGAAATTGACATAATTCTATTTATTTATTTTTCGACATCTAAAGAATCACTTTAATACAATCAATCAAACCACAACATTAATTCACACGAATAGAATCAAGCATTAATCAATTAAATAACTATAATACAAAGAATCAAACGATTTAACGTATTATTACAATTAAGGAAATGAAATTGCGAAACAAATGATAAAATTATTATTACTTATTAATACAGTCTAAAGATTGGTAACAATCTGAGTTGCATAGCAATTGGCTTTTGCGACAAGCACATTTATTTGTGGTACATTTAGTTTTGCTGTCACATTTTTTCGAAACACTACCCGGAAAGGCGCCGGCAAAGGAAATGACAGAAACGAACTTTTGAACTTTAACGATACAGAAGCCTCTAATGTGCACATTACGTAGTTAAAATGCAGAAACTCCTGATTCCGCACTTTAATGGAGCAAATCAACTAATCCGTATATTAGCTAGGTAATCTGCACATTAACGGCTTTCCAGCTTTAACGGTAACAAATACAAATATTGAAGACTCTGAACACAAGAAAAGACCATCAACTGCAATAAATTCTGATATCGCTGCCTCGCATGAATAACGTTAGATGGGAAATTTTTTGCACAAAAAATTGGAATACTTGTACCAAGCTCCTATAGATGATTAAATAACGAAGGTAATTAAGACAAAAAGTTGTTTTTATATACAACTTCAGGGTACAAATGATGTTATTGTAAAATTCTAATCCTGTCATATATTCTTAAGCAGAGCAATTAAATTTTAACTGAACCTGGTTGAAATATCTTCCTGGACACGCTGGAACTTTGAACGGTAGATAAGACTCCGAAAGAATCTTCCGCGAGACCCAGCTAGAAAATTGAAAAATAGTAAAATGCTGATTTCTTTTATAATGAAATTAAACCCTTTTTTTTTTTTCACTTTGCTTCCTGTTTGAAAAGACATCCTCTCATTGCTGCATGAAAAATATTCGGAAATACTTGTTTTAAGATAAAATATTAATATTTAATCCCTAGTATACAAATTAATTCATCCTTTCCTAAGGAACAAGAAACAAATCAGGGGAATGAAATTAGCTATTCTTTTAGCTATAGTTTTGGAATTGAGTCTTCACCATTATAGAAAGAGAACTTTGCGGAGACCGCTTTAAACTTTCTTCCGAATAAAATACACTATTCTGTCAGTAGAGTTGAAATTCAATCCTTTTCATAAATTTCACTACTCGGAAAATATACAAACGAAACATTTCTACCTTTTTCTGACAAACGCGAGATCAGTAAACAAAATGTTTTTATTTTTTGTGTGCAGATCGACATTTTTTCCCATCTCCCTGTGATCAAGAAGCACACTGAGAAGACAGCACTAAACTCAACAAAAGAAAAAAAAAGATTACTGGACCATCTCATGTTTCTAACGAAATTTCTACAGATCAAACAAAGCGAAAGAACATCCGAGTAGTAGAAAGCGAGGGGGAGAGGAAAGACCCCGAAAAACAAAAGCAGTCACAATAACAGTAGTGGGAAGGACAGGGATTAGGGTGGGGCAAAAGGGACTTTCACCCTAAAGCCAGCAGTTACCCTCGTTCAGATCGTCAACAAGATTCGCTTTTTTGTGCTTCTTTTTTATTGATATTTGATTCGACCGGTCCTCAAAAATAAAAATCAAAAAGACAAGACCGAGGGAGGAAAGCACACATCTCCTGTTACTTCCCATCGAGATTTATTGTTCTAAAATTGTTTCAGTAAAGAGATTGATTAATAGAAGGCGTCTGCAATTACCTGATTGAATTGCCAAGTGTCGCCAAGGGTTCACGCATCAGGGGATCTGTGTCTCGACCAATAACGAAACGATGGCGATGCTTTCACAGTAAAGCGATTATTTGACGACACCAATTATTAGATTGGAAGCTTTTTGGGAAAAAAGGATCAAAAGAATTGGGAAAAATTAAAAGAAAATAAATGAATGAGTGGCAAGGATTAAATTCGATGAACTGAGATTTCAGTAGGGGGAATAATATTGACACAATTGATCAATGTTTTTCACAACTCTCAGCTATTTGATTTATACTATTGTAGGCGCTACTTACCATGTTGGATTATATGCAAATTAAAATGCATTAGGTAACATTTACTGTAAGTCAAAACTATGTTGTCCTTAGAGAGTTACTCGAATTCAAAAAGATAAAATTATTCAAACCACTGGTTTTGTAAAGCAATAAATATAGTTCTTATCTTGTTCGTAAGATAGTAAGTAGCCCAGTGCATGTGCTGGCATAATTTGCATGATTTTACGAACTGCCACCAGAGTTCAGTGGAGATTATACTAATGTACTGCAATATATCTGATGTTTTATGTGAATACAATAATAAATTTTTAGTATTATTATATTGTAATAAATGTAGTTCTTACTTTGTTCGTAAGATAGTAGCCCTGTGCATGTGCTGGTGTAATCCAAATGATTTTAAGAACTGCCATCAAAGTTCAATGGGGGGGGGGTATGCTAATATCCTGCAATATATTTCGTGTTTTACATGAACCCCATAATAATTTTATTTGTATTATTAAATGCAAAAATTTTGTAATAATGCCATAAACTGGAAGCAAAGTTGTTGTCGAATTTTAAAAAAAATCGAATATTAAAATGTGAATATCTTTATATTAATTTTCAAAGGAAATATATTTGAAATTTGGGAAAAGGGGATTCAAGTATTTTTATCTGATTTGCGATATATGACAGCGGATTTCTTATCTGAGGATGAAAATGATATGCACTCTGATCAATCTATGATAATTATGTGAACCCGGCTACTGAAGTATTGGATCCATTGCAAAAAAAAAAAGTGAAAAAGACTATAAGTATAATTTTTAGTTTCTCAGTAAATGTTGAATTGTCCCATTTTATTGCAATGTATTAAAAAAAGCACTGAAGGTAATCAAAATCTTTATTGGATTTTTATGCATTAGAATAATTTATGCATCACGTGAAGTAGAATAATGTTGTATAAAAAATGAAATATTAATAAAGTGCTTAATGCAAAATTGATTAGAAATAAACAATTTATGCATCTAATCTTATTTATTAATTACTAGCCGCCTTTGGCGACCAGCCGGTTCGCCAATCTTAATGTTCGTTAAAATTTTAATAATTAAATATTTTATGCAATTCCAACTTTAATAGATTCTTCAGCAAAATATATTAAAACTTCAAATTTTGATAGTCATATAATTCACTCATAATATTATAAAGGCTTTCAGTCATAACGTGATATGTATCTCTCTAATTTTCTGTTACCCCTCGTAGAATTTATGCTTTAAATTAAAGTGCAAAGGATTAATCTGCAATTAATATAATAATATTTTTTTACTGAAACAAAGCATTTTTTTAATAATATGATTACTGATAATAGAGTCACTGAGCGTTTAAACTTTATGGGCACTAAAGAATATCTTTTTCAATTTACGTATTATCTCAAGAATTTGTCAACAAAATTTTCTTAGATTCATCATGAACAGATCGATTAATGAACAATGTTTCATTTTAAATGCATTAAAGACTAAGAAAATAAAATGAATCGTTTAAAATAATCGGTCTAAAACAGGTTTAAAAAAACTACTTAAAAAACGATGTACTTAAAAATATAAGCATATACAAAAAATATATATAACTAACATAAATACAATTTACTTTCAAAAGCATGCAACTAACCTAAAAATAATTTAAATCATCCGCTGAAAGTGGTTGTCATGACAACAATCAGACCAATGCGCATGCGTGAATTTTCTTCGCCAGTTAGGTAACGCAAATGCGTGAATTTTTCTACGCCAGTTGGGGTAACGCTATGCAGATTAGACATTTTTAATTTCCTTTATTCTGTGTTATTTTAATTCAAAAGTACTTCAGAATGAATCTGAAACATGGATTAATTAACAATGTTTAATTTTAAATGCATAAAACATTAAGAAAATAAACAGAATCGTTTAAAATAATCCGCCGAAAAATATTATACCTAGCCTCATTACTGTTGGGAGAAAAAAGAAACTGAATCCTTACTCATTTGGCGGTGGGGAAAATGGAAGATTTTTTTTGGCGGAAAAGTTGGCGGTGGAGAAAATGGAATATTTTTTTGGCGGGAAAGTTAGTTTTTAATTAATATCTAAAATTCTAATTAAAATTTCAAAAAAAGGGACCCCAGGTGCACATTCCCGACCTCTAAGGTATACATGTACCAAATTTGATAGCTGTATGTCAAATGACCTGGCCTGTAGAGCACCAACACACACACATTGAGCTTTATTATAAGTATAGATTATTATCAATTATGCATCTAATCTTATTAATTATTATTATCAATTATGCATCTAATCTTATTAATTATTATTATCAATTATGCATCTAATCTTATTAATTATTATTATCAATTATGCATCTAATCTTATTAATTATTATTATCAATTATGCATCTAATCTTATTAATTATTATTATCAATTATGCATCTAATCTTATTTAATTGAAACGACATGGCGCAATTTAGAGTGGTGAAATAAGGAAGTTAAAAAATAACTTCCAATACAGAGTACAGAGTACAATGCATGATGCAGAGTACATTTTTATTGGGCAAAAAATTCCAATAAAAATGTACTCTGTATCATAATAAAAACACAGGGAAAAATTTCATGAAGTTATTTGTAAAATAGGCTTAGATATTTAAGGCTAAAATTACGAACTTTAAGGGACTAGAAAAGGATTCGTTCTAAACTGAAAAATGGATTATCTGGTAATTTTCTTCCCCCCCCCCCCCGAAATAAATGCATTTTTCCTTCTTTCCTTTGTTGCTTAAATTACCCGTCACCGTTTCTGAATTTGAAAAAACTGTCTGATAATACACAAAAGTCTCTACAAAATTATCACATATGCCTAAATTAATATTATATAACAATTTTTTAAGCAGTAGCGTGGCCGAACAGAGAAAACATTTTTGAAAATTTTAAAACTTTGCTTTATTCTATTCCGAGAAGCATAATTTATGTACAAAAAAGAAGCGAGGAAATGCGTCATTCCACGACACAAAAAAAAGAGCAAAAGAGTGAAAAATGAACTGTAATATTTTCCCCAGTGATTTTATACTACGAAATTCTGATAGGATTTCTTTGAACACATGTCGATTTAGGTAAGGGAATTTAGGCATCTTTAAAAGAATGTTACAAAGCATTAATGATTTTTATCTTTTCACTCGGAGCATGGGAATTTGCCAATTTCAGCAGTTTTACAGAGCTCATGTATCATTAATTAAATAAAAAAAAGTGAATTGAATAAGGAAATAAGAGAACATTTTAGAATTAAATTAATATGGGTTAAATTAAGATATAAATTTAAAAATGAATTAATATTTAAATTAGGTTTTAAAATATATTATAAAATTTTGGAGAGAATTTGGTAATGTTCACTAAGTGCTATTAATATAAGTTATTAGTCAATAATTATCGATTTACATTTATTATGTCAAAAATGGATAATAATTTAATAAATCTTCATATTTTTAAAGTTGAATATTGCTTTTAATTCACTTGTCATTAAAAGGAATATTTATTTTTCCCTGAAACTAAAAACGAATTCGGAATATTCTTTTTCAACTTTATATGCTGCTATCCATATTACTGAATATATATTGTTTACTTGATCATAAAACCTCGATGAATATAAAATTCAAGTCTTGTATTTTGCAATTCAGTATCCCTCCTTTAACGTGCATTTCTTTATATGGACTTTTTGTTTTTAAATCGTCAGGGGAGAAAAATAATGTGAAGTCTTAGCAAAAAAAAAATAACGCAGAAAAGTTAGAAGAGATAAATAAAAGGGAAGAAATAGAAGAAATACTTTCTCTTGAACACAAATTGAGTTTAAGGTGAGAGAGAGAGAGAGAGACATCGAGAAAGAAAAAAATAAATAAAATGCGTTCTACGTCTAAAAGTTGAAAATTTTTAATCAAAGAAAAGCGTCTTTTTTTTTTTGTCTTTTTTTCGTATTTCCTTGTTTATTTATTTATTTATTTTTGAAGGATTTTTTTTTCAAGAAGTCTACACATGTATACTTAGGAGCGTTATAACTCTAAAAACAGGCGCTTTTTCTCTCTGCTAGAATGAAGCAAGCATACATTTTCTTTTTCAAATTACACGTTTGGAAAGTTAAGTGAGAAAATGTCTTTTTTTTTCTTTGCTCAAACATTGCATTTCTAATTCGAAACGTGGATATCGTGCATTCAAAAGTAGGAGGAAATATTCATGAATATGAAGGAAGAGTCGATTAGATTCAAAACCTGGCTTTGCTAACACAGCATTTGGGAATTTGGGAAACTCTCCTTCTAGATAGAGAGAGCTGTCGATAGAAAGTAATTTTCAATAATTTCTTCTGAAGTTATTTCATTCCTTTATACTATACGTACCATGTCGAAAAAAATGCTTTAAATGCTTTATTTTAAAAGTTAGTTTATCAATACTCAACATTTCATCAGAAAAATGTTGATTTATTACAATTCGCTTAAAGAAAATTCGTGAGTTTCATAAACTAAGCAAGTTGGGTTACAATAGCGTTTTTTGTATGTTTTTATTTAAGATAGGAACTACATTGAAAAGTCAATTTGGGGACAAAATATTCAATGTTTTTTTTTATTGAATACTTTTGAATAGTTATTCATTTTCGAACAATTTCATTTATAAAAATATTTGATTTTGTTTTCACATTCATTCTTTCGAAAATTACATTTTTTTATAATTTCATAACTTAGGTTTTAATTGTATTTTATAACTTTAAATGCTGCATTTTTAAATTCTTAATTTGGGTAAATATTTTCTTATGAAAAACCTCATAAATTGAAATGAAATGCGTATAATGTTTTTTTCAAATCTGATATAATAATTTATTAATATGTTCTATAAGTCCTGAGCTACACAATAAGCAATTTATTCATTTAAAAGAAATGTTCAGATATATCAATGTTTCATAATGGAAAAAAATGTAATTTTCGTATTATTTATCAATAGAACTCTAGCATTTAAAAATTGTATAGAAATATAGATAACTTCTTAGTTCGAAATAGGACATTAAGATATCAGCAGAATTGGGTGCAAATATCATTTGATAATATTCTAAATTAAAAGTTTTTTTTAAATTTATAACTATTTTTTTTTGGCTAGAAAGGCCGAACATCTACTAATTTTAAAAATATGTAATTTTCAAATGATATATTTTTTTTATTCAGAAATATTTATTTAAGTAATTTAATACAAAAATATAGAAAATATAATTATTTAAAAACATTCTTTTAAAAACTCATTCCGACTATAGTCGCTTCTTTTCTAAAAATTCATTCTTTCACTGATTATTATTTACTTATTATTATTTATTACTTTTTTAGTTGTTATTTTTTAATGATTTTTTTAAAATTTAAATTTTTTTTCGGACTTTTTTTTATTTCTGACCGATTTGTCACAATAAATAAATACTTTATTTTTTTATTAATTAAAAACTTTTTACCAGATATGATTATTTGCTTTGCTACTGCTGGTGATGGTTTATATTTCTTTTAAGAACTGACAAATGAAATTCGATAAGAGGACAGGCAATGACACGTTAAATTGTTTTTAGCTTGTTTATTAAGCAAGATAGTTGTGCTTTATAAAACTATTAGTAAGTTTAATTTATGTATATTTATTTAATGGCTATATTCCATTTATTTTATTTACTAATATTAAAAATCTTTCCAGTTTTTCGCATATGATGTTTAAACATTATAATATCTTATTTGAAACGTGATATTATATATATATATATTCGTTGTTACGTCTTGCAATTGCCACTGAATAACTAATAATAATAAATAATACAAATTAACTAATACAAATACAAATAAAACAAATTTAACTAATATGAATTTTGTTAAATATACGGAAGCATATGAAAAGTTTTAGTTATTTATTTTTAATTTAGTTATTTTTTTATTAATAAAATACATGAACATATTTGCATACTTTATAAGATTTATTTCAGTAGTTATGGAACTTTTTAAAATAATCAAAGAAACGTTAACTATCCAATAATATAAAATAAAATTTATCATTGCAGTTTCCGACAGAAGAAAGAAAGATTTTAATTTAGAATTTGACATATTTGAAATATATTTTATTCTGCTTTTTCCGATTACAGTTTTCATTCAGTTAAATATTAATTAATTTTGAACTCCCTGGATTCCTGCTATTGATAAATTTTGCGTCTCGTAATCTTGTAAATTCTTCGTTGGTTTATCGTACCGAAAACCAAAAAAAGTACAAAATCCATATATATTTTTTTATTTACTTATTTTTAATATCTTATCTGTTCTAAAGTTAAAATAAGAAATATATTTTAAAATACGTTTAATTAAAATTACTTATTAGAATAAATATGAAATGAAATTTCGCTTTCATACATAAATAAACAATGCTATATTTGATTCCCAAATGATATATTCCCTAATAGAATAATAAAAATACATTTTTATCCTTTTCTGGATCTATTCACAATTTATTCAAAAAAATTCTGCTAAATTTTAGATGTTTAATTTTAAATTAACTTCAGCGAACCAAAAGAATAAAAAAATTCTAGAGCATTCTGCTACAGTGTCTTACGCTTCCAGGTCTAGATGTTTATCAATTTTTACATGCAGATATAAAATATTCATATCATCCTGAGAGTAAAGTAATATTTCAAAACTAACCATTCCTCTGAATAAATTAAAAGATTTTGGATTCGACGGTCACTTTCCAGAAAAACATAAAAACGTCGAAACAGAGCACATTAATAATTTAAATGGAAGAATTTTTCTGTAAAATTGAGAAAAGGTAAACAAGAAATAAATATTCAGGTCCATAGCTATTAAGAAAATTTTTCTTTGTTTACGTTTGGATAAAATAATTATCCTGGGAGTAAAACAAGAACATGAGTATTCCAAAGTAATGAATAAATTTATTCCACATTGGTATTCTTCTAAATTAGCATATAAAAAGAATTTCTTCTTTGCCCCAAGATTTAATTTTTCTTTATGACGAACTGCGTTGAAAAATTATGTGTGTGCATTCGTATTTTTGATAATTAATTACACGCTTATTTGCGTGCTGATAAAAATCAGTTTTGTTTTCAGCTTTTTTTTTCTTTCTAACTTTTCCTTGTAAAACACGTGAAAGTTTTGCTCTTTACGGAAGAACGAAGGAATTATAATGAATAACCCGGATCTAATTTTGTTTTTCACTTGCAATTACGACTCCGATATATCTTTTCTAGAAAAAGAGAGATAGCAGTCACTGCGTACAAAGGAAGAATTGTTAAATTATGTATGTTTCAAATTAAATGAATGAACTCAAAAGATGAGACGGAATTTTAAAAGATAGGAAAAGTCACCCAGGATTCAGCTTTTAAATAATTTAACATCTATCATTTCTTTAGAATATTTATATTTCAGAAAAGTATAAAATTTACTTTCTCTGCAGAAATGCGATATTTACTGTTGATATCAAAAGCGATACTTTACAGATTTGAAACTAGATTTTTATTTATATTTTTTAAATCGCAATCTCATGAATTCATTAATTTCTTAATCAACTCATATCTAAATGAAATAAAGTAACAGAACTTCAAAAATACACACAATGAAATGTAAAAAATTGTTTGATGCATTTCAAATAAGACAATATATATCTGAGAGAATGTTAAATTACTCGTATGAAGAAAAAAATGAAGAAAATTGAATTTTTCTACGTTTTATCAATATCTCTTTAATATTATCAGAATTTTAAAATTAGGAAATAGAATGCAGACATTATATATTTCATGAAACAGTTTTCCGATGAATGCTTCAATTTTCTAGAAATAGGAGACGTAATTTTAGATAATACGTCAGCACCATCTATTTCGTTTTAGTTGACAATTGTGGGCCAGTTATTCCTTCGTTTGGCGCAGCGTAATCTTAATCTACATGATAGTTTTTTTACCACTTTCCATAGTGTCTTAATCTTTAATTTTTATTGTCAAATAACTAAGCTACATTGATAATTGTAATAAGCAATACATTGATAATTGTAATTGTAATGTATTGTAGTTTCATTATGTTACATTGATATTGGTAATAATTGTAATTTCATAATGTTGCATTGATAGTTGTAAATTTTATTATTGTATCACAATGTTCTAAAGACTTCCAGCAAATCATTCTCAATATGAAGATCTCACTTTTTAAAAATCATTTTGAATAAAGAAAAAAGTGTATAAGCAGTGCTACTTTCAGACGATTGTTCATAGTTATTATTGAAATTTTCTTTAAGGTATCTTTGAACATCGCTAAAGATGCAAAAATTGCCAAAACCAAAAAGTTTAAATAACTGGCAATGTAAAAAGCACTATTTATAGGGTTTCCAGAACTTGTTTGCTTACCATATTGGCGAGAAATTCAAGAGTGCATTAAAGTAGATATCAATCACAATAGTATTTTTAATCATTCTTTACGTTGAATCTATTTTGTATTCAATTGCATTCAAATTAAAATATATAAATAAAAATAAAAATGAAAAAATTGCGAGTTCGGACGGGATTATCTGAGATATTAGAATTGTGATTTCCTGCCTCAGATGATTGGTACAATTCGAAACTTTATTATTTCCCTCTTTTGAATGTTCGAAAAGATAACAGAAAAGGCGAAAGCCATTGCCATTTGATTTAAAAGAAATGAAAAATATACCCAAGTGCTAATTCATGCTTACAGAGGTGAAAGCACGAATTAAATAAAAAAAAGTGAAGTATCTGGCTCCAATATAAAAACTTCCAAGTTAAAAATATTTAGAAAATTATCAAGATGACTTAGTAATAGAAAAACTGGGAATATTACAAATCTGATCGAAAAATACTTTTTGTTTTGGTGGACAATTTAGATATCTTTTCGAAAAAATTAATCTATTTTTTCATTGCAATAGATTTATTTCAATCAATCTATTTCTAACGACATTCTCAGATAAAATTATTTACATTGTTACCATCAAAATAGTTTAGCTTTCATTTTGGCGATCAACATGCAGGTTTTAGCTTTAAATTATTCTCGCACCAGTGGGTTCAATTTGGTTATTTAATGCCCACTTTTGTATGATGAATAATTTGAAAAGAATCCTAACTTTGAACTTAAAAGATAAACTAAACTTACTTAACTTTAAACTTAAACTTTTAAAGAGAAAATTTCTTCAGATTTTTGATCAATTGTATGGGAACAGAATGAAGGAAGAAAGCACAAAAAGGAAACTAACATACATAAAAGAATATATAACCAAATCATTACAGATTAAAATGTAAAAGTGTCTAAAATAAAAAAAAGTAAAAAAAAAAAAAATGAAAAATTGAGAATATAAAATTCAAAAATGCTAAAATGATTATAATTTCAAAAAAAAAAAAAAAAAAAAAAAAAAGTCAGTAATTTTAGCCTAATATTCCTGAGAGCAGAAATCAGAAACTATTTCGTAATCTCTATTGAAATGTATAGATTTTCAGGTTCTTAATTTTTTTAAACTAAAGTATCAATGACATCAATGCCCCTATAGATAGTCTGGTGGTACTTAAGTTTGGTTGAAAGAATATTGGAGCAAATCAAGTTAACTGCATTAACAAGTCTTGCTTTTTCTGTTATTTCTTATGGAATATTTCACGTCGACTTAGTCGATATCCAAAGGATGTCATGAAAAAAAAATTAGCTTTTTACTTAATTTTACATTTTACTTAATTTTCAAATTGCTAAACTTTTAGTTATTATTATATTGTAATAACAAAACGTTTTCTTCCTTCCTGCAATTCACTTTTCCGATTTATAATCTATTCAGATTGTATTATCTATTTTGTGTTAGAAAGCAATAAACGGGGAATCATAGAAAATACTACATCTAATTTTCCTTAATGTTTTCACTTAGTTGTAGTGAACCAAACCCAATTCCAAACAATAGAATTTTGGCACTCAAAATAAAATTCCACTTAATCCTGTTTTGATATCCTGTTGGGAAGAATCCGCACTCGATCTGCAATCAACTGCGTCAATCTTGAATTGGTATTGAAGATATTTTTAGATCCTAGGAAATCCTGTATTAGTAATCGCACATTGACTCCTCCGACCCACCCTGAGGCATATAGTAAAACGTGAATGATCGGACTGCCGTGACAGTGTCGACGGGAATTAATATTGAGTCGTAAGAGCCATCACAGGCCACGGTACATCCCTCCCCATAGGAAGCATGTCCCATCATCGGCAGAAGGGTAATCAACCCCACCCCAAGTCTTCCACACCATTTCTCTAACTAGATCCTGTATTTGAAAAAGAACGCATGCTAATCAATTTCATAGTGTGAGAGACTTGAGATAAATATTATTTTATTTATTTATTTATTTCATATTTATGGATGATCTCAACTATCTTAAAGTAAACATATTTGCTTTTATTAAAATCATTTCACTCAGCTATGTCTTGAATAATTACATCGCCATATTTTCAAATTTAAAGAACTCTCATAAGTTTTGAGGTGTCCGTAACGATGTCCCATCTCTCATATGTAGTACAATCTACAGTTTTTGAAAGTAGTAAACTCAACAAAATAGTTACTGATACTTTACTACTGCCATGACAATTTTGCAACCTCTTTGCGTTCCCCCACTGCTTTTAAGACAACATAAAATATTTGGAAATTATGTCATGTGAAGTCAACTTATAGTTTAGTTCTTAAGGAAAGTATTATGACAAAGTTCCCATCGAACAGTTAATTTACGTCTTTTATGTTTTATGATCAAATTTTATAAAACTTAAAAAGGATGTTACGTATTTTGAAGTTCCGCTTTTTGAAAATTGAGTTTGCCATTGTTCTTCCTTTCAGGCCTATTCTTATTTGTTCCATTTTTATCTCATTTGCGTTACGAGCACGCTCTAGAAGACATTGTTTTCCAGAAGTAGGGAAGTTGCACAATGGCAAAGTCGAAATTAGCTTACCAGAATACTTTTATTTCATCACGACATTGTTAAAAGCTTGTATTTGGGATTCCATCCTTATTTCTTCTCTGCAAAAAGTGTCCCGCTACTGCGGAAAGATACGAAAAGTGAAATAATACGCTGCTGAACGAATTCAATACGACGAGCATTCAGCAAATGTCTTTTTAGGAAATATATTCTTTTGACATCACAGAAACTGGCATAACCTTGTTAGGAATATGGCCCCGAAAACTATAAAAGCTATTTTCTTCCACTGTTACCTAACTTCACTTTTGAATTTCTTTCTTTCTTTCTTTTTTCCCTCCCCTTTCTGTGCATTACTCGTTCCTTTTTTTCGGGAATGGAATATTTCAAGATAAATAAATGAAAAATGCTGTGTATTACTTTCCACTTCTTCTTTTAGCAAGTTTCTATAGATCATATTTGTCTCCGGTATTTATCTTTATTTGGTATTCAGTTCCTTTCTTTTTTTCTTTTTCTTTCGACATGAAAGCGTTGGTGGTTTCCTTTTTCTAGGAAACTGACCATGAGTGGTGATAAAAAGCTATATATCTTTCCGGATTTGAATTCGACATGAGCCGCGGCTCTATATATCATTTGTGGGAAGAGTAAGAAACATTTACTGAAATGTTGGTAAAAAGAATTTCATAGAATGAGTAATTTTTGTGTTTCCTGATGTGTTAGGATTTAGAATGAGCCAAAGAATTTATTGGAGTCAAAACTTATTTTAAAACTGCATAGATGACAAGATCGCTAATCGGAATAAATATTTTCTTTTCATCTCTGGCTATATTTGTCCACTCTACGACTTGCTGATACAAGCCCCGGGTCGACCTGATATCACCGACACCCGACGATATTGTGGAATTTTTTGATTGCACGTCTGCATGAGAGTAACCATTTATAGTAGCCGTTTATTTTATTCCATGAAAAATGGATTAAAATAAACGAGTAATAAGTAATTGAAAGGCTTAGTTTAACAATATTAATGTCCCGTTTTAAAGCAACACTAGAGCTATTTTGGGACGGACCTCATAATTTCCAACCGTGGTCATAGGACTAGGATGACATCTGAGCACACCCGCTTTCTAGGCTTCCATAACACACCAGTGGAAGGACATTTGGGCCCCTACGGCTATAGTTGTCCACTCTATGGCTTGTGTATACAAGCCCCGGGTCGACCTGATATCACCGACACCCGACGATATTGTGGAATTTTTTGATTGCACGTCTGCATGAGAGTAACCATTTATAGTAGCCGTTTATTTTATTCCATGAAAAATGGATTAAAATAAACGAGTAATAAGTAATTGAAAGGCTTAGTTTAACAATATTAATGTCCCGTTTTAAAGCAACACTAGAGCTATTTTGGGACTGACCTCATAATTTCGAACCATGGTCATATGATTAGGATGACATCGGAGTTCGCACCCCCTCCCTAGGCTGCCATAACACACCAGCGGAAGGACGTTTGGCCCCATACGGATTTAACGTGCATCAGACCCACTTACACAACGATTCTTCGCTGGAATCGGGTCTCGAACCTGAAACTATCCGGTACCGAAGCCCAGACCTTACCATCAGGCTACCGTGGCCTTCAAGTAATTGAATGGAGTAAAGCCATTCTAGTCCATTGAATAGTTTTAAAGCGAATACGTTTCGCTGTATTAGGCAAGAATCACTGTCCAACAGCAGTGTGTTTAATAATGAGGTCGGCATTCAGACTTTCAGTGGCGAATATTTAACCCACGTGCAATATGCACGCTTTGCGGAGCACTACACGCTCAGTGGCGTTAATCTTGCCATATAAACTGCCGGAAAAAGAGAGTTCAACTAATTGAATGGAATAAAGCCATTCTAGTCCATTGAATAGTTTTAAAGCGAATACGTTTCGCTGTATTAGGCAAGAATCACTGTCCAACAGCAGTGTGTTTAATAATGAGGTCGGCATTCAGACTTTCAGTGGCGAATATTTAACCTACGTGCAATATGCACGCTTTGCGGAGCACTACACGGTCAGTGGCGTTAATCTTGCCATATGAACTGCCGGAAAGAGAGAGTTCAACTAATTGAATGGAATAAAGCCATTCTAGTCTATTGAATAGTTTTAAAGCGAATACGTTTCGCTGTATTAGGCAAGAATCACTGTCCAACAGCAGTGTGTTTAATAATGAGGTCGGCATTCAGACTTTCAGTGGCGAATATTTAACCCACGTGCAATATGCACGCTTTGCGGAGCACTACACGCTCAGTGGCGTTACTCTTGTCATATGAACTGCCGGAAAGAGAGAGTTCAAGTAATTGAATGGAGTAAAGCCATTCTAGTCCATTGAATAATTTTAAAGCGAATACGTTTCGCTGTATTAGGCAAGAATCACTGTCCAACAGCAGTGTGTTTAATAATGAGGTCGGCATTCAGACTTTCAGTGGCGAATATTTAACCTACGTGCAATATGCACGCTTTGCGGAGCACTACACGCTCAGTGGCGTTAATCTTGCCATATAAACTGCCGGAAAGAGAGAGTTCAACTAATTGAATGGAATAAAGCCATTCTAGTCCATTGAATAGTTTTAAAGCGAACACGTTTCGCTGTATTAGGCAAGAATCACTGTCCAACAGCAGTGTGTTTAATAATGAGGTCGGCATTCAGACTTTCAGTGGCGAATATTTAACCTACGTGCAATATGCACGCTTTGCGGAGCACTACACGCTCAGTGGCGTTACTCTTGTCATATGAACTGCCGGAAAGAGAGAGTTCAAGTAATTGAATGGAGTAAAGCCATTCTAGTCCATTGAATAATTTTAAAGCGAATACGTTTCGCTGTATTAGGCAAGAATCACTGTCCAACAGCAGTGTGTTTAATAATGAGTTCGGCATTCAGACTTTCAGTGGCGAATATTTAACCTACGTGCAATATGCACGCTTTGCGGAGCACTACACGCTCAGTGGCGTTACTCTTGTCATATGAACTGCCGGAAAGAGAGAGTTCAAGTAATTGAATGGAGTAAAGCCATTCTAGTCCATTGAATAATTTTAAAGCGAATACGTTTCGCTGTATTAGGCAAGAATCACTGTCCAACAGCAGTGTGTTTAATAATGAGTTCGGCATTCAGACTTTCAGTGGCGAATATTTAACCTACGTGCAATATGCACGCTTTGCGGAGCACTACACGCTCAGTGGCGTTACTCTTGCCATATAAACTGCCGGAAAGAGAGAGTTCAACTAATTGAATGGAATAAAGCCATTCTAGTCCATTGAATAGTTTTAAAGCGAATACGTTTCGCTGTATTAGGCAAGAATCACTGTCCAACAGCAGTGTGTTTAATAATGAGGTCGGCATTCAGACTTTCAGTGGCGAATATTTAACCTACGTGCAATATGCACGCTTTGCGGAGCACTACACGCTCAGTGGCGTTACTCTTGTCATATGAACTGCCGGAAAGAGAGAGTTCAAGTAATTGAATGGAGTAAAGCCATTCTAGTCCATTGAATAATTTTAAAGCGAATACGTTTCGCTGTATTAGGCAAGAATCACTGTCCAACAGCAGTGTGTTTAATAATGAGTTCGGCATTCAGACTTTCAGTGGCGAATATTTAACCTACGTGCAATATGCACGCTTTGCGGAGCACTACACGCTCAGTGGCGTTACTCTTGCCATATAAACTGCCGGAAAGAGAGAGTTCAACTAATTGAATGGAATAAAGCCATTCTAGTCCATTGAATAGTTTTAAAGCGAATACGTTTCGCTGTATTAGGCAAGAATCACTGTCCAACAGCAGTGTGTTTAATAATGAGGTCGGCATTCAGACTTTCAGTGGCGAATATTTAACCTACGTGCAATATGCACGCTTTGCGGAGCACTACACGCTCAGTGGCGTTACTCTTGTCATATGAACTGCCGGAAAGAGAGAGTTCAAGTAATTGAATGGAGTAAAGCCATTCTAGTCCATTGAATAATTTTAAAGCGAATACGTTTCGCTGTATTAGGCAAGAATCACTGTCCAACAGCAGTGTGTTTAATAATGAGGTCGGCATTCAGACTTTCAGTGGCGAATATTTAACCTACGTGCAATATGCACGCTTTGCGGAGCACTACACGCTCAGTGGCGTTAATCTTGCCATATAAACTGCCGGAAAAAGAGAGTTCAACTAATTGAATGGAATAAAGCCATTCTAGTCCATTGAATAGTTTTAAAGCGAACACGTTTCGCTGTATTAGGCAAGGATCACTGTCCAACAGAAGTGTGTTTAATAATGAGGTCGGCATTCAGACTTTCAGTGGCGAATATTTAACCCACGTGCAATATGCACGCTTTGCGGAGCACTACACGCTCAGTGGCGTTAATCTTGCCATATGAACTGCCGGAAAGAGAGAGTTCAAGTAATTGAATGGAATAAAGCCATTCTAGTCTATTGAATAGTTTTAAAGCGAATACGTTTCGCTGTATTAGGCAAGAATCACTGTCCAACAGCAGTGTGTTTAATAATGAGGTCGGCATTCAGACTTTCAGTGGCGAATATTTAACCCACGTGCAATATGCACGCTTTGCGGAGCACTACACGCTCAGTGGCGTTACTCTTGTCATATGAACTGCCGGAAAGAGAGAGTTCAAGTAATTGAATGGAGTAAAGCCATTCTAGTCCATTGAATAATTTTAAAGCGAATACGTTTCGCTGTATTAGGCAAGAATCACTGTCCAACAGCAGTGTGTTTAATAATGAGGTCGGCATTCAGACTTTCAGTGGCGAATATTTAACCTACGTGCAATATGCACGCTTTGCGGAGCACTACACGCTCAGTGGCGTTAATCTTGCCATATTAACTGCCGGAAAGAATGGATAGAAAGTTGCTAAAATTGTACCATTTTGTGTAATTTGGTAATAGCTTCCTCATGAAAATATTTTAAAATTCCAAATTTTGATAATATGACTCGTATTATTTTAGAAGCTAAATTGTTTGATTGATTTTGAAATTATTTCTTTAATTTTCAGTCTATATCTTTAAACACTTTATTATTTCTCAGCAAACAGTGCATTAAAAAAATTTCATCATTGTTTATGTATGAAGTTAAATCTCAATTATGGATATAGCAGAATTTCAAAAATATTATTGAAATCATACTTTATAAGGAAATCTACTCTAAATGGAAAAAAAAATAAATGGAATCTTTATTCCTTGACTACTAACAATGGAAAAAAATGTTAGGATGAAAAAATTAGTAGCAGCATTGAAAACAGTTTTTGAGTTTAATTTTAACAATAAAATATATTTTTGGAAAAAAAAAAGACAAGTATAAAATATTTTTTTAAAAAAAATTGATTAAAAATAGAAATAAAAATTATGCGGCAAAAAACTGGCATAATTGTAAAAGTAATTTTATGAATTTTAAGATATAAAAATTATTTTTGAAGTCTTATATTTTCGGACATTATCGTACAAAAGAGCGAAGTTTCGCTTGATTTTTAATTTGTTAAAATTCTCATTAAAACTTCAAAAAGAAAAATCGCTCCGAGATTTGCATTCCCACCTTCAAAATTATATATCAGTAAGTTTGATTATTTAAGGTCTAACGTCCTGGCCTGTAAAGTATTAACTCATAAAGCACAAACGTTCGTCTTTATTATTAGCATAAATATAGGAGGATATATCATAGAAAATAAATGAAAAAATTTGTTTTAATTTTTTGACAACTATCAATTTAGCATAAGTATACATTATAAATAATTTAATGTAAGTAAGCATTATAAATAATTTAATGTAAGTAAATTCAGTATAAGTAAACCTTAGACGACGCAGTCACGAAACCCAAGGTATTTTCGTTTGTCAACAGAAAAGAAAAATGTTAATACAAGGTTAAAGTTAACAAAATAAGTTTGTCATTAGCTTTCATACTTCCGAATTCTAAAAAAATTATTATTCACAAATCTCTCTTGATATTTTCAGGAAGCGTTTACTGATTCGATAGGAAACATAAGTGCAATTTGTCGAATATTTTGGCAAAATATGGTGTTAACTTACTTTATATATCGAATCTAATTATCGAATTAATATCTTTTTAAACTGTGGTTCAAATTTATCTCAAATAAATTATTTTTTGACACATATCATCTATCACACATGTCAGTTAAGTTTGTAGTTGGTTAAGTTGGAAAATAATTATTATAATTCGAGACAAACGAATTAAATTTAAGAAGGAAAATAAACAATATATATTTCTATTTCAAGCAAGTATATTAAAAAAGTATTTGCAATCATTTTCAAAACTTCTAGCTTTTTCCCCCTCCACTTTGTGTATCATGCTTTCGCAGAAATAGAAAATTTTAAGACTAATAATAAACAGCGCAATTCTTTTTATTATTTTCATTCGTAAGTTTCTACAGATAATATTTGTTCCAGATATTTATCTTTATTACGTATGCAGCGCTATTTTTTTTTTTTCTCTTTCTGAACATGAAAGCTATTGTAGTTTCCTTTTTCTGACAAACTGACTATGAGGAGTAATAAATATTTCTTACGGATTTGTATTCGATATGAGACTGCATAAATCACGAACAGAATTCGAATGAAACTCAGAGATTTAATAAAAATTGATGACTTTGTATTTTATAACTTTTCATACATTTATTGATTTGCTGTAAAAAGAATTTAAAAAGACAAAATTACATTTATTTAGAAAATAAAAGAATTTTTTTCTCCATATTAGAATATCAGTTAGAGTCAAGAGTGACTTTTTAGGGATGATACATAACCTTTACTGACATACATTCAATAAAACAGTGGAAAATATTATAAAATATCATTCAATTTTATGCAATATTGTACATGCTATATGAAATTGAGCATGCTGTATATTATATTTCATATATTATATTTATTATATATAGTTCAACTATTATATTTTATTATTCAATACTATATTACTAGCCACCTTTGACGACCAGCTGGTTCACCATTTTATTTAAATTTACTTTCAATAAAAAATTTTGTTAAACTTTATATTCATGATTCCATAAGAAAATAATTTTAAATAAAATAATTTTAAATAATTCAAAATATAACATAAAATACAGTTCTATTATTTTAATGGCCTTACACTTGTTCTGCTCATTATATATATATGAACCCTTTTAAGTCAAACTCTGCGAAAGTATAATATTATTAAAAAGTAACTACCTGGATGATCTGCATGCCAAATTTCGCAAGATTGTATCTTCATCTTCGCACTGATCACGAACCATTAATTAAATTATACAAATTTAATAAAATTATTTTTTTCTTAGGTTTCAACAATGGTAGAAAATCATACATTTAAATATTTGAAAAGGCAGTAAAATTGATTTAACTTTCAGTGCCAAAGTATAATTTATCATAGAAAATTTGGCAAAGATTTTTTTAAATTGGCAAATTTGAAAAGAAATTATTTTAAGGCTGCTAAACTTTTATCATTAAATAGATAGTTTTCAATTTTAAGATATGCAAAAATTATATTTGTACTATAATATTTTCGGAAATAATCGCGAAAAGACATCAAATTTTCGCTATTTATTTAAATAAAAATTCAAAACAATTTGTACCGAAATGCATATTTCCGTTTCCATAAGTTCTAGATATGAATTTAGCACAAAATATATATGTGCTGAATTCGATAACTACACTGGTGGACAAAATTAAGAGATGGAAGACATTTTCCCAAATATCTCAAAAAATACTGAATATGAATAAATGAAATTTGGTATGGATATAGCTTATACCATGATAATAAAGTATGCAAAACAAAAATGAAAGTGCCATTCACTGGAAAGACCTATTGTTAATAAATCCAATGTAGTCTGAATTTAAGGATAAAATATGACAATAAAAGTGAGGCTTGTACAGTGTGTGTTGCCTCTAGTATGGTGTATGGTCACCCCTGACAGACAGACAGCATGCACAACGAGTATGCATGCTGTTAATAAGGGAGTTAAGGAGGGGTTGTGGAAGGCCCTCCCATTCTTCCACCAGAGCAATTTTTAACTCTAGAATGGTTCTGGGGGAAGGTTGGCGCATCGCAATAGCTCTCCCAAGAGCATCCCAAGCATGTTCAATAGGATTCAGGTGAGGGGATTTGTCTGGCCAATCCATTCGTTGAATGTCCTCGCTTTCCAGATACTCATCAACCATGAGAGCTCTATGTGGTCGCGCATTGTTGTCCATAAAAATGAACTCAGGGCCAACAGCGCCCCTGAAAAGACGCACATAGGGCTCTAGAGCATCCTACCTGTAACTCTGGGCATTCACGGAACCATTGTCAAACACATGGAGCGGTGTGCGGGTATCTTGCATGATCCCTGCCCAAACCATGAGTCCTCCACCAGCATAATGGTCCCTTTCGATAGTGTTGCTGTGATGGTATCGGGTTCCAGGTTCCCTCCATATCAATAACTGTCCAGAATCAGGTTGTAGACTGAATCTGGACTCATCGGTGAAGAGAACATTAGCCCATTGAAGCTGTGTCCACTTCTGATGTTGTCTGCACCATTCTGCACGCGCTCTTTTGTGGGAATGAGTGAGTGGGATGCAAATAGCGGGCTTCCTGGCATACAACTCTCTTTCATGGAGTCTTCTGGAAACTGTCTTACTCGAAATTGATGTTCCTGTAGCAGCCGCGAGGTCCCTAGACAATTGAGTGGCTGTAGCGTCCTCTGGCGCTTAGCTGAAACGAACAAATACCGGTCGTCATTGGCCGTTGTGGCCCTCGGGCGACCTTGTCCTGGTCGTCTGCATACTGTCCCACTAGTTTTAAATTGACTCCACAAATTGGAAATGACGCTTGTTGTTATATCCAATTCCCTAGCAACCTGAGCTTGGGACTGGCCGGCCTCAAGTATACCCACAAATCACCACCTCATACCATCGTCTAAACGATGATGTTCACTCATTTCACCTAAAAACCAGCAAGAAACAACACGATTATTCAAAAAATGCACTAAAATTTGCAACTGTGTTGGAGAGTGGAATGAGATGAACAGCTCGATGCGGACTTTTATACCTCCTGCTGGCTTAGCAACGCCCACAAGAATACGTAAACTTATCTCAGGGCCAATAGCGCTACAGTGACCATATATGGCAATCAACTGTCCAGGTTTTGTGCGGTATTTTTAGAGAAATGTGCGAAAATGCTTTCCATCTCTTAATTTTGTCCACCAGTGTAGAACTTATGATATGTTCATTAGAGCAACTACACTTACAAAGAGAAACATGCAGATACACAAAAAGAGAGCCCCACAGGCAAACACGGACATTCATCGTTATTAGTAATAGAGACACCTGTTTGCTACTGTGGAATCAATAAAACTATTTTTAAACAACCAAAAGCACCGTTTTCATCGACGAAGTATCAATAAATATTTTTCATTCAGTAGTTTTGATATTTTTGGAGAATAGCTTTGGATATTCTAACTTCAAGTGAAAACGATTTTGAAACCTTTTTTTTTTAATTTATAGTCATATTAATTTTCTTTCAAAACATTCATTTTTTGATTTCCAAATAATACAGGGTGTTTATAAAGTCCCGGACCCATTTTGATGTTTAATAACTTATAAAATAATAAAGATATAAACACACTTATGGCATTTATTGATGGAATAACTCATATATTTTCCTTTTCAGGTTTGAATATTTTTACTTTTGTAAATATCGTCTGCGCGTGTGGTTAATTTCAGATAATTTCATTTTCCAGTCTAAATATCTGTACTTTTCTAAATATTGTCTGCTTATTAATTGCATTTTTCTCTCTTTTGTTTTTGGCAACTATTGCAATGTTATGTTTACTTTTGATGTGTTTGTTCTATGTAGTACTTTTGTATGTGATGTTTTATTCGAGCGGATATTAAGGAGAATGCATACACCACAAGAGAAAGCACAGATTTTATGGGGGTTCATAGAAATTAAATCGATAGTGCAAGCACAGAGAAATTTCAGAAGAATTTACCAAAAAGATCCTCCATCCAAAAACAGCATCTTGCGTTGGAAAAAGAATTTTCTAGAAATTGGAAGTATCGAAGATAAGAAACGTTCCAGACGTCCTTGCACAAGTGATTTTGATGTTGAGCGTGTCAGAGAGACATTTTTACACAATCCTAGAATATCTGTGAGATCAGCGGCAACAGGATATGCCAATTTCGACGGTGTACAAGGTTATTAAGAAAAAATTAAGACTGCATGCATACAAAGTTCAAATTGTTCAAGTTTTGGAACCGAACGATAGGCCTAGGAGGATGGCCTTTGCAACAGATATGCTAAGGAAGAAAGAAGATGCTGCTGATTTTCTGAAGAGCATAATGTTCTCCGATGAAGCATCCTTTCATGTTTCTGGCATTGTTAATCGCCATAATGTGCGCAAATGGCTCTGTGGATGCCGACATGTTTGCCGCTACCTGTCGTGAAATTGACTATCGACTTGATATTCTCCGTGCGACGAAGGGGGCACACGTGGAAGTTCATTGACAAGGGTCATGAAACTTTTTGAGTCTATTTAACCATTTATGTTATTAATTTAAATCTATCTTTACTATTTTATGAGTTATTAAACATCAAAATGGGTCCGGGACTTTATAAACACCCTGTATATAAAAAAACCTTTGATTTATTGGCATGATGGCTGAAGTGGAAGTAGATGTATTTCACTTCTTCTTGAGTATGTAAACAACGTGTGCTCCGGTTTGGCGGTTGCTTAGTCTATCTAAGTCATAGAAAGTTCGATTAAAAGATAGTTATTTACCTAATTGCCAATAAATAAATTTGTAAAAAAAATATAAATAAGTGACATATAAAATATTATTATAGGATTAATACTTAGCCGTGCTAATTAGTGAACTTCCTGTCAATTTCCTTAAGTTCACTTGGTTATTAGATCCTTTATAAACACAGAATTTCTGCTTAAATAATATTGTGCACAAGCATGGATGTTGCCGTCTAGTCCTTATAAATAAATGAATAATATCACATTGATTTAAAAAATATATTGAAATATAAAACTCCATGCATCAGGATTTTTATTAGAAGAAGCGTCTAATTCTGCGAATTGCTGAGGATGCAAAATGTCACAATCTACCATTGAATTCAGGACTCAATTAAAGCAATGATAAAGGTTGTACTCAATATACAGGGTGTTTCAGTGAACCGTTTCAGAACTTCTAAGAGGGGTAGGATACATACTGACAACTCGAAATCATAGAGCAATGTGGGGTCGGAAATGCTTTCCTGAAGCGGTGTTGTACACAGAAGCACCATAAAGAAAAGAGACCGTAAATGAGAAATCGTTTTAATAATACATGAAAAGAAGCAAAGGGTACATGGATTAAAGTAAGTGTTCGAAGTTTCTTCCACGAGCTACAATGCACGCCTCACATCTCCGACGCATGGACATCCGAACATTCTGGAATACTCCAGGCATATTTCGAATCTCTCGGGCAGCTACTGCGATTCTTGCAACGAGCTCCTCAGCACTGTCAACAGGGGTGTCATAAACTAGCGATTTCATATGACCCCAGAAATAAAAATCAAGACATGATAAGTCGGGTGACCGAGAAGGCCAACGCACGGGACCCCCACGTCCGATCCACCGTTGACCGAATGTGACATCCAGGTAGTTACGAACATCTCCGCTATAATGGGCAGGGGCTCCATCGTGTTGGAACCACATTGTCTGTTACGTCGATGCAGAAATCTGTTCATCGCTCAAAAGTTGTGGCAATACTTGCTGCAGAAATCTGTTCATCGCTCAAAAGTTGTGGCAATACTTGCTGCAGAAAGAGCAAGTACGTAGGTCTGGTTAGACGACCTGGTAACATGTAAGGTCCGATGAGGTGATCTCCCACAATACCGGCCCATACATTGACCAAAAATCGATTCTGTGCTGCACGACGTCATATTGCATGCGGGTTCTCGACCGCCCAGATATGGTCGTTATGCATGTTGAAAATTCCTTCCCTTGTGAAGGATGCCTCATCGGAAAACAACACTTCAGCAGGAAAAAGGGGATTTGTAGCACATTTTCCCAGGTACCACTGTGCAAAACCAATACGAGGTACATAATCCTCCTGTTTCTGTGTCTGGACACGCTGCACGTGAAACGGATGCATGTCTTCTGCTCGGAGAATCCTCCAGATGCTGCAATGGAAAACCCCGATTGCGTTTGCTACACTTCGTGTACTCATTCTTGGATTCCCCTGTACATGCTGCAGCACATTCTGTTTGGCGTCTGCAGTCCGTGTTGTTCTTACCCTGTCTCTGTGAGCTCTTTCTAATGAACCTGTCTCAGCTAACCTCTGGTGCAGTCTTGCAAAGAAATTATGACTGGGAATACGCCTCGTTGGATATCGTTCCGCGTACAAACGCTGTGCTGCTGGCCCACTACAATTTGCAGCCCCGTACGACAAATGCATATCGGCTAACTCTGCGATCGTGTAATCATCCATCCTACTAACTTGGCGTTCTTGTGCGAAATGAAGATTCCTTGCACGAAAGCTAGGACTTTTCGCACAATGCCAACTACCGCGTCAGGAAAGCATTTCTGACTGCCCATGGGTATATGATTTTGGTTCGTCAGGATGTACCCTACCCTTCTTAGAAGTTCTGAAACAGTTCACTGAAACACCCTGTATTTAATCTACTTGAACGTCAACTTGTATTGTAAAATTATCTGTACTGACAGTGATGTTTTATTTTCTAATAAAGCCAGCAATATTTCGTGATAAGAACAACTTCCAAAATAAATACATGGCAGGACTTTGACCTATGATCGTTGAATCTCAAGCGTCGAACATTAGCACAGAAAGTTGTTCAGCCAGTTGCCAGTCTGTTACACCTTAGTTCAAGATAATCTCGAACAATTGAAGCAAGCCATCCTTTTCTACAACACGGCTAAAAGACATGAGACATTTTGCTACTTTTAATCAAGTAAACAATCATTTTTTTAACTTCTCATTTCTTTGACTAGCGAATTCGAACAAGAGAACACCATTCAGCGGCAACAGCAACTGCAACATCTTCCGAGATTAACTGCCTCGTTAAAATAGTTGCATTTGCTTAAATTTAATTAAACCAAACATTCTCCACACCTTGTAACAGAAATGCTTTGCAGCTGCCGAATCATTTAACTCAATTGTTTCAGATAATGTTAACAATTCGAGTAGTTCTGGTTTTATAGTGAATAAAATCGATCGTGAAATATACACATCTATTAGTTGACAAATTTAGTACAAAATTTAATGCAAATTTACATTTTACATGTAAGATGGCACTCTAAATTTCATTAAGATAACAGTTTAATATCTTCCCGAATTTGTCCTTGCGTTATACAAATACGAGAGACGGAATATTAGTTAATAATATTAGAATATTAGTTACTTGAATAGTTAGTGAATGGAATGATTATCAGACTATTATTTTGAAGGCCTTTTGAAAACAAGGAAATTGAGTTCATAAGAAAACATTTTAAGAAGCTCCAAATTGTCTCAAATAATGGTCATAATAACCTTATGGTAAAACTTAATTCTTCGATAGTTGTTACTAAGCCAAATATCAGTCAAGAGCGACTATCTTGGGTGTATTCAAATTTGGTCTAAAACATGATTTTTTTTTTTTTTTTTTTTTTGGAAAAAGGATAGCTTGTCAAATTTTATTCCTAACTTTTTGGATTTTTCCGAACAAATCTGTGAAAGAATATTCGATTTGCGAGTGAATAAGTATTAGTCAAGACTAATTCTAAATATCTACTATAAGCATTGGACTGGAGAACACTATGGATAATTTGAAATTTAGATGTGTGAAATCAATCTACAAATAAGGATCATTGCATTACTTCTAATCTTAAAAACTGATACTTGGGTAATGCATAGATGGTCAGTCAGATTGTATCATGCCTAATACCAAAATGGCATCAGTATACAGCTGGCTTAAAAGAAAATCTGTAAGAATGAGTTTGGAACTCTGGAAAACATGGGTTTACCAGAAAAATGTAACGGAAAAAGGCGGTATTTTTGAGAGTGTCCAGAAAAAAAAATTAAGTATAAAATGATAAATTGAAGAACAGAATGACAGGGAATTTCCTTATCAAGAGAATCAATTAGTGGTAACACCTTGTGATTTGTTTCCAGCAATTAAAGATAACACTCTACCTGCCTATGCGGTCTACAGTATCTATTTTGAAGATTTTTGTGTTCCCGCAGCATGGTTTCTTTGATTTGATATATTTTTTATTCATTGGATTAATTGAACTTTTCCGTAGTTCTCTATCTTGGTTCTTGGATATTTTGAGTTTTTTTCGATATAACGAAAGTAAACCAAAACAAAGCACATCGAATTAATGACCCGATGACGCAAATTAAAGAAATTCTAAGCTAACATGCTGCTATTGTACAAGAAATAGATAAGAAACGACTGAAAAATCTGCAGAAGCAACTAAAGAAAATTCCTTGAATTTCATTTCTTGACTAAATGAGTCTCAATGAAAGATCCTTCTTAAAGCTGAAATTCATTTTTTTAATGATTCGTGAAGTAGTACAGTCAAGGAGGGTACGTCGGTTTAACTTTACTCTCATTGGAAAAAAATAGTATTTAAAAAAATATCTTTGATAAATTAATAAAAATATTCTCAGAATTTAGTAAGCATACTTTTTGTAAACCAAGTAAAAGAAATAAATAAAATATTCTATTTGATTAACTAGTAAATATTTTTGTTTCAATTATATTGCATTTATTACGGTAAAACTTGTACACCAACAAATTGCTCTGCATATCATATTCGTCCTCGCTTAACATGATTAAGCAGAAATAAAATACATAATAACAAACATCAACAGAACATTTATCGAAAATATTGTTTATCTATTAAAGTATATATAGTTACAAATTAAGAAAATTATCATTCATAACAAAAAGTGGTTAAAATTTGGAGGAACAATAGAGATAGTGGCTTCATTATCATCCATTGACTGCAAGCCACAAATTCTACCTATGGCCTTGAGAAATTCAGAATTTTTTTGTACATTCATTTAAAATTAGTTTTTTTCGATAATAATCAATTTTCTTCTTTAATAGACTAAGTATTTTTATGCCAACAAACAATGAAGTACACTCGTTCAATTAGTTAATCATTCATCTTAAAAGAACATTTTATGCAACTTTTTTCTCTGATTATGATTAATTTTTAACATTTTTTTTTTGTTTTTTTGCTGGTAAAACAATGTATGAAGCCTTAATTTTTTTATATTAACTATAAAAATGTTTTTCATTTCTTAAATTATTAAGGACATAAAATTTAATAACTGTAAAAAAGTGGTTAAGTTAGGTAGAAATAATAAAGACAAGAGCCCCATTGTTATCTAATTAACCTGAGGCTATCAATTCTATTCAGCTTTAAGCAACTCACAAGATTTTAGTAATCCGTTTATAGGGAGTATATTTTACAATTATTATCAATATTCTTTTGAAAGAGTCTTACAGTAACAAAGAATAAAGTAACTCGTTTAATTACTTAATTATTCAATTTAACAAAAGTCCAGATTAGACTTTTGTACTAATTGAATATTTTTATTCTTTTGTTAAAATAATGATCCCCATTTTGCATTACTTGGGGCCATCAATTCTGTACAGCTTTAAGCAAATCACAAAACTTTAGTAATTTATTTAAAGAGAGTATTTTGCAATTGTGGTCAATATTCTTTTGAAACATGCAAACTCATATGGTAACAAAGAATGAAGTAATTCGTTTAATTACTTATTCACCTTAGAAGAATTCCAGATTCAACATTTTATTATTTTATTAAAATAATGTTGAGTATTAAATTTTTTCTTCTATATTCTATGCAAGTAACAATTATGCCTTTGACAGACAAAACTCACTTCCGATATTGGCCTGACTGATGGAAAAACTTTATTTTTTACAATAAAAAAATGAAGTTTAATCTTACGTTTTTGAGATGTGAATTCTGCCACTACATTAACTGAAAATAAGGAAAAAATTTCAAAAGTTAAAGGTGGCATTCCATACCCTGTCATCTGACAGCATTCGACTTTCAAGCGATAAACTGGGATTGCTTTCGCAGCCGTCAAACATCTCTGCCCGGAACCATTGAACTTTCAACTCCTCAGCTTCATCAGGAAATACCAGATTTTTTTTCTTTTTCTTTTTCCTGAAAACGAATTGGAAAAAGGGATTTTTTTCCCTTCCCTGTTGGGAATTTTACAACCAAAGTTAAACGAACTCGAATCAGAGAGAGAAAGTGTGAGAAAAAAATAAATAAATAAAATAAAATTTAAGAAGAAAATAAAAAAAAGAGCGGCAAAGTTCTCGAGACTTTTCCATTCTTCGTTGCTCCATTTTCACTTCAATTTTTCAGAGAGGTATCTTTCCACCTGGTCAGCAAAACGTTCCAGAAATATGCGCTCGAAATATTCTATTCAGCCGAACAGCTTGACCAATGCTTTTTTGATGGGAAAGAAAAGGAAAGGGAAATTGAAAATTTCAGGCCCGTTTTCAATTTCTCTTTTTTCCATTTATTGGTCGCATTCAGTAACAGCTTGAATTGGGTAGAAAGAAACGTAAAAAGAAAAGTCACAGCATGGTAATAGTTAGGAAATTTTCTTTCACGGCTTTTGTTTGATCAAACTATTTGGCAGCAAAAAGATTCTTTAAAAATTCTCTAAAACGGAAGAAACATGTTTCGTTAGACTTCAGTGTTTTGTTGAAAATTAAATTAAAGCAGGTAACTACGTTAAAAATATAATTTTTTGCGAAATTATAATTTTTTTTAATTTTATATCCTCAATGTTTGAACTGGTTTCTTTATAAATCTGTAAGAATTTTATTTCCATGTCCATTCTTTGGTAAGTTACAAATTTTTATATTTATCTTTACATACGCTTTAATGCTGTTTACTTAGAATTTTCTCAAATTCTAACTTAACTGATAGAATTTTCTTACGAAAGCCCTCATAAATTAAATCTAATGCATGTTCAAATTTGGCATCATTTCTCAATACGTTCTATAGTTTCAGAACTAGAAAATAATTAATCCAATAATAAGAAATATTTTATAATTGTTTTAATGCTTCACAATATCAAAAAAAATTGAAAATTTTGTGTTATTTATCAGTTCAAACTCCAATATTTAAAGAATGGATAGATAAACAGTTTATTTTCTTAGTTCGGGAATTAGATAATTTATTTCTTAAGCTATTTGCAAAATTTGAAGCAAATTATCTGATAAAATATTTGATGCAATATTTCGAAACTATGGTTCACAATTGCCGTGTAAAGAGATCTCAGGGATGATACCTTTATGAGAGAGTATGCGGGAAAGTTTTGGAAAGACCACTCCAGCTTGGTTCACTCTTGCTGGAAGCCTATTTGCTTAGTTATTCCTCACCATCAGTAGGCACGCAAGCATTACCTTCGACTTTTTTTGCATCTTCTATGTACGAGGGGTGATCCAAAAGAAAGTTTACAAGGCAAAGGAAAAATGTTTTATCAACAATAGACTAAAATGATAATTAAGACAGCGATTCTCAACCTGTGGGGCGCTCCCCCTAGGGGGGCGCGAACACACTAGAGGGGGGGGGAGAATATCCAAGCAGCAGTAACATTTGAAACAGGTACGGACTGCAATTGTTTTGAAAAATTATCTCCAAACATAGTTTTTACAATCTCAATTACTGCTGGCAAAATGAGCTCTTCACCAATGGTGTAAGGTTTTTTACATCTGGGTATTTTATATTAACTTTGTAAAATGCAATTAAAGCTTTTTTATTCACATACAAAGTTTCTTTAAAAATGATTTATGCTTTTTGTACGATTTTAATTTTAATTCGAAGAATTCTCTGGGATTGTTGACGTGCTCACTATGAAGCGTTTCCAAATGTCGTTTAAGTTTATTAGATTTCATGCTGTCTGCGGCCAACATTTTTGAGCAAATGATACACAGGGGCCTTTCTTCTTCATTTACTTCAGCACTGGTAAACTCAAAATTTAAGCATTCTTGAGAACATTTTCTTCATTTTATTTTCGGAACCACGCTTGTCTGTGTACTTGCTGATGCTTGACTGTCGTCTAATGCTCGCTTACTTCCGCTTAAAAATTTATCCATGAGTCTGCATAAACGTTATCTACTGCCGTGAATATTTAATATGGTGAATTGCAATTAACACGAAAACATAATATATAACATACACATTCACGATATATTCGATAGCGATAGAGGGACCAACTCGAATGAGACTGGCTGGAATTGAAACTTGAGTTATCAAACATTACCCTTCTTCTTATGAGAAAACATCTGCGCATTCTCGAGACGACATCGGTCGTGTGGATTCTCTTCCACAAACATTACTTATTTTTTTTTTCTCTTTTGTTTAGTCATGCTTCAGTTTTATTTCTTTTATTATTCGAAAAAATGTATTTCCAGTTTCTAAATTTTAGCTCACCCCGTCTAGGTTAACTTTCATTAACGAAATTTTCTACTTTCATATTCTTTTAACATTATCTCCCTGTTTGGATTTCATTTCAAATATAATATTTAAATTTTCCCCGCTTTCAATCGCTTCATCTGTTCACTGCTCGCCTTGCAAAATGCCAGATGTGGTTTCTAGCCAACGTTGGCTCGCTTTTACTCTTTTTTTTTTTTTGGCAATTAGTTAAAAATAATTTAAAAACAGAATACAAAATACTCAATGTACATTATTGTTGTATACTTTTTATTGTAAGCGAAGGGGGGGGGGCGAGATGAAAATTATGATTGAAAACTGGGCCACGAATACTGAAAGGTTGAGAAACGCTGAATTAAGAGACATATGTGGCGGTGACTTCTCTACATAATCACCAAACCTGTTGAGGCATTTATCACTCCGCTGGACCAATATGTGTAATCCGCCTTGGTAATCATCAGGTCCCTGGCTATTGAGCCAGTTCTCGGCACCTTTTTGAACACCACTGTCTGATATGAACCTTGTGTTGGATAAGTATTTCTTCAATGCCGAGAAAGGAAATAGTCACTGGCAGCCAAATTGAGGCTGTATGGGGGGGTGGCGTGGCTCCAGACCGCCTCCAGCAATCTCTCTGCCCATTTCAAAAGGACGAAATCATTTCGCCACCTGTTGTCTACTATTTGCTTCGTCCCCGTACACTTCAGCGATTTGTCTGTGAATGTCCAATGGGGACACATTCTTGATCCATAGAAATCGTATCACTGCTCGCTCTGTTCGAGACTACTTCTCTAGACGTCTTGCCATTACTGTGGCTGTTTCAGGTCTCAGTACTAACACTATCTGCTCTAACGGCCGGTTTGAGAGAACTAGGGCCATGTGTCTCCATTCTGGGTAACCATATTCCTACCCACAATTTCTACTTTCCAAATGCTGCTCTTGTAAACGTTTTTAGGGATCACGCGTCTTAGGGATCACATCTAGCATCTCTCGATGACCAGATGTTAGTTCATTTAACTATTTTTTGCTGGTTATATTTATGAATGGTATATGTTTTGAGTTCATTTAAAGAAGTTTTATATTATTGCTGACTTTGATGTTTGACTAACACTACCTGAAGTGTGTCAGTAGATGTAAGCCGTGTCAAGTTCAATATGGAATTAAAATGTATTTTGTGAGATGCAAGAAGAATATATTTTTTAAAATGCATGAAAGTAAAGATTCTACATTTTTCGCCTTATGCCGTCTTTTTAAAGTAATCACATAAGTTAAAATTTTTTTATACTGATTTTTTTAAATTTAATTTGTAATCGAAAAAATAAATTCTACCTACTGCTGGTTAAAAACTTTACTCAAATTAATACCTCTCGAGCTCGAGTCATTCGAGGAAGCATCCAATCACCGCGGCAACTCGAAACCTCAATTCCACCGCTGACCACTTCTTTTCTCTTATCCGTTTAGGCTTCAGTGATCGGCGGACTAAGCCCACCATACTTGAATTAAAAAGAAAGACCCGAGCACCCCTTGTATGAATGAAAAAAACGATCAGGATATCACGATCTGACCGATCATATATCTTGATAACCATTTTTCAGTGGATTCTGCCGTAAATTCTCTACACTTTGTGTAGTTGCAGCTATTGATCCCCGAGACTTCTTGGTCTGTTCATAACGTCATCTATCGTCGTCTATCTGTGGACTTCCTTCTGCTCAAATGACTGGGGGGGGGGGGTGCAGTCAATGGATTCTGGAACAAGTGAAAGGGAAGTTTGGGATTTCTGTTTCGATACAATTGTGTTTTGTTTGTTTGTACTGGGCTTATATATTTATATCCGGGATTATTGTGGATAGTGGCTGTTAAGGTTTTGAACAACTGTAGATACAATGACTGCTTGTTTGGGAGAGCTTCGAATTTACGATTCCAAGTCTTTGTGAAATGGTTTATTCTCCATCGTCGAGGAGAGTGGGCAATTTTAAGTACAGTAGACGCACGTTCAAACAAGCTTCTAATTTACAATGACTTTGGGAATTTTTGAATTTTTTTAACCTGTTTATCAATTTTGGATTAAATATTTTTTAGTTCTCATAAACATTAAATATTTATTTTTATTAATTTTGTAGTTTCAAATGATTTTGTGAATTATTTTATCCATTTCATCTTAAGGAGAACCAGCTCTCTAACTACAGATTAATTGTTTAAACCAGCTTCTAATTTACAGTTCACATATTTTTGTGAATTTTTTGAGTTTGTTTAGCCGTTCTATCAATTTTAGATTCAATATTTTTGAATTATCATGAACCTTCAATATTCATTTTTTTTTTTACAGTTCTTTGATTTTAAATGTTTTTATGAATTATTTTATCCATTTTGTTTTAAGGAGAACAAGATCAGTAATTATAAATTCAATAGAGGTACATTTAAACGAGCTTCTAATTTACAGTTAATATATTTTTCTGAATGTTTGAATTTGTTTTGTTAGCTATTCAATTTTAGATTCAATATTTTAAAGTTTTCTTGAACATTAAATATTTTGTTTTTAGAATTCCTTGATTTCAAATGTTTGTTCTTGTGAATTTTTTATCCATTTTATTTTAAAGAAAACTAGCTCAGAAACTATAGACTCACGTTCAAACGAGCTTTTAATTTACAGTTAACTTATTTTTTTGTGGATTTTTGAATTTTTTTAGTCAGCTCATCAATTTTAAATTCAAGAATGTTGAGTTCTCATTCACATTCAATGCTCATATTTTCTTTTAGAATTCTTCGATTTCATATGTTCACCTGAATTATCTTATCCGTTTCATTTTAAGGAGAACTTGCTCAACAAATATAGATTGAAAAGATTTATGTTCAAACTAGCTTCTAATTTGCAGTTCACATATTTTTGTGGATTTCTGAATTTGTTTAGCTAGCTTATCAATTACATATTAATTCGTTTTTTTTAAAATTCATCAATTTTAAATTTCTTTGTGGATTATTTTATCCATTTTATTCTAAGCAGAGCCAACTCATCAATTATAGATTCAGTAAATTCACGTTCAAATTAGCTTCTAATTTTCTACTTCCCAACATTGTTGGAGAATTTTTTCATTCTTTCAGTACTCAGAAGAGACTGTTCAGCATTTTAAGATTTAATAGATTCGTGCTAAGTCGAAACTATAATTTAAGATTTTAAGTGCTTTTGTGAATTAGTTCATCCTTTCATCAATTAGGAGACCAAACAGTTTTGCATGTAGTAGGCATATCAATTTTAAATAATCTTCTAATTCAAAAATTCTATAATTCAAACAATTTTATGAATCTTCTAATTTATTCATTCATTCTCCAAAAGCCAGTTCAACAGTTTTAGATAGTTTATAATTCCAAACATTTTTGAGAATTGGCTCATTCGTTCAACATTAAGGAAAGCAATTTTAAATTCCAGTTTAAATTAATTTCTCATCTACGATTTCAAATGTTATTGAGGATCAACTCATAGAATACATTTCCGGGCAACAAGATTAGCAACTTCATATTAAAAAGATTTTCATTCAAACGAATTTCTAATTTGCAATTTCAAATGCTTCTGTGAATTATCTCTTTTACTCAACACCCAAGAGAAATAATTTAACAATTTTAAAATCGTTAGGTTCATGCTCAAATGAGCTTCTAATTTTCCAATTTCAAACATTTTTTTTAAATGTTATTACTCTTTTAACACTTGGAAGAATGTAATTAGCTATTTAAGATTTCATATATCCACATTAAACGAGATTATTTAGGATTGTCACATTTTTTAAAAATTTTATTCAACTCTTCAGAAACATGAAGAATGGTTGAAGGAGTTTTAAGTCCAGTAAATTCAAGTTTAAATTAAATTCAAATTTACGATATCAATACTTTTCAAAATTGAATCATTAACTCAACAGTATTGAAAACCAGATTACTCTTTGGTCGTAAAAGAATTATTCCCTACCCTAATCCCAGGGAAATACCTTAGCTCGTAGGAGTCCAATTAACCCAAAGAAGTAAACGTAAGGAGGGGGAGATAAAAAATAATATATCAGATTTTAAAGATTCAAATAAATTTGCTGTAATTTCACAAAGTAATTATAAATGTAATATATAAATTCTAACTAATTAGAAAAATTGCTGATGGAATTAATGTATCAAAGAATTTGATAGCAAAAACCAATATAAATAGTCTAACAGTAACCGATCACATAATTGGGCAAAGAACCTCTCAATTAACGAAAACATCACATTACTGAAGTTTTGTAACAAACGATATTTAATAATACAATAATTTTGCAATATTAACAAATATAAATTTAGTATATGAATGTTAAATAATTGCAAACTTTGTTGATTGAATTAATGCACAAAAGATATTTGATAGCAAAAACCAATACAAATAGTCTAACAGTAACCCATCATATATCGGACAAGAGAACGCTCAAAGAAATAGTCGCAAAAGGGAAAAGATAAAAAATAATAATACACTACATTTTAAAGATTCAAATCAATTTACAATAAATATAAATACAGTATATAAATTTTAAATAATTAAAAAGTTTGTTGATCGAATTAAAGTACAAAAGATTTTGATAGCAAAAACCAATAAAATAGTTTAACAGTAATCCTTCATATATAGAACAAACGACCACTCAATTAACGAAAACATCAGATTACTGGAGGTTTACGTGAAAACAGTTTTTTAAAGGCAAAACAGGGATTTATTAGGCAAAATACGCACTAGTTACAATAAGTATTATAAAAGATAATTTGAATTATAATCACTTAGGCATGGTCGCCTCACGGTCATTACCCCCTATGTCTCTGGACAACTTGGAGAACAGATCATCGAAGTGTTAAATTATTGAGAAATATCTATAGTAATAACATACTGGGTGATCAAGAAATAACAGCAGGCGTTTGGAGACCTGTAGCGTGTTATATACAAGACGAAATATAACAAAATTTGGCCACCATGCACATTAAAGTTTCAACAATCCAAAATAATAATAATAATAGTACCAAAAAACGCCAATAAGGGGAATCCTGGCACTGCGATCGAAAACTTTATTATGTAATTTGCTCATACGGGTACTTAGTGACATGACATCTAAAGTAAAAGAAAGAGTTACTGGAATTTGTCATTCTGCAAGAATTTGCCCATGGATTGCGTTGTCACTACGTAAACGCGCCTTATTAGTCAAGCTGATTTATCAACTGGATAAAAATGCCAGTGCTGCTCTTCATGAATACCGGCGGTTAAAACAGTTACGCAGAGGACCGATGGCCATAACTAACTTACGAAGAATGGTTGAAAGATTCGAAACAACAGGAGTTCTTGGTGTGCAACCAGGCGGAGGACATAATCTTATCAAGTAGGAACAAGTTGAAGAAGTTGCAACCGCCATTATGGATCAGGCGATAGCTAATAAGCAGGTTATCAGCAGTACACGTTCAATATCACGACAAACAGATATCCCGTTCTGGACGATGCAGAAGATATTGCGCAAGATCCTGAAATTTTATCCGTAGAAGATAACACCCATTAACTGATGACACTGATCTGAATCTTGACAATTTCTGGTCGTGAGGCGGTTCTGGTTCACTGGAAAGGCATTGTGTATCAAGGACATGTTCCTGACATTCCTACTTTAAAAGATCAAGTAACGTTACATGTCAGACGAATAAATGCCGATATGCTGCGAGCCACTGTCGAAAACCTCGTGTACCGCATGCGGTTATTGGAACATCAAGTTAGTGATCACCTTGAGCCAAATTTGTAAGTTGTTATAATAAGCGTTTTTTCATTGGTATTTGCTATTTACTGTTTCCGTTGGCAGTTATGCGTTCTTTTTCCATATTTATACGCTTGCAGAGCCAGGATTTCCTCTATCGGCGTTTTTGGTACTAATTTTTTTTCTTGATTAATCGAAATCGCATACTTTTATGCGTATGGTGACCAAATTTTGTTATATTTCGTCCAGTTCATAATACGCTATAAGGCTCCGAACAACTGTTATTTCTTGATCACCCTGTAGTTTATATCAAATAATCGCAAATGGTATTATAAAATAATTGATGTAAATAGGCAAATAATAAATTGGTTTCACAAGATTTTCAATAAAAAAACTATGCAATTTAATTGAAGCACGATATCGGGAAACGCAGAAAAGCTTAACTGCAACATTCGATTTATAAAGCTATAAAAATCAAGTACCAAAACAATTCAAAATTGTACAGATCAAATACTTAAAAAGCTTAACAAATATTAAAAATAAATATGATTTCAGAAAAATGTGCATACAAATATGTATTACCAGTATGGAGATTATCGAAAAATAAACTCTGCGATTTTAGTTAAAAACAGACAATTCATTAGAATTAGCACATAAAAAACTAAACAGAAAATTTTTCATCATTTGTTTTTCACAAAATTCTAGCGAAAACTCCTTTATTATCTCTAATATCCAAAAGAATTTCCACAAATTTTAGATTCGGACCCAAAATTAGTCAATATAATCAGTATAATTGAACTAGATAATATTATCAAGAATTAATGAATACTAATTGTAAAATGAATATTAATCATCCATTAATCAAAATTGATGGTTAGACTTAAGCTTTAAGGACGGTTTCATCGACAAATTCACGAAATATGCGCCAACCATTTAAATGTTCGCCAAAAGGTCGCCAACTTGGATAACTACAAAAAAGAATGTTTCGATAGAGACATTCTATCAATTTTTGCTTTGCAAAATTGTAATTAAAATTGTATGGATTGTCACACTTGGCAAATTTTTGCTTAGAAAAATTTATAGTTTAGCAATCATACTATGCGTATTGCGTATCTACTGGTGCAAAAGGAGGATTAAGGGAGACGGGAGAAAAGGTAAATTCTCAGCAAAATAATATTATATAACTTCACCACAAGAGAAATGTATTCTTCGTGGAAAAATAACCAATTTGCGAATGCCTCACTCATTTGGAATGTTAACCCATAAAGCTACAAATATTGACATGGCATATTCAGTATGGGAAACTACACTTACATTAATATGCGCCATCAAATAATTTCGAATATAATTTTAATGTATTTCAAAGCAACCGATATTTTTTAAGACAACTAAAATTTACTAACAAACTAAAGATAGAGCAAATTAATATAAAATAGTATTTATAGTTCCAAAAAAAGAAGTCTTTCTGACGCCAACCAATGATGATGTGATCGGCAATAGATTTCAATATTAGTATCTATCCCCTCTAGGCGCAAAGTCAATTTATTAAAAAGTTTATAACTATCTCAATTTCCTCGGACCAGAAGCATTGATGAGAATCGGAAATGCAGTAGCTAAAATGAAAATCATCTGGGGAAAAAAGTGCATTCTAAGTGAAAAGAAACACACCCACAACATTTATTCGTGATTAGGAAATCGCTTCTGACTATTTGCTCTCTCCGCAAATAATAATATACAAGCTATTTCCACTAAAAAAACTAACAGTTTTCACAAAGAAAGCACCCAGAAAGAAATGTATTTCAAAATAATCAGTTAAAAATATTAACTCATATACAGACATGTACAGAAATCACATATTCACAAGTGTTCGAATTAATCCATTTGAACATTAACTGTTTAGAAAAAACTTTCAATTATTTATAAATAATGTCGAAGAATTCTGGGTAGAGTCAACTTCACTGGATCAGTCTAAAGCGTCTTATCTCTTACTTGAAGATCCTTGTTAGAAGAAGAGATATGACTATTTGATTATGAATATTCGTTAACTTTGAGATTAAACTTTGGGATATAATACATTTAAATTTGGAATGCTAATTTAACCCTTTAAAGGGCTATTTTTTTCTAGTCATATTATGTTAAAATATTTTTAGGCTTGAAATTAGAATAAGAAAAGAGATTCATTTAGCTTATTAGATAAATTTTATTTGATTAATTAATTAATTTGGTTCATTAGTAATTAAGTAACAAATCAAGACACATCATTTTGTGTGAGATAAAGAACTTAAACGTCTAAGTTTCTGTCTTTCTAAAAAAATGTGTCAGAACTTATGCCAACCTACATAATTTCATACTAAGATTGATAAATTTGGTGGGAAGCATACTTCCCACGGCCCTAGAAAGGGTTAAAACGCCTGTACTTACTTTTTTCGTCTGAAAAACTTTATTTTCTTCGGTTTAAATAATTCAAGACCTTAAATGTTTACAAATTTGCTGAAACACGTTATCAAATCTGTAGGAAGAAAAAAAAGATAAGATAAATAAAGCTGCGAACATATAATTAGCTTATATTCAATCAAAATGCCTGTTCTTGGTTCCTACACTTTATGGATGTAGCTATATAAAACTTCTAACAATAATTTAAGTTTCCGAGTTGAACCAATCATATCCAAAGTTGAGGGTGATAGCACATCAAATCATTTTTAAATATTATTTATATATATATATATATATATATATATATATATATATATACAGGAAAGTTGGGAAAGAAGCATTTGTTATTTGTTTGAGTTCCGATATAATTCTCTGACACATCCTATATATTAAAATCTTAATTCTTGAAATCATCATTTAACAAGCAATACCATCGAGCTGAATTTTCAAAATTTAATAAAAGTAGAATATAATGGATACATATATATATTAAGAACTTCTGGAATGCATATAGGGATCCATATTCATGATAAGAAATGAAATTGGCAGATCCCTTTCAAATCTATTATAAGCATGAGACCAAACATCAATGTTCTTCGGGTGCGTGTAGGTAAAAAATGAAAACAAGACACCATACAAGATATATATATATATATATATATATATATATATATATAACTATATTTGTTCCGAAAAATTACTCACTTTTCCTTCTTTTACATTTCAAATTCCATTTATTTCAATTGAAATAAAAGGAATAACTAGTTTAATGGTAATGAAATGCCCAGTTTTCACAAGTGATATATTACTGCATGATATCAAAGACTCTTCAATGCAAAATTGAAAATTTATATGTAAATTCTAACGCAGATGAAAATTGCAATAAATATTACCCATCATAAATCACTGTTAATATGTCTGCTGACATTCTCATTTTTTGATCAACTTTTCATATAAGCTTACTGCATGAAGATTTACATGACTTGCATCAGTGTCATTTACGGTCATGCCGCTGATGCAAGTCGTGTTAAATAAAAATTTCATATTTACATCATTAATGAAATGGGAGGCAAATTTAAATTTTAAAAAAGACAAGAAATGACAGTGATAGGAGACGGATGCTGTCACCGGGGTCTTAAGATTAGGAGGGATGGCTCGAGCTAAATAAGCAGATATGCCTGATACGCCAAGAAGATTGGCGCATCCTTGCATGCGGAGTTCGTTAAGCACCTAATGAGGCGGCACCGGATGAGACCAAGATGGCCGACTCTTCTACGAAACTTCTATCCCCCCAACTCCCCCAATAGTCATGTCCCCCCCCCATCAGCCTGCTGCTGAGTGTGCTATTGCCCGGCGGCCCAATACAGGAAAGCTTAAAACATTGATAGGTTTCCCCCTTTCTATTTCTAAATCTTTCCTCTGAGATGAAGGCAAGAAAGGGGAAAAATAAATAAAGTAAAAGCTTTTCCAGTTTCGTTTTCATTATTTATTTATTTTTTTCGCCTTCTTCGTCTTCAGCTTCTTCCTTTTCTTTTCTTTACTTCTTCTTCTTCTGGTGCCTTTGTTTTTATTTGGACTCGTTCCAAACCGATGTTTCTTGTCGGGTAGTATACCACGTTTGCAGTTTTCTTATTCCTACATCATTCCAGGGGCCAGCTTTAAGCTTTTTCTGCCATTTAACACTTCATTTCTATTTTTTCATTTTTTTTTTTCTTCCTGCTCACCCAAGGAATCCTGCAGGCAATTTCTGGCCCCCGTTTTCTTGTGTTGGGGCGGCCATTATTCCCTGACTATTGTTACATTTCGCTCCCTTGGATGGGGATCGTAGAATCATTTCAACCATTCGTTCGAAATGCTGAATTGAGTCCAAACATTGCCGGATGCTAAATGCTCTATCTCGATTATCTAACATAACTATTATCCGGAGAAAATGGAGCGGCGGCATTTTTACTAAAAGAGGGGGGGATGAAGAAAGTGAGTTGGAACCGGGGGGGGGAATAACGGTTGACTGTGATAACGGCTTTCGATGTGTTGTTTTTAAAGCTAATTCACCGAGTTAACTGTCTTGACTGGTTTTCATTTCAATTCTTCTCTTGAACATGTAATATTGCGATTTGTTTCTAGAAGGATTTTGCGATACCATATTTATCACTAAGCTTCCAATCTCTATCGATTTTTCTGAATCAATTTTACTGAAACATGGAATTAGAGAGTTTATGAAAGTATTTCATTATTGGTTGATATCTTTATGCTCGTTCTGTATTTCTTAGATTTAATTTATCGAGCAAGCTGTCTTGACTAGTTTCATTTCAATTGTACTCTTGAACGTGTAGTAACTGCAATGTGTTTCTAGAAAAATTTTCTGCTTTTTATTTTTTATTTTTACTGAACTCCTAATCATTGGCGACCTTTCTAAATTATTTTTACTGAAATATGGAATTACAATCTTTATCAATTTGAACATAAAAATGTCAATCGTATTGTGGAGGCATTCTTATGTTCGGAGTATATTTCCTCGATATAATTCATCAAGCTGTCTTAACCGGTTCTCTTTTCAGTTCTTTTCTCAGTGATCCAATGATATGTTTTGATAGTAGGAAAATTTCCTGTTCTCTTTCTTGACTGATGTTATATTTTCATTAAAATAATAATAATAATTTTTTTTTTGCTTATTTTTTTTTTCTTCGGAGTGTTAATTTATACTCTTTAAAGGAATATTTTTGGATGAGTTGGTAGTTTTATAATCTGTGTGGTATTTCTAGGGTTAATTCATTGACCTAAATGTCTTGACTGGGCTTCTTTTCAATTGATTTATAGAGAGTAAAATGTTATAATATTTTTTCCATAAATTTTCCCAGTTTAGTTCGTATTGATGTTAATATACACTAAATTACCAAATGCTCTTAATTTTTCTTTATTAAATTGATAGAATTAAGGAATTACTAACTTTACAAGAATATTTTAGTAGAGATTAGTAATATCCGTCTGATATCCAATATGAGGGCATTAGTATTAAGCCACTGAGACCTTGACTAGTTTTTTACAGATTTCTGCTAAGTAAGGGTCTGTGATAAATTAACATTTTACTAGTTTTATTCCATACTGCTTAGGAAGAATGATACACTAGTCTTTTGCATGTTTATCGACTCATCAGATCTAAATTACATAATAAGTGAATTGCATATCCCATCTTCCCACCTCTAATGCCTGAACTACGCGTTTAGCCTTTGTTTGCACAGTGATGCTTTCCAAACTTCTCTAGTCACTAGGTTACATGAATGACCAACGATCGCAAATACATCGATGGAATATGCTGTTGGCTGGAATTTTAAGCAATCAGTTTTACCCTTTACGACGAATAATTTCAGATTATATCTTTTTATTCAGGATTTGCCTGTCAAACATTAAGAGCACTCATACGCTGATTACTTCCATATGTTTTCCATAGAATCGTTATATTCGATAATTATTTGCACATATCTTCATTGTTGGAATATTACATAACCTCCCTGCATCTTTTCTAAAACTTATTCATCAATCACTTCAAATCAAGTTGGTAATTCTATTTTTAATTCTCACTGATAAATATTTTCTAACAACATGTCATCATTTACAAACGATTCGAAGTCTTCTAACCATATTGGTATACGTGTGGTAATGAAGTTGTGTGGTGAAAGCTTATAAGCCAGTTAACAGCTATGCTACACAAGCAATTGCTTTTGTATTGTGGCCATGTCACTCGGCTGCTAACCACAAGGTCCCAGGTTCTATCCTCACTCATAACAATCCGCTACAAAGTCATTACAACTCTTTTTTATCTCTCTTTTTTATTCTCTTTTATCTCTCTCTTTTAATTCTTTATCTCTTTTTTTATCGTTTGTAAGTCATTTTTCTCTTTATTTATCTCCTATTCAACTGCCATTCATATTTTCATTCAATATAGGAGAAATAAGAGTTTCTTAAAATCATTACTTTCTTTCACTCTTTGTATTCTCCATAAACTGCAACTAGCTCAAACCCAGATCATCTGTTCAGACATTTAGATTCATTTTTTTGTTCAGAAATTCTTTGATATTCTACTTTTTTGGACCTTGGTGTCCAGAGAAAGGAAATTGCCGATTCTACTGCAAAATATGCAAATGAAAGTCAAACGCAGCCGCCTTTTCCTTTTATTGATGTATGGGTATACATATGAAAATGGATTTTCATATTTGTCGAAACGAAAGGAATTTAAGTACAGAAAATGAATTGTACAGTATAAAGCTTTCGATAACATTATGGATCTTCTATCTAAATTACAAATACCATGTCGTCTTACCTCGTTTAAGTATTGATCATTCAAGATTTACCCCCAATATTTGTTTTCAGAACCTCTATCAACTTGCAATCGTACTTTCCGAAATAGAAAAGCATTTTAACAATACAACATATTTTAACAGTCTTTTTAGACCAGAATTTGCTACGATTCAAAGATTTTAATTACAACATTTATGACTTACCGCTTTTAATTTGTCACAAATAATATATATCAAAATCTTTATAATTTTAGAAGTAGCGAATGTTTTACGTGACATTTGATCATAAACATTCATATATATATATATTAAAATCCAATCATTTCTAATTTTATTGATTCAAATATGATGCTTTTTTTTTTTTTTACTGAAAATAGTTTATTTTTGAGAAGAATACGATTATATTCTGAACCTTAAACTTCGACGCCTTTTAGATCACAAAAGCATATTGCACCAGTATAATGCCCACGTTATCATCATCTTGATCGCTTTCATTTCAAAAGATCTTCAATGTGCAATACTATATTTTGTTTCGAAAAATATTCCGTGTTCTGTTTAGTGTGCGTCATTTTATTCTAACAATACTATCAATATTTGCTGATTTTTTAATCGAATTGCGTAATTAAAAACTCCATGAGAATGTTTTTTTTTTTTGGATTACTCGTTTTATACAGTATCGTTTGATGCTGAATTAACTTTTTCAGAAATATGATTCTTTGTTTACATTAAAGCGTATTGTTTGTTAAAAAACATATTGTTCCCAGGTGGTTACCCTCTCAGGACCAAAAACATCTGCTGCTGCTGAAATGTGGCAATCTAGAACAAACACGATGTATGATGTACTGTTCTTGAAAATCCTTTTCATTGTCAACATCCATTTTTCCCGAATAAAATAAAATCTACAGCAATGATTATAGTATCAGGGGATATAATTTTTTTTTCTTTCATGAATTTTTGAAATACCATACTCAATTTAGGTAAGAACACACTTTTCGCGCGATAATGTTGAAGGGGAGTAGTTGAACGTGCGAAAGTTTCGTATGTGTTTGCTGGTGATTTTTTTTAGTACCGTGTGGATAAATAAGAATTTTTTTTTAATGTTAACTTTGTTTGTGCTAAAACATTTTCTCATATTTTTTGCAATAAATAATACTTAAATTAATCTGTATGCTAAATATCACTATGCAAGAAATTTTGGCGTAACCTTACACAAGAATACAATTAACTAAATAATAAGATAGTAATTTAAAACACTACTAATAATAAAAGTGAGAATGCGCATCTCTAAGACAAAAAATCTTAGATCTAGCACTAAGAAACTTGAATTAAATCCTTACTAAAACACTGGTTTGAAACTTATTTTGACGAATTTTTTAAAGATATTTATGTAATTTGAGATAATACTTTTCATTGCAAAATGAAATCTCCACCTTTCTCATTATTTTTACAGATATTTAATCAAGGGTTTTCTTCTGTGGTTTAAAGCTAAGTGGTGGTCTGATTACCTTTCCAAATTCTTGGATAATGTGATAAAATTTTTTAACTTTCTTATTTTATGCCATCAAATTTGTATGTAATTTATTTATAAGGTCTTTAAAAATATGCATGACATACAGAAAGATTTTATATGCTATCTTCTCGTCATCATGTTTTTTCCTAACTTTTTGATCATTTAATAAAAATAAAATTAAAATAAATCAATTCGATACTGAAATAAATTGTGCATTTCACGTGAAAAATAAGATATTAAAAAATATGATATTGATAGTATAGGTTGTATATAGTTTGAAAATATGATAGTGCCACGTAAGATAATGTACAATTCTATTTTAAATAAAATCAATAATATTATTCGATTTTAAATAACACTAAATTATTTTAGAGAATTTCATTCACAAAATAAACAGAACAAGTGTAGGGCTGCTAAAATAACACATATTAAGGGTTTATCAAAATTTGACGTACGAGAATTATTTTTACGAATGAAAGAATCCATACCTTAAATGGCCATTATAGTAAAAAGGATGAAAATTATATTTTGTACTTTCTTTGTTACTAAATTAATAAACTGATTAGATAAAAACGCCGTGATTTCTTTTTTTATTTTTTTACCTAAATAACGTTGTCATTTTATGGAATACCTGGATATTATATTCAATGCCTAGGGAAAATGCATAATGATTATTATATCTTAACCTCTACTTAAAAATGCCGGCATTAAATTACTTAGTACATTAATATAGGCATCAATTCCCTAAATTACATAAAAATTCTGTAGAATGCAGGTATTTCATATATTACAGGTAATACACGTTCAGCTTTATATATTTAATTTGTTTGGTTTCCGAATTATAGCGTTCTTAGGCAAACAAAGTTCCAAAATTCTTATTTTCTGACCCAAGGAAATGTAAAACATATCAACTCATTTTGCGTTTTCCTCCCTTAATTCTTAATTCTTATTAGTTCCTTAATTCTTCTTTTAATTCTTTTTTTTCTTCACTATTACATATTTTTCTTTTCTTTATTTCTTTAACGAAGAAGTTTAAACTAAGAAATGAATAAACAAACATTTCAAAAGAAGTATTTAAAACTAAATCACAGATCACACTTAACATTCTTTTTAATTAACCTTTAGGCAGAAAAAATATTTGCACTTTCAAATAACGTTTACAAAAGTAATTTAATACTATAATTTATCTACAGACTTTACTTTGTCGCTTCTTAATGAAATTTTCATTGAGATCACGACCGTGATCCTCAAGAGTAATTTATAATTTAGTTTTTCATATAAATTTTCTTGAAATTAAAATTCCGGTAGAAGCTGTTTAAGAAACTCATTTTTATTGAATTGTCAAACCTTCTTTAAAAACGTTACAACTAAAATTTTAAATATGAATAAGTTAAAAGTATGATCTTTTCATATGAATAAAAATGACATTTTTCTACTTCAAAAAATGAAAAACAAATATTTGAACTGGAGTTGAGAATTTCATTTAAAACTGAGCATTTAAAAATCCCACTTAATTTCATATGCATGAAATTTCTTTGATGTTATATCTTAAAGAAACTTAAATTCAATGACTAGCACCATTTTCTTTCTTTCTTTCTTAATATCATCTTATTAAGACCACAGCTAATTGTAAAGAAAAATTTGCGTTATCTTAAGTAAACGTCCATGCTTAATATATGTATTTCTTGTATCTTAATTAAAACGCCATCTTTTAACGTGTACAGGTTATATCCACTGAGAGTTCCTTTACTCATCAGTTTAAATTTCTTCCTCTTCTTCGTCTTCAACCCACATTTCAATAAAGTTCCCGAAGGAGAAAACTCAGTTATTTCAATTCCAACACCACGTCTGGCATGCCAAGCACAGAAAAGAAAAAAAGAATGAAGCATGAAAAATTAAAAGATTCTTCTTTTTTTCTCCACCCTATTTAGAACGTCGGAATCAAATTGTGGGGAAGACACGATAACAATAATGAAAAAGAGGATACTCTTTCCAAGTTTTCTACCTCATTAGAACTCGAAAGTTTTGTCTGCAGTTTTGGCAACAGCCAAATAATTTCACAGCGCCACGGCGAGGCCTAAAGGGAAATTAGCATAATCATGAAAAAGTGTTTTTCGCTTCTATCATAAAAATGTCCTGGCAGTAAAATTTAAGCTGATCATAATGACGAGTTTCCAAGTTACTGTGCTTGAATTAAAGTAACAGTTTGGGGAATTCAGACTCATTAATAATTCTTCCCGCAAGTCGGTCATTCTTTCAGAAAAATCTTAGCTCCAGACTTTTTTTTTTAAAACGGTCGAAATTTCCTCGAATCAATGCCGCCTTCTACGAGAATTTAACTGGGCAGTGATTATGGGCTGTCGTAATTTTTATCAAAACTCTTTTAGATCTTGTATTTTATTTTCTTGTTAATCTTCGCCAGTCAGTTATTTTTTAAAAATATATATAGTTAAATAAAAGCCGCATTCTGATAATTGATTTTCTAGTATCTGAAGAGGGTTGTGTTAGCCGTTAGTTGTACTAGTAAGATTATCAGCATGTTCTCATAATTTTTTAATTTAGTTTGATGTGAAATCTCTATTCATAGACCGATAATTTATGCGACTTAAATTATGCTTCTGTCCATCTGTAGAAGACAATGAAATTTCCATTATCTAGTCTTAAATTACGTCATAGAGTAAAATATGTTTGAAATGAATATGGCTAAATGGTTTGAAAAAGATAACAAATACCGACAAATCAAAATACACTCGATCGCTATTGAAATCCGATTATCAATTAAATGAAGCTTAATATTATGCTTTTTTCCGGTTGAATAAGATAAAATGAAATATCCATCGTTTAGTTTTAAACTATGTCATGTAAAATATGTTTGAAATGGCTAGAATTATGGCTAAATGAGCAACTGAAAAAAAGAGAAGCAAATGCCAACAAATCAAAATGTGCACAGTGTGAACAAAGTGTGTTTTGTCATATATGCAATAAATCTGTAAACAACAAGTGTTATTGTTTCGCCTTTCGCATCTCAGACCACCATTTAATACTTCTTTCGGGTTCTTATAAAACTCTAGATCCACTTAGGCAATATTGATGTAAAATAAAGAGGGTAGCAAACCTTTAAAGGTGAGGATAAGTCCATCAGAGTCAGCTGCCCCCCCCCCCTTAGATAGATACGGTTTTGTATTTCACAGTTGAGCGTGGAGTATGAATTTTGATGTCTTCAGTTTCACCAATTAGGATCAAATTACAATTTCGAATGTTGTATAAATATATTGCGGCGTATGAATTTTGAATGACTTTTTTTTCTTTTCACTTACAGAAGCAAAATTACGATACAATTTCGAATGTTGTATTACAAGATTAATTTTCTTTTTTTTTTCAGTGGGATATATGCATTTTGGATGACTTCCTATTCAATGATTGGAGCCAAATTACAATGCAATTCTGAATGTTGTAATATAATCTACAGAGGCAGCGTTTTGTGTTTCTCAGCATAATGTAGAGTATGAATTTTTGACATCTTCCCTTTTACGACTGGGACCAAATTACAATACAGATCCGATTGTGATATATAGACCGCATTTTGTGTTTCACAATAATATTTTTTTGTAAATCTTCCCTTTAAACCATTGAATTGTCGTGAAGCTTATAAGCCAGCTATTCTCAGCATAATGTAGAGTATGAATTTTTGACATCTTCCCTTTTACGACTGGGACCAAATTACAATACAGATCCGATTGTGATATATAGACCGCATTTTGTGTTTCACAATAATATTTTTTTGTAAATCTTCCCTTTAAACCATTGAATTGTCGTGAAGCTTATAAGCCAGCTAACAGCTACGAGACAAGAGTACTTTTGTCTTGTGGTCTTGTTACTCGGCTGCGAACAACAAGGTCCCAGGTTCTATTCCAGCCAATTCAACTTCCACAGTATCAATATTTCAAAACGAATAAACAGTTTTGATCAAAGAAAAAGGACATGCATATTTCATTAGCAAAGTTGTTTGTAATATGAATGGCGTTCATATTACAAATGAATAAAGAGGCTGACAAATGGTCATCCTATCGATGGATTCGTTTTAAAAAAATGATTACATTTTTATATCAAAATTAAATATCGAATATCATCCATTTATATCTGAGATTTTGAGTTAACGTATTCACAGAACGGAAAATCATATTTCACTCCAACGATTTCATTCGAAATTTAATAGAAATCTATTTGGTGTTAGGACAATATGCCAAATTTACCCTCTAACACAATCCGATTTTGATTCATCATGTGCACGCATATCATAATGATGGATAAAATTCTAAAAATATGACTTTTGAATTTAGGGAAGTCTAAAGCCTGGAGATTTCTCAAAATCAGCTGAATTAGCTAAGCGCTATGGAAAGGCAGAAGCGCTATGGAAAGCATTCGAAGGGATCGTCTTCACTAAATTTTTAATTGTGAAGTGTAGTTCGAGCATCAAATTATCGTAATTTTACTTTATAATTTAAAATTAATTAAGTCTTTTCAAATGTTTCCATTCGATGCATAAATGACTGGTAATCCGTAATTATTTCAGGTGTCTTCAAGACAGTTAATTGAATCAAAACAATAACACGTTTCCAGAAAAGAAAGTTCCATCTAATTACACCATAGAAAGAATATGTAAGAGATTAAAGAAGTATTATCTTTTCGGAGAAATGAAGAAATATTGAAAAAATAAATTAAAAGAAAATTCCAAAAAGAAATGCAAAGAAATGGCATTTCAGAATGCATCCAGAGCCATATTAACCACATGAGCAGTGAAAATCTTAAGGGTCAACTTTTCACAATTCGAACTTTTCGAACAATTATTTCACAATTCACTTTTTCGAACTTCCTACAACAGATATTTTTATTGATTTTAATTATTTATGTATAAAATTCTGATAACTTGACAAAATATTTAAAGAGAGTGCCTTTTCGTGAAAGTTTGGTTCAATATTAAAAATATTAATTTATAGCAATCTTAACAAAATAAATGGAAAAAATAAGGCTTTTCAGCACTATCTAAATACTGTCTGGAAAAAGAATCACAATTCTTGTAAATTTTGTAAAAATTATTTGCTAGAATTTAATTAATCCAATAATATATTAGCCTTTAATCGATACTTGATGGGAATTGGAGTCTATTCGCGTGTTGACCATTGTAAATTTAATGAAAGCATATAGTAAGAAAGCATAAGCAAATTAACATAAACAGAACTTGTTTCAAATTGATAAATCGAAATTCCGAAGTTCCTTAATTAAATTGTCTGGTTTGCATATTTGATACTTTGACCCTGAATACATAAAAAATAGCTTATACCTCTCAATTGTGAAAAAATTAAAGGATAAAAGTTGAATTGGATCAATCTAGTAATATTAAGCTTTATTTATTTTTCAACTTCAAAATAAATCAATTAACAAACAATTTTCTACCAAACGATGGTAAGTGAAAATATGTGATATACCTATTGGCAAACATAATATTTCCATAAGTCCACAAGTTCTTTAAGCATTACCAATAAATTTTTTAAAGAATAAAATGTTATTATCGCATAAACTGTAATAATGCAACTCATAATTGAAAGAAAAACTATAAAATATCAGCAAAATTAAAATACCTAAAAAATTTTTATTGATGCAACATAATACAAATTTATTCAAGCTTAGTATAACAAATTCTTTTTCTGAATTTAGAATTCAAAAATGTTTTAATGGAGCCTTTACAAAGAGTGTGTTATATTAAATTTTACAGTTTTTGCTTTCAATAAAAATATCCTATTATCAAAGAAAAGAAAAATCTGTTGAATTTCACCTTTGATTTTGCTTCTGTTTTAATTATCCGTATATGAAAATATTTCGCTTGGAATGCAGATATCTCCACAAAATCATTGGCATTCTAGACTAAATGAACAAATAATTCCCTGGAGAAATTCCAAAGGAATAATTTCACAATTAGCATTTCGGTCTCTCTTTGAAATTTGCTACTGATTTCCATGGCTAGAATAACTTTCCGATTCGCGTAGAATGTCGTGCTTTCAGCTATAATTAAAATTTCGAATAAAAGGCTGCCAAACTCGAAATGCGCATTCAGCTACAAAGTTTGTTCGTTTCATCAGCGGAAAATTGCAGTTGATGAAAGATTCACGTTCGTTGGGAATTCACTTGGGCGTGAATTCATATGCTTTTCGAATTCTCAGTTTTAAATTTAATAGTAGTAATGTTTTGTACTTTGATTTGCTAGTTAATGTTTTTTGAATTTACAAAATAACTATAGATTGATTTTGGAGACATACCTAAAATATTCTTCTAAAATAATTCATGCTGATAAAAAATGGGCAAATGTTTTTCGGTTTAGAAACAAAATCTGCAGGTTTGTTTTTTAAACTCATGTAAAAACATAATGTTGTTTTGGTTTGAGGTTTTTGAAGCCTCAAAATACACAAACAGAAAATATCGCTTTTGAGGCATCAGTTTTTCCCATTGCGGTTTATTAAAAAACAAGGAAAAACCCTTCACTCGGAGCATGGGAACCGCTGATTTAAGCACTTTTACAGAACTTCTGTTGAATTAAATTAACAAAAAAGGTGGAAAGAGCTCAGGAAATAAGAAACATTTTAGCATGTCTATGGCTAATGGCTTTAATATGGGCTAAATTAAGTGAAAACTTTGGGAATTAATTAGAGTTTAATTTAGATTTTAAAGTATCGTTGCATATAACATTATGCATATTTATATATACGAAATGATATTTTAATATCTAATTAATTCCAAATTAATTTCCTAAATTTTTGCATAATTCGAGCATGTCGGGGTCATTCTAAAGTATTATCTTATTTCCTGATCCCATTCCACTTTTTCTGTTTAATTAATTCAACGCCATCAGTTCCGCGTGCCGAGGGAAAATGATCCCTCTGTTGACCTTGTCAACACGTGTATTGAATCGACACGTGGCGGAAATCTCATGTTATATAAGACGAGGGATAATTTATTTCTCGCTCTTCCCCACTTCTGCTCTTGTCTCTACTTGTGACAGACTGGTTTTGTCCGCACCTTCTTGTAAGAAATATATTATGCCTTCCCAAGATGGATTAAAACGAATTTAAAAATACAAAATGTTTCTTCTATGTCTTCAAATCTGCCTTCTGCTTTTAAGAATTATATGCTTACATATCATATATATATATATGTAGGATGGTTGTAATTAAACTTAACCTATAAACAGCATCCTACAACGCCGCAAACGGGTGAATGGATAGCTAAGAAATTTGGTATATGCTTGAGATGCGCTCACGGAATTTCGAAAATAAAATTTTAGGATCAAAATTTCCACTAGAGGGTGCATTTTCCTGAAAAATATTACATTTAACATAATAAACGACAAAAAAGGAATATAGAAATAGTATTAACAAGAATTATGAGTAATAAAATGCAAAACCGGAAAAACTGTCAACTCCAGGAAAAAAATGTCGAGATCTGCATGCTTGCGAAAAAGAGGAAGCTTTATGCAAAACAGATTAGGATATGAAAACATGAAAAACGTCTGCAAACGTTTATGTCCGTGCGATTTCTGGTTATGGGACCACTTAAAAATTCTGATGCATCATGCAGGTGTTGCGACGTTGAGTGACTTAATATTATCCATAGCACTTCATGTGTGAAGTATCAATTTTGATCAGTTGTTGAACACACACTGTTCACCGATTTCAGGTTTTGCAGGTGAATGAGGGTGATCACATGCAGCACCTTTCCCTACAACGGCCTAGACACGATTAACAACTGCTCCTCTTGTGCAATTTCGTCCTAATCTGTTCTTGTTTCTGCAAATTGAACTGGAACTACCCCCTTCCACTCCTCTTAACAGAGGACTGTTCTTTTCCCTCTTAACTTTACTTAATGTGGTTCGATGACAAGTCAATAGATGTTAATATTGTTTGTGAATTCCGCTTTGGTCATTTATTGTGTAAAATTTAATGTTTTTCCAGATAAGGCACCCTCAGGTAGAAATTTTGGAACTAATTTATTTTTTTTCCGTAAGTGCATCTCCTGTATAGTCTATATACCAAATCTCGTTGCAATCCGTATATATATATATATATATATATATATATATATATATATATATATATATATATATATATATATATATATATATACAGTGGTGGCCAAAAGTGTGGACATTTTTTGAAAGTTTCATGTTTTTCAACTTTCCGTGTTTGTAGAATATATTAATTTTCACTTAAATACAAATGTTCATATATCAAATTGAAGGTAATTGAATGTAAAATTTAATAACAAAAACAGTGTTACAATATCTGTATTGTAAAAAAAAGTTACGCTCATTTTAGTAAGATCTAGCTTAGATTTGCATTTTTTTAAAAGTGATACTTACACAATCATACTTATTAGGATAACCCTTATTTTTTAAGACAGCTTCACAGCGTCTTCTTTGAGTGAACGAGTGTTTGGAGTTCATCTTTCGGAATAACATGGTGCCACGAATCAATTATAGATTCAATAAGTTCTCTTTTATTGGATGGACGTATTTTTCGTACAAGAATTTTTAAGCGTCGCCACAAATATTCAATTGGATTGAGATCAGGGCTGTTTCCTGGCCATGGTAATACATCTATGCCTTTATTTTGAAACCATGCTTTGCATGCCTTTGCTGTGTGGCATGGAGCTGAATCCTGCTGAAAAATAAATGGTGCTTTGTTGGGAAAGAAATACCTGGTGGAAGGTATCAATTTTGGTTCCAGGACAGTTTCGATGTATTTTTTGGCCTTCAGGATGCCATCAATCACTTGAATTTGGCCCACACCATCTGCAGACATACATTCCCAAATCATGGCTTTTGTTGTTGTTTTTGAAGTTGCTTCAATGCAATCAGGATGAAGCGCTTCACCTACTCTACGTCTCACGATTTTTCTACCATCACTACCAAAGAGCGATATTTTAGTCTCATCGCTCCATATTACTTACTTCCGTTGATTTTCTGACCATTTAAGGTGTTCTTTTGCCCACTTAACTAGTTTTTCGCGTTGCTTTTGATTTAAATATGGTTTTTTCCTTGGAATTCTAGCTTGTAGTCCAAATCCTGATAACCTTTTTCTTATTGTTCTTGAACTTACTGCAATACCCTCTGCAATCATTTCACATCTAATGGCATCTGATGAAATTTTTCTATCTTGAAGGCATAGCCGTTTAATTTTTCTATTGGCAGTAGCACTTGTGCATTTTTTTCGGCCTGATTTGGCCTTATTTTCCACTGATTTCGTTTTTTCATAACGTAAACAGAACTTTCGTACACCAGAACAAGTCACTGAACCACCAACTTGTCTTGCAATTTCAGCATTAGAGGGGCCATTTTCTCTCAATATGACAATTCGGCTTCTTTTTGTAAATGTCCAATCAATTCTTCTTGTTGGTGACATTGTTTAAAGTAAGTTTAATTAAAAAAAGGACTTAAAATATTCAAAAACAGCAATACTCTATTTAATTGTACTAGAATCCATCATTCTTCAAAATATTTCTACAACAATAACTCTTTTACCATCCAAATAACCTAATCTATAGTTACAGACATTTGATTGGTTCTCAGAACAGTGTCTGTGATTGTCTAGTACGCTTTTATTACAAAACACGTCATTATTCAAAACGATTTGTGTTTGTTTGTTCTACTAAAATGAGCGTAACTTATTTTGTAATACATATATTGTAATACTATTTTTTATTAAATTTTACATTAAATTACCTTCATTTTGATATGAAAACATGTGTATTTAAGTGAAAATTAATATATTCTACAAGCACGCAAAGTTGAAAGCATGAAACTTTCAAAAAATGTCCACACTTTTGGCCACCACTGTATATATATATATATATATATATATATATATAAATTAGAGAGAGAGAGGGAGAGAGAAATAAGCCCATAATTTGTATTCTGTCTTCAATTACAAATCAAATATTTTTTTATTTTTTATTTAATGACATAAAATGTCTGTGTCATAAAATCTTTCGCTACAATCTGCGATACGCCACATTACACTTGAATAAGGTTCATTCTATAAATATCAACGTAAGTGAGGTTAAAAAAAAGAATATAAAAAAAAAATCCCACACGCAGACGCCATTTTCTAAAAATCTGTTTACGATAACAAACCGGGAAATGTCTTTAAAAACTTTTTCTTTCCTCGGAAACTTTTCTTCCCCAGCAGTATTTCCTTCCTTTTACTGTTGGATAGTTTTAATCTACTTCAGCCTCAACGTTTCTAATAAAATACCTCTATGTGGCGTTTAGAGCATCCTTTTATCGCGGGCTGTTAATGCAGAAATTTACAACCCTCGAAGAAGCTCCGAGTTGAAATTCTGCGAGCGTGGCTTTTATAGCTCGATTCTCTATCCGGAGATTTTTCTAGAAAACTTCTTTTCTTAAGACCTGTCACTTTTAATTGCTTGTGAACTACAGAGTTAAGAAAATGTCTGCTAATTAACATGAAGTAGACTCGAACAGCATTCATGTTAAGTCGTTCTTTTTTTTTTTTCTATTTGCTTGAAAAATTCGGAAGGACTTTAAAGGATGACAAGCATCCTGACATTATAATTTTTTTTTTGTTCTTAATTTCTATAAAAATGCAGATTTTGGATGGTGTAGAAAGAATTATGTTAAGAATAATTCGAATTTAAACATTAAGTTGATTATGTAGAAAGAGTGATTAAAGATTATTATTCCGCATTTAATAGCATTACTTTGACTTTTAAAAACTACACGCTTTATGGGAGTTTGACATGATAAAATAAGTGTTAATGAGAAAAAAGCGCCTGGAATTATCTGGGCTACTTATTGAATTTGTAAATGATGAATAGTTAATGTGCTTTTGTTTTCTTTGAATAAAAGATGTAGGCGTTCCTCTTATCTATAAATAATAATAAAATATTCAAATTTATTTAGTAAATTTATTTTGATTTTTTTTCCAGCTTCAAAAGTTAATAGCCAAGCGAATACTTGAGACAGAAATGAACGTTTATTTTATTAAAATGTTATAACTTGATAAATAATCGAAAAATCAAAACAAGAGAAAGAATTACATGACTTTTACTTTCTCGTACATTAAGTATGCAAGTCAACGAACTCAAGATTTTAACAAATGTTTATAATTCAGACCTATCTGAATCTTAAAAAGACATTTTAAAATTACATTTATCTGTCTAAAAATGATAATTTTAAAAAATCGTACTAGAGGGATGAAATTTTGTATCTGGACTATATTTCAAATCTGAAAACTTCCATCAAATTTTTAACCCTTTTTAGGGACGTGGGAAGTATGCTTCCCACCAAATTTATCAATATTTGTATGAAATTATGTAGGCTGGCATAAGTTCTGACAATTTTTTTTAGAAAGACAGATACTTAGATGCTTCAGTTCTTTATCTCACATAAGGTGATGTGTCTTGATTTGTTACTTAATTATTAATTAACCAAATTAATTAATGAATCAAATTAAATTTATCTAATAAGCTAAATGAATCCCTTTTCTTATTCTAATTTTAAGCCTAAAAATATTTTAACATAATATGACTAGAAAAAAATGGCCCTTTAAAGGGTTAATGAATAATTCGTATGAAGCCTGCCTGTCCAGATGTAAGAATATAATATGACAAAGCAACTACAAACAAAGGAGCTAGACAGATAAAATTTGGTACACATATATTTAAAGTGTAGATATATATAAATTTGGAGCCAAATCGGACTACATGTATATTTCTACCGGATTGTGATTTCACAAGCATGTAAACGTGATAAATTAAAAACAGAATGATTTAAATATTTGAAATATGCGAGTTTATGACAATAATTATTATTTTGTGTGCAATTTTTAAATTAATCGGTCATAAAAAAATCTTCCAAAATGAATATTCTCTTTTCTTGTAAATGAATTATTCTAAACCCTGACGATTAATCACCATAAAAAACAATTAAGAGGCATCTATTAGATTCTTTTGTAGCTATTTTTCGCCAATGTCGTACGATCAATGTACGTCCACTAGAGAACACATGAGAAAGTTTCAAGGATAGCCTCACCCCTCCCCTCATCTCCAATAGTTTGATATAATAATGAGTAATAGAAAAAGAACAATTTTGAGAAATCCACGAGAAGCCTAAAGCGTTAATGCTTTGTTTAAAAGCCTGAATCATCGGAAAGAGGTAAAAAAATTTATAATCTGGTTGTGCTCTTAACCGGTATTATTCAAAATCATGTTAACTAATGTCTGCGTTAGAGATAAATTAATTGCTGCTGTCAATATGCTTCTAGAGGTTTTCCTAATTTTCCACGTATTGAAGCATAACTATGGACATATTTCTCCTAAAAATTTTAAAAGTCCAACATATTGCAGAAGTTAAGTTTCTACTTCCCGTGGTCTAGAAGGAAATGTAAATCATAAATTTAAAAGCAATATTTTAGGAAACTAACTTATTAAAAAAATATATTCTGAGCAAAAACTTTAAGATGTAAGTGAATTGTATTTAGAGTACGCCAATGCTGCTACATCCAAAACAAAAATGAAATTAAACAAACTAGAAAGAAACATTTCCCTTAAGTTTACACTGCATAAAACCGATTAAAAGGGAATAAAAAAAATGAAATAAAAAATCCCGTTGAAGTCTTTATCAAGGGCTCTTTTTCATGCAGGGATTCAAACTAATGGGGGTTTCTTCTGTGAGAAATCTGACTTCCAACTAAGTATTGATCCCTCGTGACCCGAAAATCCAAGAAGAAAAGGATTAGTAAATGCAAAGCAATAACATTACGTTCAGTCATTAGAAAACCAAATTATTCCTTTAACAACCAAATTTTTTCAAAATTCAATTTCAAATTCAGAAAAAACTACTAAATCTGAACACAAGCACAGCAAAATAAGACAAAAGATAGATATCAAACTATAAAACCAATTTGAAAATAAAATATAATTGCAAAGAAAATATAGCAGTTGAACTTAAATATCCTCCAACAGAATTTGTACTAAATTACATGAAAAAAAACTAAACCTACTCCTGAATACAAGTGTAGTTATCGAATTTGAATTTTTCCGTGTATAAGGCTGAAACAATGCTTGGTCAAAGATGTTTCGTCATGACATGAATTAAATTGTGCGATATCAGCACCATTTATTAAATTGAAATAAAATCTAAAGAAAATAAATTAGAAAACTTATTTTCGATTGTTAAAATAATATAGATAAACCCTCTCTTATTAACACTTCTATAACGTAATATCTTTTAATAACTTTCCTAAAAACTAAGTTTTTAATAAAATTGTTATTTCTACAATATAAGAAATTTTTTGTATTACAAATTTTTAAATCCCGTTAAATTGTAAGAAAATTAAGTTTTTGTAATTTTTAGAGTTTAAATTAGGATGGTAACTATTTAGTTTAATTACTTAGAATTCACACTCATCCCTTTTATCATAAATGCCCACCACAGATTTTAGATTACAAATTTCTATTTTTAAATCCAAAAACGTAGTCTCATTCGACTCAATAGGTCAACTTGCTGTTTGAGAATTCAAACAGTTTTCAGTTTTCATTTAAATATTAGATTCCACGTTTTTCTTTATTTTGGAAACTAAAATAATAATAATAATAATAAATAAAAGAAAAATATGAAAGATTATATTCATGGTTTACAACAGAAATCAAAAACTGAAATGACAGTACCACTAAAATCAGCTTACTTTTAGAAAGTAGATTATCTGGATTTTAACTGTTCGGATCAAAATCTAATGGTATCAAGAGAAATCGCTCGTTCAGAAATGTTCATAAACACAATAATCGGGACTGGAAAATTCTGAACTGTTCGGATAAACTATCAGAATCTAATGGTATCAAGAGGAATCTCTAATTTAGAAATGTTCATAAACACAGTAATCAGGAGTGGAAAATTCTGAACTGTTCGGATAAACTATCAGAATCTAATGGTATCAAGAAACATCGCTCGTTTAGAAAAGATCATAAACACAGTAATCAGGAGTGGAATATTCTTAACTGTTCGGATCATCTTTCAGAATCTAATGGTATCAAGAAACATCGCTCGTTTAGAAAAGATCATAAACACAGTAATCAGGAGTGGAATATTCTTAACTGTTCGGATCATCTTTCAGAATCTAATGGTATCAAGAAACATCGCTCGTTTAGAAAAGATCATAAACACAGTAATCAGGAGTGGAATATTCTTAACTGTTCGGATCATCTTTCAGAATCTAATGGTATCAAGAGAAATCGCTCGTTCAGAAATGTTCATAAACACAATAATCGGGACTGGAAAATTCTGAACTGTTCGGATAAACTATCAGAATCTAATGGTATCAAGAAGAATCGCTAATTTAGATATGTTCATAAACACAGTAATCAGGAGTGGAATATTCTTAACTGTTCGGATCATCTTTCAGAATCTAATGGTATCAAGAAACATCGCTCGTTTAGAAAAGATCATAAACACAGTAATCAGGAGTGGAATATTCTTAACTGTTCGGATCATCTTTCAGAATCTAATGGTATCAAGAAACATCGCTCGTTTAGAAAAGATCATAAACACAGTAATCAGGAGTGGAATATTCTTAACTGTTCGGATCATCTTTCAGAATCTAATGGTATCAAGAAACATCGCTCGTTTAGAAAAGATCATAAACACAGTAATCAGGAGTGGAATATTCTTAACTGTTCGGATCATCTTTCAGAATCTAATGGTATCAAGAGAAATCGCTCGTTCAGAAATGTTCATAAACACAATAATCGGGACTGGAAAATTCTGAACTGTTCGGATAAACTATCAGAATCTAATGGTATCAAGAAGAATCGCTAATTTAGATATGTTCATAAACACAGTAATCAGGAGTGGAATATTCTTAACTGTTCGGATCATCTTTCAGAATCTAATGGTATCAAGAAACATCGCTCGTTTAGAAAAGATCATAAACACAGTAATCAGGAGTGGAATATTCTTAACTGTTCGGATCATCTTTCAGAATCTAATGGTATCAAGAAACATCGCTAATTTAGAAATGTTCATAAACACAGTAATCAGGAGTGGAATATTCTGAACTGTTCGGATAAACTATCAGAATCGAATGGTATCAAGAGAAATCGCTCGTTTAGAAAAGTTCATAAACACAATAATCGGGAATGGCATATGGCTATAAGAGTAACAGCACAAATATCTGTTATAATTTAATGCTTAAAAATTCTTTATTAAGGAAACCATGAATAGCAAATAATGCATAAAATATTGAACTGAAATTAAACACAACCACTTATCACGGTTGGCTAGACATTCACCAGAAGTTGTCAGTATGTTTAAATCGGTGAGAGTAGTCTCCTTGAATTATTCTCACATACTTTCTACCCCCGCTCCTCCTCATTAAATTATGAGTCTGCTAAGTTTTATTTACTACTATAGAATCTACTTTTAAGCCGATTTAATGATCATAATATACTGTGCATACGGCAGATTTGAAGTAGAATTCACTTTTATTCAATTATTTGAAAAATAATTCATAAATTTTCAGCAAGATCACTATTCTAATTTATCAATTGGAATAGTCATCATGGCTTTCTTTCATAATCACGGTTTTCATTAAGGTGACAAAACTCTTCATGAAATCAGGGAAAATGATCTCCCAGAAACTTTCTCGCATGTTTCCAAACAAAGACCTTAACAACTGTCCCGCATGAAAGTGTGGCCTTGGGAAGGCGGCGAATACCTTGCGTGGAACAATATTTAAGAAATACAGATTTATGGTCTGAATCTAGACTTTTTTAATGAATCTACCGTGCAAATATATGTTTTGGACATATTTTTTTCTTACGGATTGAAAATTTGACTTAATTACAATTTGTACTCAAGAGATCACAACTTAATTTCATTGACTTACTCATAGCGCTTATGAGTTCTTTTAATTACCCACATAAGGAGGTAAAAATCATTCGGTCAACCATTTCAGAGATATGGTTCGAAATTCAACAAGAGAATGCATTTTAGATAATGAACTGTTTACTAATTTTTTTTTCTGTCTAGTTCTTTAAGTTTTGTAGTTATCGAATTTAAGTGAACAAACATCAATATTTCGAGTGATTGGATGCAATGGATTTGTCTAGATCAAAGTACTTTTGAGTTATCGAGCTCATGTCAAAAACATGTTTTTCGAATTCAGGAGAGCTGAAAAGTGGATATTCTTCAAAATCGCAAGTTCGAATTCTTAGACGATTTTTGACAGCGCTTTTACTATAGTTCTAGAAAATATAAAATACGTAATCATTATTATTCTTGTGTGCGAGAAAATATAAAATAAGTAATAAGAAAATGTAGCCTTGCTTAAAATATTTCTGCCTGATCAAACAGAATGGCAAAAAAATGATATTCTCTTTCACAAGTTTATCTCAATCCGCCGCATTTTCTAAATAGCTGTATCGCAAGATTGGAATTATCAAATTAGCTTAGTGCAATCCATAAACTTCTTCAAGTCAAATTAATTCTAAGAACATACAATAATCATTAATTCACGTATTTACATTCTCTTATGCAAATTCTGGTGATTCTTCAAAGTAATTACATATTCTAGTACAATTACTTTCAATGTCAAGCCTATTGGAAAAAGAGATTTTCCAAATTTTTCTTAAGACATCTTGAAATAAACGGAAATGGAATCGCTCAAAGAAGTTCCGAAAAGAGATAATATGGTTATACTTGAAAAATATTCGAGTATAATTCAAGGAAGACATTTCTTGGAAAAATCAGATACAAACCCTCATCTTGCAGGTACAAATTTTGGGAATATTTCGAGATTCTAGATTCCTTTTCTCTTTAACAGTAATTCATCTGAGACCATAGTCAATAATGAAGCGAAAACTACTTTTAAACGCGGTTATAATTAGAGATAGAAATTATAATTATTCATCAAAGGAAGGAAATAGAGTTGCACTGTTGTTGTTGGTACATGAGAAAGATAAGGACGTCTTTTGGGAAATATAAAATAAGACTCTTACTTGTGCTAAGCGATGGTAGATATTAAATAAAAATGCTTAATAAGCCCCATTGTATTAATTTAAAATAAGGAACTCTTAAAAACACAAAAGACTATATGGTAGGAAATATAAGTGCATATATTTAAAGAGATTTAAAACCATGCCACATATTTAAAAAAGTATTAAATAAAAATCGAAACAAACAGAATATTTCCAGTTAAAAATGGAGCTAGAAATTCAAACCATGACGAATTTCCTCTTCCCCATCCTGTCTTAGAATTCAGATTAAATTAAATAAATCATCGAATTCACAACTTGGAGGCAGGAACTAAGAATGATTCTTAATTACCATCACTGGCCAAGATGCAGTCTTTCTCATGATACGTACGTTCTATCATGTAGGTTGTAACTTGATTCCAAAGCTTTAATGCATACACCAGGGAACCAACCACGATATAGGATGCTTCTCATCCCTATATTTGATGTATCCCCATCGTGAGATTTGCAAATCCAAAGGATTGCGACTGTTTCTGCCATCAAATAAAGTGAAAGAAAATAATATGCAACTCATCATTATGGCATTGCAAATATACAATAGCGCAACAATGCATCTGTATGAATGGCAACATTACAAATAGTACGCAGCACGAGTGAAATAATAGCATTTGGTTTCCATTATCAATAAAGAAACGTTGCAGTACTTAAAGTAAGCAATCAAAAGACTTCACATCCGAAACTATATGAATTTCCTATGTTGTTATATATGAATAGCAACATTATAAATCATACTCAACATGACAGATGCCATGGCAATTAGTTGACATAACAAAAATAAGCTTTTGAGACATTTAAAGTTATTACTCAAAAGATTTGGCATACGAAACTATAATCCTATATTGCTATTTGAACAACTATCTTGCACTCTTTTGTTGTAAACCTGTATTACATTTATCACGTTTTGTACACATTATATGGCAAATCCGCTTTTTTATTTAATTCACTGGCAAACAACTCTTGCAAACGCAACAACAAAGTTGCCTTTTGAGCTTCAGATCTCATAATCAATGTGAATTGTCGTTTTTTTTTAATGCTTTGGCAACACTTAAAATTTATTCCTATAACTTCAGAATTATTCTATGTGTAATATTCTTTAATATTCATAATTTGTAGAAATCAAGAACCCAAATATTAGCTTCATTTCAAATTCATATTTAGTTATTTCTACTAAGCAGTTTCCACTGACAAAGATTTATCAAGTACTTTTACACTAATTTTCATTATGTGATAGGAAAGCATGAGTTCTCCAGTATAGTAAAACATTGAAAGAAGACGGCTGATAAAAAACAACTTAAATTTCTCAATTTTATAAAAGAAGGAACTTCCCCATTAAAAAAATGCAATATTTTCTACTATCTATTAACTTAACATTTTTAAAGGGAATTCGATTCTGGTAGAACCAAGCGAGAAGAGTTCCAACTTCTTGTTCGAAAATATCATAACCTAATAATATTTAGAATCGCTTTTCCCAACTTGATAATCAATTTATAATCATCTAAAATCATTCTAAAATATTTTTTTTAAAAAGCATTAATTCCTTGACACGAAAATATTTTGATTTCGTAAACAGCATCGCAATCATCGAGATTAATCTGTAAAACTATTGACATAATCTCTCGAAATTCCACTCATTTCCTTTTCGAAAACAACCCAGTCCAATCTTTAAATCAAACGATTAAAACTTTTCACCTGCACTTCTCCCCGTCTTTCACTCCGAGCGCGATTTATTAGGGCAGGTGTGATGAATCCAACCATAAACATGTGTAACTGTCCAATGGAAGAGTAATATGCAGTGATAATTGCGAATTGCGGGAACTTTCATCATTAATAGTTAGCTATCATCATTCATCAAACCGGGAGAGATGATCGCCAGCATTTCATCTTCGATACAGCTTGGGTTGATTATCGATCTTTTCATATTTCTCGATGCAACGTGAAAGAAATCTTTTCTCTGGGAATGCAATTAAGAAATACATTTCAATTTTGAATAAATTTCTGATCATTTCTTGCAGAATATCAATTGACAAAATTCGGTCGCTATCAGCGTAAAAAATAGCGTATATGTATTACCATTTATGTTTATTAATATGAAGATAAAAATAGAATAATTAGGAACTTCGGAATAGTCTTGAAATACGTCATAAACGTTGAAGTTTATATAAGGAACACCTGCATGTTTCTTTCTATAACATAAATATATTCATCCCACACCTTAATTTAATTTTACTTATCAATGTTATAATAGTCTTGAAGTACTTCATAAACGTTGAAGTTTATATAAGGAACACCTGCATGTTTCTTTCTATAACATAAATATATTCATCCCACACCTTAATTTAATTTTACTTATCAATGTTATAATAGTCTTGAAGTACTTCATAAACGTTGAAGTTTATATAAGGAACACCTGCATGTTTCTTTCTATAACATAAATATATTCATCCCACACCTTAATTTAATTTTACTTATCAATGTTATAATAGTCTTGATGTACTTCATAAACGTTGAAGTTTATATAAGGAACACCTGCATGTTTCTTTCTATAACATAAATATATTCATTCCACACCTTAATTTAATTTTTCTTATCAATGTTATAATAGTCTTGATGTACTTCATAAACGTTGAAGTTTATATAAGGAACACCTGCATGTTTCTTTCTATAACATAAATATATTCATTCCACACCTTAATTTAATTTTACTTATCAATGTTATAATAGTCTTGATGTACTTCATAAACGTTGAAGTTTATATAAGGAACACCTGCATGTTTCTTTATATAACAAATATATTCATCCCACACCTTAATTTAATTTTACTTATCAATGTTATAATAGTCTTGATGTACTTCATAAACGTTGAAGTTTATATAAGGAACACCTGCATGTTTCTTTCTATAACATAAATATATTCATCCCACACCTTAATTTAATTTTACTTATCAATGTTATAATAGTCTTGAAGTACTTCATAAACGTTGAAGTTTATATAAGGAACACCTGCATGTTTCTTTCTATAACATAAATATATTCATCCCACACCTTAATTTAATTTTACTTATCAATGTTATAATAGTCTTGATGTACTTCATAAACGTTGAAGTTTATATAAGGAACACCTGCATGTTTCTTTCTATAACATAAATATATTCATTCCACACCTTAATTTAATTTTTCTTATCAATGTTATAATAGTCTTGATGTACTTCATAAACGTTGAAGTTTATATAAGGAACACCTGCATGTTTCTTTCTATAACATAAATATATTCATTCCACACCTTAATTTAATTTTACTTATCAATGTTATAATAGTCTTGATGTACTTCATAAACGTTGAAGTTTATATAAGGAACACCTGCATGTTTCTTTATATAACATAAATATATTCATCCCACACCTTAATTTAATTTTACTTATCAATGTTATAATAGTCTTGATGTACTTCATAAACGTTGAAGTTTATATAAGGAACACCTGCATGTTTCTTTCTATAACATAAATATATTCATCCCACACCTTAATTTAATTTTACTTATCAATGTTATAATAGTCTTGAAGTACTTCATAAACGTTGAAGTTTATATAAGGAACACCTGCATGTTTCTTTCTATAACATAAATATATTCATCCCACACCTTAATTTAATTTTACTTATCAATGTTATAATAGTCTTGATGTACTTCATAAACGTTGAAGTTTATATAAGGAACACCTGCATGTTTCTTTCTATAACATAAATATATTCATTCCACACCTTAATTTAATTTTTCTTATCAATGTTATAATAGTCTTGATGTACTTCATAAACGTTGAAGTTTATATAAGGAACACCTGCATGTTTCTTTCTATAACATAAATATATTCATTCCACACCTTAATTTAATTTTACTTATCAATGTTATAATAGTCTTGATGTACTTCATAAACGTTGAAGTTTATATAAGGAACACCTGCATGTTTCTTTCTATAACATAAATATATTCATCCCACACCTTAATTTAATTTTACTTATCAATGTTATAATAGTCTTGATGTACTTCATAAACGTTGAAGTTTATATAAGGAACACCTGCATGTTTCTTTCTATAACATAAATATATTCATTCCACACCTTAATTTAATTTTTCTTATCAATGTTATAATAGTCTTGATGTACTTCATAAACGTTGAAGTTTATATAAGGAACACCTGCATGTTTCTTTCTATAACATAAATATATTCATTCCACACCTTAATTTAATTTTACTTATCAATGTTATAATAGTCTTGATGTACTTCATAAACGTTGAAGTTTATATAAGGAACACCTGCATGTTTCTTTCTATAACATAAATATATTCATCCCACACCTTAATTTAATTTTACTTATCAATGTTATAATAGTCTTGATGTACTTCATAAACGTTGAAGTTTATATAAGGAACACCTGCATGTTTCTTTCTATAACATAAATATATTCATTCCACACCTTAATTTAATTTTTCTTATCAATGTTACCGTTAAAGCTCGAAAGTCGTTTATGTGCAGATTACCTGTTTCACCTCGTTAAAGAGCGGAAGCAAGAATTTTCCACATTTTAACTAGTGGTGCATATTAGCGGCGTCCGTAATATGCACCACTAGCCAACGTTAAAGTCCAAAAGTTTGTTTCTCTCGTTTCCTTTCCCTACTCCTTCCCCCTCTACCTCCATTTTTAGTTTCCAAAGAAAATATTAGCACTTTCTAATGTAAAGCATCCAAATACTGATATAAGTGTCACTGTGAAAATTAAAATACCCGAAATAGGCAGAGCAAAAACTAATGCCCGCTCGATTTTTGTTGTGGTTCTTAGTAAGACAGAGGAATGGTTTCATAAACTTGGTACTAAAATGGGTATTTTAAAATAATTGCATGTGAAATATGAATTCAGTGATCAAAGATATTTTGAATGAAAGAAGATGTCCTTGTTATAGAAATATCCTTATATCAAGTAACAATAAAGCAATTTCTTGATACCGGCAGGGTTTCACAAATGTGACAGCCAATCTAAATGTACCACAAATAGGTGTGCGTGCCCCAAAAACCATCTGCTTTACACGACTCAAAGTCTCGCCATTCTTTAGATTGAACTAATACGTAACAATAATTTTACCATATGATTCGCAAATTTATTTCCTTAATTATAATAATATGTTAAACCGTTTGATTCTTAGTATTGAAGTTTTTCCAATTGATTGATAATTCTATCAATTAATGGGTAGATTGTCCGATTATATTGATTCTTTAGATATCGAAAAATAAATAAAGCACATTTAATTTAAGTGTACAGAAACGTTGCTGTTGTTTTATAAAAGATCTTGTTTTCAATTTAACGAGTGTATGGTAGGTAAAGTGCAGATTATCTAGGTAATTCGCAGATTACCCGGGTAGTTTGAGAAATGAAATAATTTTCCGCATTTTAACGGATTATCCTATTTAATGTACATATTAGCTAGCTAATTTGCAGATTAATTGATTTCTGCACTTTAATGGTAACCTCTATACTAATAAGAAAGATATGTACTCATGCGTGCATGTGTGGCGTGCGTGTTACCGTTCTACAAGCAGATCGTTTGGCCTTCAGTTACTAAATTTGATATGTATACGCGTTTGCGGGTGGGAATCCACACCATGAAGCGAAATAATATATATTTAAATTAGAGAAAAATTACAGAAATACCAAATAAGAACGAGTTATTTTTCAGAATTTTGAAGTAATGTAAATATTGAAATGATAATATTTGTTTAAGAAAAATATTAGCATTTTGATTCATTTTTAGTTAAAAACAAAGTAACAAGTAAAAAAACACTTTTTTGAATGAAAATTTTAAAAAAGAAACCAAATATCCTAAATAATAAAACCAAAATTCAAGTTGCTATGGAAGAAATAACTACGTGCTAAGTTTTCTAGTTCCAGGATCAATGACTTGCCCTAAAGATGTTTTGACAATTTTTTCCATCCTGTATATCTCATGATACAATGTTCAGATACTATACAATCAGCATATAAATGTTATCACGTTAAAAACTAACAATATAGAATGAAAAGAAAAAAAAATCATTTATTTGTTTTATATAAGATATTTTGCAATGGATATATAGGAATACAACTAGCTCTGAAATGATGAAATAAACAACACAGATCCGTACAATTTTAGTAATTTTCTTTTTATATCTCGAAACTTGACTTTAGTTGTCAGATACTCAATTTCTTCGAAACTTCAATAGACGACTAAAAGAACGAAACTGTATCTTTTTGCTTCTAATTCATGAATATAAAGACAAACTTTTGGAAACAGACAAATAAATTGCTCAAATCTGGCAAAAAACCAAGTTATAACCTCCACTATAACTTTCAAACTCATTTATCAACTAAATAATTCACTTCTATCAGATAAATCTTATGAAAAGAGAAGAATTGTTATATATCACACAAGAAATAAATCCTGTAAAAAATTGTGTTTGGATACAAGTTTTTTTGTATCTTAGTAAACCATCACATTTACTTCCTATCAAATAAGCGAAATAGTTTATACATCTTTTACGCATCTTGTTCATTTTAAACAATTTTGCGTACTTTTTACATAATAAAATGAATGTGTTGGTTTATCGAAGAATGCAAAGATCTTCTACGAAATATTCCAAATAAGAATTAATGTCTGTAAATTCGAACAATATTTTATATATGGGATTTTCAGAACTTGGATTTACGTTTTGAAAGAGAAAAAAAAATTCCTTCTTATTTGAAAGCCAGCACTTGAATAAATTGAAAGCAAAAGAAAAAAAAACAAAAAAAAAAATGGAAAGAAAAATGAGAAAAACATGAAATTGATAACTCAGATGGCGGTTTGACATAGATATATACATTTTAGATTCGAAAGCCCTTGAACCATACAGGAACCAGCCAGAATCGTACATTTATTTTCGCATGGGTTGGGAAAAAAATGGAAAAAGTTTTTCGCGCCTTGCATTTTTTTTTCTTTCTTTTTTCCTTCCTGAGTGCTAAGTTTACCTCGATACTTCAGAAAATAATGTTTTCGCCTTCAAATTCTGAACAATAATAAACATTTTCTTTAGAAAAATGTATCAGAAAATCGAACATCGGAACAAAATTCTATTCCATGTTCTCGAACAGAAGATACATGGGAGAGTTTTTCGAAAGTTTACGTTAGGGTTAACAATTTAAAGTGAATTTTATCTAAAAATCGAAAGCTGTATTGAACGGTGGCTTGAAAACATACTTCGAGAGTGGCTTTGTTGTTGTTCTATAAAGAAAACTGTAATCGTATAGAATATTAGAACACAATAAAACGTATAATTACTTGAAATCGATATATTATGCCGATGAAAGATAATCATGTAAAATGGAAAATAACTATGTGGTTTAGTAAAAATTCAGATAATGTTTCATAACTTTATAAAGGATTTATTTAGAGTCGTGTTATTTCTTTTTTTTTATTCTTTGATTAAATTTATATATCTGTTGTTTTTTTAAATGAGGCATACAAAAAAATTCGGACTCGATTTTTTGATGAATCTGTACGATTCAAAACAACCTTAGTCCGAAGAACACATTTTGATAGTCAGGTATGTTTGTCAATGATCAAGATAACTGGAAAACACTTGAGTTAGAAAAATGATATTTAGTGCATGGGTCTTTACTTCAAATTTGTAGATTTCTATCAAATTTTGAACGAAATTATTTTGGAGGAAGTTCGTCTCTCCGTTTGTATTAGTAATTGCACGACTACACTACAAATTATAAAGAATTGTAAGAGAGAAATATAAATTATAAAGAAATAGATAAAATTTAGTATACAAAATGTCTATATGTATCAAGTTTAGTTTAGTTATATTAACATCCCGCTTTAAAGCAACTCTAGGGCTATTTTGGGACGAATCTCGTAATTGTGAACCGCGGTCAGATGACGAGGACGACACCTGAGCTGGCACCCCCTCTCCACACGGCGCCACATCAACGGGAGGGCGTTTGGCCAGGACATTTAACGTGCAGTAGACCCGCTTACACGACGGTTCTTCGGTGGAATCGGGACTCGAACCTGAAACCCTCCGGTTCCGATGCTGAGACCTTACCACCAGGCTACCACGGCCCGTGTATATGCATCTATCTTGCAACTGAATTCGTCAAGGATTAGACTGTCTGTCTGGCAATACTTTTGAATGCATGTAAACTCTGTAGTTCAGAAACAAAATACCTGATATAAATAAAATGTGTATATAATCTTCTGACCATAATTACAATACTGTGTCAAATTTTGGTTTCAACCAAGCTAAGAAATAGTGACCAAATACATGTATGGTTTGCCGACATTTAAGTATTAACAATATAACAGCGATTAGTCGTTGATAATGAAATAAAACTGACAGGATCGATCGACAATATTTTCTTTCTTGATTATCATTCACTAATAAATGCGAGTAATACACAAGTGCCAGTTTTTTTTTTCTTTTTACTATTCTACAAATTATATATATATATATATATATATATATATATATATATATATATATATATATATATATATATATATATATATATATATATATATATATATATATATATATAATGTATCAAACAAAGAACTCCGAAATAAAACGTGTTCACGGCCTCGCTCAAGGTCAGTAATATTATACGAGGAGGGAAATAACGTCTTCATTAGAGAGCACGTGAAATTTTCACATAAACCGCTCCCGCTAGTTTATTACTTAAATCCTTTTTATATTTAATTTATTTTTCATTATGGATAACATTACAATGCTCGTATAAAGGTAAAATAAAAAGGTATTATTAGTCTTATGTTTTGCACGTAACACTACATCTTGTAACGCCATGCATGAAGTTAGAAAATCCCATATATGCAGTTATTTGTTATAGTTATGAAATTTCTTTATTTTTCGTGGAAAGCTGACCCAAAACAAGAAATAAATTTGCAGGCAAAGAATAATACGAATATACATATTCCCAAATATAGATATATGAAATGATACATAGTAACATAATACATATTAGTTAAACAATTTCTACTTAGAACAAAGTAGCTGCATATTAGCGGTATAAAGAGCAGAAATTGGACCTAGAATTATCGAATTTGAGCATATATTATTTTGTGTAGAAATGGAACTGTGGGAGGAATTTTTAAAAAACCCAAGTTAGAATTTTAATTAATTAAAATATTTCATTCTAAAAGTTAAATTAACTGAATTTAAATTTAAATCTTTTTGATTCTCTTCGGCTATTACTTGCAGAAATATTATTATGCAAAAATGATATTTACTGCCATAAAAAAAATTCAATAAAATGATCTTTTAACTGAAAATATTTTAATACTTCCTGAATTTCTAGAGTTTAAATTCATTGTCTCATCAATGGAATTCATTTTCTTATTGATCAGATGTCCCTCTCTCCGGGGAATCATGTGAAATGGAAATGAATCTTATGTTAAAACTTTCCCTGCTTCGTTTCTTTCTTTATTGATAAAAAAGTTATTTATTCATACGTTATTCATCAAGGATTAAAAGACTATTCTGCTTCATAATAAAAATTATTACAAATGTCAAAAAGAAATATTAGTCAAGAGAGCTAGTGTTTGGTGAGATCAGACTCTTCCAATTAACCAGGATAATTTGCAATATTCGAATCTTTGTTATAGTTTTTAAAAAAATTCAAAAATTTTAATGATTTTATTTTGTACTAAGCAATAAAATTACAAATGTTAATAGATTATCAAAAATATAAACTTTTTTACATCCAAAAAAAAAAAAAAAATTCCTTCTTGAAGGAATTTTCTTCCAATTTGTGTAACGAATATAGTTGATATGAATGTAAACAGCAGCATTATCATATAATGTTGATTTAAATATCATTAATTTTCATCATGCATAACTAATTCCATCATTATTGTAAATAGAATTTCTTTGTCCAAGAATTGAACAAGTGTTGCTGATTCGTGGTATATGAAGAAATTTATGAAGTATTGGATAATCTTAACTTTAAGAATCAAGTTGGGTAAAAGTTAAATGACTAGATGATCCAGACTGGCAGAAACATTTTTGATATTTTAGCATTTTATTTGACCTTTGGCGAAAAATTTCTCCTTCTCTCACCAGTCCAATCACAATTTGCTGGTAAACGTTAAAAAAAATCCTGGCTACACGAGTATTACGAAATTAGATGCTAATTTGGCTTAAATGGAGTAAATTGTGGTAATCCTATTTCTACTTATCCATACATAACTAGCCGAATTCAAACTTCGTGACAAAGTTTGAATTTGTCATCTACTGCTAGTCAAAACGATCAAGAGCATATATGTACAGTGGTTTATTTCCGTTTAGAGAAATTGGACATATATAGCTAAGACTGCTATATGGCAACCTAGGACATCTGGTCTAAGGGCAAGGACGCAGGTAAGTCGATTAAAGACAGCTATTACGCACCAAATTATCAAATATATACATATGTAAGAATTACAAATTATTGAAATAAAATACTGAGATCGCAATGTGTATTCATATTGAATTAGTAAACTTTTATTAAATAAATTTATTGAATTATTTATTTGTAATGATGTATCTACTATTCATTGAACTAATTATGCTCTTTTGATAGATAATGTGATATTTTTTAATATTTCATTTACCTGAGGTTTATTATTTGTTTATAATTCATCATATTAATCATATGCTTTAATTGAAAGCATATGATTAATTAATATTTACACTTGATACTTAGGAATTTTATTATTTTATTTGTTTTTTTCAGTTATATAGCATGCATAACAAAAAATAAGTAAATAAAAACATATATTTCAAGTAAGTTAAAATATATATTTTAAATAGTTACATACTAAGTTACTAAAATAAGAACTAAAATACATTATTAATATGTTTATTAAGTTGTAAATTCTTTAAAATATGAAACTGAATTGATCAATTATTAGAAGATGAGTTTTAAATGTTTATTGCCTGAGCGCAACAAATTTTATAATCTGTTTTCTCCACTATCTGAAAGTCAGTTGATTTTGTGGAGCATGTTCAGGAGAAAGTAGAACACATATGTGTATATCTGGAAGGAAATTTATGAGGTGTCCCAGAAGGTGTCCAAAATTATGAGGTGTCCCGACGACATCGATCATTTCATAGCCAAAGCACCAATAAGTATACTAAATTCCAAAGACCTTAAATTACGAACACAACTAAAGGAAAGAGCACATAATATCCTTTTTCTTGTTTATACTCCATACTCATGTAACCCACACGGCTTTGGTGAGCATTTCCAAAATAAGACAGTTGTAATAAAGAAAAAAAGTAACATTTTTTGCAAAAATAATTTAAACTATTATGAAAAAATATTGATCTGATTCAAAACATTTTAATAAAAGCGACTCCATGTATGTTGGAATAAATATAAAACGCAAGTCAGGAATTAAATCTTGTTAACAAAATGAATTTGTCTTGATTGTGTAATCCCTGACAGAATTCTTTAGCTCAGGCCATTTCCAAGGTCATTCAAAACTTCGCCGAAACAAAGCGAGTAAAAAGTAGAAATGGAGCCATAAGACTTGACCAATGCAGAATCGTTTCGCATTTTTGGTTTATTTTAGTGAGCGTTTTCGAAAATAAGACAGTTGTAATAAAGAAAGATTTAACTTTTTTTGTAAGAATAATATAAACTATAATGAAAAAAATACTGATCTGATTCAAGACATTTTAATAAAAGCGAGTCTATGTATGTTGGAATAAAAATAAGACGCAAGTCAGGAATGAAGACTTATTAACAAAATGAATTTGTCCTGATGGCGTAAATCCCTGACAGAATTCTTTAGTTTAGTGCCAAGGTCATTCTAAAACTTATCCAAACTTATCCAAAAAAAACTATTAAAAAGTAGAAACAGAGCAGCAAGATGTAGAATCCTTTCGCTTATTTGGTTTACTCATGCAACCCACTTGAATTTTCGAAAATATGACAGTCACAACAAAGAAAGAATTTAAGCTTTTTTCGAATAAATTACAATGACAAAAAATATTGATCTGATTCAAGACGTTTCAATAAAAGAGACTCCATGTATGTTGGAATAAATATAAAATTCAAGTCAGAAATGAAGACTTGTTAACAAAATGAATTTGTCCTGATGGCGTAAATCCCTGACAGAATTCTTTAGCTCAGTGCCAAGGTCATTTCAAAACTTCGCCGAAACAAAACTAGTAAAAAAGTAGAAATAAAACGACAAGACTCTACCAATGTAGAATCTTTTCGCTTATTGTCTTTTTTTTTAACATTTCGTTGTTTTTCTCAACAAAAGACGAAGTCCCAAGAGTTTTTCCGAATCTATCTTTTTGTATTTATTAAGCTAGAGGGTAAGAAGGTTGGTTCTAAGTTAGTTACTTTTTTTCGCTCGACGACGTTAGTTTATTTATTATTGAAAATGCAATCCTTTTTCGCTTCAGACGAAGGTGCTTACTGAAATGTTTTTCGTTTTTTTTTTTGCTTCACTTTTTTTTCGTTTCTGGCTTCCTAATTGAGTGCTAGAAGATTATTTGAAAAGATGTGGATAGACTTCACTGTGGTTCATTAAGAATTGAAAAGCAAATATTAGTGACTTTCTATCTGTATCACACTAGTTAAGAATCGATTCTAAGGAACAAAGTAACTAGGACGACCTTAAAGCTATTGAATAAATAAAAGCTACTGAGTCAAAGGAGAAACTTGTGATGTAACAGCATTGGTGGTTCTTTTTGCTTTTCAAGTTGATTTAATGAAAGATGGTTATTTGTTAGAGTTATCTAATATTTTCAGAAATAGTTAACAGCAGGAATATATATTTCTCTGATTTTAAATTGGCATTTTAGGAAATATATTACATGTATAGGCTTTTAAATTTTATGAATTTATAAAAGAGTTTTGATTCCTTGTATAGATTATTAGTTGGGATTTATTCATTTAATATTTACATGATAAATAAATCAATTTCATTCCATGTATTATATTTATGATGCAATATGTTTTTGTTTATCATGTTTCACTGTATTTAGTTAGGCTGTTCGTGATATGTATCTTTATAATGGTTTATATGTAATATCTATTTTCAAAAGAAAATGAAGAAAACTCAATTTAAAAAAGAAAATAAATCTTTTTTTGCAGAGAATAATTCTCGAAAAACACTAAAAAGTAATGAAGCAAACAGTAACAGTTATCGGAGAATGAATTCGGGATTAATAATTGAGACAAAAGGTTAATTACAAATTTAATTTTCATTATTCGTTTTTGTAAAATCGACCATTATGATATAATTTGATACCATACAGCAACATTTTCAGAATAGGAATTTTTTACAGTCTTAGAATTTTGACTGAAACGAAAGTAAATATAAGTATGTTTGATCACCTTTTTTCTTCGAATTTCTTTAAAAAATGATGCAAAAATTTATCTGAAATTTTCATCAATTACTTTCTTTCGCATAATATGTACTAAGGTGGAAATCCAAAAATTTCGATCAAATTTTAAAAAAAAGTAGAAAATGTTCAAATTAGAACTTTAAAAATTTACTACTGATTTAATTAAGCTATAATTGTCCTTTTATAGGTTTTTGTAATGTCTACAAATTTTTAATATACATTTTTTTCTTTTGAGTGTAATAATTTCTTATATAAACGCGAATGATTTTCGATGGATTTACAACCGAACCACACTGAATTCCAGATGTAATTCATATTTTCAACTTTCATCATAAACACTCTAAAGACATAATTATTAAATAGAGAAATTAAATGACATAAGCTTAAAACTTTTTCAGCAGGTATTTTTTTTACCTGTCAAAAAAAGTTCAAATCACAATTAGACTTATATTATCTTGAGATTACTCAATGCCACTTTCCAAATTCACATTTAAAACCTTTAAGCTGATCATAAATATTTCATTATGTAACCTCAATGCACACATCTTATGAGTTTCAATTTTATTTGAAGCCCGAGAGAATGTTACACTGAGCATGCAATGAATGCTTTGAATGAACAGAAAAAATTGATAGACATAAAAATAAAAAGCCTAAACTTTTTCCATTTAACGATGTTTTGGAGGAGATAATTGAACCTACTTTAATTTTTTTTCTTATTTTATACACTGATTCAGTCACTCTTTAAAAAAAAGTAAAAAAAAGAAATCTATATTTCACTGAACCGCAGATATTACGTCCTGAGGGCCAAATGTATTTAGCACATCGTTCAGTTTCTGCCGATAAGTGCTAAGATGGTCTGTCAAAGCCATCTTAATCAGCAAAGGAATTTACACCTCTAGTAAGTCTTTTAACAAGGATTGCCATATTGTATTTCTAAAACCACATTTTCATCGCATTTCACCACATTTTTTTAAAAGAGTTTGGATGAAAGAACTTCTATTAAGCCTTATTTTTAATTTTAGCTTTATTTGGTTCTTGTCGTGGCTGGTTCGTGAGTGCTTTGAATAAATAGGCAAATAGAAAACTTAACAACACATTTATTGCAGATTCGTTCGAGTTACTCTGCTCAGTAACTCCTTCTCCTCCAAAAGCAAACACTCGAATGACATCACTCTTTTTAATTACACTCGCGCTAATTGTCTAGCGCCATCTATGAACGTTTATTTCCTAACGCTTCAAAATCCAATCACTACAGTTCTGTTTTGACAATAATTTAAATATGTTATTTGAAATAAATTTTAGCGTTTCTTTTTATAATGAATTTTAATATTATGTAATTCAAATGTTCGAACTTGTCACCCCTGATTTCCAAAATATTTTCTAAGAAAGAATAGATTTCCGTTTTATCATTTGCTTATCTGGAATCTGGCCCAATTTACTTAAGAAAATTCGTGTTCATATCAGAATATGACATGTTAGTCACTTAGTGTTGTTAAGGATGAAGGAATTAAATTTTAACTGAGGATGATCAGTCGTGATCTCAGATGAAAGCCATTTGTGCCTTGGTGCTAATGATTAAAGTGTATTAATTATAAGAGGAACAGGCAGGGACCATTTGAATTCAAAATGTCTGTAAGGTAAATAACAGAAATTAGGGTTATGACAGCAATTCTTTATGAAAATAGGAGTTCCCTCTTAATTATCCCACACACCTTGACAGAAAATTGTTCTTCGGGTAGGTGATTGAAACAATACTACTGCCAATATTGATCTCTATTTCAGGAGGTGATTTCTTGTACTACTACTACCATCCAACATTTTCTTCAGAACACACACCTTGTTCTTCGGGTTGGTGATTGAAACAATACTACTGCCAATATTGATCTCTATTTCAGGAAGTGATTTCTTGTACTACTACTACCATCCAACATTTTCTTCAGAATGTCGATACGTGACTTTTATCTGATAGATCATCAGTTCTTTCTCCACTTGTGCCGTTATGAGATATTATTGAACAACAGAGTGGGATCTTTGCTAATTTTACTAACCAAGTGCAACAGGAATGGGATTCTATCTTGCAAAACGGAATACAGCACGTACGTATACAGGACGATGCAAAGAGTATCGACATTTTTTATTAACCTACTAGATCTCCAGATCTTTTTCCACTCGTGCATTTATGAAAACTTTATTGGATGACAAATTTAAAGTCATACACAATCAACAGGAGAGTCGCTGATTTCGCTAAGAACGAAAGAGTAGTGCAATATGAGTGGAACTCCATTTCTCAAAATGGCATGAGGCACTTATTCAATGTAAAGAGAAACCTTTTTTATGTTTGCAATCAAAATTGTGGGAACTGTAGTGGTTATTATTGAACAACCATTTCGAATGACTATTTTCTTGCCTACTTTAAACTATGACCTTGAATCATTAATGAAATAATTATATATCACTTAGAGAAATAATTTGTTCAAATGTCCCACCTCTAAAATAATATAAAGGGGCCGCGGTGGCCTGGTGGTAAGGTCTCGGCTCTTGATTCGTAGAGTTTCAGGTTCGAGACCCGATTCCACCGAAGAACCGTCGTGTAAGGGGGTCTTTTGCACTGTAAATCCGTCAAGGCCAAACGTCCTCCCGCTGGTGTGGCGTGGTGTGGAGAGGGGGGTGCCAGCTAGCCCCCCGAAATAGCCCTAGTGTTGCTTAAAACGGGATGTTAATATAACTAACTAACTAAAATAATATAACTTTGATAAATTTCGTTTTTTACTAGTGTAATGGAAACATAAAACGAAATCCATTATTTATTTCGTTTGAATAAATCAGTTACTTACTTTTGTTTGTTTTCTTGGCTAATTCTTATAGAAACAAATCTTTTTTTATAAATCCTTCTGTTCAAAATAAACTAAAAGTTATTTTACGATAACTAATTAGAATATCGCAATGCTAATGAGAAATAACATACTAATTATTTGTTTTCTGTAAATCTGGAGGGATTAATGCATTTTGTGTATAATTCTTTTTACCCTCATATTTGTTTAAAACAATCCCAATTTATTTTTGAAAAATCATGAAGCTAGAAATGTTTTAGAATTATAACAAGAAAATAAACGTTTCAAATCGGAATGAACTTCATTATAAAAAAGTGATAAAATTCATCTTTCAACAGATTATTTGTTCCACCAAATTCCTCAATAAAGCAAAGTTGTATTCTCTTGGGTACTTCCTATTTAAAAATGAACAGAAATTCATTCCATACTTCACAATAATAAAATCATAGCGTTATTTTTTTTTTAATTCCTCTGAGATGCATCAACAAAGATATATAAATAAATCTTCCTATACATATAATTATTTACCCCTTTTCAAGTAAAAAATTCAGCCTTTCCTTTAATTGCGGTGTGTTTGTCTTTAGATTAAAATAACATCATTATCGCAAGTTTACTTAAGATATACTTTAAATTTTAAACATTTTTATTCAATAATGATGTTATATTCAAAAAAAAATTTAAAATTTGCTTTAGTATGAGGATTTATTATTCGCTGATTCTCATGAGGGAGTTTTACCTATGGCCAAACGCAGATAAATTTATTTGAATTTATTTCAATAAATACAATTCGGAGAATAAACAGTGTAAGAATAACAGAGTTGTAAGAAATACGTGTTATAACTTTGTTTTAATTTCTGCTTATTCGTCGAAAAAAATCATTTGGCATCCCATGATGCTTAGTTCTTAGTTGCCTTCTCAGGAGTCGAATACGAGATTTAGAGCTAAATACACTATGAAATTATTTTTAAATGATGAAAAAATATGTTTTCAATTTAAATGAAAATTGATGAGATATTTAATTGAAAGAAAACTGGATCTGTTTACATATTCTTAAATGTAGGCAAAGTATATTTTTAGTGAGATTGTAAACAACTGCAAATCTAAGCATATTTGGTTTCAAAGCAATTAAATGGGGAATGTTTTGCAACAGACATTTTTACCGCATGGGAGATATATGTTTTTCTAAAATAATTTTGTTGAAGAGTTTAAAATTCATTGACATTTAAAAAAACTTCATGTTATAAACCAAGTAATTAATTTTCATTCGACATTTTAATTCTTTCAGTAATTATCGTTCTTCCTTTTAATGCTTTATTTATTAAAAACAAAGAATTATGAAATTCATAAAAAATAAAAATGCAATTTTATTATCGTTCTTCCTTTTAATGCTTTATTTATTAAAAACAAAGAATTATGAAATTCATAAAAAATAAAAATGCAATTTTATTAATATATTTTGCGCAATAAATTTCTCTATTTTGAATATTAGATTTCATATTAAATTTAAATTAGGAAAATTTTTAATTCAAATTTTTAAAAAATTATATCAAGCTGTATTATGTCTGCGATAGTTTTTATTAATTAAGAAAGCATCCAAGAATAAGAAATGTTATTTAATTTTTTTAATAGAACTATAATAAATCTTGTGAATATTTGATTGTAGATAGACAAAAATTTGAAAGATACTCGGAACTTCCGATTATAATTTAATTATCTCATAAAACAAATTATACACCTAATTTCAGATTCAGACTACTGTAAATTCTTAATTTGACTATCGAAAATAAAATTCCCGCTTAAATTTTTAACTCTAATCTATACTTATAATAAAGCTCAATGTGTGTGTGTGTGTGTGTGTGTGTGTGTGTTGGCGCTCTACAGGCCAGGTCATTTGACATACAGCTATCAAATTTGGTACATGTATACCTTAGAGGTCGGGAATGTGCACCTGGGGTCCCTTTTTTTGAAATTTTAATTAGAATTTTAATTATTAATTAAAAACTAACTTTCCCGCCAAAAAAATCTTTCATTTTCCCCACCGCCAACTTTTTCGCCAAAAAAATCTTCCATTTTCGCCACCGCCAAATGAGTAAGGCTTCCGGGGTTTTTTTCTCCCAACAGTAATGAGGCTAGGGTTAGTATTTTTCGGCGGATTATTTCAAACGATTCTGTTTATTTTCTTAATGTTTGATGCATTTAAAATTAAACATTGTTAATTAATCGATCCTTCAGATTCATTCTGAAGAACTTTTGAATAAAAATAAAACAGAATAAAGGAAATTAAAAATTTCTAATCCGCATAGCGTTACCCCAACTGGCGTAGAAAAAAAATCACGTATTTGCGTTACGTAACTGGCGTTGAAAATTCACGCATGCGCTTTGTGTTCTGAATTTCGCATTGTGTTGACGAATTATTATCAACCGATGCGGACTGGATTTAAATTTTTTTTAGGTTCGTTGCATGTTTTTGTAATTAAAATGTATTTATGTTAGTTATATATTTTTTGTATATGCTTATAGTTTTAAGTGCATCGTTTTTTAAGTAGTTTTTTTAAAACCTGTTTTAAACCGTCTATTTTAAACGATTCGTTTCATTTTCTTAGTGTTTGATGCATTTAAAAGTAAACATTGTTAATGAATCGATCTGCTCATGATGAATCTAAGAAAATTTTGTTGACAAATTCTTGAGATAATACGTAAATTGAAAAGGATATTCTTTAGTGCCCATAAAGTTTAAACGCTGAGTGACTCTATTTTCATTAATCAGATTATAAAAAAATTCTTTGTTTCAGTAAAAAATATTATTATATTAATTGCAGATTAATTCTTTCCACTTTAATTTAAAACATAAATTCTACGGGTGTTAACAGAAAATTAGATAGATACATATTACGTTATGACTGAAGGCCTTTATAATATTATGAGTGAATTATATGACTATCAAAATTTGAAGTTTTAAAATATTTTGATGAAGAAGCTATTAAAGTAGGAATTGCATAAAATATTTAAATATAAAAATTTTAACGAGCATTAAGATTGGCGAACCGGTTGGTCGACAAATTCTTGAGATATTACATAAATTAAGAAAGATATTTTTTTGTTCCCATAAGGTTTAAATGCTCAGTGACTCTGTTTTCGTTAATCATGTTATTAAAAAAATTAACATTTATTGATGAACACGAACACACTGATATTCACCGTTACTCTGATTAGATATTATAAAATCTGAATAGATAAACATAAACGTGTAAACAGCTGTGCGCCGGTTTCTATGGCAACACAGCTGGAAAGGGAAAAGAAGTTTCCGAAGAAAATTCACGCATGCGCATTGTTCTGATTGTTGTCATGACAACCACTTTCAACAGACGATTTAAATTATTTTTAAGTGAGTTACATGCTTTTGTAAGTAAATTGTATTTATGTTAGTTATATATTTTTTGTATATGCTTATAGTTTTAAGTACATCGTTTTTAAGTAGTTTTTTTTAAACCTGTTTTCAATGATTTAAATTATTTTTAGGTTAGTTGCATGCTTTTGTAATTAAATTGTATTTATGTTAGTTATATATTTTTTGTATATGCTTATAGTTTTAATTACATAGTTTTTTAAGTAGTTTTTTTAAACCTGTTTTAGACCGATTATTTTAAACGATTCATTTTATTTTCTTAGTGTTTGATGCATTTAAAAGTAAACATTGTTCATTAATCGATCTGTTCATGATGAATCTGCGAAAATTTTGTTGACAAATTCTTGAGATATTACATAAATTAAGAAAGATATTCTTTAGTGCCCATAAAGTTTAAACGCTCAGTGACTCTATTATCAGTAATCATATTATTAAAAAAAAATGCTTTGTTTCAGTAAAAAATATTATTATATTAATTGCAGATGAATCATTTACACTTTAATTTAAAGCATAAATTCTACGAGGGGTAACAGAAAATTAGAGAGATACATATCACGTTATGACTGAAGGCCTTTATAATATTATGAGTGAATTATATGACTATCAAAATTTGAAGTTTTAAAATATTTTGCTGAAGAATCTATTAAAGTTGGAATTGCATAAAATATTTAATTATTAAAATTTTAACGAACATTAAGATTGGCGAACCGGCTGGTCGCCAAAGGCGGCTAGTTTAATATAAAGTTTATAGCCACATTCAGACGAAAATCCACAGCTAGTGATAATTTATGGAAATACTAAGAATTAAAAATAAAAGAAACTAAAATATTTTTCATATTATATATCAAAGTTTCTTTCTGAAATAATTTAGATTTAATTTAATATCACAGGTATCACATAAAATAAAGAAACAGAAAGTATATTAAATTTAATAAAAATAGAATGATATGAGAAGTATTTATCTTTTCAAGTGCAGAGGTCAACCTCAGTTAGGAGAAATATAGAGTGCGTCATAAACCCATGCAAAATTCAGAAATTCGTACAAAAAGAAGTAATACTTGGTAAAAATTTTGACTTGTGAAATCAAAAGAAAATTATAAAGGTTTTTTTTCATGTATTAAAAATTATTCTAAATGTAATTGAAAGGACTCACTCACATGTAATGCTGAGATATTTTCTGCGAATCATTACATATAATGAAAAAAATCTCAATACTATGGCCCTGTGCACCTATATTAAATTAAAAAATGTTCACCATACAAGATTCCAATACAAGATAAAACCCAAGTGAAGGGAGTTTCTACTCTGTTTAGATTGTACTATGTCGTCAAGAATGTCACCGATGGTCTGTTAAATGACATCTTTCAGTTCCACCAAAGTGGCTGGAATGTCTTGGTACACAAGATACTTGAAATATTCCGACGATACTTAAAGTGTCTGAACTTCAAAGTCTGTCTATAGCGAGAACCACATAAAACAATTCACTCGATTTTCAGTGAAAATGTCCTAAAGGAGCTTCTTCGAATGCAATTTTGGAGTGTAACATTATCCTGTAGTAAAAGGGGAAACAACACATGTCTTTTCTGGAATGCTGGTAGAATGTGGTCACTCCAAAATTAAACATATCGTTTTGTACTGAATGTACAGGTTTTCCAACCTAATACTGGACATCTCTTTAAAAAAAAAAACAGACTCACTCTGAACGGAATTTGATCAAAATTTGATAGAAACCTACAAATGTAGTATAAAGACCCTATGCCAAATTTCATCTGTAACTCTAAGCATTTTTGAGTTATCTTTGTCACAGATAGACTGATGGACATTTTCCAAAAATGTTTTAACTGAAGGAAGTCTAAAACGTGAAGTTTCGTTAAATCTCGAATTCGAATTATCTGGCGATTACGATGTTTTCCCTATACTAAGTATGCGAAAAAGTAAAAATCCTTCAATTTTTTTCATTTAACAGTTTACACAATTAAAAAATTGTCTTTTTGGATTCAAGGAAGTCTTAATAATAAAGATTTATTCAGAATCTCCAGGTGGAACTTTTTAATGATTGTAATATTTACTTTTTTTTAGAATTCTTATTTGAAAATACAAAAAAAAAATTATCTGATAGTTTTTAATTCAGTGCTGCTTTAGATAAATAAAAATGTTTCAATTATTTTATCGTTATATGTTTCTGCCATTCTAGAAAAGGAAAGCAGTAATTTAAAAAAGAAAGAAAATTAAACCTGAAATTCTCTAAAAAAATTAATTACTTTATGCACGACGATAATATTTAAGGTTTTGCGAAAATATAAAATATTTTGTGAGAATAATTTTGTTCGTACATTTTAATTTTTTCGGCATTATATATTTGCTTTGCTTATTTTTTTTTAAATACACATTTTGCTATCATGTTTGGCAATACAATTTGAAATATCGTTTGCCGTCGACGAAAATATTGTCTGCTGCAAAATATTTGCGATGGGTCATTTAATCGTTATTTCCAAGCTTTAAATAATCATTTAAATGTAGTAAACAATTTTTCTTTCTGTAAAATGTCACTTATTCATACTGAGTTACCAGAAGTGAAAGATAGCTATGTGTGTATTTCAAATCCTGCTTTCTGGTATTTCATTTCAGAATTAATTCAATTTGCTAATAGTTTTGATTAACATGTTTTGGTTAAATTAAATTCTACTAGTTAAGTTAAAAGCTGCTTAATTATATTTAATCTAAATAGTTTCTCTCCAAAGAGGTTTTAATTTGGTTTGATCAGTTTGTTTATGTAAGAGTTCTGTTCTAGAAGTGGAATAATTGCTTAATGGACAAATAGAATTTCAGTACCTTTGATTTTTCCATTAAATTTTAGGGCGGTTTTGTAAACATTTGTTTCCATTATTTATATTTTGCGTTTATACTGTACTATGTATGTATTAGATTTTTCTGAGGAGATTTTGTCAACATAACGGACATTATAATTTTTTATGGTTCAGATTTGTTTATTTTAGTATGTTTTTAAGTGTTTTTTCTTTGTATATTTATCTTGCTTTTTCTATTTCATTTCTTTCACAAGTATTATTAATTTTCTAATTTTTCAGTGTTCTAATTTTATTTCTTCTAGCAATGTTTTCTCTTTTCCCGCGCTTTTTGCATAAATTTTTATTCTTTTTCTTGATCATAAAATCATACAAACAAGAATATTTTGAAGCTGAGTTGAGTGTTGTTAATATAAAATTTAGTTATTTACGTATTAATTATTGCGTTATCATAAGGGTAAAGTATAAATATTAAAATTTGTTCTTATGAAAATTGAATGAAATTGAATTTTTATATAAAAACGGAAGAATATCAAATACATAAAACATTGTTTAGGAAAACATATGCCATCTAAATCAGTTCTGATTAAAATGGTATTTTACTCTGATTAAGTAGAATTCTGATTAATTTTCAAATTCCCATTTATACTTGATATTGATTCCGATGTATAGCCAATTGAATTCCTGAAATCTTCAGACATTGGATTACGTTTCAGGAATTCCAAAAGGCAATTAAACTAGTGCAGACATATAACCAGAATGAATTATGTTTGGAAATAAATGCTGTGCATTCTATCGGCTTGAAATATATATAGAGACCTTCAGTCTGAAGAACATCCTCTCCCATAAAAGATATCTTTTCCCTTTATTTAAATATCAAGAACATTATGGCTGATAAATTACACTCTATGTTATTGTTTGTAATAGTAACAGCAAAAGTAATTGATTGTAATAGTAACAGCAAAAGTAATTGATTGTAATAGTAATTCATTTAATTAAAATAAAATACATAAATAATTCATGAAATCTTACAAATTCGAGTGCATGAATTATAAGAAATAAATGGACTAGTCATTAATCATTTTCAATCACAAAGTTACCACATTACTTGAAATAACTGGCATGAAGAAAGAAAGATAAAATTAGTATAATTAAGTAATTTGATAAAAAGACAGAACGAGAAAATATATTTTATGTAACTATTAGAAAAAAAAGGACCTGATTAAGTGGCTTCTTGTAAACATGGGAGCAGGACTTTTATTTGGAGTAACTGGCACAAGAAAGAACATTGGATTTCAAGGACTAAGGGATTGGACTCCATTACTTATATTAAAAACACTGGATATTCTCTCTAGTACATTATATGATGATTGCTTTTATAATGTCGTTGCATTGTTATAGGAACTATTCAGTGAATTTCGAAACTCTTGGTAAAGAAAAACTGATCTTTATTCGACAAGAAAACAAGAAGCAGAGGACGTGCACAAAGAGCAGGACTTCATAAAAAGCACAATACAAGCAGACTGAAAATCGTCAATTTGGGAACTGCAATACTGATCAAAATACACAACTTGAGAACTCGCTCCGGAATTCACGCATCAAAGAAAGAATTGACTCTCAGGTTATTGCCTTGTCTTTTGAAGTTTCCGACAGAAATACTATAGAGGGCCCATCTAGAAGTTTCTTTGGTCTTAATTGAATTATATTAAAAATTCCTGCAATTTCCAGAACATTCAGTCTTTTCGTTGCAATCTCCTCATTCGTCACTTAATTGTCACCAAGTCTTTTGCAAGATTTTGAGACTTTGGCCTCTCATTCAATCAGCATCCAGTAAAAATATCTGTAAGCCTCTTTTTCTTAGTGATGCCGCTAATATTATAGGAAAAGCAAATGACTAATTAATACCATATAGCACATAAATAAATATTGACGTTTAGGAATTATGGTACTCTATTGCATATAATCAGATAAACAGATTTTCTTCTTTCAAATTTTTAATATAATATGATACAAATCTACATATTTAGTAGGACGATCCATACGAAATCTCACCACTTGGATAATTGATTTTTTTTCTCATCTATCCTTTTTAGTTCGACAACCGTTAATTCAATATGTTTTAACAAAAACATCTCTAAATTTAGTCTAAATTTGGATATTTAATCTTTATATAGTATACTTTCGAATACGTCAATGTAAATAATATGAAGAAGATATTCGTTTATAATATTAACAGCTGAGCGGTGATATGAATAAACTTGTTTTTAAACATATTATAGATAGAATATTTTGAGTTCAAACCACACTTTAAAAAAAATAGATTTTAAATATTCAGTCTTCATGAGCATTTAAATATGTCGTGAAGTCTTAGAAATCATTATTTTTGTTTGGTTTGTTTTCTCTCAGATTTTTTTCAAATAGTTGTCTCATTATATTACAATTCAGAATTTGGGCATCCGTTTTCAATATCCGTAGTGCAAAGTTTTTGAATTAAGCCTATACAATGAAATAATTTTGATTTTTAGTAAAATTTTTATACTTGATTTTATTTTGTATATTTTTTCTCAAAATGTTGGATTATTTAATTAAAGTTAATGTTGATATTTATATCGATCTGATATTTGATTTAAATAAATGGTTAAAAGAGAAAAAGTAAGTTCGAACCTTTAGTCTGAAACATCGAAGCATGAAATGCTAAAATGGTTTACTTTACAGCCTGTGCCTTTATTCCTATCATCATACCTTCGATTTTATAATTAATTCCCAAATTCAGAAAATTATATGAAAATAATACAAAATGTGAGATACTTCCATAAAGAAGTAAAATTATACAAGCAAATTTTGGAAATCGAGTAATTTTAAAATGTAAATTCAATATTATTTTTTTTATCTAAAAGTTATCTTAACAGAATATTGAGTAATTAGAACGAGAAAAAGAAAAAAAAAACTATTGCATAGGCAGCTATATATTAAATTTTCAAAAATAATAAAAAGAAAGAAAGAAATATAATGAAAAATAGAATTAGAGCTGCTGTAATGATGATTTTTTTAAATTAAATTTTGATGTAGCGAAAATTAATTTTGTGTGATTATATTGTATATTCTGAAAGTATTGAAGAAAATTATTAACATTTCGATAAATGTTTAATTAAAACTTGAAAATCCTCAGCCTACAAGTAAGTGCGGGCCAAATTTGGTAGATCTACATGTAAAAGTCTGGCCTTTAGAGTGTCTTTAACCATATATATTTCATGTATAAGGCAATTTTAAAATAGTCTGCCAGCCCCAAATCTTATAAAATAAAATTCGAAAAGTATGCAAAATAAATGTGACTATCATCGCAGTGATGATTTTTAATAAATCGCAAATTTTGGATGTTTTAACTTAAGATAAATATGTACTTAAAAGAAATAAACAATCCATGAACAATGTTTATCTGACAAAGTTTAAAAATGAAAAGAAATATAAATCATACGGTAATGACTTGCATAATGGATTAAAATTTTAAATTTTCAACATTTAAGAGAATAATATTTGAAGTTATTATCACATTTCATAAGCTATAAGTGGAAATTCATGTCAAAATTAAAATATATTAGCAAATCACATGAAGCATACTGACCATGGAACAAAGAATATTAAATTGGCTCTAGCCGAAATGTAAAGAAAGTTTTCAAGCGAAACTGGACAGTATTTTTAATTCACGTAATAATAATATAAAGAACAGCATCTGTATTCCATTCTTCTTTATATTCAGGAATTAAAAACTTTCCAGATTCAAAATTATTGCTTGCTCTTGACTAAATCTAGTTTAAGATTCTTTTGAGAACACGATTTTGAATAATCAAGATAAATTATATAAAGTTTTACCTAATTTAGTTTACTACCCTAATTATGAAATAGTTTACTATCTAAATATGAACGTTTAATATGCAAAATATGCAGTTCAGCATATTAATCGTTCTTGACAAATAACTAAAAAGGAAATAAAATTCTTAAAATATTTCAAATCCAACCATCAACATTGATTTCAAGAATTAACATTTCACTTAATATTTTTTTTCTGAGAAAAAGATAAAAATCTAATAAAGGTAGCAATTCATGGAATATATTTGCTTGAAATTAAACGGAAAGAGGGATAACAGTATTTCAAAAGAAATTTGATACCATTTCTATATTTCAGGCGCAGCAATTATAGAACCAATCCCACTAGAGAAAAACTTTAATTTCCTAAAATTGGAACAAAAAACAAATCCTGTCTTATCGCTCCTTATCAAACACGATCAGAAACCACTCGAGAGCTGATATTAAAAATTTAATATCGCCAAAATAGACCATAAGAGGTTTCCGAACCAATAATATTTCCATGTGTCGTTAAATTCCTTTTTTTTATTCACTATTTCAATTCAAATCAGTTGAAAGCAAGCGAGAAAGAGTTGAGATATTACATTTCTCCAAGAAAAGAAGATGTAACTGCCACGTTTGGAACTATTATTTGCTCTGCTATTTCTCTATTGCGAAAAGTACAACGGTTAGCCACCTCTTATTTTTATTTTCTTTTTTTCTTTTTTCTGCAATTCTCTTCTTTCTCCTCATCATCTTTTGATTAGATTTGCTACCACATTATCCGAAGTAGAGACGAAAGAAAGGAAAAAGGGATTTAAGTCTCCAGCAAGTGTTGTGATGGAGCGTCCGCCATTTTTGCAGCTTTTCATACCAGCTGCTGCCACTGGGGAATTCTCAATAACTTTTTAGCTTGCTTTTGTCGACAGATATATTTTATCCGCTACGGAATTTCTGGTCCTTTATGGCAGTGCTCTATCTTTAAGAGGTCTTGCAAGCTAGCTGTAACTTAATTCCCACGATAATACACCTACTTCTACTGGAAATAATTTTCTGAGAATTTCTATTGAAATTTCAAAACGAATGTGATCCTTTTCTGGATGTAGCGTTACCAATTAAAGAGGTTAAAAATGTAAACTGATTAGTTGCTCTTTGAACAAAACTCTTTATTTTATTTTTTTGTATACATTCTATGGAAAAAGTATAGTAATCGTCGAAAAATTGGAAATCGATACTTTTACGAATCTCATGTTTTAGATCTTCCTTAGTTCAAAAAATACATTTTCGGAAAATGTCCGTCTTCTTGTCTATCTATGATCAGGTAACGTAAAACCGCTTTCAGCTAGGCGAATGAAATTAGGTATGCTATCTTTATACAAAATTTCTAGATTTCGATCAAATTTTGGACAAAATTGGCTCCGGAGAAGTCTGACTGTCCACGTGCTCGAATATGATTTTACACGATAACTACAAAACTAAGAAAGCTAAATAGATAAAATTCAATAGACATAATTAACACTTCTAGTCTAGATGTCTTTCCGATTTATAGCTACGATGACTACAAAACAAAAGGAGCTAGATAGATAAGATTTGCTAAACAAAATTAACATCTAATATCTAATTTTTTTTTTCAAATTTTGAGACAAATCCAACAAGGGATTGACTTTTTGTTGTACTGTACTTTCAGAAACATGTAAAAGTAATAACTCAAAAACGCACTGACTTAAATATATCAAAAATGTTATGAGATTTTTTGACTACGATTGCAGTTCTGTGTCAATTTTTTGTTTCAGTTTGATTAGCTAAAATGCGTCTAAAACACAAATTTTCTTTTCGTGTACTCTGAACCGCATGCCAAGAATTAATCGCCAAAAACTTCGCCAATGATCACAAGTTAGCTTTAGTAAAAATACTAAACTTACGTTAAAGGCTAACATTTCGTGTCTATAGTATGTCAAGTCCATGCAAGACATTTTCTGGTTATTAAAGATTATACGAGAAATTATTATGTGAGTGACTCCCTCAAGTAACATGCCAGCAATGTTTGTAAGGTATCAGCAGGAATTTGTCAAAGTATATGTTTAACAATGATAGAGCGAAAAATGGTACATGCCACTAAATTGCTATTTGAAGAACTAGCAAAATTAACTGTAGATAAAAAAATGCTCTAAGTTTTAGGAATAGAAACTTTTCATTTACGGTGCTAGTCATTACAGATTAAAACACGAAACGACAAAGGAAAATTTTTTTTAAAAAATTGTTAGATTCCAGGCTTGATTTGATAAAAATATTGCATTTGTGATGATATTGTTTGCATCTTCAGTCAGTAAAGATTCCATATTATATTTTCGAAATATTATAACAGTGTAAAAACAGGACTGTCTTTGTCTCTTGATCACAATTCTGAAGTGGAAGAGACATCCACAATAATTATTTTGAAAATTTTGTTAAATGTTTTCGAGGATTCCTGAATACATTATTAGTCTTTATTTGTATAAGCGTAGCTCATGTTAATTATGCTAGGAGTTACACGTATTTTAAAAAGTTAAGTGATATTTATTTTTTTGAAAAGCAGTGCTGTTGTTCAATCATATAAAACGCTATTTTAAAAACTGTTCAAGTCGCCATTTAAAAAAATAAAAAATAAAAATCGAATTATTACGCAATTTGTGATTAATTTAACATAATTTTTTATTTGTAACTAGTTAATGTTTAATTTCTTAAAATAATGGCAATAATGAAATTATTTAGCAATAGATTATGAAATCCCGAAATTTTCATAACAAGAGATGAAATGGACTTGCACCACTTTCAAAATAAACGGTCCATTTGTAAAACGATATATGCTAATCCAACATTAAAATGCAATATTTTCCATGCAATGTCGGTTTTAATAAACTGATAAAAATATATAACACTTTTCAGATGCAGTCCACGAAAAAAATGTCTAAAAGCTTACTAATTCCTCTTAAAATATGTATGAAAAAAATAAATATATTATAATCTTAATATATATAAATTACGTGTCACGTTGTTTGTCCGCGATGGACTCCTAAACTACTTAACCGATTTTAATCAAATTTGCACACCGTCTGCAGTTTGATCTAACTTAAAAGATAGGATAGCCCTTTTTTTGAATTTTTAATTAGAATTTTAATTATTAATTAAAAACTAACTTTCCCGCCAAAAAAATCTTTTCCTTTTCCCCACCGCCAAATGAGTAAGGGTTCAGTTTTTTTTTTCCCAACAGTCATGAGGCTAGGCTTAAGATTTTTTGGCTGATTATTTGAAGCGATTCTATTTATTTTCTTAATGTTTGATGCATTTAAAATTAAACATTGTTAATTAATCGATCTTTCAGATTCATTCTTAAGTACTTCTGAATTAAAATAAAACAGAATAAAGGAAATTAAAAATTTCTAATCTGCATAGCGTTACCCCAACTGGCGTAGAAAAACTCACGCATTTGCGTTAACGTAACTGGCGTTGAAAATTCACGCATGCGCATTGTGTTCTGATTGTTGACAATATTATCAACGGATGATTCTTGATTTAAATTATTTTTAGGTTAGTTGCATGCTTTTGTAATTAAATTGTATTTATGTTAGTTATATATTTTTTGTATATGCTTATAGTTTTAAGTACATCATTTTTAAGTAGTTTTTTTAAACCTGCTTTCGGCCGATTATTTTAAACGATTCGTTTTATTTTCTTAGTGTTTGATGGATTTAAAATTAAACATTGTTAATGAATCGACCTGTTCATGATGAATCTGAGAAAATTTTGTTGACAAATTCTTGAAATATTACATAAATTAAGAAAGATATTCTTTAGTGCCCATAAAGTTTAAACGCTCAGTGACTCTATTATCAGTAATCATATTATTAAAAAAAATGCTTTGTTTCAGTAAAAAATATTATTATATTAATTGCAGATTAATCCTTTCCACTTTAATTTATAGTATTAATTCTACGGGAACTAACAGAAAATTGGAGAGATACAGATTACGTTATGACTGAAGGCGTTTATAATATTATGAGAGAATTATATGACTATCAAAATTTGAAGTTTTACAATATTTTGATGAAGAAGCTTTAAAGTAGGAATTGCATAAAATATTTAATTATTAAAATTTTAACGAACATTAAGATTGGCGAACCGGCTGGTCGCCAAAGGCGGCAAGTGTTATTATATATTACACAAATAGATGTTTCATAAAAGAGAATATCTACAATTAAATTAAAAATAGAAATTATTAGTTTTAGTTGTATTACAGGAAAACTGATCCAAGGTATCGCAGTCTCCCTTACGTTAAAAAAATGTTTTGTTTATATAATATAATGCATTGAAAAGGATGAGGCATATACAATGAAAGTTTTAGCTAAGAGAAATTATCCATGTTAAGAAGAATCAGAAAAACGTTTGAATTACTAAATTACCTCTTAAAATACAGAAACAAGCTGCAAATACCGAAACTAGAGCTTGCCAAATTGATGTTAATACATATGTGCATTTACATTAACTAGGCCCAGATAATGCTTATCTTACGCGCAATAGCCCCTACTATGCCCTCTATCTGCGATAATGGGCCTAATTTATACCCCACATCAAATGCTTCAACTCCATTTAATTTAGAATTACCGTATATCATGTTGGAGAAAAAGAACATGATTTCCCAGCATTACATACGACAACATACCATTTTAAATTATGTGCAATTATAGGCAGTGTTATTGTTATGACGTCTAAAATAACTCCATTAGAATTATCTCATTTAGTATTGTCCTTTTTTCATTAAAAAAAAAAGAAATGATTTTGTAAAACAAAGTTGTTTAAGAAGGGCAAGCGAACAATTTTTGATGCGTACAAATATGTATGTAACTATGCATTTACTTTAACTTCCAGACAAAAACTTAGCAAGGGTAGAGAGGGCCAAAGCTATAATATGATTATCTTTCCCCTCTTGTAATCAATGGTTTATTAAGAGCAAGTGGTGCTTGACATGTAGCATTTTTTTACACCCACTCCGTAACGGATAGAAAAAATGTGGCATAAAAACCAATAAATTTTACCACCGTGGCGCCTCCTAAGATTGCCATACTTGACATTTATAACTCCTTGTCTTCCTGTCACAACGCCAGTGCTTCCAGTAGTCTTCTAAGAAACATCGACTGACCCTGTTGTTGCTGTGTAGGGTATGCTTAGGGATGTAATGTTTTTTTCCTACTATGATTTGTCCTCATGTTTGGGTGCAATAAGCATATATACAAGATTGGTGGACAAAACCTCAATCAGAAGATGAAAACAAAAACAATCACAGCTTATTACTCATATGTTTATGTGTAATAAATGTATAAACAAGATTGGTGGACTAGGTTAAGGAAAATAAAAACATAACATCTATTCTAGCAACAAAAATATGAATCTAATACTGAACAACTAAAGAAGTTTTTCAGGAAATCGAATTTTTCCTACAAAATTCGTTTACAGTAGGCATAAATAATATTAGAATAGAAATAATATGAATGTTTTCATTGTGGAACAATTGAAGCTTCTTTGTGGCTTCAAAATGTTTCAAAATACGATAAATCAGATATTACGAAACTGCAGATTTTGAGTCAGTGTCTTTTCGGGGTCGAGGAAAGATCTTGATTACCTACGTCCTTTTTTACAATTTTCAAAACTCTGATGTACACTTTAATCCTTTTATCAAACCACACATCAGAAATATTTCTTTTGTGAATATTGTCACTTAGATACTTTACTATAGAACTCAATGAAACACACAAGAAGTAGAGCTAAACTAATTTATTAACTGAACTCAGAACACAGTGACTGACAAATCTTCTGCTTTTATACTAGCAGGGAAAGTTCCAGAATACTTTTCTGGAGATAGTAAGAAAAGTCCAGAACACTTGTCTGGTAAACTAAAGAAATGTCCCGAATCTTCAGGAACATGAAGTAAAATCAAGGAACTAATTATTTACACAAACTGTGAATCGCATTGTCTCTAGCGAGATTCGAACCCACAATCTCTTGACTATGAGATGAGTGCCATGACCATTCGGCCATGGAGAGTCGACTGCCTCTTTTCAATGCGGCATTATTATATCTAATAATGAATATTTTTTTCTTAATTAAAGTTCTTTTGCAGCCTAAGAAACCCCTTATGGGAAGAATATATGCTATTTATCGCTAGAAACTCCAATGCACTGAAGATTAAATGGGTCATTATAGATTTGGTTTAAAAAATTTGGTTCTAATTTTACAGGGAAAAAAATAGTAACATCTGTGAAAAATTGTTCGAATCTAAATCTAGAGAAAGTCATCTAACATTATGTTAGAGTCTTTCGCCATTACGGTAAAACACTTAACTTATATAAACTCACTCTCAAGACACAATCACAAGGCAAAAACATTTTTAGGAATCAGTGACCATTCCTTCAATAGTCAACATTTTTTATCGTTTTCAAAACTTTAAATCGTGGTCTATCCACAAAGCAAATGAACCATACATTCATAATATTTAAGAAATCAGACAAATTCATTGTATGTATGAGTTTCAGGATATTAAGGAGTATCATAACAATATTGTTTAAAGTTATTGAGCTATTTGGTATCGGATCACGAATTTCAAATACCAAATATTAAGAAAGGAATTATGATGTTGAAAAACATAATGCATCATGATAAATAGTCACATAATATGTAGGAGTTGAAGAAGGAGTCCGGATCTATCCCATAAACTAGAATTATACACATTAAAATTCGAATATGGTATAAATTAGCAATCGCTTTAAGTTTAATATCAAAGAAAGTAATGGAAATGGTTTATATGTTGTTAACATTATAACAAATAAATAAATTCTGTAAAAATATGAATTAAAAAGATCTATTATTAAATAACATATTTCGGAACTGAATTCGAACAGTTCCTTTAATGACTGATAGAATTACTAAAATCATAAGCAGTATGCGCATTTCAAAATTAAGAACAAGATATTTTAAATATTTGTATAAATTTCTCTATATTGTTAGTATTTTAATACGAAGAAGTTTTTTCGTAAGATTTTTTTTTTATTTTCCAGGAGAAAATACAGTAAAAAAAAAATGAAAAATAGCTCTCAAAAAGCAGTACAAACATAATAAAAGCAAAATGTTATTAGTGTCAATGAATGTTATAAGGTGATTATTCAGTACATTTTATTATTACGCTTGGATCAAAAAAAAATCTAATCATAAACGTAGTTAACTCATTAATTATTTTATAAAGGTTAATTTTTTTGAATTGGCAAGCCTTTACTTTCCTATATAATGTCACTCATATTTTATATATATAACATTTTTTTTTGTTGTTTGAAGCAGAATGCAGGTTTGACAAGCAGAGAAGAGACTTCGTATTTTTAATTTCGTTTTATTCTCTCTCGGAAAGCAGACATGATTATTTATAAGAAGACGCACCGCGGCACAAAAGCAGAAGTAAAAAGGAACGAAACAAATGATCACTAGTCTTATATAACATGGGATTTCCGGCCACGTGTCGACTGAATACATGTGTTGAACTTTAAGAAGGGTAACGGAAGTATCATTTTCACTCGATACGTAGAATTGATTGCGTAGTAATTTTTACACAGCTTCATACATGAAACGGTATCAGGAAACAAGAGAACACTTTAGAATCACCCCGACATAGGCCGAAGTAGGCAACAAATTTAGGAAACTAATTTGAATTAAATTATATATTAAAATATCATTACACACACATATATATATATATTTGAATATTATATATATATATATATATTCAATTTTGATACCGATCGTTTATTCTTAGCAACAGATCTCAAAAGGAATTCACTCTATGCATACATCATCAAAATTCAATTAAAAGTAAACTGTGCTTTATTATCATCGATTCTGTTTACTCTTTGACGCCATTCACTTTTTTTTACAAACCCCCATTTAAATACTGCTTTAACAAAAATGGTTTGAAATAGAATTTGTGATGATACTTTCTAGGTCTGTTCTGAGAGATTTGAGGACATGGAAAACTGAGGACAGTGCAATTATTCCATTAAAAGAAAAAATACGCTGAAAAACCGTGGGAAAGTACTTGAAATAATTAATAGCGCATATATACAGAGAGATCACTAACTGTAATGAATGAGAAGCAATCAGAAGTGGTTATCTTTAATTATATTAATAATAATATAATTATAATTATATTACTTCTTAAGAAAATACTACCTCTGGTCTTTTATTCCGCTTTTACAATAATGTTCCTATTGAACACCAAGTGTTGCATTTTAATAGAACACTTTCATAAGTACCAAATTGCCCTTTGTACTTGCTAATATCCCCACCCCCCGGTTTTTGTTTTGAAAACCTTAATCTAGGCTTTCACCTGTAAAATGGCGTCATCTGCTAAAAAGATTAGATCTGCTAAAAACATAACATAATCAGTAATAATTGATGCGTTAGCTAAAAAAAAAAGCGTATTTATAATAAAGCATATAAATTCTCGGTGCGAAAAATAGTATTGCGTATATCATTATGTCGTTTAACTTTGAAATTTTTATACTGAAATCTCATATAAAAACGAATTTATGTAATTTTTGCACACTCGAGAGCATTTAATCTTGGGATACTTTCCTGCCTAATTTGGTGTTCCCAAAATGACCAGTAATATGTGATTGCTATAAATGCATTACATTTCTAAATATTCTTTCACAAACTTTGACTGCAAGTTAAGCCGGAACTGACCTTTTTTGAGCTATAATCTTTATCAAGATATTTAATAAATCCCTTACTCCATGTTCAAATTTGTTAACTTTCTATGATTCAGTTGCACATATATTAAAACCAAGAATAAAAGTTAGAAATTCACACCATGATTGATATTTTGATTCAATTCCAAAGTTTATAAAATACATTTTATATTAACAAAATAGCATAGCAGCTTATCAAATTTATTGCAATTCATGAAGCTATCATAGAAAAATTATTTACTTTAATTTCTACTTTCTATATTTTGGGTCTTTCTAATATATTTTAACTGCAAAAATGAAGTTACCTCCTTATGTATTTTATCTTTTGACGTACTTTCGTAGTATTTATATATAAAAAAAATTGTATTTGTAGTATAAGAACCTTTAAAGAAACGTATAAATACACTATTCCTTTTAAGCGACTGGTTGTTCAACGCAAAAAAAGGATGCGTATGAAGTCTAAGAGCAGGAGAATAAGAGCAAAGTGAAAAAAAAACATTTTAGGGAATGTTGACCATTTTTTAATAAACTTCAAAAATATCCCACAAAAACGTGAGAAAAAACGAAAAACTATTTTCCAGGTGTACAAAAAAGACTCCCCCCTAAAAACGATAGGTATATTTTTCCTTATTCGTAATTCCTTTACTAAATGCAATATTTACCCACACAACTCCACTCCACTCACCATCCCCTCTCTCTTCTCGTGGCAAACATTGCTCCTCGGAGATATAAAGATCCCTGAGGTACACTTGAGTTGACAGCCTCAACGCAAAATAACTAGGATGGGATGGCAACACAAAAAATATCGGTTACTTTCCCCCAGGCTTCTTTAAAAAAAGAAAGGAATCGTGAAAATAATAAAGAAGTGCCATGGCCTCTCTGCCTACCTCGGATTCAATTTCTCACCCCTTGTTTAAGTTCCCGGTTTCTGAAGTGGTCTCAGCATGGCGGGAAAAATACAAAAGAAGGTCTTTGTGGACAAAATCCCATTAAAAAAAATCGCTTGAGGTCTTTCTAAAAGCTGGGAGGCCTTCACACGGAAGAAGAAAGCAACGATGATGAAAATCTTTTTATTCCCACTTTTAGCTTTTGTTTTGGCATCATTTTCTTTTCTTCTCTTACATATTTTTTTGTGTGTGTGCCGAGTTCTTTCTTTCTTCTTCTTTGAGGGTGTTTGTACCCTTCTGAGTTGATGAAGGAAGGCGATGAAGATTTGCTGGCGAGTCTTATAAGGTTGCCGATTATCGCGCCGAGCACCGAAATGTTAAGAAAATCTGGCACACTGCATAAAGGCAAAACGGAAGATAAATCGTTCTTTACCATTGTGATTTCTGACATCTTTTGGGAGATGGATCGTACGTAATATGCCCGAGATTGAATTTATCATTTTCTTATCATTCTGTTTCTGTGTGGAATAGCACTATTTTTCTATTTGTGTATTCCATACAAATGAATTGATCGTTGTAAATCCCCGAGGCAAAATAATGTACATTACAAATAACTTTTCATCTGTTTACAGTTTCTTTTGGATAAATGAAGATCATAATAATATGGCTGAGGGTAATATTCTGCAAAAGAAAAATGACAAACAGTTTATAACAAAGTAATTATTATAAACAGCTTATATTATATGCTTTATAATTAATTCCTGCAAATTCGAAAGTTTAATTCATAATCTCAGAATTATAATGACTTAGTATTAATTATGCTGAGTTTTGATTAATTATCAGATTATACTGCTATTCAAATTTTGATTTAAATAAACTAATTTTTTAACAACAAAGTTTATTGATGCTTTTAAAATGATGAAATCCGATTACCGCAGCTATTTACGACGAATTCTTGCAAGCAATAGAAGAACAATCACCAAAAACAAGTTGAAATGCTGCTCTAATTTTTTAAAAAAGTTTTAACCTGAGCATCACCGCATCATTTTTTTATAATTCGATCATGATGTCCTTTGTGATAAGGCACAATATTTACATTTATATGATAGATTTAGACAAGTATAATCACACGAAAAAAAAATCCTTACAATTCTGCCATTTGTGAATCTTGGAGGCAAAACAATGAATATTACAACAACTTTCCACCTATTTACAGGGTCATAATGGCCTGGTAGTAAGGTCTCGGTTTCGGAACTGGAGGGTTTCAGGTTTGAGACCCGATTCTACCGAAGAACCGTCGTGTAAGGGGGTCTTGTGAACGTTCATCCGTCAGAGCCAAACATATTCCTGCTGGTGCGGTTTGGATGTTTGGAGCAGCCCTAGTGTCGTCCTCGTCATCCGCTGCTCAAAATTACGAGGTCGCCCTAAAATAGCCCTGGCTTTGTCTTAAAACGGGACGTTAATATGACTTAACTAAACTCCACCTATATACAGTCACTTTTAGACAAATGATCATATTAATTATTTGGTGGTATTGAGCAAGGGAAACATGACAGACAGCTTTGTAATAACATAATTATTATAAATTGCTTACATTGTATGTTTTATTATTAATACATGTTTTTTCGAATGGTTAATTCATACCAGAATTATAATATCTTAATATTAATTTTGTTTCAATTAATAATCAGACTACACTTCTAATTAAATAATTTTAAACTTTAAAATAAATAAACTGGAATTTTTTAACTGCAAAATTTATTGGATTGGGGCTTCCAAAATGATAAAATTCAATCACCGAAACTATTAAGGTGGAATTCTTGCAACCAACTGAGGAACAAGAACAATTACCAAAATCAAATTGAAATGTTGCGCTAATTAAAAAATTCTTAGCATTAAAAATCTAGTCGCTTAAGCTTTAAGATATAAAAATCATTTTAGAAAGAACGTTTTTAGAAGTCGTAGCTGAAAACCCTCGAAATCTTGCACAGTTTTTAACTAAATTCTATTTAAATTAATGTTTGAAAAATAGTTTGAATAGTTGTACCATTCAATCCTTTGATTTTGAATGGTACGTATGCTGAATTTCATGAAGATCATGGGTAAATTCTAGATTTGTATAAAAATTACGCAATAAAACATCCCTCTTTCTAAATAGAGATACCTTTGTATAAATGAAGTGATAAAATATATCGAAATACTAGAAATCATTGCAAAAATATAAATTTTTAAATGATTGGCTTATAACAAATACATTAAATGAAATGATGAATTATATATTATAATTAACTTTTTATACGTAAAAACATTATAATGATTTTTTTGTTATTATGTAAATGATGGATGACTTCTTATATTATTCGTTTAAAAATCGGATGCTTATTATACAAAGAGGAAGAAAAAATGAAGAAATAGAATAAATATGTACCACCTAGCTTACATAAATAGAAAAAGCTTCTTGAATTCGAAATGAATTCATTTCTGTAAGTAGGCACAGTCATACAATGGACAAAAGGAATTTTATGTATTTAGGCCACTAATATAAACTGCATCAAATTCTTTTGCATTGTTTGCGCTGTAGAGTTAAACCAACTTATCTTGTTTTCTAACAGCTTACTTACACAGAAATATTCCTTTCGGCAAGCTGGAAAGCAAAGGTAGATTCCTTTACATTTAAATTACTATCTGGCAACATAAATTGTTGATGTTAGGGTGTGAAAATCACTTTTCAGCTGCTAACTTCTAAGATATTGCAGTTATTAAAAGCTTTTAATACAAAAGTTATCCGTCTTAATAAGGCACTAATTTGGCTAAATGGATTTATTTTTCTATCTTTATTATTAAGGAAATTATAGCGGAATGAAAATTTCAGCATCCCATTATGTCCATCTCTTTACGTAAGATTACCTGTTTACGAACTCCTCCAAGATTTTTACATTTCTAGCAATATATTTCAAGCCAGTTTTTCAGAAATCTTGTCATAAGAGTCATTGCAATAGGTAATCTTATAGGATATACCCAAAATCAAATTAGAAAAAATTCAACATCAATGTATTTAAGCGTATTGATTCTATTCCTTGTTTTCTATTCTGATCTTGACCAACACTAGCAAAAGGAATGTATCTCAGTTAGTGACAGATTTCCAACAAATCATTATACAGATGCGTAGCTCCTGTGGGAAAATAGAGCACAAAGACAACTCGACAATTATTATAAGCCTAGAATCCAAATAAATAAACTTAAAAATAAAAATTACATAAATTTGGACTATTATGTGTGTTTACATTGAATTATTAAAATAATTTATTCTATTAATTTCAGTTTAGCTAATCATTCTTCTGAAATACTGGAGTGTGTTATAGGCCAAGGTTGTCTCTTCAAGTTTACCACCATCGGATCCTATTCGGCGCAATATCCCTCCTTCGGGTCATCCCTGTCTGCTTCAGATCCTTTTCAACACTATCCAGCCATCTATTGGGGGGGGGGAGCTCTTCCTCATCATCGTTTTCTTCTACTCTTGAAAAAGGTTATTTTTTGAGTTGAAAATGTATTTTTATATCTATATATATGACCCAACCATCATATGATTATATGCAATTCTCTACATGTTATTTTGTTTGATAGCCATAGATCTCCTTTAAAAGTCTCCTTTCAAAAATTCATGCTTTAATTAATTACTCATTGACAAATATATATATATATATATATATATATATATATATATATATATATATATAGGAATATCAACTATCTCTTCAGCTGATTATGTCATATTCCACTTGGCTGATCTTATGAAGTAATATTTTTCATACTTATAATTGCATTTACTTTGTTTTGCATTTATTAAGTTTATTATTTTCCTTACAATCTTTCATAATAAAAGCTTTTGCAAGCAAGTAACGGAATCGTTAACTAAAAATTAGTAATCATTTCTCAAAAATTTTATGACTCTTTTTTTTCTGATGATATGAATATTTAATAAATAAATAAAAGCATATGCATTTTCAAAATGCTACTTGTTAGAATACTGAACTAAAATCATTAATGTGTTTATTAAGTTAAAAACGTTTTGAAATTTGAAATTAGATTAACAAATTATTTTAAAAAAGGGATGCTTAATAGTGTGTATTACTTAGGCCCCAAAATTCTTATCCATCACTAATCTCACATTACTAAGATAAAAAAATGTTTTCCTTAGATTGCACCAATTCTTTTCATAATGAGGAATTCCTGTTTAAATAGTTAATGCAATTAAATTCATGAAAAGTCGACTTTCCTAGTGTCGCAGTTCATTCAAGTGTAACTTTATACTAACTGATGTCTTCATATGTCTGTCTATTCCCTTAGGCTACGATAAGAGTGTTGAAAAGAATTAAGTCATATCCTGTCACGTCATTAAGTCGTATCATAACTTGAGCCATATCCCTGGTTTAAATGTCTGCTTGAAAGTGGTCCTTGATAAAGTCTACATGCTGGATGTCTTATTTCTTCATTTTTTAAATAAACGAAACTGTTCGCTAATTTCAATAATTATGATTTAAACTTTTCGCTAATAAACATAATTCTGACTGTTATGTTTTTAATAGCTGAATGGCATCAAGGGACTTAACTGTATGAAGAAGGCTTACGTACACGAAAACCCGAACAGATGTAAGACTATTATAATAAGATGACTTCAATACCTGTGCAATTTGATTAAAACACTGATGACATAATCATGGATTTCTAGGTCTTGCATAGTTTAACTGTAATTGAATGTAACCAATATTCTCATCAAATTATCAAGTCACCATAGGTGGCAAGTATTTAAATAAAAAAACAGTATTTTATTTTAAATACACCCTTTATCACTTAAATCTTTCGATTATATTTGATCCAAATTAAGAAACGAGAACAATACATTCAAATTTCTCCTTTGTCCAAAAGACATGTCACAAAATCATCACAAATGATTAAGACATTTTGAAAACAAATTATTTTATTTTTTCTTTTCACTTTGTAACCATTTATTTTGTAAGCTGTATGATATCATGGAACTTTACTGTATCAGGAAGATTTATGTACACGAAGACTAAAACAGATAAAAGTAAAAGCTTGTAAAAAAAGATGGCTTTAATATTTGCTACAATTTGATACTTTGAAATACTTTGGTCACCCAATCATGGAATTCTAGTTTTTGCACTGTGTAATTGTTTTTCAACTTAACCAATATTCTGAGCAAACTATCAATTCGTCATAGGTGGCTAGTATTTAAATAAAAAATATTTTTTAATACGCCATTGTTCATTTATTTATTTCAATTATTTTTGATTAATAACAATAAGAGAAATATAATTATTGTGCTCGTTATAGACACATTTTCTAAAAAGTCATAAATGATAATGACATTTTGGAAAGAAATTATTTTATTATTTCTTTTCACTTTGTAGCCATTTATTTTGTAAGCTGTATGATATCATGGAACTTTACTGTATCAGGAAGGTTTATGTATATAAACACCAGAATAAATACAAGGCTATTAAATATAATGACTTTAATATCTGTCACAATTTGATGTCTTACAACACTTAGATGACGGAATCATGGACTTCTATTCTTACAAATTAATTGAAGACAATATTTTGATTAAACTATCATATCGTTATTGGTGATTAGTATTTAAAAAGAAACGGTCTTTTTTTTATTAATAAGCCATTTATTTCTTACTTCTTATATTTGATCCATTTAACACAATGCAGTCACATTTCTCTTTTGTCCAAAAGACACATTATTAAAAAATTCATTACAGGTGATTCTGACATTTTGAAAAGAAGAGTTCACATAGTATTTCTTTTCACTTTGCAACCATATGTAATGAGCGTGAAACAATGAAATTTATTTGAAGACTACATTTTCCTATTCTTCAAAGGTATTCGTGTGACGTACTTTGGTTGCTTTCTTGCATTGTGTTTGATCAGAGCTATTGAAGTGAATGGCAGGCAGTCGCATTATTTCTTCTGTAAAAAGAGGTATTTTTAGAAGCGCTTGGTAAACACAGGGGAGACGCAATACGTCAAAGAAAAGTCTCGCGCCTGCCTTCCTACTGGTTTACGCTGGTTATTCCTTAGTACTCAAGATGGAAATAGAGTTTCGACGGTTTTTCAAAAGTATCCCTCCCTTTTCTTCGAATGTTTTTCTACGGCAAATATCATTCTTTCAGTCGGAAACTTCGATCTCCAAGAATTCTGAAGGTTCGATTTGGTGGTCTTGGTTTTTTCCGGTAGGGTAAGGCGCTAAGTTCTACTCTCTTTTTTTCCCCTCTCTAGCCATTTTTTTTTTTTTTTCGTTTCTTATTTCGTCTTCTGCCAGTCGATATCAACAAGAAAAAAAAGTTATACTTCGAATGCATTAAGTTCTTTCCGGGAAATGAAACTTCGACGGTACTTTCTTCATCTTCTCTTTTTTATTATTATTATTATTTTTCAGTTTAGTGGGGCCGTATAATTTTTCCAAACTCATCTCCATATTGTTACTGATATTTTCATACGTTACGATTTGGTATTTTTTTTTAAGTTCCAAACTCGGAGAGAAACTGGTTTTGAATAAAATATTTAAGAAATCTGGAGTCTTATAATATTGCCTGAAGCTTAAAGATTGGATCAGTCCATTTCACCAATCAAAGAATAATAGGTTCTAAAATAATGATATTTATTATTGTATTATTCTTATTCTATATTTAATTTTTCGTATGTGAAATATACATAAGAAAAATTCGAATTCGACATTTTAAAGAATTTATACGTTCTAGACCTTCAAGAGTCTAAAAAACAAACTTTTGAAACTATACCTATCAGTTTATAAGTCTGTGAACAACATTTTCAATGGAATTCATTCAAATGAAATCTGTTTGTCTGTCCGAGGGCAAACTAACTAAGAAAGAAGAAGATTTATAAAATTTGATACACATAATATATACTATAGATCTGCAGCAAATTTTGAACTATATCTGTCTGTCTGTCTGAATAAAATTTTGAGTGGAATCCAATCACTATCCAATAAGTTAACTAAGAATTTTAAAAGGTAAGAGTTATAAACAGCGATACAAGTTAAATACAAAAACTGTTTCATGCAAATTTGTGGATATGTTTGCAATCGGGAGATTGATAATCTGTCGCTCTGGATTTTTGCACGTAAATGCGATAAATCAAAAGAGTAGTGAATAAAATAAATGAAACTTGGTATATAATCTTTTTACTAAATTTCAGTTCTGTGACACATTTTGGCTTTAATAGGTGGGAAAGTGGGGGGCGTCAAATATATTTGTTCGAATTCCTTCCCTATACTTGGAAAGGGATGAAAAAAAGGCTTAAGTACTCATTACGTACACAGCCTTTCACAAAATTTAAATTAACGCATAAATTTGTATGGAATTAAAATTAATATAACCGAAAAGATATTTTTTTTTCTTTTTGAATTTAAAGTGGTGTATAAATAATTTTATGCGATAATAGGAACTAAAATTGAGGAAAAATAGAATTTTATTCTAATTAAAAATATAATTTAAATATTATAAAACTTTTCTTTTGAGCATCTTCTACCCACGAATTAATTACGTGTCAAGTTTCATAGCTTAGTGGTCAGCGATGCACTCTTTAGACCGCTTAAAAGGTTGTATGACACATCATAGTAATATACAGATAACATCTATCATTATCATTTTAACATATTACCAGATTCGATTTTGTATTACCGCTTATTTCAATTCTAATTTTGTGGCTTGTTTCGTACTATAGTCAGACTCCAAAGACTTTATGATGGTCGGAATGGCTTAAACATTTGGAGGAGATTAGATTTTTAATTTAAATTCAAAATCCAAATTTGTTAAACAACTTATTAACATTTATTTAACTTTATATTTAACGTTATAATAAATCGTTGAATAATAGTAATAAAATATTTAAATTTCTTTTCTCTAAAAATATTTTAGATTGATATTTAACTAAAAGAATTCGATGATGAAATGTATTCATTTCATTTGAATATATTCCTAATGATACATTTTTATTTATTAAACGGGTTATACTTTGTAGAATGATCGTATTTTTTTTATTTTTTTATTTTTCATTTCGTAAATTGATTCGATTTTTTTTTCGTTCAATAGTTTATTAAATAATTTTATTTGGCTGCAAAGAATAGTTTAAATTATCTCTCATATTATTTATATTTTTTAATGCACTCGCATCTTTTTTTTACGCCTGTATTAACAGAAAAATGAAAACAAAGAATTAATTTCGATCCGAAGCATCTTTCGAAATATTTCATATAATGATAGAACAATTTTCTAATATTGCATAAAAATAGTGAGCAACAATTTATTTATTATATTTCTATAGTCTATGATTTTCGCTTTTCAAAAAGAAAAAAAAGCATTTAAATATATATACTTTTAAAGAATCATCCCCTTTAATTCATTCTGAAAGATGAAGTGAATGGATCGTGCTGCAGATATAATGGGTAAAGTCATCTTTGTTTAATTAATTAATTAATTCCCTGTAACAACTAATTACTTTAACTTAATAGGGTAATGCTATAATTCACTAAGTTTAAACATATGCATTGTTACAAAAAATAAATTTATTCAATAAATTATTATATATATATATATGTGTGTTCTAAAATATTCTCTTATTTCCTGATCCCATTCCACTTTTTCTACTTAATTAACTCAAGAGAAGCTTTGTACAATGCTTAGGTGGGCAATTCACACGCTCCGCGCGAAGTGATAGAAAATTGTCCCGTAAGCACATTCTTTTTAAAAAGATCCTCGTGTTTCCCTTGCTTGGGTCAGCGCATGTAGTGAAAATCCCTATCGAAATCTCAATGTATTTTAGCACTTTGAAGGAATATTTTCCCTATCAATATCTCACGTTATATAAGACCAGGGATAATTTATTTCTGTCTTCTCTTGCCTAACATGTTGCTGTGAGCGGACGTGCTTTGTCCGCGCCTCTTATAAATAAATCATGCCTGCCTCCCGGGAGAGAATAAAGCAAATTTTAAAATGTAAAGTCTCTTCACTGTCGCTAAAGCCGCCTTCTACTTCAAAAATTCAAAAATTAAATGCTTATATTATATTATATATATATATATATATATATATATATATATATATATATATATATATTATATATATATATATATATATATATATATATATGGGCACTGATTTTTACACTGAAAATTTTATTTTAAGATTTTAAACTTATAAAAATTTTTTGTATTCAAATAAATTATTGTAAAAATGTATCCGACTACATATTTATAATTGAACATTCAATAAGTTTTCATAGACTGATAAAGAATTACAGTATGATCGCTTTAATTTTAGAATTTTTTAGACTTTTCTTGTTATTTTCTATAATTTCACTAATTACCATTATGCCCATTTGAATTAATTACTTAATTTTATTTTTTGTATTTTTCTAATAGATGCATTTGATTTCAGTATTTAACAAGCCAAGCAATCACGAATCTAATTTAATTATGTCACGTAAAAAATGAAATCATTTCATAAAGTTACATAAGATGTAAATGAACCTTATTGAATCAAATCAAATATGTAGGTTTATTTGCATTTTAATCTGATGAATTTTATTTCTAAGTTATCTACTTTTTGAAATCAAAGTAGAAAGAAAGAAACTTCTGTTACTGCATATAATATAAAATGTTAAACAATTAATGTATATAATAAATTGCAATGAATTTAATTTTGCCGTATTTACTTTAATACCAAAATACATTAATTTTAATATTTGCTAAATATTCATATTTAAATGTTTATATTAAAAATTATTTATACTTAATTATTTTAATATTTAAAGATCTTTTAATATTAAATGTTAAAAATTTGTAAGCAAACAATTTAAATTATTTTAAATAAATAGTGCTTTCCTCTCTTGTAATTTTTGAGAAACAAAAATATATAATTACTTTTATAATATCCAGAATATTTAACTTATAAAATTCAAAACTATAAAAGCAATCTGATGGTGAATTTTCGGAATGTAAATGTTATATTTAGTCTATTATTGCCTCTAATTTTATTACATCAAGGCAATGAACTACCATCGCTTCTTTAAAGTGTTTATTGATTGACGTTTTATCTGGAATAAGCAATTAAATTATCTGAAACAAAAATGTATCAAACTTCTCAACTCGACCAGCTTTACACATAGAAGAATGGAAACTCTTTGTTATAGGTGTTAGTTCGTCTAAAATATTTTTTTTCTAAATATTCCTGATAGTACCGAGAGGCTATATGTAAATAAGAACTTCATAAATTTATTAGCAGTGCATCTATTGGAAAGTATAGTTTTTCACAAAAAACAAAATTTTTCACGTGAAAGTCGATCTCCCATTAATGCCTTAGAAGACTCCCATTAATGCTTTAGAAGATAGGCATTTTGCTACGATTAGAGTTTACGCCATGTACCTAAAGAAAATAAAACGTAAAAGAAACAGATTATAGTCACTTTTTATTTTCTTGGATACGAAGTAGAGAGGATGCATTTTAATAGCCAATTAATTTTCTCAAATTTTTTTCGGATCTCTGAGGTTTTTTTTTTTTTGTTTGTTTTTTTTGGCATCATACCTGTCAATTTGTCTTTCTGTTAATTCAAAAACGCTTTCAGTTTAAGAGCAGAAATTTGGAATATGAAATTATGACTAAATTTGTAAATTTCGTTCAAATTTTGAACGAAACCTGTTCACAAATTGTCTGTATGACTTTTGTTACATCCCGATAACAACAACAAAATAAAAGCTAGCCAGATGAAATTCGGTGCACAGGTTTGGCACTTTTTGAATAAATAATTCGCCTACAGCACCTTTTAAAATATAAATAAATAAAATGCAAATAAATAATGAAAATACATATTTCTTCTTATTATTAAAAAATTGCACGAAATTTACGAACATTTGTTTCAATTTAACCATACAAAACATATCAATTGGTATTAAGAACTGAATTCCGTTCAAACACATTTTTAGAATTAGTTGAAAAACATTTTTAGATACATTATAATGTAATTATTGCTTTTAGGCCAATTTACCTACTCATTACAATACATCACATAGCTTTTATCATGATTTATAACTTAATATAAAAGATTATTAATAGTTATGCGCCATTTTTATTAGAATATTGTTTTACTATTTTATATGATTTTTAAGGTCAATTTCTGCAAAATTTAAATACCTCAAACTTTTGTCATTCTTATAAATTCAACAAGATTTCCTTAAAACTCTTATTTTGACTACATTAAGATCATAAAAAATGAATTTCATTTTTATACAACAAATTATGTCCGAGTATTTCATAGAATATACCCTGAAATCGTTATGCCTCTGTAGCATAATCCAAAATTTTTCATTTCATCAATAAAGTTAGACAACGCCTGAATGTGATATCTAAACTCATTTTATCCGCTCCTAAGGTTTAGGTAGAGTGATTCATTTCTTTTTATATCACTGGACCTATTATGTCTTAATATCATCTTTAGAGGTTTTATGAAGATCTTAAAAATGAAATGAAAAAGGAATACAAAAAAAAAATCGATTTGTAAAACAAAACAATGTATTTTTTAATTATCATAATATAAAAAGGTTTTTGGAATATGGAAGTATTTTTAAGATATAAGAGTATATTATATAAAGCAGCGATAAATATTTTATTATTTTTTATAATAAAACCACTCTCTAATGTTTTTCTCACGTCTGCGAAAGTTAATATTTATCCGTTTCTTTAATTGTAGACATTTAAATCCTCAGTAAAATAATTTTCCAAAATGGTGAAATATATTTCCAATTTTTGATAAATTTTTCTTTTTCTTTGATAAATTTTTCTTTTTCTTTGATAAATTTTTCTTTTTCTTCAACAGTCCTTCAATTATACGGAACAATTTAATCTCTCAAGATATAAATAGCCCAGATATCGTACACTCCTTTCGTTTTACCAAAAATTCTATTCTTCGAGAACTTTTAAAACACCATCAGACGTCTCTTCTCATTCTTCGAGTTCTAACAGCTCCTGAAAAAGTAATCGAAATCGTTTAATCTCCATTTTTGATTTCTTAAGAACACCCCCTTCCCAGCTCTTCCTTGTCTATTATCGTCTGCCGTTTCCGCTTAGAATGAGTTTTCCCGCCCTTGCTGACGATGTTCCTCCATTGTCGTCTGCACTGTCGCTTGCACAGATCTCTGTTCGAACGTCGGCGGCATTCCAAAGAAAAAAAGAACAAATCTTGCCTTTTATTATTATCATTACTTCCTCTCACCCTTCGTTCTTGTCATCCCTCAATTCGCTGACTGGAAGATTTTTCCACAAAGACGTTAATGACGAGTGACTGCCCCTCTGTGCTTGATGAATTAAAGTGAAAAGAACTGTAGACCAAAAGATTATGTACATTAATGAATTCGTAAATGGATGTTACTGCTTTAGTTGCCACTGTGAGATGCATGAATGGTTAGATTCTTTTAAGATTAGACTGTTCTTTTACCAGTTGTTATAAACACGAAATGGAATTATATGCGTTAAGATCATCTGAGCGTCTAACCAATTATTGTAAAGATGAAATGGAATTATATGTGTTTAAATCATTCTGATCTTAAGATTAATTGTTTTAAAAGCTCCCATTTATTCTTTGTGAATATTTAAAAGGAAATATGCGATGAAATATCTCTAAATTATTCCAGAATTATTCTTTATCCTTTTTAATTACTTACAAGCCAAGCTAAAGTAACTGGCCATGTGAAATGAAAAGGTTCTAGATAGGTAAGAATTTTGAATAATGTATCTTTAATTAGTGTATTTTATTTTTAAAATTTCTTACTTCATATTATTTGTTAGTCTAAAATTATGTCGTTATTCTTTATTACTTTCCATTAAAAATAATATAATCAATTTGTATATACAAAATTGAAAATTCGTTTTCTCGAACCTTATATATTCCCACACTTCATGATAGATTCAAATGAAATTTCGAACATATCTATCTAGATATATTAACTGCTCTATTAAATGTTTGGTTTCCATTTCATACATTTTTTATAATGACATCGTTTTCATTGCCATTCTATTTTTCTCTAAATTTTAATAATTTTTCGAATTTAATTTAAATATAATTTTTTTATAATATCCATAAATAATCATCGTTGAAAAAAATTCGAATTTTAAGATGGTATAAAGTATTTTTTGAAATAAATTTTTTTCGATGCCACTGCGTTAAAACAGCAAAATTGCAATTGAATAATTCAACCTTTCGCTTTAATTGTTAATATTGTTACAAAATTTTTCTACAAATACCGTCAATCAATCGTAATAATGCAGCGCATTTAATCCCTACTTCAGCAGCTTGCTTGCTGTCTAAACCTTTCCAATCTGTTACTTGTCGGCGACTCCGACTACTCTCACACACGACTTCCCTGCAGCTTCAGAGTGCCTGTCTTTTATAATTCCGGGAGGCGGGGCTAGAATCTTCCAGATTAATCAGGGCGTATCTGAGTGTATTTCGGTTCTTAGTGGATGGATCGTGAAAGTTCTCGAATTTTCCAGTATTACTTATTTAGTCGCCAAATTCGTCACCAAGTCGCCAAATGGTCGCCAACCTCTGAGGTCACTGACGCGGTACCGGCTCAGCACGCACAGAACAGATCTTACAACGGTTTTTCCCAAGATGACACTATTCGTGCCGGGTAGCAAAATTACAGATTTGTAACAATATAACTTCTTTCTTTAATTGATTGAATATGTAATTTACTTTTTCATGTTGCTTAGTTAATAATATTTGTTCTCTTACTTTAAATAGAAAATGCATAAAATTCGGGTGAATTTCAGCTTAGTTGTGTAGTAGGCGGTATGAAACATATATATACATGCATTTATATGTAGCGAAATATTTTTTCTATATTAAAATTAACGAATATCTTCAACTGAGATAGGCATCAAGAAGTTAATTATTTCTGCTACATTGGTTATAGTATCTGATTTCATTGAATATTACTAACTTTCATTAAGTTTAGCCTCGTATTCTCTTTGGTATGCGTGATAAATAAAAAATGGAAAATATTGTTACGAAATTTCCGGGTTCGTTTGGATAGTGGGGGTTATATGGTGTGGAGAAGGCTCAATCAGCAGGCGACAGTAGAAAATAAAACAACGACATTTATTTACACGAAGACACACAGAACAGCCCAAAGACGACAACTATTTACAGCACAGAAGACTATTATCTTCAGCCGAGACGTGCAGCATACAACCAGACTCTACTGCAGACAGTAGCACACAGCTTAGCTCAGCACTAGCTTCACTCCGTCGCTGCTCCGCTTATCTCTGGAAGGGCAGTTCTTTACCGTCGATTCCGACTTCTCTCTCGCGCGCTTCCGACTACGACTAGAATTCACCACCGGTTCACGACTACTCTTCTCTGTCGCTTCAGAATACGACTCTCAATTCACGATGACGATTCTGGTTCACTCTCCCTCCCCGGCAGTATATTATTTTTTTATTTAAATACTATCCCCCTATGGCGAATCGTTAATTTGCTCAGAATATTTGTTAAGTTGAACAACAATTAAACAGTGCAAAAACTAGAATTCCATAATTGTGTGACGAAAGTGTTTAAAAGCATCAAATTGTAGCAAATATTAAAGCCATCTTAGTTTAATACCCTTTCATCTGTTCTAGTTTTCGTGTACATAAACCTTCCTGATACAGTAAAGTTCCATGATATCATACAGCTTACAAAATAAATGGTTACAAAGTGAAAAGAAAAAATAAAATAATTTCTTTTCAAAATGTCTTAATCATTTGTGACAATTTTGCGACAATATGTCCAGTTCTTTACCGTCGATTCCGACTACCACTGTTTCAAGACGACCCGGTAGCTGCAGGCTGCTCCTTTTTTAGGTCTCAGGAGGGGGGGGGGCTAGAAGCCTCTCAACCAATCAGGAACGTTCGAGGCGTATCTCGGTTCCTACTGGACGGATCGGGAAAATTTTCGATGTTTCGGGTATAATCTATCTTGGAGCCAAAGTCGCCAAGTTTGTCGCCAAGCTCTGGGACTTCCTATGGAACCAATTATACTGGAAATCCGCATCACAGATTCGTAACAATATGTTGTATTTTTCCTTTTTAAGGTTTTAGTATAGGTGAAACAAAGTTTTCAATTCCTCCAACCTACATGTCATTTTCCCCTCAAATATTGAAAGATCCTAGTGTAGGTTTTTCTACATTATGGATCTAATATTGAAATCAAGGACCATCATAAAAAGGAACACAATGATTTTATTTTATTAATTTCCTTATTTAAATCATTTAAAACTTTATTCAGTGGAAGTTCATCATATAATAGCTTATCAAAAATAAAAATGCCTATGGTATGAAATAATGTAAAATGATAATGATTTTGAGAAGGTTTAATTCCTTAATTGGTTTGCCTATATATTCTATTTGAATCAAATTATCATTTCCCATAATTTATAAACTGAAATCAAATCGCTCAAACTCTATAAATTCGTAAAAAATATCAATTCACAAATTGTCAGGTAATTTATGGAATCGTTATTGAATCAGTAATGTTAAACTTAACTGAATCAGTAAACGTAATTGAATCAATGATAATCAGTGAACTTAATTGAATCAGTGTGATCAGTAAACTTAATTAAATTAACAACGACACCTTCCCGATGGAAACGGTGTCATCTAATTAGGTAATAAAAAAGACAAAATATTAAAAGGATTAGCTCATATTTTATTCCTTTGAGTGTTTAACAGATTCGATTTAACACAGTATAAAAGAAAAAAATTATAAAACAGAAAAAATTTGACAAACTTTTAATAATCCAAAAAATTTCTGTTTTTAGCTAATATTTTTTCAACAATTTATATGTTACAGCTCAAGTGCATTTGAAACTATTAGTTAATTACTAACATCCTTCACGATATTATTTAATAATTGCAAACCAAAAGCATCCAAGATGTGATTCTTCTTTTCGAATGAGATTAAATATGTATGACTGTATGCAAATATTATATAACTATTGAAAATAGCATAATATTTTGAATACAGATCAGTAAATCGAATAAATTGAATACAGATCAATACAGATTTCCACTTATGAAAAAAAAAATCGCTTTCGATATAAAGATAACTACTCTAAACTGACTGAAACAGAGTTAAAAGTTAGACCAAGCCAAAACATAACAGTATTATATTTTTACTTTTTGGTATACAAAGTATATAAAATGCAAAGTTGGATATAATTGTCAAAAAATTCGAATTGGCATTTCAGATGAATGTTCCTGTTTTGCATCTCCATCAATCCATGAAGCACATTTTCGAAAATACGTTTCTGTCTATGAACAGATTAACTCAAAACCGCTTTGCGCTTGAAACATGAAATTTGGTATATGGTATTACACCCAATTTATCGAATTTCGATGACATTTTATATGAAATCCACTTAGAAAAGTCTGTCTATTCGGTTGCCCAAGTACAAGAACGCAAGATAACCACAAAACTTAAAGAATCGGATAGACAAAATTAGAACACTAATTTATTATCTAAAATATTGATTCTTATATAATTTTGAACCAAACCTGTCCAAGGATTGAACAACTGCCAGTTTGTAATTCTACATACAATTAAATGCAATAATTCAAAAACATAGATAAATGAAATTTGGTATGTGATCTTGTCACTACGATTGTAGTTTAATGTCAAATTTTTATTCCAATCATTTTGAAAAATTTGCCTAAAATACATATACGATTTTCGAGTATTTATGTATTAATCGCATATCAGGAATTCATCGTCTGATAGACTCAGTAAAAGTTCTAGATCGACGCCAAATATTTATATTTCGTAACTATTTTTCGCCAGGTCATGCAAGACATTTGCGGCCCTAAGCCAAAGTTCACAATTTAATGTGGGCGGAAAGGCAATCATGACACCTTTATTTGAGACTATGCTAGAAGTTTAAGGGAGACCACCTTATCGCTGGTTATCTTTATATAGCCGCTCATTATAATTGTTACAGCTGATTGTTTTCAATTCTGTTATGACATTTCATTCTTCTTTCGAATGAACTTTATAATTTTGATATGTTAACCACCAAGGTAAAGAATCATCAGCTGAGCGAATCCTCAGGGTCAATTACTAGTAAGGGGGTTTTCTACATACCCAACATTTGTTTGGTCTGGTACACAGGAATTTTGCCCCGACTGGCCACTACATCATTCGGCGAGAATGGTCAGATGTCAAAACCACTTCTTGAATCATCACTCTTTCTTAATATCCTATATTATGGTTTCTTTAACCCTTTCTAGGGTCATGGGAAGTATGCTTCCCACCAAATTTATCAATCCTTGTATGAAATTATGTAGGTTGGCATAAGTTCTGACACACTTTTTTAGAAAGACAGAAACTTAGATGCTTCAGTTCTTTATCTCACACAAAATGATGTGTCTTGATTTGTTACTTAATTATTAATTAACCAAATTAATTAAATAAATAAATTTATCTAATAAGCTAAATGAATCCCTTTTCTTATTCTAATTTCAAGCCTAAAAATATTTTAACATAATATGACTAGAAACAAATGGCCCTTAAAAGGGTTAAAGCGAATGTTACGTTTGATGGGTTCTTTCTACTTCACTCAAGACTTTGCAATTAGTTCCGAGGTGAGCTGGTAGTAAGGTCTCGATTACGGTGCTGGAAAACTCCCGGTTCAACCCTGATTCCACCTAAGAATATCCAAGTAATCGATTTTGGTGCACGTTAAATTTGTTGGGACCAAATGTCCTCCCGTTGATGTGTTGCGAAAGTTGGGAGAGACTTAACTCTTACAAAAAAACCTTTTACGATTCGTGATCAAATGCCAGACAGTATTCACTATCACACAATAAAAATCTTATTTATATATACATCACGATTAAATTGAATAGATCAACAACATTAGTGATTCTGAATAAAAATAAAAATTTCATTTCTTAAATGGAGTAGAGAGATAAAATATAAAAATAACATTAAAGACAAACCGACTTTCAAAAATACCTTCGAAATTATCTAACAAATTGTATGCTTTCTTGTTGATCCCTTTTTATTACGCATACCTGCTATTTTATTTTCTTTTCAGAATAAATAAATTATATCATTACATATTTGCTTCAGATAGTTTATTTTTACATTAGATTTAAGTTCGACAACAAAACTGACATCCAATATCACTAAATACTAGAAATGTCCAAAATTGTATACATTATCCTTCACCTCAGACATTTCACTTAGAAGAAATTACCCAAAGATATTTCAATCGAATACCCTGGGAATGCTATAAGATAACAGAAAAGAACATCACCGACACGGATAACCACTCACCATCATCCCTCACCTACAACAATACCTACCAAAACTCCTTCCAGATATCGACACACTGGAATTGGCCATTGAGAATCCTGGCGCAGCAATATCGTCTAGAAAAAGTGCACCTATTCCACAAGGAAGTGCACAATCCCGTGTCCCGAAAAGGATTATGGGAGAACGTCAATGGTTCACTTCCAAACAGCATCACCCCCTTCGATGAGCAAATAGTTAGGACTTAATTGGATGAAGTGGATGGAAACACTACTTAAGGGCTTAGAGATTCGGCCCGGTAATGAACTGAGAGACCTATAAAAGGGTTAGGGTCCCACCGTTGATTGGCCCAGGCAGAGGAGTCAGAAAAATTTCAAGCGAACCGTGAAGCTAAAAACTGAAACTTCGTTGCTATTGATGTAATTATTTATCGACCCTCCCGACAAGAACAGCAGAACAGGAGTGGGGAGGGGCGGATTCTAGAATTTTATTTTAAGGGAAGAATATCTCAGATGGGGGTGGTAATTGGAACATGCGTTTTGTGGCAATGTTGGGTGGATTATGCAAAGATTCAATTTAGTCCATTTATATGATAAATAATTTATACGATCCATTTATAATTTAAGGTCCATTTATACGATCGATCCATATAGGATAAATAAGCTATAAATTGGAAAGTTTTAAAAAAGACTTCTAATTACACGTTTTTATTTAGATTCATTTCGTTCATATTTGTAAATTTCATGTCTCTCAAGATTAAATCTTGTAATAGATTTTTCAGCTTTAATATATGCACTAAGTTTCTGAAATTTTAAATAAATGTGTATTTCTTATGATAATACAATATTTAAAAATTCTTAGAACTAAGTTAAATTAGGAATTTTAATTAGATGTTGTCATAATATTTATAATTATGAATGACAAAATATATTTAATATTAAAAGTTAAACTATTTTTTTAATCAAATCTGTAGTGGATAAATATAAATCTTAAAAAGATGAGGTTCTAAAACTATATTATAAGGAATTTAAGCTACATTAAATATCATAAAAAAGGAAATTCCTGAAAACTTATGAATATAATAAATATAATTTAAATTTATATTTATTTAGAAAATCTTGTTTTGTAACTTCACTTTTACGAATTGGTTTTTACACACATTTCTTCCATGATGCAAATTATTTCTATATTTTATTCAGCATCAATCCAAAATATAGTTGTTTTATAATACTTAAGAATTCATTAATGGGGAAATTAATCTAAATTTAATCTAAATCAACATTCTAGAAACTTTTTTATAAATAAATTACATATCAATATATTTATAACGGAAGTTATTATTCTTCAGCAAATAGTTCTTTTATTAAAAGCAAATTATTCGCATTCATTATTAAACCTTTCAAATTATTTCATGATAAATTTAATTTAAATCATTTTAAAATAGGCATCGCAACCATTAATGGATATAATAAATGTGGACCCGATACAGAATTCCAGAGTTTAGTAGGATTGAATGATATAGTATCAGCCTGATACTTTGTATCAGGTACTAAAAAAAAAAGGAATACAAAACTGAGCGAGAGATTAAGAACATCAGTATTCGTTGTGTACATACATATTTTTGGACCGTCCTGTCTCGGAAATGCTATAAGTATGTGTAATGTTGTTGTAACTAAATATATGTGTAAGTATTTGTTGTCTTATGTACTCGTTATATATGTGTAAGTACTCGTTGTAAATATATGTTTACTATTCGTTGTCTAAATATATGTTTACTAAATATATGTTTATTAAATATATGTTTACTAAATATATGTTTACTAAATATATGTTTACTAAATATATGTTTACTAAATATATGTTTACTAAATATATGTTTACTAAATATATGTTTACTAAATATATGTTTACGTCTTGTTGCAGTTACTCGTTGTCTTATGTTCTCGTTATGTAAATATATGTGTACGTAATCGTTGTCTTATGTTCTCGTTATGTAAATATATGTGTACGTACTCGTTGTCTTATGTACTCGTTGTGTATATATATATATATTTAGACCTCACTCATAACAATCTATGTAATTAGTTAGCCATCCAATCTGCAATGCTATAAGCACGCTTGATGTTGCTGTAACTAAACATATGTGTAAGTAAGTACTCGTTGTCTTATGCACTTGTTATATATGTGTAAGTACTCGTTATCTTATGCACTCGTTATATATGTGTAAGTACTCGTTATCTTATGCACTCATTATAAATATATGTTTATTACTTGTTACAATTACTCGTTGTCGTATGTACTCGTAGTGTACATATATTTTTGGACCCCACTGATACAAATTTATTTAATTAGTTCGCCGTAGTGTCTCGGCATTGCTGTGAGCATGCGTGATGTTGTTGTAACTAAATATATTTCGTCTCCAGGTCATTACTGCCCTTTACCCCCTATAACTGGAAACATCCGTCCCGTTTATTGCCACGCTATTACTCTATTCACCTGTTAAGTCAGGAGGTTAAGAAACTTGAATTCAAGAATTAATGTCACTCTCTTCGAATCGGTAAATCGATATACATCTCAAAAAATCTCCAACGGCTCCTATACTGACTGCATCAACAAAGTCTTTATTTTCCTCTTCTCATCCATTAGTCAATCACTGGCAAAACCAAGGCCATTAGCGTGTCGTTATTACATCTTTAAAAAAAAGGAAATCCTTTTTGGAATCCTATTTATATCAGACCAACTACAAGTCTTAACTTATATGCGAAAATTGATACCCGTCCAATACCCGACTTCATTTTAATGTCTGAACTCGAAGATTCGACAAAATCTTGAGATTGAGTTCTTCGACCATTACAATATTTTCTCTTTGTATACTCCGTATACTAGAAAATAGGAATGCATGAAATAATATGTTTTCTAATTTTAATATGATTTAAATAATTAAAATTATTATAAGAGATTCTAAACATGTATATTTGAAAAATTCACTAAAATTACAGAGAACTCAGCACAGAAATAAAATTAGCAACAGTAGAAGATAATTTTTAGCATTTTAAAGAGTCTTAAAATAATAGATTAAACAAGAAAGAAAAACAACAAAAATTAAACCTGTAAAAACGAGCATCAAAACAATCGTAAACAAATGAAATCTACGATCGCAAATTTCAAGTTATCTTGTGAGAACAATATTATTTTTAAGACATTATTTGGCTTAATTAATTTAAGTCGTTAACCAGTTTCAAATAATCACGAGGCATTTCTATCGGTCTCTCTCCCTCTCTCTCTCTCTCTCTCTCTTTTTTTTTAACTTTCATTTTTTTTTTTAACTTTCAATTTTTCTAGCTGGCAAACAAAATTTTGGAACTCGTCCGATTTTGAGATGAAAAAAAACTCCATCATTTTTCTAAATATCAACGCATGCGTAATGTAATAGTCTCTTGATTGTTTCAAATCGGTTTAAACTGGTTAATGACTTAAATTAAGAAAATTCGTAGGAATTCAGAGAAGGAATAATTTGGAAATCAAGTTGTAACTTTAGTTGATGATAAATCGCCAAATGTGACAACCTTCTTCATATTTTCTAATAACCCTAAAAGCGAAAAATTGATGCCTCAAAAGCGATAAATCGCCAATTTGTTTCCTACGCATTTTGAGGGCTCAACAATTTGTTGCCTACGCATTTTAAGGTTTCAAAAAACTCAAACCGAAACCACATCGTGTTTTCACATGATAAAAAATGTCAGGTATGTATTAATTTTCTCTGAGTCTAATAACGAAATATAGTTTTAGTTTTTAATTCTATTAGTTTTAAATAAAAAATTTAACAACAGTTTTGAAAACTCTTTCTTAGTGAGCATACACTACCCAAGAATGAGCCACATACTAAATGTTGTAGATCTAGTCGAGTGGTGCGATATTTTGAACATTTCGAACTAAAATATATTAAAGATGCCTCATGACGTATAGCCTAAACATGACATGAAATTTACATATAGGATTAGGCTAAATTTATAGATAGAGTGTCAGGCTTTAAATATTTTCATCTCAAAAATAAGTATGGTATTTTTCCTACGAAAATCGAATTTCGATGTTGAGAATATGTGAAATTGAACAAAATTAAAAGAAAATGGAAATCCTGAATGAAAAATCAGAATCCCAATAAGTTATGATTAATTTAAAAGTCAAAAACGATATTTGTTCAAGGATTAAAGGCAAGAAAAAATATCTAAACATTCACAAATAAATTTTTTAAACATATTGGACAAAATTTAGATTAAAAGCAAATTTTACGAAATATTGAATATGATGTTGTTGTCTTGTCCAGCAGTGCAATAGGATTAGATCTGTCCAAAAGTGTCTAAACGGCTGGAAGAGGGAGGATGCCAGAGCATCCGGGGAATTTGGACTTTTGCCTGTTGCTCCGCGGAAGGTATTTTATTTCCCTTCTACCGCCAAAAGGAAAAACCAATGGAGGCATTCCCCAATGAACCTGGGGACGCGCCCTCTAGGGGTTACAGGCTCCCCCGAGGGTTTGAATGTGATAAATGACAGCATTAACTTTATTTGTAAATTATTTGATTTTCAGGTATAGAATTAATTATCTATACAACTACCCTGGTGTGCAAAACTTAAGCACCAATGCAAATTTTAAGCACGTAGCTGGGAAATTGCTGAAAAGGATTATTGCAATCACTACAATGAACACACAATTCAGTAGAAAGGTGATACATATACCGTTTAGAATAATGTTAGGAGCACAAAAACTGGACATCTCATCAATGGAGTCGTGTCCTCTTTATGGATGAGAGTCGTTTCAGTGCACAAGTTATTCTCTAGTTAATTTAGAAAAAGGTCGGAACACAGTTTCATCCCAGTAACATCATGGAAAGAGACCGATAGGATGTTCCTGGAGTTGTTGTCGTGGAAGCATTATGCTGAAAGGACGGACTAAGTTCCATGTTTTCGACAGAGGTTCTATAACTGGAGATCGCTATTGTAAGGAAGTGATCGTTCTCTATGTGCGTCTGTTCCGAGTTGCTATGAGACCAGACATCGTTTTTATGGATGACAATACACGGCCACACCTGACTGCTAATGTTGAATAGCTACTGGAAAGGGAAGATATCACTCGAATGGATTGGCCAGCATTCTCTCCTGATTTAAATCTCATAGAACATGTATGGGATGTTTTCGAAAGACGCCTTGAGGCACGATTACATGTTCCGGGGAACACACAAAACCTGAAACAGATGCTGATTGAGCAATGGACATTCTTACCTCAAGAATTGTTAGACAATCTGGTGCTGAGTATGGAGAGACTGTGCGAAGCAACCATTGCAGTAAGGGGAGGGCATATTCCATATTAAGGAATATCTGTCTAGTGCTCTTCGTCTAGGAAAGACAATCATGTGTAGCGACACAATGAGTTCCATAAAGTTTTTTTTTGTTTGTTTGATACCATACGATATGCATTGTATTCATTTTTGTGGAACTATGCTTTCGCCATCGTTTAAGTACAACATGCTGTCTCTCATTTCTGAATTTCATGTCTCTCAGATGATTTCTCGTGGAGTTATGGTAAAAAAAAAGTACCTGTTGCTTAAGTTTTGCACATCAATATATATTTAAATAGCTATGGAATACCTATAATCAATATACCTTTATACCTATAATCCTCTTAAGACTACTTTTAAATATATTTTCAAAAAATTATTTCGTTTAAAATTTATTTTTAAAATAGTATTTTAAATCTTTACTGTTTTCATTTAGGTAGATTCCTGTAGGAAGACTATCTATGCAATGGTTTGCATGATTAAATTTTGGAGAAAAAAATTTCAGATCTTCACCGTTAATGGTACCTAGAACTCAAAACCACCCTTCGTTCTTATATGTATATTATATATAAATATAATGCTTCATCCATGTTTTCTTCTGAACAGGATAACTAGAGTAATCTTGTTTGGACTTTAACTGGCTTGGAATATGTTGTTAGAAATGCAAAAATCTCGGACGAGTTTATAAATAGCCCATTTAGCTCATAGGGGGTGGAAATGGTAGGAGCTTCAAATTTTCATTCGGCTACAATTTTCTTAATATTGAAGATAAAAAAATTAGCGTCTCATTAAGACGAACAAATGTATTTAAAATTTTCGATAACTGCAATATCTTAGAAGTTAGAGACTGAAAAGTGATTTCCACTTTCTTATTTTGACTATTTCTAACATCAACAATTTATGTTACTAGGTAATAACTCAAATGTAAACGAATCTAATTTTGCCTTCCAGCTTGCCAAGAAGAATATTTTTTTTTAATGTCTCACTGTAATCTTGACATACGGGAATAAAAATGCTAAGAATCTAATTTTTTTTGTAAAAATATAAAGTTTATATTGATTTAATTTCATATAAATATTATAATATACATAATATATTTGTATCCCATTTGAAATAAAATTCAATAAACATCAAACTAATATAAGGTGAAAAATTCTTCTAAAAAATACAGCGTTATCTTAGTAACGCTTTTTTTTCAAAATAAATAATTTATAATTATTTTTATAATTAGTTATAATTTATAATTAGTTATAGTTATTAGTTATAATCCTTTATTATGATTATTATTTATAATTAGTCTTTTCAATAATTAAATAAAATATATTAAAAAGACTAAAATGTAATATATGCTTGAGAACTTTAAAAAGTATTTTGAATTAGAATATCATCATAAAAAAATAATGAGCAAAAGTAAATAAATTTGAAGTAAAATTCTATGGGTTAAAAGCAAGTTCCTGGTTTGAAAATCTCAAGATCAATTAAAAGTGTATCTTAACGAATTTATTATTCCAAATATTAATAAAAATAAAATATTTAATTCATTTTTCTTATAAGGGACAGATTTTCAATAATTTAATTTTTATTTGCAAGCAGTTGACTTTAAATGAAACTTTGTCAATAGTTTCAATTTCTATAATATAGTAAAAAAAGCGATGTTCAAATTCATTTATACAAATGATTTCTTGTAACAATTTTTTTTCTACAAATATAGAAATTGTTAAATTCTGGATCTTTGGTATTCAATGCAAGTTAAAAATGCAGCGAGTGAAAAATTTTTTTTTTCAAAATTTTGCGCATGAGAATATTATACTTTGCAGCATATTTAAACAAACTGTTTGAATATTTTCGACGTTTATTTATCACCTCTGAAATCAAAATGTGACATGTTGCTACAATTTTAAAATCAAGATCACAAATTAAATTTCATTGATCGAAATTCTTGCATTTTTGAGTCATTCCTTTTTACATGCATGCGAATATACAGAAGACAGATTGCTAACCACAAGTCAGACGGAATATGCATTCAAAATTGAATGTATATCTACAATTTAAATGCTAAAGCGCTATACTGGGTTGCATTGATCTAACTTATTACGTTTTGCGGTTATCGAGTTCAGTTGTACGTGGTCAGACAGACAGGCAAATTATTTTTTTAGTTGATATCATTCAAGTCTTTATTGAAATCTTCAGATTAAGAGTAAAGAATATATACCAATTCCAACCCAATAAATAAATCGTTTTTGTGTCATCGTGTTCACAGACAGATCGAATTCCAAAAATATGTTTTTTGGGCTCAAGGGGGTCTAAAACTCGAAGATTCGTCAAAATTTTAAGATTGAATTTTCTGACGGTTACATTTGCATCTCTTTATATATACGAGGCATGATGTATGAGAAAATAAATTATTTTTTTTTTGAATTTTTTTTTCATGCGATTAAAGCTTATTCAAAAATTTTATGGGATTAGCAGGTGCAAATAATCGAGAATTCGTCGTACTTTATACAATGGAAGAAAACACAGAATCTTTTACATTTCATCTATTTATTTTTGTGCAATCAGATCTCTGGAAACGATACCATTTCATTCATATATTTCTGAAGAGTATCATCATAAATACGTTATTACAAAAACAGGGTCACCCGATCCCTGAAAGCACTTTCACGGCTGGAATTCCAACAGGGTGCATTACTTTCTTTCCCCCAGACGCCCGTGGATAATTTCTAATCCTTTGTTAAGAGAGACAGGTCATTCGGCAAGACGAGAAGCCGACGTAATAAAGCCATAAAAAGGTTTGCTTCGGTTATAAACCACGCTGCAAAGGAAAGGCCCACAGCAAATACAATTATCTTCAGTGGTGGAAAAGTGCATGTACAAAAAATATTTAATATGACAGGTTTCAATTACCGGTTACTGTTTTTTCTCTTACCTCTTTTCCATCAGTTGCAGGAAATGAAACGGTAAGTGGAAGCTGTGCGCTGGATGTACGAAATGCGAGTTTTTTTCTCTCTCCTAGCACAGGGTAACGCATTTTCATTGTATCATATAGTTTTTTTATTATTATTTTTTGTCCAAAGTAGCGATGGAAAGGATTTTTTTTCTTTGTGCAGGAAATGAGCGAAGTGCATTTTTGTTTCGAGTTATTAGTGCCTTTTCCGGTGGAAATCGGTTATTATCTGATGGGTTTGCTTTGGTGATTAATTGCTATTTGAGTTGGCACGGATGAGAAAATAATTTCTACCACTTTATTTCAAATGAATATTAGTACGTGGGCAGAGAAAAACCACAATTCTCTAAATTTATGTGGTATTCATAATTCATTGACCAGTATGTTACTGGATAGATGGACAACAATTACTTACAACAGTAGAATTATCTTTAACTTATCTAAGTATTACTTACAAAAGTATTGTTACAAAGTTTTTCTTCTACAAATACCGCCAATAAATCGTAATGACGCAGCACATTTAATTGCTAGTTCAGCAGCTTTCTTGCTGTCTAATCCTCCAGTTTCTCTACGTGTCGGCGACTCCGACTGCTCTCACACACGACTTCTGACGATACACACACTTCACTGCAGCTTCAGAGTGCCCGTCTTTTATAGTTCCGGGAGGAGGGGCTATAATCTTCAGACCAATCAGGGCGTATCTGAATGTATCTTGGTTCCTACTGGATGGATCGTGAAACTTCTCAAACTTTCCAGTATGATCCATTTAGTCGCCAAACTCGCCAAATTCGTCGTCAAGTCGCCAAATGGTCGCCCAGCTCTGAGGTCATTGATGCGGCACCAGCTCAGCATGCACAGGACAGATCTTACAATTGTTTTTCCCACGATGACACTATTTGTGCCGCGTAGCAAAATTACAGATTTGTAACAGTATTAAGTGATAACAAGGCACAGATGAAAACGTAAATTATAAAAGGAATGTATATTGTTCACAAACAATTAAGTAATAACAAATAATATAGGAGTATCTGGAATACCAATTACGCTCGGCAGCGTATAAATAAGCTTATTATTCGAATATTCTTATTATTCTAATAATAAGCTCAGCAGCTTATTATTCGAAATAATTTGCTATATCACAGTATTCATTTAACAGTGTATCTAGTAAACTTAAAAGGCAAAAATATTAAATATATAAGTTTAAAAAAACATCAAAAAGTGTGACTCGAACCGAGGACTCGCAACCCACATTCCTGTTGTTCTAACCCCTATACCACACTACCTACACTTCGGAGTGGAAGATGAATATCCTTATTTTAATATTTATTTTAAAAAAAAATAGTGTGTGTGTGTGTGTGTGTGTGTGTGTGTGTGTGTGTGTGTGTGTGTGTGTGTGTGTGTGTGTGTGTGTGTGTGTGTGTGTGTGTGTGTGTGTGTGTGTGTGTGTGTGTGTGTGTGTGTGTGTGTGTGTGTGTGTGTGTGTGTGTGTGTGTGTGTGTGTGTGTGTGTGTGTGTGTGTGTGTGTGTGTGTGTGTGTGTGTGTGTGTGTGTGTGTGTGTAATCATGAATTTTCAGAAAAGGCGCCAATATTGATGCGCTTAAAATCTAAATCCTCGGTATAAAAAGTGATCCAAATCGTTAGAGTCGTTTCCGAGACACACGGAATGAGTCAACTTTTATATTTTAGATATAAGACTTGCTCGTTTATAGTTTCAAGATAATTAAAACCACTGACTCTGTCTCAGAGGTTAACGCCTACACACATACATAAAATGTCCTAAAACGTTTGAACAAGCAGTTATTTTTCTAAATCATGCACTTAGACCTATACTTCCAATTGCAAATTAAATAAGATAGACGGTTGTATGGAAACAAGTGGCTTCTGAGATAACTGAAAATAAAAAATTAAATTCTTATATGGTCCCCATAATGTAAACGTATCAGTAAAGTGCTTTTTCCCACATTCATCTAGGAGTATACTGTTCGTTCTCGGATTCTAAAACCTCTGGGCGTTTGCGCATGCGTCAGGATGCGTTTATTTAGTCAAAATGGGGGTGAGAGAAAAGGTGAAAGGAGGAGATGTTTACATTAAATAATAATGTGAACTCGCACTTTACGTTGATTTAAAAGGCATAAAAACTACAGATAACTCCTAATATTGACGAGAAAATATAGTCATTCCCCAAAAAATACTTCAGAGTAATTTTTGTTAACTGTAAGGGACTAACAATTAAATGGTGAACAAAAGGAAGGTTTAATGTTTCTGTTCTTAAAATTTGGTAATTCACATATTTACAAAATGTTAAAATCTTTTCTGTTTGTTATAGGATTTTTTAAAACATTGAAAGTAACAAAAACAGATAATTTTGCTGCTAATAATATTATATAAAAAATATTCTTCATTTCACTCTTAAAAGCTTTTATTTAATTTTTTTGCCATTTGAACTGGTTATATAAGCAATCAATGCGGAACTTTGAATTAAATAAAGTAGCACGGTTAGAAACGACACAGCTACAAGTAGACAAAAAAAAAAAAAAAAAAAAAAAAAAAAAAAAAAAAAACGAAAGGAAAAGTATCTAATGGGGCGAAAATGAAGATCAAAGAATGACGAAGAATTCTGGAAATGCGCTTATTCTTCGAAGTCCCTAAAAAAACTCGAAAGAACAATACACAGTTCAAACTTTATCAAAAAAATTTGAAGTTATATGCTTATTTTAAAATTTTGAAGGGTTAATCTAAAATTTAGAAATAAGTATTTGGAACATTACAATTTCGATATGAGCATTCATTATATCGAAATTTGAGAAAATGAACATTTAAGATGTCTCAAAGAAGTAATGGAATACAGAAAAAAAAAAACTATCTGTAATTACGCTTGATAGTAATGAATTATGTATTTTAATTAAACGAATTAAAATACAACGAATAATGTATTTAAATGAATAATGTATTTTAATTAAACGAATAATGTATTTTAGTAAATTTTCATTCTTTTGAAATGATAATTTATATTGTATACAATAGTAATACTAGCCTAGTTACAGGTGAATACTAACGATTTTTTCTAAATTTCCATAATATTTCAATAAAATACTCTTACAGAACGGTTTAGCGACTATTTTACAACTGGTTCCAATATCAAATAGAATCAAATTTGTTTTTTCCTCAAAACGTTCTTTGGACAGACGAACGTTCGTTATACGTGATAGAAGCATCAGTGTCAAAACATTCTCTTTTGAAAAAAAAAATATTCCATGTAAAATTAGATCCGAGTTAAAGTAACGAGTAAAGTTTTGAGACAATTTATATTGTATGCAGTCGTAATGCTGGGAAAATTGCAAATGAATACTAAAATCATTTTCTGAGTTTCTATAATCCTTCTAGAAAATATATTTAAAGAACGGTTTAGCGATTGCAAATTACAGGATTCTTACGTCCCCTTGGGAGGACGAAGACTTATACAAATTATATAGAAACTAATATTTTGGTTTATTTATTTTTCAAGTTATCCTAGTACTGGTGTACAAATAGCCAGTTCTGAATTCATCATTCCGGAAATGATAGTGTTGAGAATTCTTCATTGAAATTACTGGCATCCAAATAAAATTTGTGAAATACATGGACAGCTACAATCAAATTATGGTCTATGTGGATAGTAAAAAATTTTGTAAATTCTTATTATTATCTTCTACAGAATCTTTTTTTTTCATAATTTGTTTTTGATAATTTTTTTATGCATTTGGATACTTTATTGGATAAAATTTTGCAATTGGAAATAAATATCCGATTACAATAGTTAAGAAACTAAATGCTTCTTCAATATCTTTTTATCATCCTTTATATGCATATAAACTATGCCAATAAACAAACATCACAAAAAATATTTCGTAATTTACAGCGAAAATTTTGGAATTTTTGATTTGGTATCTGATAAGAAAAATGTTGTCTGATGCTCGTATTGAATGTCAAAATAAATTAGATATAGTTTCTAAATATTGTAACTAATTATTTTCTTCTTGGTCATATAAAATTTGAAAAATTGAGTTAAGTGATGTTGCAAGATGCTTACGCGGAGATATATATATATGTAATGATATTTTTAAAACTAAATTGATTCTCTCTAATTTTTCTCGTAAATTAGCCCATGTTAACTTCATTCTAAAATGTTCTATCCCCTGATCCTTCTACTTTTTATTTAATTATTTCTAACACGAACTCTAGAAAACTGATGACTTTTGCATTTTCTCGTACTTTGAGAGAATCGATAAAAATTGCTAATACCCACACATACTTTACAAAGATACTTAAGATTCGCCTGCCTAAATCTACAAGTTTCAAAGAAATACTTATGAATTTTTTTAGTAAAACAATGAAGGGAAACATTTCAGCCTTTTAGTTCTTGTATCGCGTTGTAAACAGGCGTCATATCATCGCTTCTTTCCTACGCATAAATATCTTCCGTGTAAAAGAAATTGAAATCTAAATTCAAAAATCTCTTCTTTTCGACCCCCACATTTGCAAAATTATGTTTACATTTGTGTGTGTGTATGTGTGTGTGTGTGTGTGTGTGTGTGTGTGTGTGTGTGTGTGTGTGTGTGTGTGTGTGTGTGTGTGTTACAGTCATTGTGATTAATAGCTGCAATAAATAATTACAGAATTTATTATTAATAATAAACCATTAATTACATTGACGTTAACATACATATGCATTGACATCTCTGACAAAAAAAAATTTCAAAGATTTAATTAATTTTGAGTCAAAGCATTACATTTCAAGCATAAAATTTAATATTCTGTTGATTAAGTTACAGTTTAAGTCATAATCTATTCATCGCGTGCTCTACTGTCACTTAAATAGTCTTATAAATAGTTATTCAATATTATCCGAGACAATAATCACATTAAGCTAACACCATCACTTCCAAACGATCGGTGAAATTCTGATGGATCGTGATAACCTATTTCTCGGTCACTGACTAAAAATATTGGTTCGGTAAAGTCACCTTATCTCGCACCTTTTTGGATAGAGTAGGATTGAATTGTTTACATAAGTTAGAAAGTTGACACATTAGAATGCTTCGACGTGTGAAAATGAAAAAGCGGGGTTAAATTATTTTAATAAATATTTTAGAATGATATTTTTGTCTAAGAAATTTAGGAATATTTAATCAGTTATTGGAGTAATTTCGAGAAAATTTAATATATTTAATCACATTTTTTAGCCAAAACTATTCTAATTCTAGTATTTTTAGCAATGGCAGTGCTAATAATAGTAATCCTAACTCATCCCTTTCCATATTGAATCGAGGAAATTCCTAAAAGAACATTTTATAAATGGATCATTTAGAGCAACATTTATTTATATGTAATGATATTTTAAAATTTAATTTAATCCTAATTAATTTCCTAATTTTTTTAGCCTAATTCAGCCCATGTCAAAGTCATTCTGAAATATTCTCTTATTTCCTGATACCATTCCACTTTTCTTTTTAATTAATTCGATGAAGCTTTGCAAAAAATATTGATTACGTCAGCGGTTCCCACGTGCCGAGTGAAGGCATAGAGAATCGCTGATGTAAACAGATTCTTCTAAAGGATCCATCTGTTTCTCTTGTCAAGGTCGACACGTGTGAGAAATTCCAATCAGAATCGATATGTGTCAGAAATCTCATGTTATATAAGACCAGGGAAAATTAATCGATTGCTTCTTCTTGTTGTCTAATCTGTTGATGTGAAAGGAGGTGCCTTGTCCGCATCTCCTCTTGCAAATAAATTATGCCTTCCCGGGATGGATTCTTTAATCCATCCCGGGAAGGCATAATTTATTTGCAAGAGGAAGAGAATAAAATGAACTTAAAAATGCAAAGTGTCTTCTCCATCATCGTACCTGCCTTCTGCTTTCAAAAATTAAGCGATTACATTATATATATAAAGATATCATTAAAATAAAATGCTAAAAATTCAATCTAATAATAATAAGACAAATACAAAAAGCAATTTAAACAAATAATGAAATGAAACAAATTATTATACTTTCAATATCTTAATTATTTATAAAAAAATTGAAAAATAATCCTTCCATAAACATTAATAAATACTATATTATTGGTATAATATTCTTTTCTTATCTCTTAGCAGGTTTCAATGAAGAATACACCAGGTAATTCCAGATATCCTACTTATTCAAAAGCTAGCCAATCCAACCATGCTTAAGTAAGTCATTAATTGAAATACAATTATCCCGGCGTAACAAAAAGTCTGCTAATAATCAATATAAGTATTAACATTTGGCATGTACTTTCAAGACAATTGTATTTCCAAGTTCATGTACCCATTATGCATATATTTTATTGATTTTTTTCTAACTTTTAGGAAATCAAAATATGTACAATAATTAATCTGAAAATTTAGTGATCATAATTTAAAAACAACCAGCTAGAAATAACATTGACTGAAATAATTCTTCATTGAAAAATCTAGAAATTCCGTTGATACTATCCTAGATCTTCCCATTCCTCGAATTCCATCAACTAGAAATTCCATTGATGGTAAAGTATTGTATCGATATTTTAAATCCAATCAAAAGATCTTGATTTGATCAAACCATATATTAGAAACAAACATAAAAATTAAAACAATTTAATTCTATCAAACCTTTCTTCCAAATCATCCATTCATGTATCTAGCCATAAACTGTAGAGTATTCAATTAACTGTCTTTGAAATTATTTCCCCAATAAAAATTATCTCGAAGAAAATTCCATTAAATTCTCTCTAAGTTAATATACAATTCAGGTTAAAAGCAACCAATCAGTTAAAAATAAACGATTTCTTTAATAAATATTGCGAGAATGCCATTAAATTTTCAGCCAACTATTGCACAAAACTTGTTTTTCGTCTTATAAATAATTGAAAATGTATTGATCATTCTAAAAATATGAAGCTTGCGCAATGGATTGAAGTTGAACAACAAATCGATAACTTTTTAACAACAACAAAGTACCTTTCGTCAGAAACTAATTCCTATAAAAGTGCCTGTAAAAACGTACACTCATTGCATAATTTTCTCCAGGAGTGTGCCTACTGTAAATGACATCCTGTTGATGGATGTTATTACTATCAAAAGTTGTAGTACCAGTGTGAGAAGGAGAACAGGTGGTATCCTGGTATACCGCATCAATCTTCCCAGGCCTAAGAATTCGTGATATGACGAGGAAAAATCTCGACAACACAGCCAGTAAAAAGAATGATTGAATTCGGCCAATCATTAGTCTGAGAAAAAAAAAAAGGAAGGATTCTGGCCCAGCATGCTAACAAATCTTCCGCGTGCATTCTGTTTGCTAGCAGTACATACATAAAAAAAAAAAGAAAAAAAAATTGGATTGCGTAATGTAGGGAGATGGGAAAATCTAAATGATAAATAGTTTCAAAAAAATGAGGAACGGAAATTGAAAAGATCGTGAAAGTTTTCTTTCGGTAACGTTAAATAAATCTTTTGGGATAATTTTTTTTTGAAGATTTCACAGACTTAACTCATTTTTTTTTTCTTCTTAAATGTTTGATTATTTTTATAGTTCTTCTATTTTCTATTATTTGCTGACATTATACAATGCAACGCATATGAATGATTATACTTTAAGCAGTATTTTCTGAAAGAATTAAGCTGAAAATTTGAAATAATCTTCTCTTTTATGCTCATTTTTGTTGGAATTTTGGTTAAAAGAAATACGTTTGGCCTTATTTCGGATTTAAAAAAATCGCACGATCATCGTTAATAAAATCGAGGAGGGAAATACATTTTGAAAATGCATTTAGATGCCTATTTGTATCTTTTACTAAAATCTCACATGCCTCTTAAATGTTTGATTATTTTTATAGTTCTTCTATTTTCTATTATTTGCTGACATTATACAATGCAACGCATATGAATGATTATACTTTAAGCAGTATTTTCTGAAAAAATTAAGCTGAAAATTTGAAATAATCTTCTCTTTTATGCTCATTTTTGTTGGAATTTTGGTTAAAAGAAATACGTTTGGCCTTATTTCGGATTTTAAAAAATCGCACGATCATCGTTAATAAAATCGAGGAGGGAAATACATTTTGAAAATGCATTTAGATGCCTATTTGTATCTTTTACTAAAATCTCACATGCCTCTTAAATGTTTGATTATTTTTATAGTTCTTCTATTTTCTATTATTTGCTGACATTATACAATGCAACGCATATGAATGATTATACTTTAAGCAGTATTTTCTGAAAAAATTAAGCTGAAAATTTGAAATAATCTTCTCTTTTATGCTCATTTTTGTTGGAATTTTGGTTAAAAGAAATACGTTTGGCCTTATTTCGGATTTAAAAAAATCGCACGATCATCGTTAATAAAATCGAGGAGGGAAATACATTTTGAAAATGCATTTAGATGCCTATTTGTATCTTTTACTAAAATCTCACATGCCTCTTAAATGTTGGAATAGTCAAAAATTCGAATCTTCATATATTATATAAAAAAACTGATTAAATATTTGGTATACGTTTAATATTTGTATATGTTCACATATAATATACTAGCCGCCTTTGGCGACCAGCCGGTTCGCCAATCTTAATGTTCGTTAAAATTTTCATAATTAAATATTTTATGCAATTTCTACTTTAATAGCTTCTTCATCAAAATATTTTAAAACTTCAAATTTTGATTATCATATAATTCATTCATAATATTATAAAGGCCTTCAGTCATAACGTAATATGTATCTCTCTCATTTTCTGTTAGCACCCGTAGAATTTATGCTTTAAATTAAAGTGGAAAGAATTTATCTTCAATTAATATAATAATATTTTTTTACTGAAACAAAGCATTTTTTTATAATCTGATTACTGAAAATAGAGTCACTCAGTGTTTAAACTTTATGGGCACTAAAGAATATTTTTTTAAATTTATGTAATATCTCAAGAGTTGGTCAACAAAATTTTCTTAGATTCATTATGAGCAGATCGATTCATTAACAATGTTTAAATTTAAATGCATCAAACACTAAGAAAATAAAACGAATCGTTTAAAATAAACGGTTGAAAACAGGTTTTAAAAAAACTACTTAAAAAACGTTGTACTTAAAACTATAAGCATATACATGTTGTCATGGCAACAATCAGAACAGAATGCGCATGCGTGAATTTTCTTCGCCGGTTACGTAACGCAAATACGTGATTTTTTCTACGCCAGTTGGGGTAACGCTATGCGGATTAGAAATTTTTAATTTCCTTTATTCTGTTTTATTTTAATTCAAAAGTACTTCAGAATGAATCTGAAAGATTGATTCATTAACAATGTTCAATTTTAAATGCATCAAACATTAAGAAAATAAGCAGAACCGATTGAAATAATCCGCCGAAAAATTTTAACCCTAGCCTCATTACTGTTGGGAGAAAAAAACAACGGAAGCCTTTCTCGTTTGGCGCTGGGGATAATGGAAGATTTTTTTGGCGGAAAAGTTGGCGGTGGGGAAAATGGAAGATTCTTTTGGCGGGAAAGTTAGTTTTTAATTAATAATTAAACTTCTAATTAAAATTTCAAAAAAAGGGACCCCAGGTGCACATTCCCGACCTCTAAGGTATACATGTACCAAATTTGATAGCTGTATGTCAAATGACCTGGCCTGTAGAGCGCCAACACACACACACACACACACACACACACACATTGAGCTTTATTATAAGTACTAGCCGCCTTTGGCGACCAGCCGGTTCGCCAATCTTAATGTTCGTTAAAATTTTAATAATTAAATATTTTATGCAATTCCAACTTTAATAGATTCTTCAGCAAAATATTTTAAAACTTCAAATTTTGAGAGTCATATAATTCACTCATAATATTATAAAGGCCTTCAGTCATAATGTGATATGTATCTCTCCTTTTCTGTTACCCCTCGTAGAATTTATGCTTTAAATTAAAGTGTAAAGGATTAATCTGCAATTAATATAATAATATTTTTTACTGAAACAAAGCATTTTTTTTAATAATATGATTACTGATAATAGAGTCACTGAGCGTTTAAACTTTATGGGCACTAAAGAATATCTTTCTTAATTTATATAATATCTCAAGAATTTGTCAACAAAATTTTCTCAGATTCATCATGAACGGACCGATTCAGTAACAATGTTTCATTTTAAATGCATCAAACACTAAGAAAATAAAATGAATCGTTTAAAATAATCGGTCGAAAACAGGTTTAAAAAACTACTTAAAAAACGATGTACTTAAAACTATAAGCATATATCAAAAAATATATAACTAACATAAATACAATTTAATTACAAAAGCATGCAATTAGCCTAAAAATAATTTAAATCATTGAAAACAGGTTAAAAAAAACTACTTAAAAAACGATGTACTTAAAACTATAAGCATATACAAAAAAATATATAACTAACATAAATACAATTTACTTACAAAAGCATACAACTAACCTAAAAGTAATTTAAATCGTCCGTTGTTAATGGTTGCCATGCCAACAATCAGAACACAGTGCGCATGCGTGAATTTTCTTCGCCTTTTACGGTAACGCAAATGCGTGATTTTTTCTACACCAGTTGGGGTAACGCTATGCAGATTATACATTTTTAATTTCCTTTATTCTGTGATATTTTAATTCAAAAGTACTTCAGAATGAATCTGAAACATGGATTAATTAACAATGTTTAATTTTAAATGCATAAAACATTAAGAAAATAAACAGAATCGTTTGAAATAATCCGCCGAAAAATCTTAACCCTAGCCTCATTACTGTTGGGAGAAAAAAAGAACTAAAGCCTAAATCATTTGGCGTTGGGGAAAATGGAAGATTATTTTGGCGGAAAAGTTGGCGGTGGAGAAAATGGAAGATTTTTTTGGCGGGAAAGTTAGTTTTTAATTAATAATTAAAATTCTAATTAAAATTTCAAAAAAAGGGACCCCAGGTGCACATTCCCGACCTCTAAGGTATACATATACCAAATTTGGTAGCTGTATGTCAAATGACCTGGCCTGTAGAGCGCCAACACACACACACACACACACACACATTGAGCTTTATTATAAGTATAGATATAGATAATATATAGATTTATACATGTATTTATTTTTATATATGTTTGGTATATCTGATAATAGTGCAACGAAGCTAGACACATGTCTCCTTGGCTCGTTGATAAGACATCGGACTGCGGGCAAAGAGATTGCTGGTTCAATCCTCACCAAATAAATTTGTTATTTCTTTATTTCTTTTCCTTTCAGCTCTTCCAGAAGTTTCTGGAATATTCCATAATTTCCTCAGAATCTTTGTACGTCATTTCCTCTTCAGTTAGTTCTAGGAATGTTCTAGAACATTCTATATCTGTATACAAGAGTTTGCTTTACAGTAACCGAGGTCTTTGGTTTACTTTGAATAAACTAATATTGTTCTACGAGTGTTCTCTTCCTTAAGCCTATAAACGTGACAATAGGTTTTTATACATTGAGAACGTTTTTATGAATACCCTGGTTAAAAATCAAATGAACAAGTTGAAAAAAATTTAGAATGCGATTTTATATCAAAATTGTAACTGTGAAAGATTGTAAACTACACCTATTATTACTATAAGAAAAATTACATTTTCAATTTAAAAACTATCTTCGCTGTGAAACCAATGTGAAATATAATGCAGTTGAAATATCTATTGCTTTAACTGACAAAATTTAAATCTATTATTTTTTTTATTTCAATTAATCTGTTTAATGTAATTTGTGGGAACTTTTTTATCATCAACAAGCAGTAGCAGATTCAATATTTTTGTCTTAAGCAGTGACCAATATAAGTCTCCCACCACCCCCTCCAGTTTTTCTAAGCACTCTAGTCAATTCATTTTCACATTTCAATGGATTTTTAACCCAACTTAAAATGAATGATTTATGTTAAGCTAGCTTTTATTTTAGTAATTTTTTTGAAATTTTTAAAAATCTATTTATTGTGTCTCAGGACTTTGTAACATCCTGTATTTAGACAACTCACAAACCAAGCAGACTCTATATGTTATAATAAATATTGTAATATAAAAGTGAATTAATGAAATAGATCAGAACCTGATCAACTATTCTTGCTAAAATGTTAATATTATCCTAATATTTTAGAATCTATGAATATTTTTAATATATTTATTTGGCAACTATGTTTTTAATAATTTTAATACATCTACCTTCAACCCCTCCTCGATTCAAAGGCCTTAAGATCTCTGTAATCGGAATTCTGCCTTTGACAACAAAAATAATTGTCTCATGAAGTTGCAAAAGCAAATTTCACACTAGATACAGGAAGAAATTCTCCGGTACATCTCCCAATCCATCGTAGATTTCAATCCCAATTATAAATAAAGCAAATAAAATTGAATGCAAATCACTATAGTCATACTTCCAAAAGCTATCAACATCGAAAACGGTCCAGCTGAGACACCAACTCCAAATTTACGACCGGATTTAAGAAAATGGCCGGACCAAAACTTTGAAATACTGCTTGCCTCGAAAGCTCCAGTTCCCGGACCGACTTCAGTGATGCGCAACCAAAGTGCCAACCACTGGCAAAGTTCATTATCCGGCGGCCATTATTAATGCACATCCTCCTCTCTACAGTCCGGGGGACTATCCGGCAGTGACTCCCTTCAACTGCAGCAGCCGTCATCGTCGCCGGACCATCAATCCGGGCACAGGCGGACCTTTTAATTGAAGATATAACAACCGCAAAAGCCATTAAGTAGAACAGCTTCTGCCACTCCATGCAGGCGGTAGTTAAAGGCTTTGCTATCTTGATGATTAATTATCATTATCGTTCCCGATTAATTATTAGGGGAACCGATTTACGCAGCCAGAAGAGTTTATCCTCCGCTCGATCATTTTTTGAAGAGAGCAATCCGTTTTCTTGGACGGCCGGATATGCTAATAAATCACTCAGGCGCATCGGACAGAGTGGAACACCACTTTAATTTGTCAGAAATGACTGATAATTGCCGGATTCGGAAGGGAAACAGATATTATTGCATTGGCCAAGCAACTATTTGGTAACTGCTGTGATTAAACATTCGTCAATGTTCAGATATATATCATTTTTTGTTATTCTCTAATGGTGGTTAGGCTTAATATCTTTCTTTAAAGTTCAAATATAGCACCTGAATTTATATAACAAATATACTTTAAAAATATTTTATTCCATATTTGAGAGAAATTTTATTCCATATTTGAGGAAAAATATTTTATTCCATAGATTCTTCCGAAATTTTTTCCCCAGAATCAAATGCCGAATTGTTTTTCAATCTTACCATATTTAATGGCAGAAAATTTAATAAATGGAAATATTTAAATAGATAGCTTTTTTTTCTATAATCTGTAAAATAAGTTACATAACACCACTTTAATTAACTAGAATGATCAGAATTTAATTTATCAGAAATGATAAAAGGAAAAATTCAGAAGGGTAACAGATATTATTGCTTTGGCCAAGTATATATTTAGTAATTATTGTGATTAAACATTCGTCAGTGTTTGGATATATATCATTTTTTTTGTAAAGGTGGCTAAGGTTAATACTTTCCATTAAAGTTGAAGTATAAAGCTGATTTTATGTAGCAAATAGATATTAAGAAATATCTATTACGTTTCCGAAATTTTTCCCCATAATCAAAAGGGCGAATTATTTTTCAATCTTACCACTTTTAATTTTTTAATCTTACCACTGTTTTTTCAATCTTTCACACTAAAATTGTTTACACATAAATTTTTTTCGTCTTTAATCTGTAAAATAAGTTGCATAACATCATTTTAATTTGTCAGAAATAACTGATAACTGCCTGACTCAAAAGGGAAACAAATACTATTGCATTTCCCCTGTAACTATTTTGTAACTGTTGCGATTAAACATTCGTCAGAGCTTGGATATATATCATTTTTTCTCCCTAATGGTGGTGCTGGTTAATGCCTTTCGTTCAATTATAACACTTGAATTTATATAGCAAGTATATTTAAAAAAATATTTTGTTCCATATTTCAGAAAAATACAATTCCGAATTTTTTTCTCCAGAATCAAATGGTCCATTGTTTTTCTAATCTTACAAATTTAATAAACAGAAAATTAATATATATAAATATTATATATCTAGATATTTTTGTCTTAATTTTAAAAATAAGTTACATATAACAACCAAATTAGAATTAAATATTAAATGCGAAAACGGAGCCAAAAAGAAACTAATGATGAATCCGGCCTGAGGACTTTTAAAACGGCACCCAGAAGGCAAGGATTCAATCCAGGGACTTTTTTTCTTGTGAGGGGTCTGATTTTCATCCAAATATTGGTCCTTTGTAACGCCAAAGTCCCAAGAAATTGAACTCTTGGTGATAAGAATTAGTATCATAAAATCAAAGACAATACATTATGCAATAATAAGCAAAATATTATTTTAAAATTTTAAATCTCAGCAAGACCACAGCAAAATTAAATAAACTAAACTGCAAAAAGACCATTGTATCATAAAATCAAAAAATATTTAAGCAAAGAACAAAATGAAATAAACTAGAAAATTTAGTTGTGAAAAAATAGAATGTGTTAGAAAATAGACACACCTTCTCTTATTAAAACTTCTATATTGCAGAAGTTTTTGGGAAAATCATTGGAAGTATTTAATGAGCTTGTTTGTTGCTTCAGTATAAGAAATTTTGTTATTACAGATATTTTTTTAATCCTGTTAAATTGGGAAAAAATCATGTTTGAAAACTTTAGAATTTAAATTAAAATAGTAATTACTAATTACTTTGAAGTTAAGACCATTCCTTTTAACATAAATACCCACTAGAGTTTTTTCCATTAGAAATTTCTATTTTTAAATCCAGATAGATAGCTTTGTGTTGATTTTCGATCATTTCAGTTAAAATTAAATCTTTTGGATAACAACCAAACACAACATTAGCATTTGTTTAACAAAAGCAATCATCAATATATCTCCAACCATTATTAAATTATGCTAAATTATTTTTTTTTTCTCATAGTAGTGCAAAAAAATACTGGCTAAAGCACTTACATCTAACAAGTATTTTTTTTTCAATAAATCATATCCCTAGAAAATTCATAATATGAAAATTCTCTTGTTAAAATACTGCCCATAAATTTACGAGGAATTTAATGCCTACATAACATTTTTTAAATAATGTTATTCTTAATAATAATAATTTTTATATTTTGCCATATAATATTTCAAACTTGCGAGCTAGATAGAGAAATTATTTTAAAAAATAGCCCGAAATAGCCAGAAAAATGAAGAAGTTTGAATATAAACAATATAGAATTGAATGTATTAAAATAAATTTTAGCAAATTTAATACAATATTTTACACATCCATTACAAAAAAAAATTAAAAAACATAAAAACAGCTGTTAAAATTTTTTTCATATTTTTAGTTCTGCTACTGTATCGGACAAATTTTATTAATAAGATTTTACTTTGATTTGTCCAAATGTCTAATATTTTAGATTTCCCCTAAGTACGAAATCTCTAATCAAATCACGTCCATTAAAGCCTGTAAATCTAATTTCCTCTCTTCAGTTATATTTCAGCCAATTAATATCGAAATAAAAATTGGGAATTTTCTCCAACTTTGTTTTATTTCTGCAATGAATATCTATTAAAGAGATACCAAATAACATTAAAATATATCTCAAATGAATTTGAAACTTTCTAAGGATGAATAATTTGGTAATCGAATTTTCTAAGTTTCGTCTAAATTTTGCAAACTTTTTATTAATTTTTATCAGAAAGGTTATAATAAATGTTATATTTAGAATATTTATTGAAATATCTCACTACTTAACAAAGTTATCGGCTTTTTCTCCAAATATATGATGTTTAACTTGATAATTAGTCATAGGGAATGCAATATTTATGATGAATAGTTAATACAAACTAATTTGTCTGGATCTAACTATTAGTGTCAGAAGGCTCTTTAAAGCTTTCAGACCTGTATCTTCAAAGAACATTTTAATAAAATATATGCAGTTTTAGGAAATTTCCAGGAGTAAGTTTTACTTTGGATAAACATAAACAAGCAAGAAGTTAAAAACAGACAGCCGAGAATTAAAATTTTTAAGGAAAACCCTAGGAGGATAGTTGTAATAGCGATTCTCAAGATGTTTCGCCAAAAATAAATATTGCAAATATTATAAAACAATAATTAAGAAAGGGTGGTATAGTTCACACTCCAGATCTACATCTAATTTAATTAGTTATTATTCTGAATTAAAATTTGGTAACGTTATATGGTGATTTCATCACTGGCATGGTGAATTTTCTAATGACAATTATTCTCACCAAAATTGAATAGAATTACCATTTTTTCCCTCAATATGTGAACTGAAACAATTTATTATATTGCATGAGGATATAACATTGCTTTCCACTGATTAGTGTAATATGGCAGATAGCTTATATATTTTTTAAAGATTTGATTTCCAATTATCAATGTATTTCTTACCCATATTTATATAATATTGTGCATATTTTAACATGATCTGAGTCACTTCAAAAGTTCCCTGTACTTGAATTGATAATCATTCCCATGGTAGGTAAAGTGTGGGGGGTCGAGTTACCTGCTCTTTGAGGAGTGAACTTACTTCTTAAGTTTAGTTTAGTTGCATTAACATCCTGTTTTAAAGCAACACAAGGGATGTTTTGGGAAGGAATTCGTAAATTTGAACCACAATCAGATGATTTAGACGACAGCTGAACTAGCAATCACTCTCCAAGCTTCCACACCACACCAGCGGGAGGACGTTTGGCCCTGACGGATTTAACGTTCACCAGATCCGATTTCACGACGGTTCATCGATGGAATCGGGTCTTGAACTTGAAACTGTCCGGTTCCGAAGCCGAGAAAATACTTCCTAAAGAAATTCGATCGAGACTAATAATGACCACTAGATTTCTATCTTAGTTTCCATCCAAAAGCTGCCTTGACTACTTTCATTCAAATCACTTCGCATGTCTGCGGACTGGTAGGATTAAACTCCATTACAGTTGCCTATTTATTTATTTATTTTTTGGCGCAGAAAAGGAGATGAATTTTCTTTCATTTTTAAGTTTAAAATTCTTGGAATTGCTGCAATCGGATTTCTTTTTACGGAAATATATGAAGTTCTTTTCATATAGTTTTATTCACATGTCAAATCTTGGGTATAATGAATGGTTGTGTGGATACGTAGATAAATATACAATAGGCACATGATTATTATTTTTTATCAATAAGCACTTTTGGATTTTCATCTTTCGAACTAAGGTGTTGTCCTTAAAACCCAGGCCGCGATGACCTAACAGTAAGGTTTTGACTTTGAAGCCGAATGATTCACAGTCGGAACCTGACTCTACTAAACATTCGGCTCGTTAAACTCGATGTGATGGAAAAATTGAATTCCTGTTAGTGCGGTACGCATAGTGCATGCCAGCTCAGATTCGTCCTTGCCATCTGACCGAAGTTAAAAATCACAAGGCTCCTCCCAAATTAGCCCTAGTGTTGTTTCCAAACGGAATCGTAATGTAACTTAATCTTATTTTTCCCTATGCTCAAATGATCTGAAGTGGCTGCCATTGTTAATAATTCTAAATTATTGTTAGTTTTTGAAGACCAATCGTTGTTTCTCTCCATAAAGGATAATTATAAAATATTCCGAAAATGTTAAAGGTACAAAATGGTTTTATAACAGAACATGGAATTGCAAATGGAAGGGATAATATAAAAGGTTGGGTGTTCTTTCTCTGCAAATTAAATACAAAGGTAGGAAAAACTAGATATCATCACGTACAAAATGATTTAAAGGAATAGAAATTCACAATAACACAACTGTTGTAATAACAAATCGTATTCAGAAAAATAGACGCAATCATATCAGCATACCGGTGTTATTGCCGGCCTGCCAGAAAAAAGTGAGTGCACAAAAAAAATAATGGCTTAATGGCAAAAAAGAATGGCGAGGAGAGAATTATGGTTGAGTCCTAATGGTTTTCATACATGTCCTCCCGTCATAAATAGTTCAGTCCAAAAAATGGTTTTAACTCAATACTGCACTATAACTATACTATTGCTGTTGCTAGACCTTAACCCCTTCGTATTAAATGACGAGTCTGACTTGTGCATCGAATTACTAAATTTTCAATTCAGATTCTGTAATAAATTGAATGTAATAATTTGAAATGCAAAAATCACTTAAAAATGCTTAAATATCTCAAATAACCTTATATTATTCATAGGATGTAAAATAATAATAAGTATATCAAATAGAATGTCACATCTAATTAGGAAATTAAATAAATTCTTGTATCAAAGGGTTAATGATTTGGATTTAAGAAAAGATGCTAGCGTACTTGAACCATTTCATTTAAAACAGATTTTGCATTAGACGAATTCTCCTTAAACGGCATTTATTCCACAATGCACATCGGGCTTATTGTAGAACAATTTTCTTTATGAATATCAAAAAAATTTAATATATAATACAAAAAAATTTAACTATATGAAAATATAATATACAAAATATGCAGTAGTAGTTTTCACATAAATATCATATTTTATATATACATCGATTTTTAAAAGTTAATAATTTTAAGTAGCAAGTTTTTTTTATTATTTATTGATGGCAAAATTATATTACTAAATTCGAAATTAAACTTATTTTTGACATTCTTCCAATACTAAAAAACAAGTACGTGCATTTGGCTTGAAAAGCTCGAACATCTATTTTTTTAAGATATGAAATTGATGGAAATTTTTCCAATGATTTTGAATAAAATTACTTTTAATTCGCGATTTTTCACTGAAAAAATCGAATTTTATGAAATATTTTTAAAGCCTCGAACCTCGCAGGTCCGATGCTTTTCTTCTCAAGTTTGAATCCTTTTGTATATCAACAATGATTTCATTCGTGGTTACATATTTTAAAAGGATCTCACGCTTATAGTTTAGTGATGAATGTTCTCTTAATTAGCAATGAATGCAGCTTAATATGATCTAAATTTAGCAAATCTAACACATTAAAAATCACTAAATCAACAAATTATCAAAAGATTCATTTTCAGTTTTTTCCTGATTAATAGTGTTTAATATTTTTAACAGTTCTTTTTATAAGGAGGGAAGTAAATAAACATGATCTTTTAAAATCCCGTCTCTAAGGAGAAATTAACAGTACCTCTATTAAGTCTGCTAAATTTTTAAATTGATCGGTTCATAGAGATGAGTTGCATTTCTTTTTATTTCAAAAAGAAATTCAAATCTATGTTAGAAATGCTATTTAACACACTGATCATGGTAAGTTAAATAGATGCAATTTTCGGGGAAAAAATAAAAAGTAGCTGCGCTCTATCTAAAGACAATTTATATATCAAAAAAATAAAAATATCCTGGAGATTTCAATTAATAATCTATCATTAATTGTCCAACATATAAAATAGTATTCAGTACGTTCGCTGCCCTTATTCGTTCTCGTGATTCAAACAATTTATCTAATTAGATTAGCACTTTGCTATTCCTAAATAGTAGTGAAAAAATAGCCTTCTAGGAATACAGGTGATAAATTCGTCAACAAAGAAGTAAATGAAATTCAGGGATACAGGAAACATTTCAGAAAGATTTGAAAAATCATCAGTCACGGTAAATGAGCTAAAATAATTGCTTGTACTGGTATGCTATTGACTGAGTGATGCCAAGTAAATTGAGTTAAAGTTTCTTTGAGGCTATTTCGGTATAAACATGATTTTGAAAAGTAGTCAGTTGCGAGTTTTTTAAACAAATATAGTCGTACTGTATCCGTTAGATACTCCAGTATACATTGTTATTAATAAATAATGTAGTTTAGTGATAGGATAATATAGATATATAAGCACAATTTAAAGATACAAAAATAACATAATAAAATTAAAATAAAAAGTTATAAAACAGAATTGGAAGGTAGCAAAAAAAAAATTGCTCTGACACAGATAGCATCATCTAGTTATTGAAAAATGAAGCAATCATGTATCTGTCAAATAAGGCATAACTAACGGAATGTCAAGGAAGAAATTCGAAATGGTACTTACCTTTCCAAGCTTCTACGCCTCAAACTCAAGAGCGTTGACAATCCGCAACTATATGCTAATAACCATTCACTAGTTTGATAATGTTCTTTGAAATCGTGTTTCATAATCTTCCGCAACACGGCCATACGTCAGTCATTAGAAATCATTAACTCAGATTTTGATCCACCATGCTTGGCTATTTGATTCATATTGAATTTTCAGTTAATAGCAATCAGTATGGCTAGAAATTCTGTTTAATTCGACAAGTCTATGTATTCTTCGTCATTAGTGCCTATGTATTCTTCGTCACTATGACTGAAAATTAAAAACGCCATCATATCAAGTCATAACGAAATGTAACATCCTTCTCATAATTTAATTGGTTAAGTGCTTTCGTTCTCCACACACTTCAATCCAAATCTCCATTTATTTAAAAAGCGATAGTTGTCTCACCAAAATTTTCTCATGCTTATCATGCCAGAGAATGCCTCACTTAGCACTGACGTACAATAGCAACAAATTATTAACTTTTGGCTTGAATTTAACATTTTTACTGAAGCAATCGTGTCATCCTTGGCGAGTTATTTGGCGATTAATATCCGGCGTCAGGTAAATAATGAATCACGTATCACATTTGTGATTTAGATGGGTTTTTTCCCTCTGCCGATTGAAAAAAGAATTGTCACAAAACTGTCCATGTAGTCACAAAGCCTCTTACCATATTTTATATATTTAAGTCACTGCGTTTTTGAATTATTGCGCTTGTTTCTGAAAGTACAGACCAACAGACTGTCAACCCATAGTAAGATTTCGCTCGAATTTTGACAATGTTTATACTGTAGATATTGAATCTGTTTACCGAATTTCATCTTTCTAGCACTCTTCGTTTTGTAATTATCGTGTTAACTTATATTCGAACAAACGGACACACAGACTTCCTCTGAACAAATTTTACTCAGAATTTGATAGATATCTGCACATTTGGTGTCAATATCGCACACCAAATTTCAACCATCTAGCTCAAAGCGTTTTTGTTTTATTTTTGTCATAGTCAGACGGGCATTTTTCAAAAATGTGTTTTTAGAACTGAGGGAGGTCTAAAAAGTGGTCAAAATATAGCGTCAAAATCTCGAGTTAAAATTTTTTGACGATTAGTTTAATTTCTTAATAATACTATACGAATAAGAAAGCCGGCGTCCTGGCATAGGGGTAGCGCATTTTCCCCGTGATCTGGGCTTTCCGGGTTCGAGTCCCGGTTTGGACATGGTTGTTCTTCCTGTTCTATCTGTGAGATGTATGAATGTGCCCTCCTGCAAAAAGGGGTTGTGCAAGCGAATGAGTGATGCGTGAGTAGTCAAGTCGTACTCTTGACCCAAGTTGGCTCGACTATAAAAACAAGAGGCGCTTCCCCTCAGGCTTAAATCGGCTCTCTTAGAACAGAGAGCTTGTCCGTGGCAAGTGCCATAAGAAACAACAATGAATAAGAAATAAGAATGAAAACTGATTTGCTTTATTAAGAGTTTTTACAATTTTATTACGCAACTTTTTGTGTATACGTCATCGCTTGACTTTTAAAAAAGGGGAACTTGAGGGACTTTAAGAAATTAATTCCCCTGTTAACTGCTTAACCAATAATCAGGTCATAATATCTCTTATTGGCATTGCATTGCATTTTATCAAAAAGTCATGCTATTTGCCAATATAGGGAAATAAATCCATCTTATGTAAGAAATAAAGCTATTTTCCTTTTTATAAAAAGTCCAAAGCTTATGTAAACAAAATTTACAAAAATATTTAACAATGTTTCAGATTTTCAATGGAAAAGAAAAACAAAGAACTGATCACGTAAAGTAAGCTATTTTAGGTATGACGAATATGTTAAAGCAAACCAAGTACTGTATTTTGTTTTATATTTTTAATCATAAAAATAAATATTCGAATAATAGAATCTCTTTCATTGTCATAATAGAAATTCTTACATAAAGATCCTTTATAAAAATCTTGCAAGAATTTAAAAAAAAATCTTAAAGAGAAAGCATCGATCAAATATTTATCCTTTTTAAACTTTTAATTTGCTTTATTAGCCGTTTTGAAACAATCTAAAAGAATTGTGAAATGAGTATGACTTTTACCTTATTTTTCTTTTTGATAATGAATGTATCTAAAAAAAAGAGATTATTAGATTTCTTTAAAAAAGAGAATTAAAATATTACAACATGATATGTAAGACTCTTTTGTGTGAAGAAATATGATGAATACACTTTTTATGTATTCATTAAAGATAAATATCTCGTTTTCTTAAGATGTGATATTTTTGACATGTCCTGAGGGAAGATGTGTAGTTACATTTGATTGATTTCATCCTTTATAAGTTTTCTTATGATAATGATTAAAGTCACAATGGCGAAATAATAAGGTTTAAAACTGAAATATTTTTTTTTCTATCTCTACTTGTAATGAAGATATATACATATTATTTGCGTATGTTTCAGTGTGTTTATTAGCTCTCTACAGACAAAAGAAAAAAGAAGAAAAGCTAAATTTCAAAAGAATTCACAAGTAGATTAGTTTTCTTGGCTTCGAATTAATTCTGGAAAAGAAATTGCTTCAACTTCAGAAATTACAATTCAAACTTGAACTAAGGAAGAAATTTCTACTCCAAATACAGTCTTGCAATTAAAATGTTGAAAGGTGAAATTTGTTGAAGATCCGTGTTTTATACAAATATGACCGCATAAGAAAATAATGACGGAAATGGCAATAACAAATACGATCAAGAGAGTATAAATGATCCCAGTTCATGGCCAAGTATTAAACTGATAAATTTAGAATGTTTGTGTTAAAGTAGATCTGTACAACACAAGGGATTTTTTTGCTAAAAATGCTGAAAATAGATCGTTTTCCACTACGTACTACTTTTAAAAAATGCAAATGGTGAAACCCAATTTCGCAGTTGGTTAATTTATTCAAAAACTCAAGACTCCGAGTTTTGATTTTGTTGTATACTGTTTCCAAAAGAAGACATAACAAAACTACACTATTTATAGATGACTATGATAACTGGAGAAAGCTGTCAACTGTAGTGTAGTGGTCATTTTAATTCGTGTATTGCTTGGGAAGATTTACTAAAGAGACTAAATTTTACGTTCAACTATTGGTAAAACAAATCAAGTTAAATGGTTCTATTTTTCTAATCTTCCACTTCGAGGAAATCGCGAAATAAAAGGATAACCTAATAATGGACATTTTTTATGTTTGATCGAATTATTAAGTAAATACGACCCCATGCTAACGGATCATGTAAACAAAATAAAAAATTCGAAAAATACAATTGTGCATCATTTACAGCACATAGTTCAAAAACAAATGCTCTCTGCATTAGGAAATTAAGTCCTTAACAAAATGAAACATGTCCTTAACAAAAGCAACCATGCACTATAGTATTCAAAGGGATTGTAGTCTTGATATTTCACATAAAGAACAAACTTTGATCATTATTATGTATGTAAAATTTGAAGAGAAAAGGTTAACTATAAATGAGTCATTTATAAGGTTTATTGAAGGAACTGATGTCACTGGAGAAGGACTAACAAAAACTCTATTGAAAAGATTTAATGAGCTTGATTTAAATATTATGAATAGTAGAAGGCAAACGTATGACAATGGTAGTCACATGAAAGGGAAATATAAAGGAGTGCAATCTAGAATAATTTCTCTAAATCCGCATGCAATTTATGCTTCTTGCTTATCAGATTCTTTTAATTTATTAATTTATGATGCCATATGATATATATAGTAAAAAACTTTTGGGGATATTGCAGTGTTTATATTGCTTATTTTCTGCAACGGGAAAAAATGGGAAATTCTGCAAATCATTTAAACATTACTCTTAAACCATTAAAAAGCCAAAATAGAATAGGTGAAAGCAATGTATACATAGTTCGAAGGAACTTATAATGCCTAAGAATAATTTATTAAAGTTTAAATGATGTAAGTAACGATAATATAGTGGTATCCGAAGCCAAAAGTTTATTAGGTGCAAGAAATATCATTTATTTTATGTTTAATAGCATTGATTGCAATATTTTCCAAAATTAACACTAGCAATTAACTATCTCAAGCAGAAATAATTGTTCTTGACTCGAATTTCAATTTAGTCAATAAAATTAAAACTGAAATCCAAAATTTAAGAACAAGCTTTAACACATTTTTCGACGAGGCAAAAGTGCTAGCGCATAAACGATTATGTTCCGAAGTTATTAAAAAATAACTCGGTAGAGGAATTTAAATGTTATTTTTTTAACACTGATTATTGTACACTATCACTACAGTATTACTATCACTAATGATTACAGTATCACTAATGATTGAAATTGTTATTGTACAAATAGAAGATGGATTTAAAAGTATACCAAATTTTAAATTTCTGATTTCAAATTAATCACTGATATAACAACTTTGAAAAAATATGAATTAGAGAAATGTTCCAAAAACTTTGTAAAGTTTTATAACAAAGATGTAGATGAAAACCTAATCCAAGAAATTTGCTTACGGGATTTGATTTTAAATGAAAGAGATGTAAATAACGCACAAGGGATATTGCAATACATACTAAATAATAATAATGAGTAATTTCTAAATGTATTAACTGTGTTAAAACTTTTCTTTACGTTGTCAGTTACTACAGCAAGGGCTTAGCGCTCTTTCAGCAAATTAAAATTAAAAAAGAATTATCCTCGGTCAAGCATGTGTTCAGAACGCTTAAATGCACTTGCTGTATTAAGCATAAAAAAAAAAGAAATAACAAAAAAATTGGAATTTTTCTGAAGTAATTGATGTATTAGCAAAAAAAATCACGCATTAAATAAATATACATTAATAATATATATTCATTTTTTTTTTGCTTTACAAAAAAAAAATCAGGGCCCCAAATGACCTCTTGCGCCCAGGCTCCTTTGAAGAGAAGGCCGGCTCTGACCATAAGCCCTTTAATCTACTTTGTCATGAACGGCTAAAAATATATGGTGACGAATTATGTTATGAATTTGTAAATTTTTGTCACTATAATTTTTCAAATTCAAGTCATTATAAGATTCCTTCATCAGATTTATGATTGTCAACGCTACTGATTTTCTGTATGTGTGAGTTCTACAACAATAGTTTGTCGAATACATATTTTAAATTCTTTTTTATTTTTTTAGGATAAAAAATATATAATTTTTACCTATATTTAAAAAAAAAACATTGCAGTTGTTGCTACCATAAATACACGTTCTGCATGTTCTGAATTTGATGCTTGTAAAGAAATTTTGTGGTATTAAATGCTTATCAAAAATTAGGTGTGTAGTTTTGTCAAACTAAATAAAAAGTTCATTATTTGTTTCATACTTAAGTAGCCTCTTAGCCGATGCAGTTCCAAAGAACTGCACCGTTGCCCAGGGAACACCACGTGGAGGTGGGCTACTTTTGTTCCCCGCCCACCCACCCTCCATCGCTGCATCCGAAGACAGTTCTGATCTGAAAACTGCATTGGGCAGCTGACGACAGTATTGATGTTAAACTGCGTCCTTCTGCGACCGGTATCTCACTGGAATATCCAAGGCTAAGCAGAACTGGTAGATCGCAAAGGATTCTACAACTGGCACTCCGACAGGAGCCATCCGTGCAGGCAAACCCAGAGCAGAACACAGCTTGTAGACCATATAGGATTCTACAACAGTGATATCAGGCTTCTGGATTGCAGATGGAGCCAGTTTCGCTGGAAGTTCTAAAGCCTGGCAAATCCTAAATACCGTGTAAGAGCGAACCACTGGGACGGATTCTACTCTAAGCGCAGGTGGATCAGATGGTGTATCAACATCTTGATCCAAATCGGGATCGAAAAACAGATCTCCGATTGAGGGTAAGTGGGGGAACATGTAATATTTCAACAGTTCCAAGATCGTCCATAGGACGATCCATCCAATGATGGCCGTAGCCTCATTGAAATGTACACAAAACACACCAAGCATAGCTCAGCAAAAAAAGTCACACAACGATCAGTTGCAAAAAGAGAAATGATTCTTAACAGAGCAGCAGAAGGTAGATTCATTGTTTCATCTATTATATTGTTTGTATTTTGTGCGTTTGTTTAACATTAAACAGTAAAATTTCTGCTAACAACAATAATACGAGTGATTGTTGAAACCTTCTGCAATCCAATAACAACTGAAATATAACCAATGATTATTACTATGTTAACAATGGAATAAATCTAATAATCAAGCATAGAATACTAGAGGGGGGCTTAGAGGAGAGTTAATATGTAATTATATTATCTGGGTTTTAATTTATATATTTTTTCGAATATTAACTAGATTTTACATGAGGGATTTAAAACGAATACTATCGATCAAAATTGAAATTGATTAAAATTTGTAAAAAAAATATGTTGAGTAAATTTTTATAACAAATTTGTTTTTTACTTCATATGTTAAGAAATAAATTTCTGTCCTGTGCTGTATTTGAGGTAAATTGTCATCTCATATTAGTGTAGCAATTACTTAAACAAAGGAATTGGATGGTAAAAGAAAAAGAGAAGGAATGCGCAAAAATATGCTAGAAGATAAAATTCACGCGAAACTAATGCAGAAAAAAAAAACATCAATTCAAGAAGCACCAATTTTCAAAATCCCTTACATGAGTGCTTAGTGCTTCGTAGAGTAATGGAGAAAAATGAGCCAAATATGAATTTTGGGACTCTGATTTGCCAACCAAATGAAACTCAAAATACCATACCAAACTATTTTAATGATAAGATTAATTATCAGATTAAGTCGCTGTTACTAAGTTTACACGCTTGTGAACGAGCAGATAGACAGACGGTTAATCCAAATTTGAAATACTTAGGTGTTAAATCGCCGGCATCCTCGCCTATTGGTAGCGCATCTTCCCCGTGAACTGGGCGTTCCGGGTTCGAATCCTGGTTCGTGCATGATTGTGCTTCCCCTTGTGTTCTATTTGTGAGGTGTGTGAAAGAGCCCCCCCCCCTTGTAAAAAGGGGTTCTGCAAGGGAGTGTGTGAGTGTCATCTTCATATGTGCGGGACGTCAGACTTCTGCCCTCGGGTGCTCAGGGGTCTTTGCCCTCAGAAGCTACTGGACTCCTCTTTCCGTTGTAAAGAGGACGTGACATCATCAGATGTTAAATCTGTAGATCAAATATTACTTATTTAGCATTTTTCGTTTTGTTTCTATCGTGTTAAATTACTTTCGGACCACCGAATTGACATATTTCCTCTGAATGCAATTCGTTCAAAATTTGACAGAAATTTAAAAATCTGAAGTAGAGACCATATACAAGATTTCATTCATCAAGCTGAAAACGCTTTTGAATAATTGTGTTCACTCATAGGCGTGATTTTATTTAAAAAAATAAGTTTCTCAGATTTTGCGAGATCTAAAATATGCTGATTCATCAAAATATGGAGTTCGAATTCTATAAAAAAAATATTATAAGTGCAAACTAAAAAACTATACTTAAACTGTTATGTATAAACTATAAACTATATTTTTAAACTATTAAAAGTCCCGGTTAGGCTCACCATCAACCCATTCTTATTTGATTGACTGTTGTCGAATTTTCAGAAAGTTGGCACGATTTTGTCATGTTTTGCAGATAACTGGACATTAATCTTAAATCTTACCGAACCTTTAATTACTGTGTCTTACTATAAAAAAGTATCCTGAAACTGAATTGAAGCTCCAAGTGTCACAAATAATGCTCAAAATCTGGAAAGTGAAATGCAATCATTCATTTTGTTAAAATTTAATAATATGGAATGTATTAAATATAATTAGTATTTTGTATCTTTTTCATTTTCTGTTAAAACCATCTTTAATTAAGAATATGTTTTATACATGAAAAGAATTAATATTTTGAAAACAGATGATATAAATAATTTATATACCTTCTTCCTACATTTTTCCTTTAAGTTTTATACATGATTAAAGTCTTAAACCTTTAGAAACCACAAAGACGCCAGAAAAATTGAAACTTATTCTAAGTGAGAAATTAAGAGCTATTGAAGGTGTTTGGGTAGCTGTCGCTAGGTTTTGTCACAAGACACAAAATATGAATTAGAGAAATGTTCCAAAAACTTTGTAAAGTTTTATAACACAAATGTAGGTGAAAACCTTATCCAACAAATTTGTTTGTTACAGGAATTGATTTTGAATAAAAGAGATGTAAATAACGCACAAGACATATTACAATGCATACTAAATAATAATTATAATGAGTGATTTTTAAATGTATTAACTGCGTTAAAACTTTTTTTACGTTGCCAGTTACTACAGCAAGTGCTGAGCGCTCTTTCAGAAAATTAAAATTAATACAGAATTATCTGAGGTCAAGCATGTGCTCAGAACGCTTAAATGCACTTGCTGTATTAAACATCGAAATAGAAACTGCAAAAAATTGTAATTTTTCTGAAATAATTAATATATTAGCAAAAAAAAAATCACGCATTAAATAAATATATGCATTAATAATATATGTTCAGATTTTTTTTTTTTTTTTTTTGCTTTACAAAAAATTTAGAGCCCCAAATGACTTCTTGCAACCAGGCCTCTTTGAAGAGAAGGCCGGCTCTTTCTCTCTCTCTGTTTGTTTGTTTGTGTGTGTGTGTGTGTGTGTGTGTGTGTGTGTGTGTGTGTGTGTGTGTGTGTGTGTGTTGGCACTCAAATCATATCATCTAGAATTATTTAACTTGGCACATACATGCTTCGAAGTGTGAGAATATACACTTCTTTGAGAGTTTTTAAAATTTTAATTATTCACATTTCAAGTGACATATTGATATTTTTTTCTCGATAACTGTCAAAAATTCTGTAAATTAAATTAAGATGATATAATTATGAACTTAAAATTTTAAAAAATATATATCTTTTCATTGTTTAATATTTAACTACTGTAATTTAAAATGTCAGCTACTACCAATTCCCGGCGAACCACATAGTCATCAAAGGCGGCTTATTTCCAATATTAATATTTTTACCGTATAACTTTTGTGTTCTTAATCAATTTAAAGAATATTTTATGTACATTTTACAAAAATATATTATACTGTTAAGTTGAAACTCAAACCATTTTCTTTAATGTTTCTAAAATTTCACCCTGCCAGTTTTTTTGTAACATTTTTGTAGATAAAGATCGATTATTAATTGTTCAGTAATATCAGTATAATACGTGTCCTTGATAACATTTTTGAAATTTTGTTAAGCATACATTTATATTTAATCTCCATGAGACCATTTGTCTATTTTAATTAATTTCTAAAAGTATTAAAGTAAGCTTATATAACAGAAATGTATTTTATTGTTGTGAAGGAAATTTGGTCGTTTTCATTGCTGCCAAAAAATATTTCATCCTTGTTTTTCTTCCGTTGTTAATGCTGAATATATCCATTAAAATTTGAATTTAAAAATAATTTGATAAACAGGTCATTACAAGCATGCTACATAAAATATTTAATTAAAAAATGAAGCTACTTTCAATCTCTTCGAACCAATATAGTCAACAAAGGTGGCTAGTTTCCAATAATATCAATATTTTTGCCGTATAATTTTTCTGTTCTTAATTATTTGAAAAAATGTACTCTAAGTATATTTTACAACAATCCATTTCCTTTTTAAGTTAAAATAGAAATCGTTTTCAATAATATAAGTAGTATTTCATTGTGATTTTAATTTCACACTACGTAGATCAAGATATGACGATTTGTTGTTGAGAAATATCACTATACAGGGTGCGGCACAAAAACTCGGACAAAGTTATTACATCATAGAATAAAAGTTAAATCCGGAAAACAGTGTATGATGCAATCTATCATTTCAAAGAATTTGGCAATGATGGTCAAAGTTCAGGAAGTGAGCTAAAACATACGGTGAACTCTTTCAGTAGCTGTAAAGTTATCAAAAATCAAATTCAATGAAATACGAAGGTTTCCATGAGAAAGATTGCTGGTGAACTGGAAATAAGGACCTATAAATGCAACGAATGGCAAAATCAGAGCTTGGACTGAAGCCTTACAAGGTCCAGAAGTTTCAGCTTCTCACTGAAGAAAACAAACTCATGCGGCTCCAAAGACACCGAAAACATTTGAAACGGGCCGTATGTCAGCACTGAGAGAGATTCCATTTCATTAATGAGAAGCTCTTTATCGTCCAAATGCTCATAACTCCTAGAACTATAGGTTCTGGTCTATAGACACATTAAGCACTTCAGCAATTATTTAGCATCGCAAAACTCCAAAGTCGGTCAGGGTTTGGGGCGGAATTTGCAAAAGCTGCAAAACATGTCTGGTTTTTGTGGATGAGGGATATAAAATAATTCAAAATTGTACCAGTAGGACATTCTAGAAGCTTTTATATTTCCGTGGGCCAAAACGCACTTCGGCAATGTAAAGTGGGAGTTTCAACAAGACTCTGCATTAGTTCACAAGGCTAAAAAGAATAGAAGAGTGGTGGAAGGAACATTTTCTGGACGTGGTATCATCTGGAGAGTGAGCACAATACTCGCCAAATCTCAATTCCATGATTAAATATGATCCATTTTGGAGTCCAGGGCTTGCACTAAACGGCAAACAAGCTTGGACTCTCTAAAGGAATGGCTTCCGCGGGAATGGGACAGATTAAAGGAAGAAGACTCGCGGCCCATTGCTGAAAATTTCAATAAGCGTTTGCGCCTCTGCATCACTGCAAAAACCAGCCACTTTGAAACCAATTAAATTTATATATCAGTAAATGTCTAATCTTATTATTATTTGTTATATTTTCTTAATTTATTTATTTTTAATCAAGTTATATTAAAATTTGCTTGTCCGGGTAACCCTGTAATATGTTTCTTTGGTAACATTTTTGAAATTTTATTGTACATACATTCAAAATTTAACTTCAGAATTAAGAAATAATAAAAACTGTTGAATGCGAATCCATTTTTAAACATGACTGCTCTTTAATGAGTTAATACAATTATATTCTAAATTTTTACTTTCTCGTATAAATAGTATAAAGAAAGTATAGTAATCGTCAAAAATTCGAATTCGAGATTTTAACGAACCTCCAAATTTTAAACACCCCTGAGTTCGAAAAACACAATTTCGGAAAATGTCAGTATGTCTGTCTGTCATTCTGTCTGAAATTTGGTATACTGTCTTTACATCAAATGTGTAGATTTCCGTCAAATGAGTAAAATCCGCTCAAAAGAAGTCAGCCTGGCCGTCTCTTCAAATTTTAAATTAATATGATAATTACAAAATGAAGAGAGATAGATAGATAAAATTAGATATACTATTTAACATATATAGTGTAGATACATATCAAATTTTGAGTAATATCCAATAAACACTTGGCCATGAGTTAATCTGTTCTTTCACAAACATATAAACGCCTTAATTCAAAGGGGCCGCTGTGGCCTGGTGGTAAGGTCTCGGCTTCGGAACCGGAGGGTTTTAGGTTCGAGACCCGATTCCACCGGAGAACCGTCGTGTAAGGGGGTCTGTTGCACGTTAAATCCGTCCTTACCAAACGTCACCCCGCTGGTGTGGTGTGGAAAGGGGGATGCCAGTTCAGGTGTCGCGGTTCAAAGTTACGAGGTCCGTGCCAAAATAGCCCAAACGGGACGTTAATATAACTAAACTAAACTAAAAGCCCTAATTCAAAAGCGCAATGACTTAAATATGGAATTTTGGGGCTATAAACATAGCTTGGAGTCATTTTTTTTTCAATCGGTTTGGAAAAATGTGTCTAAACCGGAAATTCGATTTTCGCATACTACTAACTGCATGCCAGGAATTAATAGGCAAAAAACTCACCATGAACCACACGATTGATTTAATAAAAATGCTCAATTTACACAAAAGGTCAATATTTCATGGCTATTGCGCTTCATTTCCATGCAAGGTATTTTCTGGGTTAATATCTTTATCAGAGATCAAGCGAGAAAACTTTGGAAAATCCACTCCAATGGTTATAATATATTTCCATGAAGATATAGATAGAAAATTATGAAAATGCCTAACAAACCGAATAGGTAGGTGAAGACATAAAATTACATTTATATGCTGTCAAAATTTGAAGATTAAAACTATTTTGTCAATGAATCCATTTATATTAAGTTTCATTAAAAAAGACCAAATTTCAATTCTTTCTTAAATTTTTTACGATTTTTAGTTGAGATGACATAAATGGAGCCAAAAACACTTATTCTTAAAAAAAATTAAATAAAGAAGACATAGAGTTAATTTTAATTTTTTTAGAATTATTTTATATTAATAATTTAAAAGCATTAAAATTGTGAAACTGAATTCAGTTTTGTTCATATTTTGAATATGTTAAGTTGTCTCAGGTAACTGATGTCTCATTAGGATACTTATATTAAAAAGATTTATTTGTCTGAATTTACAAGAATTACTCAATTTACTCCCAAACTCAATTTCCACTTGAATTTCGAGAATCACCAATTTAAATTATACCTAAGAATACGTTGTTTATTTTGAAAAATAGAATAACTCATTTCTTAAATTATATAACGAAATAATCCAACAAAATAGTTGATTTTTGAAAATATCAGCATTTGTAAGACTTCTGGGATTTGTCATGAAAACATCCGTATTTCAAATTTTGCGCTGTGATTTCATCATGATACAGCCAAATCGATTTACTATGTAAATATTTAATTTTTTTTCCTTATTCGTTGTCATGAGAAGAAATGACAATAATACTGGAAGCTGCTGACGCAGATATGATGTTGATAGATTTTGTAAAAGATATAAAATAAGGAATATAATTCTTTTCCTTTTATGATTTGTAACCAAACGTAATATAAAACGTTTAAAATAAAGTTAAAAACTTATCTTTCATATCTGATGTTTAGGAAAATTGGAATTAAAACACTAATGCAGTAAGAAACTTAAATACAAATTTAAATGAACGGCTTATAAAAAACACATATGACAAAGAATTTATCTTTTAAAGATCACTCCTCAATGGAGTAAAATCGTCCGGAAAAAATAAAAACAAATTGCTAAATGGAAATAATATTAAAGCAAAATTAGTGTCATATTTTCTACAGAACACTTTGAAATCATTTACAAAATAACACAGCTTACAAGCTTGGAATTAAAACAGTATTGCATTAAGAAATATAAAATCAACATTAAATGAATAGCTGACAAAATACGCATAATACAAAGAATTTCTCTTTCATATTATTCATCACACCTCAGTGGAGTAAAATCCTCCAGAAAGAATAAACACAAATAGTTATTGGAAATAATATTAAGACAAAATTATTGTCACATATTCTACCAACCATTTCAAACCATTTACAAAATATATCCAGCGTCAAGATTGGAATTAAACAGTATTGCATTAAGAAACTTAAAATCGACATTAAATGAATAGCTTACAAAATACGCATATGACAAAGAATTTGTCTTTCATATTGTTCATCACACCTCAGTGGAGTAAAATTGTCCAAATAGGATAAACACAAATAGCTGATTGGAAATAATATTAACAAAAAATTATTGTCACATATTCTACCAAGTATTTCAAATCATTTACAAAATAACACAGCCTACAAGCTTGGAATTAAAACAGTATTGCATTAAGAAACTTAAAATCGACATTAAATGACTTGCTTACAAAATACGTATATGACAAAGAATTTGTCTTTCATATTGTTCATCATACCTCAGTGGAGTAAAATAGTCAAAATAGAATAAACATAAATTGCGGGAATAATATTAAAAGCAAATTTATAGTCACATTTTTTACCGAAAACTTTCAAACCATTTACAAAATATACCTAATGTCATTTTCTAATCATTATTGAATAATATATTTTATTAATCATTTCACTCAAATGATAACTGAGTGTAAATATATAGGAAATCTGCTTAGATAAAATATAAAACGAATCTTTTCCCGACACCTTTGACAAAAATACCATTAATATTATTGAAATTCTACATCGGCGAATTTGTCCTGTACAGCCAACCCCTGTGTTGGGGGAGTGTTATCGTAGAACACAAAAGGCCTTTCTCCAAATCCTTCACCATTCTGCCATCCGTCCACCTGAATGCGTCTCTGTAAATGGTCACTGGGGGTTTAATTTCCTAAAGGACGGGGACCCTACCCCGACTTTCCAATTCCAAATAACTCCCTGACTTCTAAAGACTGCTATTTTCCTGTATATTTAATCAATAATGCGAATGGCTTGGAAATCAGCCATGATGCTGTTAAGACCTTTTCAACTCCCCTTCATTTGGGAGATTGAAAATTCCTTTATTTGAAAAGACGTTCCTTTAAAAAAAGAAAATAGAAGAAAAGAAAAAAGAACAAATGTTGATTGGTCCCTTCGGAAAATGTTTCTGAACGCAAAAAAAGAAATAGATGAAATGTGGATGTTTTTAAAAGGAATCGAGTTTTGTTAGCTGTTGGGTTAGTCAAAAATCGAATGGAAGTCGTATTTTATACTTCGAAGAGTTAGATTTTTTTTTCTCAGGAATTGATTATTTTTGAGAAGCAGCTATGTTTGATTAGGCTTCAGAAATGAAGTCACCTAAAAAGTAACGAATCGTAACTATTTGTTTTCGCTTGAAAGTATTTGTTTAGAGAATGTTTTTAAAGTTATTTTATTTAATAAATTTATTCTTTGGTTAGAATGAAATATATTTGAATTTAAACTAGTGAAAGCATTTTTCAATCGACTTTCTTGTATTCTTTCAAAATATTGCGAATTTTGTTTTAAGTGCCATCGTAATATAAGGAGAGTCGAATATGAATTTGAATCTTTTCTTCTAAATGTATTGAGCCTAAAACTTGATGCACACTTACAATTTCCCTTTCATGGCCACATTTCATACTTCCTTCATTCAGGTGCCGTATTGTCGATTTCCATCATAGGCGTATCTCCACCTAGGAGGACCAGATAATTGTCTAAAAGCGCTGAGTTGAAAAGGGATTGCTTACAGATCAATTAAAAATTATCTATAAAATAAACAAATTTGTAAAAAAAAAGCCAATTATTTTGAACTATAAAATATAAATTGTGCTTATACATAGTTTTATTAACCCTTTCTAGGGCCGTCGGAAGTATGCTTCCCACAAAATTTATCAATCTTTGTATGAAATTATGAGGTTGGCATAAGTTCTGACAATTTTTTTAGTAAGTCAGAAACTTAGAGGCTTCAGTTCTTTATCTCAGACAAAATGATGTGTCTTGATGGGTTACTTAATTATTAATGAACCAAATTAATTAATGAATCAAATTAAATTTATCTAATAAGCTAAATGAATCTCTTTTCTTATTCTAATTTCAAGCCTAAAAATATTTTAACATAATATGACTAGAAAAAAATGGCCCTTTAAAGGGTGAAATTCATCAATTGATGAAAAATAATTTTCATAATACAATAGAATGTTACTTATTCATTAATTGCATGTGATTTCCTTTTAATTTTTGAGTTAGGAATTTTTGTATTAAGGGATAATTTTTGGATATAAATATGTTTTTCTGATTGTAGTTTATTAAAACATTATTTATTTTGATGAATTTAATTTATCTGATTTTATCGAACAGTGCAAGGAATTATTCATCATTTCTCCGATGGAAAATTTTCTAGCACTTGAATTACCATTTCTCCAAGTTTTTGGTTTGATAAAATTCATATTGTTGCATTATTTTTCTTTCTTCCCCTAAGACATTTTTTAAATCGCCATTATATAAAAGTTACATTCTAAAACTCACAATTCGCTTGCTTCTTTTGTTTTTTCTACACATAATTTTGCTTAAAATCTTTTGTAATATATATTAAGTTAACCATCAATATCAAAATAAATATATTTTAAGGAAAAAATTTAAATTTAAAATGTAAGCATATGAAATAAAGGAAATAGAAAATGAAGAGAAGAAGAGGATGTCTGCTTCAATAGATTTCGACAATTCGGTACTCGGTGCACTATCCGCCGATGACGATGAAATAATCAAACATGAAGTGAGAAAGTTGAAAAATATTGATAAAAAAAGCAGACGATTCGCAGACCCAGAAAGATGTACAACAGAAACGCAAATGAAAGATAGCAGACTGTCATAAGAACCTGCCAAGCAATGTTCATCTATGTCATGAAGCTTCATTGTCCAAAGTGAACTTTAAAACTTCGGGAGAAATTTTGCAAGCACAAAGATATTTGATGTGACATAACTGTGTTATAAATATCATAAATGTTGAGTAATAGTTTACTTTCATGTGATAATATATACAGTTATTTAAAAAGTTTTTAATTAATTATTTTTATTTTGTTTCTTCAATACTTTTGCATGAAATATAAACTTATGGATGCGTCTTTTAATTTCAAATAAAGTGCTCGATTTATGTTGTTATTGATTTAATTCTAGGCGATAGATCTGTAATATACAGTGATCAAGTTTTGAATTATACAAGCAGCGTTTCAAAAATATATATTGAAAAAATATGATATACTATTCAGTTTACAGACTTAAGAACTGAATTTGCTGATCTGCAGTGATACAGACGAACTCTTTCAAATTATTGGGTTTTTTTTTCTTCCAAACCATTTGAAATAATTCTAATAAAGTAATTGCAAATCAATTTGTTAATCAAGTCCTATAACACGAATTTTAGCACAAAAATATGATTCAAATAAAATTACTTAACATACCATTCAATCTTAATATTAAATAAATAAAGACCCCCAAACTTTGAAAGAAATAGTTTTAAACAAAATAAGGATATAAAAGTAATTTTTTTAAATTTATTTATTTTATATGAATTTTTTCCATTCCTAAAAATCTAAATAAATTAGTTTATTAATATAATAAACTAATTTATTTAGATTTTTATTAAGTTGCTATGTGTTTGCAATTAAGTTACAATTTATGAAAAGTATTTTTTAATTAATTAGCAATTTAGAATTTATTCATATTGTTAGGAGGATATAACTTAAAGATATTTTATTTTGTTGAAAATAAATTTAGAAGTATTTGAATCTAATTGAATAAAATATAAATATATTTAGAAAAATGGTTGGTCTAATTTAAAATAATAGAAATATTTTTATTATTATTATATATATAACAAATTTCTTAACTTATATTATAGAATTTCCATTTTTTCACCAATTCACCATTTTTTTAAAATTACCTTGTAATATTCATTTGGCGCTGTATATCATTTAAAAAAGCAGTGCTGAATTCCAAGTAAGTTTTTAATTATTTAAAAATTGGGAAAATATTACTTTAGCACATTATTATTAAATAAACATGTCCTGTGGAGCAAACTTTTCTTTCTGTTTCTTGAAAGAACCGTACTACTTCTCTTGTGCGCATAAAAAAAATCTGGAATCATTAAAATTATTAAATATACACTGGCTGAAATATAAATAAACAATTTTAGTAATAAACAAGTATTTTATTTTTATAGCCTCTGCAGTTGAGATTTTTACAAGTAAACTCAATTACCTAACTTATTTACAACTCCCAACTTTTGTAACGACTATCATCACAGATACAAAAATAATTTTAATAGTTTTCTAAAAACAGTGAACAAACGAGGCTGTGACGTGCAGCAAACTAAAAAATAATTTAACTACGGATTACTTTAACTAACTATTATTCCACACGCAAAAAAGTCTTTTTAATTAAAGAATAAGAACTCAAAAGAGCACCAGAAAGTCGCCTAAAACATCTGCCCTGAGAGCGCTGACTCACAAATCCTGTGCTGCATAATGCTCTTCAAAATACGCCGACTCTGGATTTTCCAAAGTATTAAAGGGAGAATTCCCTCCTCTTTTTGCAAGCAGGTACCGAAATCCAGATCAGACGGTGCATAATTACCAGACACAGGGAAAAACAAATATAAAATTCATCTCTTTGCTCTAACCCATATATACATATATATATATATCTTTTTTGCCTCTTCGCTAGCAAACGAAAAAGTAAAGCCAAAAGGAAATTTCTTTTCCTATTTCGCGCTCAATTTTCGAGTCCTTGTAATTCTTTTAGCTGAAAATGAACTGGACGAAATAAGACACGGTTCTTCCCTATCTACGCTTTTTTTCCCTACTTTTCTCCGAGGCGAAATTAAATTACAGATCGAGTAAGGTTCTACCATTCTTCGTAGCCGTTCTTCATTACACATGCAGAAATGTTAATTTAAACTTAATGATACCGGCAGAAGATTTTTTTTCCCCTGTCTCTTTCCCTTTGCTAACGCTTTTAGCTTTTTCGTCTTATAAATTCCTTTTTCACTTCGTAAACAGTGGATCTGCAACGTTGGCGGGAGAAGTATCGTTCGTTTCATTCATGTATGTGTTCTTTTTTTTTTTTGGCCGCCATCTTTTTTCTTTTTCTTTTCTTTATTGTTTTTTTTTCCCGTCAGTGACCGTCATGTAGTTTTATTGCTGTATTAATGCATGTACGTGTCATACTTCATGAAAGTTTACTATTTCCTAAACCTACAATAAAAACTGTTTCGAATATTTCCGGAAAACGACGCCAGTTTGGCGCTTTTTTCGTAAAAACTGATTATTTATTCTTGAGTTCTGGTAATGGGAATTTTAATGCTTGTTTATGTTTTTCTGAATTTTAAATTCAGCTCAAATATTTAGAGCCAGCTACACACGGAGTTTTTTGGAAGAAAATAAAAAGGAATATTTGAATTTCTCACGCTCTCCATCTTATTAAAGTGTGAGGAAAAGAAACAGGAAAGTTGATGGAAATGTAGTTATAAAAACGCTATTTCAACAACAATGTAAATTATAGTCATTCGGTGCTGACAAAATCTGTAAAAAATGCTTTTTCTCAGAAGAGCGAAAAAAAGTGGCGACAACTTTTTTCTTTGTCTTAGCAGCATTATTGATTGTTTAAAACATCCAAATTTGAATGATTAAAATAGTTTATTACATCGCTTAGGTGTCAATATTAGCAAAAACGGATTTCTATCCGGCATTATATTATTATTTATTCAATGTACATTTTTTATGAATTAAAAGGTTTTATAATATGTTTAAAAATGATAGCAAAAGTAATGAATGAATATAGTATACAAAGAAGACTTTAACTATGTAATAAGGAAATAAATTTCTACCTGCCTTTTTTCAATTAATTTGTAATTAAGGATTTTTTGAAGTGATTGCTGTACTCGTATTTCTTTGCACTATTGACAGTGGTGAACAGATGTTGTGTTTGAAACTGATATCGAAAATGGAAGGTTCCAGGAAGTTCGCTGAAGCTCATTTCCATTTTTTTTAAATCTTTGAATATGTGAACTTTATGCCATTTGAATCAATTGTTGAACATCAGAATATCTGTTGCTGATGTGGCGTGGAAATTTAGATAAGAAGTGATGCTACAGGTAATTATCACTCCACTGTCCAAATTTATGTTATCAGGTTCCAAATATTATTGTTTCTTCAAAAAAACAGGCATTAATATCATTTGTTTATGTATCATGAAGGACTGAAAAATCTTCTTTTTTCAGGTTACGGAAAATATCTATGCTACGTAAAGGAGAAAACAAGTAATGTAAAAAAAAATTAAGTTAATTCCTACTTTCGCAGGAATTGAACTCGCATTCCTGTGAAAGTAGGAATTAACTTAATTTTTTTTTTTTTTTTCACGTGAAAAATACTGAAATCCTTGCATTTTACCGATTGAGCTACTACTTGCTGATTTCAATTTTTATTACAAACTGCTAAAACTCTATTTAAAGTATTAAAAATTAATTAAATTTAATAATTAATGAATTATTATGATGCTTATTTATTCTGTAACTGTGATTTTATCTTATAAAGTTCCGATTTTCATATAGTGAGTTTTTATTTGAAATTTCATATATGCAATTAATTTGAGAATTGAATGATACATTTGCTTGCATAGTTTCTTTCAACTCAGAACCCCTGTTCGAGCATCTTTCCTTTAATGTAAATATTTTCCTTACTTCAAAAATGATCCTCCGAAGGGGGGGGGGGAGGGGCATCTCGAGATGAGAATAAGATGCTTCCGGCATGGATCTCGCCATCTTGGAGGGTACACGAAATGGCAGGAGTCTGGCTTCTACTGGAAGGGTTGTACCGTGGCCGGTGATGGCCCTTAGAACTCAATCACAGTTCCCGCCAGTGTTGCTGTGACGGCGGTACGGTCATTCAGTATTTATTATACGTGTGCCTTCGAAAGGGTCGGAGAGTCAATGATATGATTTCAAAAATGTTGAATATGTGACCTACTGATTCAACATAAAATCTAAGTATACGATTTAAACCCAAATTGAGATATGTTACTAAGTTTATTAAATGACAAATGGCTGACATTTCTTAACAATCATGGCAATACTCATTCAGAAATATCACTTTAAAATTGCTTATCTGTAAAGAATTTGTAGAATTCATACATATATATTATAGATTAGTTATTAGACGTGAATGCTACAGGAGTCAATTTTGATATGATTTCAAAATGGCATGAAGGCCACAATTTTCATTTCAATTTGCCAAAATAAATCATTCCTTTAGTTTTTGCCGCTCATCAAAATATTTAACACCTAACTACATTTTGAGCCCCAAATTTAGATGATGATGTCGTGTCCGAGTTACCAAGGAAAGGTGGGGCAGCAGCTTCTGAGGGTAAAGACCCTGAGCACCCGAGGGCAGAAGTCTGACTTCTAGCTCATATGAAGATGAAACTCACACTTCCCTTGCACGCTTCTATGTCACTTGCGCTCGATAAATTTCCCCCTTTCCGCTCAAGTGTCAAGAAAGACTACCACATTATAAACTTTATCTTTGCAAGCAAGATTTGGCGATTTTACAATGTACGCCAAACTGTGCGGTCAACTGACCCCTCAACCACCCCCAATAAAACGATTAACCAATAAAACTTTCAATTACTCTCTGAAGAGGTCACTGTCTTTGTACATCAGGAGAGGGGTTTGGTGGGGTTAATGAGTCACCCAAACTTGTTTGGAAAAAATACTCTTTGAGTTGGATATTTTAGATTTTCTCTGCTTGCACAGAAAATCATACTGAGGCCCGCGTGAATGTTAGAAGGGCTCTTAGAACATAGAACTCATCACTGATTAATTATTGAAGCACTTCGATTTTGGGACATTTACTTGCTCTCTATAATTCTGTTAATTAACATTACCGAATTCTGTAATTTAGAAGGAGTCATTCAATGTTTATAGTATTTCGTTTGACACGATTTTATTTGTATCAATAATTGCTTTTATTAATTTTTCAATCCAGGAGAATCGGCCAACATCTATGTGCCTATGAAATTTTAAGACCTCGGATTCATCCCAAAAGAATGGCTCAATCCTTTCTCTCAATAGTTTTAGTACTAACAGCGAATTTTAATAAAATGTCCCTAATTTTTTTTCGAATTTTATAAGTAAATTATTTATTCAAAAAATATTAAATAGGTTTAATTGAGAAAGAAACGAACAAAATTAAATTGAATTTTTGTATATTTCGTTATTTCGTATTAAAGTTCTGGAATATTTCAGACTGAATATTCATCTAGGAATTGTTATAATTTTTACTTATACATAAAAAAATAATATGAAAATAATAAAAAGGTGAATTTAAAAAAAAATGAATATAATTTCTAAATAATTCTTTTTTTAATATGCATAATATGGTCATTTACATTTAACAAAAATAAATAAAGAAATAAAAAAATAAACTAACTGCAAACATTTATCTCTCTGACATTCAGCATAGTCAAGACTGTTCCCCATTTCTGAAAGCTTAACAGCATTTTTTGTTCATTTGTATGTAATTAAAATTTAAAAAAAAGTTTTGAGAGATTCATTGAATAACTTGGTAGTAATGTTGCTTTTTTCAAAATAGAAATTATGATTACTCCTATATAACCATGAATTGAAGAAAAATAGTTGCAAAATATATTGTTACACAAATGCTAATACACATTAAAAAGCATTTTTTAAAAAGTTTTTATGAAAGCAATGGCCAAATTAGTTTTATAATTCAGATTTATGGTTGCTAAAGTTTACTTAACTTGTCATTGATCGCTTACTCATAAGAGCATATTTAACTTCAAATTCTATTGGACATGTAACATTTACTATTGTTCTTAAAACCGTATACTATTCCGCTTTTTGGGCAATGCATCTTTTTTAATTTTCAGTAATCTCAACAAAAAATGGGAACTTGAAAAACGAAAGTGTTTAAATTTCAACTAATACGAAAACTTTCTCAATCAGCATTGTTTATGAGCATTACAGATAATATACTTATCTAATATTAATTCATTTCACTGACATTGACCCTTATACATACAATAATTTGTTACATTAAGGAGTAACAAGATTTAAAAATGGATACACTTTCTAAAAATTACAACGATATAACTTCCGAAAATATTAAAACACAAAATTGATTTTTGCATCAAGATAAAGCTAAAAAAATTATCTTTTTAATGATACCAATGCTTTAATCTACAAATTAAGTTTCGATTTTTAACGTGTTTTTGAAGAAACATTTTAACCATATTTTTCAACAATGTACTTAGCACAAAATAAAAATAAAATTTAATCTGCATGAGCACGTCAGTGGGAAAAAATTAGCTGTTATCCACCTGTTGCCATCACATTGAAAGAAGTTCAAATTAAAAACATAAATCAAATATTATTGTAAATTAAATATATAAAAGTGTAAATTTCAGCTAGTGTCTGTATGAAGCGAACAAATTTGAAATATATTTTCTAAAAACTAAATGGAGGAAAAGATTTCTATGAACTTTTACAATATCTATATTATTAATTAAATCAAACAATTAAATTTAAGGTAAACAGGGTTTATATATCTATTGGATAGTCACTGTAATCAGCCCCATCAGTCAATTTTAATCAGGGGCACGCATCTACTAACAAAATGGTCTAAATGAACTAAACAATTACAATTTATGTTACTGGAGTCAATAAAAGCTCCGACGAATTAAGAAATTTAAATTTTTTCATAGGTCCTTTCAATTACCCTTTGTAATCCGTTTACATGTTTATCCTTTTACATTAACCTTTGAAAAAAATTTTACAAAAATTATCGCCATTCCATTATCACCAATAAGCTCGACCGGAAATACAGCTATGGAAAACTAAAAACCGTCACTCGCGCCAAGTTTTCTTGCCAAAGGTCCAAATCCCAGTAAACCTATGACAGCAACAGGGGTAGGGAATGATTTACCGAGCGCAAATGTTCCGATACCGCTTGCACAACCCCTTTTTACAGGGGTGGGGGCACATTCACACGCCTCACAGATAGGCCACAGATGAAGAAAAAATTATGCCCGAACCAGGATTCGAACCCGGGATGCCCAGATCACGGGAAAGATGCGCTACCCCTATGCAAGGACGCCGTTCCAAATTTAGATGAAATTAAATAGAGCATCAAGCTCTAATCATAATGTGTCATAATGTTATCATTCACTTACAAAAATATGAAAGACGGTACTTAAATGAATAAATGGATTATTTACTATTTAAACAGAACTGAAATTTGTTATTAAAATAATTAATACCAATGGTAATAGTTAATAATGATTCAGAAATATGGCATTGAAATCACTCATTCGATTATAATAAAGTGGATTGTTATAATTTTTAATTTGTTTTCAATGGGATAAACGCAACCCTATTATGTGCAGTTGTAAGTAAAAGACCAGTTACATCCTCTGAAATACGTCCAGCCACATACCTCCCAAATGCGTCCCATAAAGGCACAGCAAATAACACTATTACTGTAATTGCGCAGTTCCATGCGTCTGGGAAGGATAGGGTTCCTATTAGCTGTCATCATCGGCCAGTGGGTGCGTAAGTCAAAAGGCAAGAAATATTGCAGAAGATTTGGGTCTGTGCTATTGGATTAGTGAAGGCGTCCTTTACGGGGTGGGGATATGTAGCTGAGGGAACGTTCGATGACAAACCATTAAACATCGGATCAGATTAGTGATGATTGCGGAGGAAAGTTTGCAGAAGATTTGTCTTTTTTTCTTCTTCGGAAGATGCTGCATGGGAGGGAGAGTGTAGCAAATCAAACAGTAGGATAGAGTCTTTTTTGAAAAGGGAGAAAGGTTACACGAAAAAGAGAAATTGATTTATGAGGTATGAATTAATATCGTCATGTGATAGTTTAAATGCATTTATTTCAGACTTAATTTAGCCTCCAAATTTTAAATTGCTGTTTAAACGAAAGATATTCAAATAAGATCAAGGATTTTGACAGCAGAAGGAATTGCCAGTTACAGGGTGATTATGATTAAAATCCCAAAAATGTTTTTAAAAATCCGCTGGTCAGAATGGCTTCAAATTTGAACTAAATTTTATTTGATAAATGGGGAAACGGTATGACATAAGAAAAAAGCTCCAAAGTGTATCGATAGATGGCATTGTAAGCGGCTCCCTATTAGCCCAAAATTCTCAATAACATTGCCAAAATATCTACACGATATTGGCCGGCATTAAGAATATCGGACAACATAGTGCAGATATCGTATAGTATCTTGTGCTTATAGGAGTATTATGGACATTAAAAACGCTCACAAGCACGACATATTGCATTTGTTGTAAAAATGTGAGGAATTTGGCTTTTACCTCATATTGCATCAAAGCAGCTTGTCATGAATCTCTCAATGAAGAATCGTGCTCTGCTGGTGAAACTCTTTTACAAAAACGGCAGTTGTGAGCTATCAGTTTTAAAGAAATTTCGATTATTAAATGGTATGATAAAAGGCTGAGGTCCGATGTCTGCCTAGAATCTGATGAAAATGATTCAGAAATTCGAAGAGACAGGTTCTTTTGAAAAGAAATCTGTCAAAGGGTGGAAATCAATTACTTCAACGTTTAGTAAAGACGTGGCCGCACCATAAATAGAAGAAAGAGAAGTATTGTGCAAAAGTGCCAGATCTTTAGAATGCCTCAGAGCATGATCCATAAAATTTTATGCAATATCCGGCATTCCAACTCATACAAAATTGCTCATGTCAGGAGTTGCTTCCTGCTGACCTGCCAGTAAGACACAGTTTTGCTCTAGAATTTCTTGCTCGCATGGATCAATGAAAGGTTATGGTGCATTTTTTTTGGTCCGCCGAAACTTATTTCGGTCCCCAAGGCTTTATCAATACACAAAATTACAGGATATCGACAATGGAAAAACCATTCGCACCTACACTATTACCGCCTCAATCTTCAAAGGTATCTCTGTAGTGCGGAGAGAGGGATCGTTTATTGTGGAACCATTTTTTTTCCCGAGAAGAAGGGTTCTGAAGGTCCCGTTACCTGTATCATCAATTGAGGTTCTTTTGTGAAATCAGGTTATTCCAAAACTTCAACAACGTACATCTTTAGATAGAATCATATTCATACAAAATGGCGCTCATTCGCACATTGCACAACCAGTGATTTTGAAAAAACTAATTAAAAACATTCATATAATAAAACTACATACTTAGAATGATGGTATTATGAAATACTAGGTTTCGAAAGAACTTATTAAAAGAATGCTGATAATTTAATTTAAAAGTTATCTTTAATCCCTTATTAAAATGTTAATAAAAAATCAAAATGAAGTACAAATATAAATTCCAATAATCCGTAGCAAGCGCGAAATAGTTTTGAAATATTTTCAGTTATTGTGACATTTAATATCTGATCTTTGTATAATCTGAAATGGAAGTTTATAAAATTAATCAAGAATAAAGTTAAAATTCACCTTTCAGTTCATTATTAAATTCATTATTCAGTTAAAATATTTAACTATGCACACACTATAAAATTCCCTCTGATAGCAAATATACACATTTCTTAATTTTAACCCAATTTTGTGTGCAATATCTGCAAATTACACTAGTACATCTTTTAAAAATAGATATAAAATAATTTATTCAATCTAATCCTTTAAACAAACTTAATATATCTTTTAAGTCCGTAATAAAGTGAATAAATAATGGAATTTCATTTTCCTGAAGTATAAATTTACGTTTTACGTATGAACAAAAATATTTTATTACTGAATTTTTACAACATCTTCTAAAGTCATATGTTCCGACATTTGAAAGTTTCAGAGCTTTTCATTTTACATTCATATTGAATAACTTAAAATGAATTCATGCATCATTTCATAAATATAATTTTTTTAAAAAAATTACTTCCTATTCTTAATGCAAATTACATAATGAATTACCTCCAAACAATTCCACTTTGCCTTGTTTCATCGCTTTTGCAATATATATAAGATCTCTTTAATATTCAAAACGTAGAATTATTTTCTTGGGCAGGTAATACGAAGTGATATATTGCTCTAACTTATTTCATTATTTAAAGAAAGCAATGAACATTTGTAAACGCTTCTAGAAAATTGAATTAACAGAAGAAGCAAAAATACCCTTTCATACTAATTAGCTTTACAATTCTCAATTCCTCGCTTTAGAATCACAAATGACAATAAATAAAATGATGACATCTGCACAATGCCTTTGAATTTATTTATTTATTTATGCAAATTACAAATAAAAGCAGATGAAAAATGCTGCAGCTGCAAACGTTTATTTATTTAACACAAATAAATATTCATTTCATCTCCGATTGAAAATAATTCTAAACAATTTTTTATCTCAACTATCTCCTGTCACTTTTCATTAGTCTACTAATACCAGAAAGGAGTACAACAACATTAAAACTGTCTCCGTTTCATTCATGAGGCTTTTGTGTTGTTCTTACTCTGTCAGCAGTGACGGTTGTAGTTAAAAAGATGAAAGAAAACTCGAGTTCAACCAGGCCTGAAGAAAGTATCGTATCTCTTTTTGTGGGAATCGTTCTTATTTTTATTTATGTATTTAACCATCTCGAATCAAAAAACTCAGAAATAAGAAGAAAAAAAAAATTAGACTAAAACGTTTCTCTTTTTTCTTATAGGAATTTTTTTCTTTGTTATTTCTTTTCAGTTTCGCTCTAGTTATTTCCAGACAAGGTCATCTGAGTGAAAAGGTTTTCGGAGTTACGGTGGGATATGAAGATGACAACTTATACATCTTCTGCTGACAACATGTCAGATATATCTGTGTCCTTTCTTTTGCATTTCTGCATAATTAAGACATCAGAATAAGTTCTGGAATTTAACAAACTTTTCTTTGTAAAAGCATAAATAGCCAATGACATTATGAAAAGGTTTTTGAACAATACAGAAAGTATTCAAAAGTAAATTTGCTGATATATATTATATAATTTTCAAAATGTGGCAATAGGATTGAATTTATAATATGTAAGAAAGACAGTGTCTTTTATTGCTTTAAAAGCTATAACGAATAGTCCATTATGTTTACAAAACTATAGCAGCTTCTGAAAAACTTTTTTAAAGCTTTCTTTTTCGCTTTTAAACCTGATTAGTAATTTTTCTCATTAAAAATTCGATTGACAATGTAAAAAAAAAATGATAAAAAAAGGAAGAAAAAAAGCGAATCATAAAATGTCCCGGGAGGAATCCAAATTTGCTCACCATGTTAATAGCTGGAGGCGAAAATGAAGTATTCCTGCTATTGAATTTAGAGGTGGCTGGGTCATTTTGGGAGCTGGCAGACTTAATGGATGGTGGATTGTATGAAAGTTTCCTTTCTTTACTTTTTTTCCCTGTCTTTCTTCCATGCAACTTGCTTTTACTTTTTGGGTTTCTTTTTCTTTATTTTTCCTCAATAGCTATTGTTTGGTACTTGTTTCGTTTTCACATTGTTCCGACCCAATAGTGCAATTAGTTATACATCCATTTTTTAGTGTAGAATCTTAAATCAAATTTAAAATAATATTAATTTAATTTAATAATATTAATTTAATTTATTAATAATAGTAATTTTATTAATTCAATTTATTAATAATATTAATTTAATTTATTAATAATATTAATTTAATTTATTAATAATATTAATTTAATTAGTTTAATTTATTAATGATATTAATTTAATTAATTTAATTTATTAATAATATTAATTTATCAAATTTAAAATAATATTTTTTAAAATTCTAACAATTTTTGTATGTAATTTTTTCCTATATTTAACTGTTTTTCTAAAAGAGTATTCTAACTTTGGGTCGCTGCGATATATTTCATTATCGAAATGAAATTCAAATCAGTTTCCTTATAGCTATATATATTTCTTACTGGCATTTTTTTTTAACACTTTCTCGTACACATAGTATAGAGAAACTATTTCAATCGTCAAAAAATTCAAACTCAAAATTTTGACGAATCTCTACGTTTTAGACTAAATTTTGTCCGTCTGTCTACCTGTAACAAAGATAACACAAAATGCTTTGAGCTAAAAAGATGAATTTGGTATACGATCTTAATTACCATATTTATAGGTTGCTGTCAAATTTTGAGAAAAATCTATTCATAAGAAGAATTTAAAACACAAATCAGATTTTCGTATAATATTGATCCGCTTGCCAGGAAATAGTCGCCAAAAAGCTCCCCAAGGATAAGATAATGAATTTAGTAAAAATGCTAAAATCGCGCCAAAAGTTAATATTTTATATCTATTGCATGCGAATGCCGTGCAAGACGTTTTCTGGAATAATATTTTTATTAGTTAATATGCGAGGAAGTTTTGGGAAGAATACTTACGTTGGTTTCCATTGTTGATGTTCACAGAATGAAGTTATGTCTAATTTTACCATTATAATTAGTCTTCTATTTTACGTTGATTTTTAATATAATTTTTTAAATGTGTTGCACTTGCAACTGAATACTACTACCATATAATGCAAAATAATTGGATTGAAAACTGCTTTCATTATTTAATACAATGATTTCTTTTAATCAGAAAATGTTTTGTTGAGTAACGCAAATCATGAAAAACAATGCTTCAAACGAAAGCTTCAGTGCTAAACGCTTCTTCTGTTTATTCTACTGTTTTAAGCTTAGTTCAGTTTAGTTATATCAACGTCCCGTTTTAAAGCAACATTAGAGCTATTTTGGGTTGGGCCTCATAATTTTGGACCGCAGTCAGATGACGAGGACGACACCAGAGCTGGCATCCTCCTCTTCACACCACACGACACCAGAGGGGGGAACTTTGGCCTAGACAGATTTAACGTGCATCAGACCCGTTTACATGACGGTTCTTCGATGGAATCGAGTCACGCACCTGAAACCCTCCGCTTCCGAAGCCACGACCTTACCGTCAGGCCACCGCGGCCCTGTATTATATTCTAAATAAAAGTGTTTAGCATCGCCAAGTTGTTACATTAATTTAAACATCTACATTCTTCAACTTAAAATTTACAATTTATGTGAGATGACAAAAAGCTAGGGAGATGCATTACGAAATGATTATTGAAAGTTTAAAAGTATTACGCGTTATATATCTATCAAATTTTAAACTACAAAATACATTACTGAGGAAGCAGGTTGTCAGGAGTTACATAAAAATTTTAAATGAAAATGTTAGCACCCATTAATTTGATGAACCAGCTGGTCGCCAAAGGCAGCTGTTAATAAATAAAACACATAGGAGGTTTCATTATTCTAACATTTTTAGATTAGATAAAACGCGAGATAACACCAATTCTATAGAAAGACTGAATACACTTAAAACAGATGGGAGTTCAACAGTTCTGTTAATAACGATTCTACGAATGAACTATTTCGGATATACTTTTTTGAAAGCAATGTTTTAGTGTTTGAGCGCTTATTTCGATTACACCTATAAACAGAATGTTCCGACTCATGCGAGAGGATGATAATGAATGAAGAAGCTGTTGTCTGTTACATAAGGGATTCCGGCTCCTCAATCCCAGACGTTCCTCATCGCTGAATCCTCCTATTGATTCCGCATCACGACCAAAAACAAACAGCGCGCCTCACGTGTGGACTATTGAGACGAAAATACCCATCAGGGAGCAGATATCATCAGAGATGAAAGTACCATTCCAGCAGAAAAGGAACGAGGCCGGCCTCCCCACCCACTCCAATCCCCCACTTCTCCTTCTCCTACCCCCACAAACCGGAAAAAATAAAAACACAATCGATCTTTTTAGTTTGGCTATTCTCTTTCCAACCCTCCCCTCTACATCCCACGGAAGAAAAATACCCCTAAAAGCAGCAACAAATTCTTTGAGAAAGGGAATTATGTGGAATAGATGGTTACCAGACGTGTTCCGACTGTTGAATCGCAATAACGGTTGCAGTTTAAAACATTTGCTAGCCACTCCCACCCCCCAATTCTGCGTGGAATGGAAATTAAGGCCGTGCAAGATAAAGAACAAAAGCAATCTTTTCAGTTATCTGTGACTCCTGATACTAATTCAGGAGTATTCTGCCGAGAGATAGGTAAGTAATTCACTGGGGAATTGGAGGTATTGTTAGCTGCGATGCTTTGATTAGGTAGATTAGATGAAGCAGAGCGGATTATGTTGTCGCTACTTGTTGGGTATTCTTGAAATTAGATTGTTTATCTAACTAGATGTGTAATTAAAGAAAATGAAGAAGCTGTGTTGAATTAGTTCTGTTTGACTTTTACTTTTTTTTTGACATCGCTTTAGCAGAAAACAAGTTGGAATCATATTAGGTACAGAGTAAGAGGAGATAATGATTTATTCTGAATTAATTATTCTTGATTCTGTTCTTGTTTTTTAATGAGAACTTCGGGAAACTTAGTGTAATTTATTTTTAAATATTATATTTTCTAATTAGTACATTTTACTGTTGATGATAACTAGTTAAAAGAGAATTGAAATAAATAGATTAAAAATATGATTTTATCCCTTAATAAGTATTGCTGATTTATATTAATTATTTTCATATCGTTTTCCTTCCCCCCCCCCTTCCCCCCCAAAAAAAGGAAAAAAGGAGAAAAAAATATTGAAATCTTCAGGTAAATCCACTAAATGAATATCATTTTTTAGACCTTTTTGAATTCGGAAAAAATAACGTTACTATAGTGGTCTCTTAGGGTGTGAAAACGATAACTTGAATGAGCAACAAGATTAAAAATAAAACTTGGTATGCTAAAATTTGGGGTGAAAAAAGGGGAGACAAAAACGTTTTTTCTCAAAAAATTTCATCCAAAATATGACAAACATTTTGAAATTCAATGTTAAAAAACCACACACAACACTTAATTCTTCTAAATCTAAATACTTTAGAGTTGTAGCGTTCGCACACTAAAAACAAATCAGGCATAGTTTCTTGAAACCAAGGTTATCTAAAACATGGATAAACATTAAAACCTAGATTTTGAATTTTTTTTAAGGTTACAGTGAACACTCTCTCTATACTTCGTATTGAAGAAAGTAATAACTTCATGTACAGTTTTATCATTAAGAATATAGATTTGGATTAAATTTAGACAAATCTGTCAGAATGTTCATTGTCTTTAAATCTGTATATTCGCCTGTGTGTGAATTTGGTAACTCAAAAATGAATGATTTAGAGATATAAAATTTTTTATAGGATTTTGTAATAAAAATTGTATATCTACATCAATTTTGGTTACAAATAAAAGAAAATAAGCTACAAAATGCACATTTGGTTTGCTTTCATATACTATAACCCACAAATACGCTCTCTATCTTGTCAGTATTCTCTAATATCGAGGAGAGAGTGATTGTTACTCTTTATTGTGTATCAATCATTAAAAATATAAACGATAGGGCTTATTGAAATTATCAAAAATTTAAACTTGCATATAGAATCTTTATAAATTTTCATGTATAAAACGTTCATTAAAAGTTTTGTGGATTCTTAATTAAGCTAAATACTGAGAGGAAAACTTTTCCAAAATCTATATTATCTAGTAGAAAAAGTTAACTAGATAAACTTGTAAATTGAAGTAGAATGAAGCAAAAAACATTAATCTTGCTTTGAGACATTATATACATAGAATTGACTGTTACATCTAGATAGTAAACGAATCATCTAGAACATCCCAGAACAGAGTTATAGCTAGCAACAATAATTACAGTTAAGAATAGACCGGATAGTCTGGTTGATAAGGCATTGGATTTTTATCCCTTTGTTTGTGAGTTCAAACCCCGCCGGCAGAAGACACCCCGTGTATGGAGTGGCTGGTGCACGTATAAGTCTCTCGTGGCCACAAAGTATCCATGTCGTGTACAATACCATTGGGGGTTCTGGTTCAGGAGTGATCGTTCTCTGATTTAGGTCTAAATTACGATCTATGGATGAGTGAAAGAAATGTATGAACGAAGTCCGTCCTGTAAGAAGGATTGGGACGCATGAGTAGCTAAGTCGTACTCTTGGCCCTGGATGGCGCTACTGAAACAGAAGACGCTCTCTCGGCTTAAAATGACATATGGCAAGTGCTAACTATGACAAATGCCATAAGAAACAACAGTACAGTTAATAATAATAATCTGGACAAATAATTTAGAAGAAAGGAAAAAATAAAAGGAAACAAAGGAAACGTTCACACACCTCTTTTGCAACTGAATTTGAACCAACTATCTGTCACGGTTTCACATAATAAATAAAATTCGCTACTATATTATTGAATTATCTAATTTATAACTTTTCTTAATAATTTTCATTACTTAGCTCATGATCTAATTACTCATTAGTCTGATAATTATTTATTATCACTTTATTACATTATCTCTCCTTTTATGTATCTACACAAGTAAACAAAAACAAACGTTTTACACATGCTTTCATCAATGGATATATGTAGTTTATACAGAATAATTAGTAGAAATAAGTTATATTTTATGAAATCGAGTTTCAAATACTCGAAATGTCGTGGTCTTGGAGTAAATATTAAATATTTACTGTTATATGACAGTTTTGAATGTTTAGTAAGAAATTCTTAACAAATATTTAATAATAACCACTGTTTTCTAATTATTTCTTCCGTCTACCACAGATTCGTAAACACTATACTCTTGAATAACATTATCTGTAATTATAAGATGCATTAATTCGTTGTAATAACTCGCAATATATTAATTCTGAAGTTAAGTTTTATTAAATAAACATTGTAATGTTTCTTATTTATTTCGGTTCGTTCCATTGTGTCTGTTATATTACTTATCAAAAAATACTTAAAATGAGTCATTTGTTTATCTTTTTAAGAATTTTTAAAACTATAATGAGTCATTTATTGATGCTTTATAAAGGACTTAGAAAACCACAAATGTCTCATGCAAGTTTTTTTAAAAGAAAATCACAACGAGTCATTCACTTGTTAGAAAAAAAAATCTGACATTCATTTATTTCTTAAGAAATTAGAAAATTCCAAATGATTATATTGTTTAAGTTTTTAAAAAGGAAAACCACAAATAAGTCATTCATTTACGTTTCTTACGAGTTTAGAAAACTATAAATATGTCATTCAATTAAATTTTTTAAGAAAGATAGCCATGATGTGTCATTCATTCGTGTTTTCTTTTGATATTAGAAGACCAAGTAATTTAAATCGAGTAAAATTTAAATATGTAATCGTGAAAAATATTTACATTTTCAGACTTGCAGTAAAATTACTAACTAGCAAAACCGAGATTTAATTTGGCAAAAAAATGAAGTGATGTTTTCTGTTCAGCGTTTAATTTGACTAGATGAGTTTAACTAACTTTAATGATAAATTTAGTGCAAAATATCATTACAGATTAGAATACAATCTTTCATAGACTTAAAGAAATATGTATTAATCAAAACTAAAAGATGTTTTTGATTTTTATCTGACTAGAACTCCTTTAATAATGATTCTACACTTTCTGCCACCACTTTATTGTTTTATATATATGATAATCGCCGTTTTTTTTTTTTTTTCTTTTCTGTAAACAATTTTTAAAAGAATATATTTTTGAATATGGACTTCACTCTTAATTGAAATGTTTAACTTATTGAAGAATAATTAAATAAATCAAAATTTAATATCGTTCGTCTTATCAATCTGCAAATAAGATCTCGGTTTAATTAAATGCTCCATAAATCATTATTAACGTTTATAATATTGGATAAATAGATAAAAAATAATATAGTAATAAATAAAATTTGTAAATAATTCAGAGATAAATAAAATGTTTCATTTCGTAATAAATAAATAATTTCGTAATAGATAAAATTAATAAACATTTTTGTAATAAACAAAATTATAAATAATTTTTCAATAAATAAATATTTTCGTAATAAATAAAATTAATAAATATTTGTGTAATAAATAAAATTAATAAATAATTTCGTAATAAACAAAGATTATAAATAATTTTGTAATAAATAAAATTATAAATAATTTTTCAATAAATAAATAATTTCGTAATAAACAAAAACTATAAATAATTTTGTAATAAATAAAATTTAAAATAATTTTGTAATAAATAAAATTTAAAATAATTTTGTAATAAATAAAATTTAAAATAATTTTGTAATAAATAAAATTTATAAATAATTATGTAATAAATAAAATTTATAAATAATTTTGTAATAAATAAAATTTAAAATAATTTTGCAATAAATAAAATTTATAAATAATTTTGAAATAAATAATATTTAAAAATAATATTAATTTATACGTACAGGAAGATATTCATATATGCTTTAATGATATCAGTTCATCATTATATTATAAATGATAAAAAGATAGCCCAAATTTACTTTTAGAACCTATTGTACATTTTATAGAAGGAAATAATGCTGGAGTTCGCGATGTGTGGTAGGGTTCACTGAGTCCTTGAATTTAATGCTTCTTAACCTCCAGGTATTTCTATTGTTCTTATAAAGTGGCGTTAGTTTTTAGCATATATGGACATGTCTAGGGAAATACAAATGAATACGCAAATGATGTATTAATTACAATGAGTAATGTATGTATAGTATAAAATGTATTAATTACAATGGGTAAAAATACAAAAAAAAAAAAATATCAGCGTAAAAAAAAGATTTCCCATATAGGAACTTGTTGTAAATTGTGATAGATTTATTCTGGTGATCTTCCATTTATGTATGCTATATAACATTCTATTTCCTATAAATATTAAAACAATTAATTTCATTCTAAATAATTCCGCTACCGATAGATGTATAAATATTATGATAATATTACCCTGTCTACTATACATTCATATGGAATTCTAAAAGTACATTTCCCTCAAAAAATATCATCCGTTGCTCAAATATTCTTGTCTTCCCTCGAGAGATCTTCAACATTCTTCACATTTTACCTTGAACTCTCATAGGAATCCATTAAGATCTGACCACGACAAGTCCTCCACGTCAATTACCTCTCATCTCCTGAAACCTGGATTACCATATTGATTTCCATCCTATACTAAAACTGAAAGTTCAAGTGTCCTTCGAAAACAAGTATCAAAACAAATTAGTTTCCTTCCCACTTTACTCCCTCATTCATTCCTACGCTCCATCGATGACCCAACTGGGGAAAAGTATGCTTATTCTGCCTGGATGACATCACTTCAAACTATATTTATCCAGAAATTCTCATCAAGGAGGACAGTTCACTGGTCATTCACAATTCCTTCTCCCCGCACCCTAAACTACTTCTGCGAAAGTTTAATTAAATATGGATTCTGTCAGGTGTAGGCGAAAGGTAGTTAGGAATACTTTTAAATCGCGTTCCAGCTTGCCATCATCAGTGACAGAATGGCTTTAAGCGTTCTCTTCGAATCTAAATTAAAACGGGAGCCTCATTTTCCAGAGGATGAGCTATCGAGGTCATTCAATATTCACAGGAAGTTAAATTTCAGCAAGTACGCCATGATTCATTAGATGTTCTTGATTTGGTATGTAGATGATATGAATGTTCTATGTTCCAAGATGGCCGATATATGAATGTTCCATGTTTCAAGATGCCCTATATATGAATGTTCTATGTTCCAAGATGACCTATATATGAATGTTCTATGTTCCAAGATGGCTGATATATGTCACATAGATGCTTATAATGTTAATTGTCATTTTTTTATAATTTTTTTTTATAATTTTTTTGCTTTATTTTTCTTGAATTAGTAATTTCAATTTAATTTACTCACAACTAATGGTCTTAAAAATGTAGATTAAATTGGATTCCGGCTTTTAGCAGCGCAACAGCCATACATACGCATGATGTACGCCAGACATATGGTTAAAATATAAGTAGCATATCTTTATGTAATATTCTGTGAAAGTAAAAACTGATTTATAAAATTGTAGAACAATGTTTCCTAACATTATAAACAAAATGTTAAAAATGGAACAAAATGAAATGTTAAATGAGATGGTAAAACCAAATGATTTTAAAAATTAAAAAAAGGTTTTCTGAAGGAATGTTCCCCCACAAGCATTTGCATGTCCACTGATGAAGAATTAAAAAGTCTTAAACGATGGTGATAAAAATCAGGACATTCAAATCACTTGGCATCTTCAGCAGAATAGAGCTGTTGTTGTTTCTTATGACACTTGCCACGGACAAGCCCGCTGTTAAGAAGACAGCGATTTAAGCCAGAGGGAGAGCGTCTCTTGTTTTTATAGTAGCGCCAAGATTGCTACTCACGCATCACTCATTCGCTTGTACAACCCCTTTTTATAGGAGGGCACATTCACACATCTTACAGAGAGAACAACAGAAGAAAAGGCATGCCCAAACCGGGACTTGAACCCAGATCACGGGGAAGACGCGCTACCCCTATGCCAGGACGCCGGCGGAATAGAACTTGATCGCCGAATAAAAGATGTTTATGATTAAAACGTGTGCGGTCATATGGAATTTAAGCAATTTAATGGTTAGCTCTCGCACGTAAACAAACTCAGGATGAAATGATAATATGGAGTTTATTGTTCATCTGATGATTCCCTGACTCTCGCCATAATAAGTAGCAAAAAGCACTTTGTGCATCGCTGTACAGAATATCTTGCTGTAAAACAAAAGACGAACTTTTTGCTGCATTATCGGTCGTCTCGTTACCAATTATTCCACCATGACTAGGAATCCAGCAAAGAAGTGTTTGAAACTCTCTGTTTAATAGAGTCCTTAAAAGACCCAGGATTTCCAGGGCAAACTGGATGAATCTGATTTTGAAATGTGGAAAATATTTTCAATGAACTCACGCTGTCAGTATATATACAAAATTTATGCTTAGAGGAGAGTGAAATCCTCTGAAGAGCATAAAAAATTGCTAATAATTCAACAGGTAGAACTGAAAGAAATGTATCTAGACGGTAACTGAATGTATTGGTATCAAAAACAATACCGCAACCTACGTGACCATCTGACTTCGAACCATCCATAAAATTTTCAAGTAATCTGAATACTGACAGAGATGAGAATTGAACAGATTCTGGTAGACAATAGGGGCAGTACTCTGCTTCTCATAATCAGAGAAAAAATTTTAAAAATAAAAATAAGGAATATTCTAGGTAGAGAGGTTGCGTCTGCAGATATCAGCATTTCTTCAGTTGTTTTTAGGAATTTTTGAATCCTTCATTTACGTAAACATTACTTTTGTTAAAGCTTTAAAATTAACATAATGCCATTCTATGTACCCTATGCTTATAAAATTGAGTTACCTAACCAAATGGATGAGCACAAGATAGAAAGTAAAGAAGTGGAAGAAAGAAAGAAAGAAACGGCAAACCATCCAGAGATCTCCTCAGAGAATGCCATCGGTGTCACATCTTGCACAGCAGTGAATTAATCTTTTAGCGAAGTATTAATTAAATGAAGGGAACAAATATACCTAAAAACAAATGGTGGCAATGGGTTGAATTTACAGAGAAATGTTGATATTTACAGACATAAACTCTTTATAATTTTGAAGCCATTAGTTAAGGGAAAACTATACAGAGATTACTAATTGAAGATAAAAAAGAAGAAAAAAAATAAGAAATGATAAAAATTGATAAATAACATTGTAAGCATCTATATGATATATATAAACATATTGATAAACATTGTAAAAAAGGAGGATCTGTAGATACTGTCTGGGTCCTGTGGTTTTGATTTCTGTTTTCCTTTGTGAGAGTGTTGTTCGTTGGCTCTGTGGGGTATTAAGTTACGCAGGAATAATTTAGACTGATTTTGACGAAAGACATTTTGGTCTTACCTATTTTTTAGTCTTGAAAAGATCTTGGTATTTGTGAATATGATTTACTATAGTGTGAATCTTGTCTTGAGAAAAGGTATTCGATTCCAGAAAGTGACTTCAATGGGATTCTCTGTGGAGATCCCTGGATGATTTGACATTCGTTTCTTTCTTTTTCCACTTCTTTTCCTTCCATCTTAAGCTCATCGAATTAGTTATCATTAAAATATGTCAAAATTTTTATCATCTTCTACTGGAGTATTATATTATATCTATAAAAATATCAAAATCTAACAGAACTTAAATCTTATTTATTCATCTGACCATAGGAATTATTTTTATGTATATTTCATACTTTTATGCTAAAGGTTGTATATACAGGGTTATCAATAAAGTCAATTTAAGTCTTTTAAATTGAAAACGGCGTCTCATACAGTCAAGAAAGTAACTTGCACTTATAGTCAAGTGACTATGCTGAATTTATTGAGACTGATTACAATGAATCCTTGCTGCGAAATACAAAGAAATAACTGAAAAAATAAAGCTATAACAAAAAGTACAATTGGAGAAATTTGCGCTATATCATAATTAAAACATAGGGAAAATTTCACACAGTGGTATGGAAATTTGGAAGTGATATTTGCGATTAAAATTAAGAACTTTTAGTGATCTGAGAAACGGCTCGTTCTGAAATTGAAAAATGCATTCTTCAGAAATATTATACAGTTTTTTCGAGTTACGCAGTGGCGAAAGTAACTTTTAAGCAATGAAGAAAGCAAAAAAAAATATAAAACAAACAGGAAAACACACTTGGAGGCAGAAAGAATTCAGAAGCCTTTTTCAGAGGCAGAAATCGGAGACTTTTTCAAGTCATGTAAGTTCCTAATTTTAATTACAAATATTCCCACCAATTTTATAATAACTCAATTGAATTTTTTCTGTATTTTTTTATTATGTTATAGCGTACAGGTGGTTATCAAAATAAGGGAAACACCTATACACCTGTGAATAAAAGTGACATTTTTAATGCGCTTTGTAAGCATTAAAATATAATAATAGCTACAAGTTTTTTTTTAAAGCAATGTATATATTCTGGTAGTATGCATCAGCTTTATTGAAGTTCTGTAATTCTTGGATTTCTTTAAAAAGCGTAAAATATCGGACTTCTCGGATTTTCAAATATGCCAAATTGTAGGAGCCCGTCTAGCTGGAGAAAATGTGACCAAAACATTCCAACTTTCAGGCGTTTCTAAAGGCATTATATCTAAAGTCATGTGAGCATACACACAGTGCAGCAAGACAAGCCTAGCAAAGAAAATACTGGGAGGAAAGAGAAGCTCAGTGAAAGTGACGACGGGTATTGAAGCGGATTGTGATGTCTAAAAAGCGAACAATAATTGCAGCAAAGTGACCACAGAGCTCAATACCCATTTGGATTCTCCAGTGTCAGTGATTACAGTTACATGGAACCTTCATAAACAGATTATTTATGGCAGAGCAGCAATTCCCAAGCCACTTGTCACAAATGTTATTGGAAAACGTCGTCTACAGTAGTGTTACACTCACAAAACCTGGTCGATTGATAAGTGGAAGAAAGTAATATAGTTTGACGAAACGCGTTTCACACGTTTCTCTACAACAGGACGGGTGCATGTTTGGAGGACACCTGCACAAACGTATGATCGTAATTATCCCCTTCCAACTGTCATACACAGAGGTGGATTTATCATGATGCAAGCAGCCATGTCGTAGTTTTCTGCGGAACCAATCGTAACCCTCAAAAGAAGGATCACTGGGGAGAAGTATAGAGAAATTTTAGCTGACCAGGTCCATCTTATTATGAAAACTTAGTTTCCTGCAGAGATGGAATTTTCCAGGATGATAATGCAACTATCCAAGCAGCGAGACTTGCCCACTCATGGTTTGATGAACACGAGGATGAAGTTAAACATATGCCTCTGCCCGCACAATCATCCGACTTCAATATAATCGAACCGTTATGAACTATTTCAGAGACTTCAATACGGAATCAATATCCTCTACCGGTATCTCTCCAAGAAATTTCATAATATTGCTAGGAAGAATGGTGCAATATTCCTCTAAACATTATTCAACACTTGTATGAATCGATTCCTAGGCGAATCCAAACTGTGTTACATGCCAAAGGCGATCCTACACCATACTAATAAAGGATTCTTTATAAATCTAAGGTGTTTCCATTATTTTGATAACCACCTATATATCTTTATAATCAGACTGGTATTTGGACGATTTTATTATTTTTGTAATTGTCTTATTCCGCGCTAGGGGCGCTGTAAACTGCCTCAATACATTAATATTAGCCATTTTACTATAGGTACCAATTACTTTCCTGGTTACATGGCACGCCGTTCTGATTTTAAAGGGTTTAAAAGGACTTTATCGATCACTCTGTATATGCATTTATGCTACTTTTATGTTGCATAATCATGATCTCTTATAAGGACGAATAGACGAATAATGTAAAACAGTCCCTGAAGTGAATCAAAGGTTATTACTGTGGACAAAAGCTTGAATATTTGAGGTCATTATATATATTCGTGAACTTACAATATTAATAAATATTATGCAGTATTTCAGAATTAGGAAAATTATTTTTTAAATTTACAATTTATACATAGGAAGAAAAAAGGTTAAATTTAAAATTTAAACATAGAAAGAAAAAAGAGTTACTTCTTGTATAGTAGCTTTATTTTTGTGTTAAAAATTTCCATAAATATATTTTTTTTTACTTTTTATTAGAAGCTTATTTTAATTATGGTATTAAAAATAATCTCTCTTTGAATTTAAATTTATCAATAATCTAAAAGTTTTTTGATTTTATAAGAGATTTTACAAAAACCGTATCTACTTCAAAATATTTATCCATTCTGAAAAGTAAGAGGAATAAACAGAAAAGCGATATATATCTGTTCTCAAAAACCTTTTCATATCTTTTACAAAAATAGGAGAATATTGAGCTTTTTAATCTGAATTTGAGATACAAGACTCTGAATGGAAAATTGATTCCTTTACCAAAACAGCTATGTACTTTTGTACTTTTTAAATTAAATGTGAGCTTAAAAACTATATTTAGCTGCCCAGAAGTACGCCTTTCTAAATTGAATTGAAAACAAGAATATTCAAATACCGAGTTCTATAGAATATTTCTAAAGTTTGAAATGCAAACATGAAAGATAACGAATGTACTGAAAAAAACAACAACTAAAAAACTTGTCAAGTCCTGTTTATTTAGTGTTTAAAAGTCAAATAACACTCGTATTGACTTCTGTAGTTAATTTTATTCTTTATAAATACCTTTAAATATTCATCAAAGTCCACTGGAATTGCATATTCATTGAATTGAAAGCATTTATGAATTTGAATAAGTATTGACTTCCACTTTAGTTCTTTTTTTTTTATCTAAACCTTTGAAATAGTTGTCGGAGAAATAAAACTCGCAGGAAACTTGCCGGAAGCTGAGCAACAACAATCCTTGCAGTATTTCCAGTTGGCATGAATTCGCCATATTTGAGCAGACACTCCACATCCGAACTGATCGCTAAAGCAACTGCCCGGGGGTATGAAACGATACAAAAGGGCAGTCCCGGATCCCCCCAAAAAACACACGAAACTCCCTAACACACACGTTTATATATTCTTTTAAAGATGAAAAGGGGAATGGTAAAGAAAACAATAAACATATCTAAAATAAAACTCACAATTCTTCTTCAACTCCTTACCCTACCATTCTACTCACGTATCGCAAAGTGATATCTGTATTGACTTTGGCAAAACGTGTTCGGAGCACAGAAGTTCAATATTTACATAAGGCCTTTAGCTTCTACCCATTCACCCCCCCCCCCCCAGTGCTTCGTCTTGCTCCCCCCGTGCTTTTCAATATATTCTGTTTGGGGAATAGTAGAAGTTGTTTTATCTTTTTAGGAGCCAAGCCCATGAAGTTGCTCAATATGGGAAGTATGTTTTTATTTTAGCTAAGAGTATATAACCAGCTTTTCTTATTTTCCGTTAAGACGGGAATTTTCAATCATACAACAGCCTATTTTTGAAATAAAGTCTCTGTTTTATCAGGTTGGTTTAACAAAATTCACTTGTTTTATTTTTTCTGTTAAATAATGGAAGACTTAATTTTTCCTTTTCTCTATAAGACTTTTATCCAATAGAAAGTTACGTTCTATAACTTCCATTTCTATTGGTTTATTTTGATCTAGAGAGTTCGGGTAGGTTAATAAAGTTTTGTTTCAGCATTTTGGTGAACAAATAAATCTAATGTACATTAAAATATGTGGCTTTTGATTGCATGGTGCAGAAAGTTACGGATCTGTTGTTCAAGTTTATCAGTTTGATGCATTACATTGTAACATTTGATGTTGGGGATATGTTTGTGTGGTGGTGGTGGTTGTGGGCATTTTTGGTACGTGAATGAATTTCTAGTAACAATAAAGGTGAAAGTGTGTGTGCGAGTTTGTAAGGGCGTAGGTACATTAAAGAACAGATTGTTTGACGTAGATGAAAGGTTATCAAACTTTTAAACATCGCAAACAACTTTTTAGAAACCGAGTTTTTAGCGACCTATTTCATTCTAGAAAATGGAATATTTTCAAGAGTTGAATCTCAAAATGTCCTTACGAAAGAGGTTTTATATACTAAAATGCAAATTTTGTGGTGAATGAAATACTTGTTATCAAATCTAATTTTATAAAACTATTTCTAATGTATGCTTTGATGATAAATTTAATTCCATTTTACATTTTTGAAAAATGTGTAAAAAAAACTTACGCATTCAAGATTTTGCTTGGACTCATCAAATATTGATTTACGAACCACTAGTTTAGTTGCACAGTTTGAGAACATATTATCACAGAGATTTCAAATTTAGAACATATACTCTTTTGATGCATATCGAACGAATTTTTCGGGAATTTTAAATTAAAATTGTTTAACTAAACTTAAAGATATCGAGAATCAAGGTATTATTTTAAATATAGTGTCTATATATGGAAATTTTTAATACCAATTCGCGATCATTTGATTCGACTCCATTGATGAAGGTCATATAAAACGATGCAGATGCAAAGTTATTAAAATAATACAGCTTTTAACTCGGTTGCTACTGTTTAAAAATATTTATTTAAGGAATCAAAACATAGATTTATGTATAAAATTTAACTGAAATTAAATAAAAACATTATTCCAGAAGAAATACAGGGTGTTCATTAATTATTGTCGGGGTTTCCGTACCTCATAACTTTCGAATAAAAAATATTACGCAAAAACCGATTACGTATTCGTAAATTACAACTCAAAGAATTTTATTAAGGATATTAAAGTGTAAAGCTTGCACAATTTGTACTTTGTAGGCATTCAGCTGAAGGCGATTATGTATTCGTAAATTCGCTGAACAAATTTTGACTCGAATTGAGGATGATGAAAATGGTTCTTCAGTGACGAATCCACTTTTCATGTGTCAGAAAAAGTGAATAAACATAACTATAGAATATGGGTCTCGGAGAACCCTCACGATTATCAAAAGTCAAAATTTGTTCAACGAATTTATGAATACATAATCGCCTTCAGCTGAATGCCTACAAAGTACAAATTGTGCAAGCTTTACACTTTAATATCCTTAATAAAATTCTTTGAGTTGTAATTTACGAATACTTAATCTTTTTTTGCGTAATATTTTTTATTCGAAATTTATGAGGTACGGAAACCCCGACAATAATTAATGAACACCCTATAGATTGTCGCCAAATGTGGGCGCGGAAAACGACAAAGAAGTGGTATACATTCCAGCCGGTTTCATCTAGAATTATTTAATTTGGTACAAATAAACACTGGCGGACGGAAATGTGCACATTCCAGATTTTTAAAAATATAAAATGGAATTTCAATTAATTCAAAATTAAGCAAGGTATTGACATTCTTTCGTGATAACTTCTGAAAATAGTATTGCATAGAAATAATTTTTGTGCAGTGAAAAATTTTAATACCAATTCTGAAAGATCATTTTGTAGTTCAATTTTTTTAATGTTGCCAGTTTAGTTTCTGTGTAATTTTTATTGAATTTTGGGAAAAAAATTAGTGATATTTTCAACATTTTCATTATTGTAATGAAATTAAAGCTTTTAATATTATATTATTAATTACTTAATAGAGTTAATTTCTTTCATTATTGAAAGCTAAGGAAGATATAGTCAATTATTAACATAACTGACGTGCAGAGTGAGGAAGAGAAACTCCAGTATCGCTAAAGATATTTATATGATAGATTGACCCACGATTATGTTTTTAATGGCATTATAGTACCATAGGACATGGCTCCATAAGGAATGTTTCTATTTACAAGAAATAGAAAAGGCGCTTTTCTATTAAAATAAAAAGACTTTTACGACTATCATATTCGATGCTTAAAACTTTTCTTGAATGGAATCATGAAGTTATGCATAAGAGATTTAACTGAAACTAAACAAAGAAAAAAATATTAATAACAAAAATCTGGTCACCAAAAAATGTTGACTTATAATATTTTACTCAAAACAAATGTCATTGTTATAATACTGGCATGCTGCAGACATGCGATTAATTATTAAATAATGCGAAAGAAATCGTTTGCGATTTGCATCTTGGTCGTCGGATGTTGGCAGCAGAAAAATCGTAAGAAAATATAAACCAATACGATAGTTCAATCTTGAATTGATATTATAAATTAAAACATTATAAAAAATTAAATGCAAAATAACATAACAGAGCAAAATAGAATGTATAATAGAGGAAAATAATTGAATGCAGCATACTTAACATTATACTGATAGAGAGAAATATTTGAATTTCCATTTGGAATTATAATGTGAATGAGTCTCCGCTAAAATCTCTTTTCAATTTTGCTGAAGTAATGTGGAAATACTTTTTTAAACTTAAAATGATGGCTGCTAAGAAGAGAAAGCGAATTAAATGTCTGACGAATTCTAAAAAGCATACAAAATAAAATAATCAGATTAAAAATAAAAAAATAAAATATGGAATAAACGTTATTTCAGAAATCGAAAGATCTAAAGGTGACAAAGAAGTGTGTATTTTAATAATACGTTTGATATCTTTTCTTTTAGGGCTATTTATCCATAAAATTGGACAATCCCTCATGATTAGTAATCGAATTCTTTCAATAGTAAAAAGTTAAAAAAGAATAATCTTTAGAATCTAACAACTAATAAATTAATAATTTTTCATTAATAATCAATCCTCTTAAAATTAATTATTTATGAATATCAAAAGTATCCAAATATTTTTGAGTAATACTTTATATGGGTTTAATTTTATTCTAAATAATAGAATAATAATTATTCTGTTTCTTGTAATAAACATTTAAGCTTACACCTCAAACAAACCATTATTCAATAATTTTTCCAATATGTAAGAAGAAGAAAATGGAATTGCCTTTAAAGTATAAAATACTTTCAATGGAATGATTTCAAGTATACAGGGTGTCCCAAAAAAATGTATACACATTTTAGCAGCTGATAACTAAGTTATTTCTTCTTTCTTTACTGACTGAACCCATTGAACCGAGTGATGGCAGACAGACTTGGATTCGAAGAAAGGAAATTTATTCTAAAATGCTACTGGAAGTATGAAAATGCAGTAGAAGTGCAAAGATAATTTAAGAGGGAGTTTAACAAAGAACCACCTACACGTGTTACCATCACTCGAATTAGAAATAAGTTTGAAGCTGATGGAACTGTTCAGGACGTCCATAAACCTGCAACAGTTGTTCAATTGAGGGCAACCATTGAACATGAATGTACGAATATCCCAAGGGAATTGTTCCATCATGTGTGTTATTCCATCGCTTCGTGTTGTCAGCAGTGTCTGGAGCAGAACGGACATCAGTTTGAGAACATGCGATAACAAGACAATAGAATGATATTTGTAGAATCTTTTACATGTTGAAAATTATTCAAATTATAATAAACCCCAAATTTACAATTATTTAAAGTGTGTATACATTTTTTGGGAAGCTGAAATTGTGGAAAACCTTTGGAAAATAAAGATTTGAAGACACATAATAGCAATGGTATTTGCAATAATACCCTAAAGTTATGTATCATTTTAAAGATAATGTAACCAAATATGTAATGCAATAAATTATGTTAAATTATCATATATTTTTTTTTGAAGTTATAAGTAAACAACTCTCTAAAGAACTGGTAAAAAACGGCTCACCTTGCTTTAATTTATAAGACCTAGCTTTTCTTCCTCTGGCTTTTCTTCTTAATGCAACCAATGAACAGGAGTACTCAATCTGCCAATGAGGTGGCAATTTTTGTCAGTAGAATTTCTCCATTGATTTCATGTTTTGTAGCTGAGAGAAGAACATTTTTGTGATTGCTAACAGATCGGTCACTTTTTTGGTGTGTTATTGTGTATTTTTTGTGAATTGTGTATTATTTTGAGTGTGTGTATTTTGTGAATTGTGTATTATTTTGAGTGTGTGTATTTTGTGAATTGTGTATTATTTTGAGTGTGTGTATTTTGTGAATTGTGTATTATTTTGAGTGTGTGTATTTTGTGAATTGTCAAAACTAAAGCATAAAAATTAGCACAAAGTGTTGATTGATTGATCAACTAAAAAGCTTATTAAGATCTTAAATTCAGCCTTATTAGTGCAAGAAGAAGTATTTATTTGTAACGAATCTTTGTCTGCAAGATAGAAAAAAAAATCATCTGGGAATATGCAAAGTAAAATGGCACAATACTGTGAAGTTGAATGCGAGGAACATTAGATGGAGATTTTTTTTATATTGTATTTTTTCTATTGTATTGTGTATTATTTTGAGTGTGTATATTTTGTGAATTGTCAAAACTAAAGCATAAAAATTAGCACAAAGTGTTGATTGATTGATCAACTAAAAAGCTTATTAAAATCTTAAATTAAGCCTTATTAGTGCAAGAAGAAGTATTTATTTGTAACGAATCTTTGTCTACAAGATAGAAAAAAATCATCTGGGAATATGCAAATTAAAATGGCACAATACTCTGTGAAGTTGAATGCGAGGAACATTCGATGAAAATTGCAGAAAACATGTCCACATTTAACAATTAATCGAAAATAACATTTTAAATCCGAAACAATTTTCAGAAAGGTTCCGTTAGTTTTCATAGCATATTATTCAAAATGATATCATAGTATTGATCGAAAATTTCTATCCGAAATATAAAATTCTTATTATTATTATTTTAAAATAAATCTATCATTTTATTGTCTGATATAATTTTTCTACTTGAAATCAACTTATTAAAGATTTTCTTCAATTTTTATTTATATTTGAGCATGACAAATTCTTTTGAGTATACACAACCTTTTTTTCAACTAATTTATATAGTGCCAACGATAGAGTCATAAATGTGAAAAATAAATAAGGTTATTGAAATTCATTTCATTTTTTTACATAAAAGTTAAATTTCCATTTTCCTATTTTGACCGCTATTTCTGAATTGTTTAATAATAATTTTTAATACAACTACAAAAACTTTTTTTCTAACAGAATGCTGTCTGATTAAATTCATCAAAATCACCAAAGATTCAGATTATTTTTCAAACTTGACGAGAAATTCTAAGAATAAATGAAATACCCAATCTTGGTTACAATTATATTTGCTTCCAGCAGTTTCACATTAATTAACAATTGACAAAAAAAAAACTCTTCTCTGAAGTTGTTGGTATTTTATTTGTCAAACGAATTAGGTGAACAGAATAAAATTTGATAAAAGAAGTAGTTTTTTTTTCGAGTATTTATATTAATTAAAATAATTTTTACTTTGATATTTGTTAATTGGGAAACAATATATAAAATACTAGAAAATCTTGCAAACTTAATAAAGCTTAGTAAATACACTTAATAAACAAGACATAATCTTAAATAGTAATGTGATGACTACAAATAATAAAGAAATATTATAGTTCTTATTTTCATACTTAACTACAATAAAGATAAAAGAGTTTTAACTAAATTAAAATGAAAATAGTTAATTATTTTCATGTCATAAATTTCTAACTAATTTCCTAACATTCTAAGAGAAGAGAAGAATAAAAAAAGAACAATAACTCGAGTACTTTAGTTGCATATGTATTCAAGTAGTAACTTCAAACGTATCTTACAACTTGGATTCACCTTACCAAGTGAGAATGCAAAATAAAAAAAAAATACATTCATTTTAAAAAAAGTGTTTCTCAAGTGTTCCTTTTACACCAATTTGTTTGAGTTTCGAAAAACACTTCTGTCAGCTTGCCTTGATAATTATGCTCGTTTGGCACATTCCATTATTTTTTTCCTCAGTTCAGTTCAGTTCTTTACGCTGCGATGAACAAAGGAATTCTGAGTAGCAGACGATACTTCAATTCTCATAAATTTCAAGTGGAAAACCGCATTGTCGAAGCAATTGCCTCTCTTCTTCTCCTATAAAAGAAAATACAGCTGCCAAAAACTGGATAAATAAAAGCTTCGAAATGAAGTCTATACTTCTCGGCGTGTATATTTATATATACCTCCCTTGTTTCGTTAGTAAAGAGCTTTTAAAAAACCATAAAGAAAGTTAAAAAAAATATATATCAAGCATTCTTACAGCTGTGGAAGCACTTAAGGGACTAATTATAAGGCTCTGGTGTAGTTACAAAATTTTTAATTAGAAATCCGTGAACGCGTAAAAAGTTTTCTTGATTTTCATTTTCATCATTATCTTTTCGTAAGCTTGATTGAAGTTTGTGAAACAGCGTGAAAAAAATAACCAAAAAAGCAGTCAACTTTCGTTTTACTTTTTTCCTAATTTTTATAATTTTTTTTTTTCTCCACGAATAAAAACTAATAATTTATTTGAACCATAATGAGTGTTAAGTGCAATTAAAGATGCAACATGATTTTAAAAGAGGTTGATTATTTTTTTAAGATGAAAAAATATATTTTCCGATATTTGTTTCAAGAATGAGGTGCAGTTTGGGTAAAAAGTAAACTTTAAATAATATGACAAAGATTATCGAAACAATCATTAGAACATAAAAATTTATGTTTTAAAGATTTGCGTTTGGAAGAACTCGAATTTTGAATGACTTTTATTCCGATTGGCAGTTCAAAAGTCAAAATTATATTGTATAATGCAGTATTTATTGCTAGTGACCGTAGAAAAAAAATGCATGACATTTATTGCATTGTAGATAGTGCAATTAGAAATAAAACCAAAAATTATATTCCATTTTGAAATCTAAAATTTATTTATTTATTTATTCGCGATCGTGAGTATGAAAGCCTATAAGCACAAAGTTTATAAAAAACACTGTGGCAAATATTTAAAAGGTTCAGCACAAGAAATTGATTTAATTGACGTTCATATTATTCAAACTTCAACATTTACTTCTAGTGCTCCACTCTGCTAAATGCTAGATATTAGAATAATGAAATTTTCCTGCCGACACTTAGTCATTTGCTAGATGATGTTTCTGAATTTTGTCTGACATTTTGTGATTTTTAAGCTTTTTATATATAAGATTACATTGACTAAATGGGAATATATTTGGTTATTACTTACTTTGCATTGTTGCCATAGTTAATGTTACAAATTTGTAAACTGCTTTCGTGCGCAGTCACTTTCATGGCAAAGAAGAAAGTTTAATAATTATCTCTAACAGATGTTGAATCAATGATGTCCATGGCGATAAATTTGAATATCATTTCGAGATTTGTCGACCCAATTGGAAGTTCCTAAAACAGCTGGAATTTTATTCCTAATCTATAGGTATAGGTATAAAATTACATTTTCTTACCTTTTGGCTTGTCACGAAAATTATAAGGACAGCTGAAGTCAATTGGTTGAGCTGAACCCAAATGAATAGTTGAGCGAGTTCTCTTTGAGACCTTCATGCTGTTGCGTTATATATATATATATACAGGGTGTTTATAAAGTCCTGGACCCATTTTGATGTTTAATAACTCATAAAATAATAAAGATAGATTTAAATTAATAACATAAATGGTTAAATAGACTCAAAAAGTTTCATGACCCTTGTCCATGAACTTCCACGTGTGCCCCCTTCGTCGCACGGAGAATATCAAGTCGATAGTCAATTTCACGCCAGGTAGCGGCAAGCATGTCGGCATCCACAGAGCCATTTGCGCACATTATGGCGATTAACAATGCCAGAAACATGAAAGGATGCTTCATCGGAGAACATTATGCTCTTCAGAAAATCAGCAGCATCTTCTATCCTTCTTAGCATATCTGTTGCAAAGGCCATCCTCCTAGGCCTATCGTTCGGTTCCAAAACTTGAACAATTTGAACTTTGTATGCATGCAGTCTTAATTTTTTCTTAATAACCTTGTACACCGTCGAAATTGGCATATCCAATTCTGTTGCCGCTGATCTCACAGATATTCTAGGATTGTGTAAAAATGTCTCTCTGACACGCTCAACATCAAAATCACTTGTGCAAGGACGTCTGGAACGTTTCTTATCTTCGATACTTCCAATTTCTAGAAAATTCTTTTTCCACCGCAAGATGCTGTTTTTGGATGGAGGATCTTTTTGGTAAATTCTTCTGAAATTTCTCTGTGCTTGCACTATCGATTTCATTTCTATGAACCACCATAAAATCTGTGCTTTCTCTTGTGGTGTACGCATTCTCCTTAATATCCGCTCGAATAAAACATCACATACAAAAGTACTAGATAGAACAAACACATCAAAAGTAAACATAACATTGCAATAGTTGCCAAAAACAAAAGAGAGAAAAATGCAATTAATAAGCAGACAATATTTAGAAAAGTACAGATATTTAGAATGGAAAATGAAATTATCTGAAATTAACCACACGCTCAGACGATATTTACAAAAGTAAAAATATTCAAACCTGAAAAGGAAAATATATGAGTTATTCCATCAATAAATGCCATGAGTTTGTTTATATCTTTATTATTTTATGAGTTATTAAACATCAAAATAGGTCCGGGACTTTATAAACACCCTGTATATATATATATATATATATAATTTATTATTTGTATGCTGCTATTTTGTACACTCTTCGTCTATTCGAAGTGAAAATGCGATAAATTTCTATTAGTTGAAGAAAACCTCGGTATCCCAATCATTGCAATTATGTTGCCTATTTATCGTTTAAAATTCAATTCATTTAAATACTTATCATTTTAGATTACTTTAATAATTTTCCTTCTTTTCTCTTCCCTCTACATTTCATAATCTCAATTTTACTTGCAAATTAATTTTGCCGCTTTGCTTTTATAACTAACCAATTAGAATCTTTTCTCGTTTTATACAATGATAATATAAAATAGTATTTTCATTTGGAACGAAAGGATATCGTCCACCGATATTAGTTGACATGACTAAGTTTATATATTTTATATAAGAGGGGGTGACTCGATAGTCATCTGAAACAGCTAATTTATTATTACTAGATTAATACATTTTCCAGTGGAATGATTTGTTATAAATTCTATGAATATCTTTACTAATCAATATCATTTTTTTATTGATCTATTATTCTCGTTTGAACGTTCATTTTTCTTCTCTTGCCTACTACTTCCCCTGAGCTATCTTGCCATAAAATTAAAATCAACACAATAATTCTTTTGTTATTTATATGTTTCATTCTTCCGAGATTTCATGCTTGGAAAAATATTTTAAGTCAACTTAATTGTTAAATAAATTTTTATTCATCGGACTACATTTTTTAAATGTCTGACTGATTTCTTGCTTTGTCATTGGCAAAAAGATTTATAGATTAATCGGGATTTTTAAATTTAATGAAAATTAATTAACGCGCTCACATATGGCGGCTATAGCCGTACGATTTTCAGCGATATGTAGCTTTAGTTTAGTTTAGTTATATTAACGTCCCGTTTGAAGCTACACTAGAGCTATTTTGGGACGGACCTCGTCATTTTGAACCACGGTCAGATGACGAGGATGGCACCTGAGCTGTCCCCCCCTCTCCACACCACACCACACCAGCGGGAGGACGTTTGGTTTAACGGATTTAACGCGCAACAGACCCCTTTACACGTCGGCTCTTCAGTGGAATCGGGTCTCGAACCTGAAACCCTACGGCTCACAAGCCGAGACCTTACCCCCAGCCCACCGCGGCCTACGATATGTAGCAAATTGACAGCTATAGGCATCACTTACTATGAAAAGAAAATGTAGTAATGAACAAGTGACGATTAGTGTTTTCATTTAAAAGCTGTGATAAAATGTGATAATTTTCACTTTCAACTATTCTACTGGGGCTTAATTTCATATGGCAGTCATAAACAATTGATAAAAAATTGTGTTTCTGAGCCCTATATTCAAATTAAAAGTGCGAGGCAACGTGTTAAAGATTAGAACTAACAATTTAGCTACAATTTTCGATATTAAGTTCCAATATTTTAAAAACAAAGTGAATTTTTTTCTTATGAACAATGCTGTATTATTAAGAAGCAAATTTTTTTTTTTGCAATTATTAAAGAAGCAAAATACTAAAATACAGTTTGATGATTTTGATTCATTTATCTTAACACTGAGTGAATATACATTAATACATTTAAAATATTTTGAATTATGAAATCATTTTGTATCATACACGGATTCCAAACATCAAATCAACTAAATACTCACCTCTCGACCCTCTGCGTTACATCTCTGTCCACTCTCTTGATCAACAAGTCGAGATGATTAATGAATTTAAACTGAAGATTCCCTCGAGTAAATAATGATCTCACCTCTGCAGTTTATGTCAAACATTGACCCGAGCCCCGTTCCTAGTCTAATTACGAACAGGTTAAACAGTTCCTGGCTCTGGTACACGCCTTGCTGATAATGCCGCATCGAATCTGCAGGGCACACTCGCCAGCATTATTCTGGCACGCCGATTACCTGTTGATAAGATTCAAGTTCTGCCACCCGGAGCAATTGGGCTGACGTCGTTTGTACTTCATTGGAGTTGGAAGTCCGTCCACTGTCCAGTTTAACAAAGGAAGAGGTCGGACGTATGATTGGCAAAGGCAATGTTCCCATGTAAAGAGCCAGTTGCGTTTAACCTTTGAGTTTGGTTTCACTGAAGCCTTCAAAGGTGTTAAGGCAAGTATTTGGGACAGATTCCAAAGATCTAATAATACATGTCGATGGACTTGTTAGAAAGAGATTTAGGTCTCATCATTAGGACGAAATAAGTTTCAAAAACGTAGATGTAACTTTTTAAATCTTCAAACTTAAATGCATGCATTTTTATTTTTAATGAATAAATTTGAAATCAACCAGAAAATGGGTGTAGTGAATGGGAAAAACACTATATAAGAGTTTTTTTTTTAATTTTCAAAAGAAACATATTGATATATTTGTGCATCATCATTAACAATCACTTCATGAGCTCTATAAATCTATGCGTATAATAATATAATATTTCAAACATAAATCTCTCATTGCATTACAAAACATGAAAATTCACGAAACAGTTATTTATAGCATACAAACATAAAGCAATATTGCATTTTCTACATGACCACTGTTTTGTACTCTTATATAGTACAATGTTGTACCTCAATCTGTTAGAAATTATCGGTTAGTGACCAACGCCCTCTTTTCGTACATCCATAGACTGCAAAAGATGTGACGACCCTCTAAGTTTAGTGATCTTATGTAGAACCGATTTTGTTTATTGATGTATTTTTACATCGCAAAAAAATACATTTTTCTAGTTTAAACTTATCATTATATGTAAAAATATAAGTATTATTCGTTTCTCTTACCTCGTTTCTATCCGATTTCTAAACAATTTTATCTGTTTGTTTTATTACTTTTTTATATAAATAATCGTAATTTGTAACATCCGCCGAAATGAAATTGTACTCATATAGCACGCCAACAATGAAAATCTTCACAGATAAAGAAACACAGAAAAGAATAAACTGTAAAATATTCTAATTGCGTTGGGAAATGACAAAAGGGTTTTGGTAAAATAAAAATAAAAAAGTATACTATGCAAAGATTGCTACGTAAAAGGATATGAGATTTGAAACAAACAATGCAGATCTACATCACTATGCATTGCAGATTCTAGATCAAATTTTATCAGATTTTATTTTCCTTAAAAGTAATTTATTAATTTTCACTCTCTCATCCCAGTAACTGAGACTATTAAACCAGCATTTTCAATTGATAAACCAACTTTTTCTGTTTTAATTTCAGTCTTCTTTCTTTGAAAGAATCCTTTAATGAAACGTTTTTTTTTTATTATTATTATGTAAATGCTTGGGCTAAAATCTATTGTACACTATCTTTCAAATAACTCAAAAAAATGAGAGTAATCTCGATCTTACATTTAATTTTATTATTATTATTATCGTATGAGAACATGATGTTTGTTTGGTAAAGTGTTTTTGAAGCTCGAAATCGCCTAGGCAAGGAATAAAGCATAAATTTCAATTTTTATCATCATTTTTTAATCGCATATATTTTTTTACCTGCTTTTACCAGTATTGCATTATTATTATGTATGCTTCTTTGACAGCGGATGCGTTTTTAAAAGGTTGAGCTGCTTTTACCAGTATTGCTTTATTTTTACGTATACTTCTTTGACAGCAGATGCGTTTTTTTAAAAGGGTGACGTAGAACTATGATATCATAGCCGCTAATTCATTTCAAAATCGAAGTCGATCTCCAAAATCAAGTCGAGCTCCAAAACTTTGTTTGCCAGGCTAGAAAAATTGAAAATGAAAGTTTTATAGTTTTATATATATATATATATATATATATATATATATATATATATATATATATATATATATATATATATATATATATAATACAGAGGGATACAGACCGATAAAGAAGTCTCGTGATTGTCACAAACCAGTTTAAACTGGTTAATGACTTAAATTAATTAAGACAAATAATGACTTATAAATAATAACGTTCTCACATGATAACTTGAAATTTGCGATCCTAGATTTCATTTTAATTTTTTTTATACATATTCTGATCGCTCCCAATCGTATCCAATGAAATTATTTTTACAATCGAATTGAAGAATAATCATTACTTATATCCTGGGGAACAAATGGTTGCCAAAGACGATTAGTTTTTAAATAAATTTTCTTTACCATTTGACATGATTTTTAAATATGTTTTTATTGCAAAAAAAAGAGTTTGAGAAACAGTTTTTGAGACAAAAACACAATTTTTGAGACAAAATTTGAATATACCTTTTATTTATAATAAGTGGCAAACAAAATTTTGTTAAAAATTTACTTTCCCTGCTTTAATTTAAATAAAGATAAAGGAATGGAGAAAAAAATGAATAATTGCTGTATGAAACTAAGCAAAAATTCTTAAGCAAACAATTGTCGAGCAATTCTTAAAGCAACAATTCTAACTGTAATTTTAAATACAAATATTGTATTAATTTATATGTCACATCTTTGATTTATTTTAAAGTAGATTTAATAAATATGTTAGTGCTATAAAAAATTAAATTTTTGATATTGCAAAGAAAGATAATTTTTTATTCGGCTTTAATGTTCCTTAGCAAATATCAAAAAAAAAAAAAAAAAAAAAAAAAACTTGTTCCAGTTAATTAATAGAGTTAATTCAGTTATATTTTTTTTCAATTTCATCTCAAATATAAATTTTAAAATATTTTTTGAAAAATGACAGAATAATTCTTAAACAGCTTATACACATTTTTAAATAAAAAAAAATAATTTCTGAGTACATAATAAATAGTGTTTTCAAAAATGTCTGTAAATGTTTCAAAAGCAGTTCTCGATTTTCTTTCATTTTAACCATTTGTAATCTTATTTTAAACTAACTAAGCAACTTCTAAGCAAAAAAAAAAAAAAAAAAATCTATATTCATATGTCAGCGTATTATGCAAATAATTTTAAACGCATTACATTTTTAAATTTTTAATTTTTTGTTATTGCTAATTTTTTACGATGATCAACTATTTAATTGTGTTTGTTAAAATTTATCCGTTGTAAGTTTTTACATGAGTTATGGAAGGTTAGTCAGAATTTTGCCATTAATATTTATTTCTATATAGTAACTATTTTAAATATCTACTTGATTTTTTATGCACTTTAAAATTATCTCTTAGTAAATTAGTAAAATTATTGAATGAAAATTATTGTGTTTAGAATTTTACTCTTTTTTTAGGAATGATGGTAGCAAAATATTTGTAATTTTGCTTTTATACCAAGAAATTTTTTCAGGGAAGGAAAAAATTGTATTTTCTTGAAATTCATCTTAATGAAATATTGAATGTCTAGTATTTTTAAATGTTTCCTTTAATTTGCTTTTCATTATAGTTATATTAATAAATTGGGTACTTTTCCATTAGCCGGGCGCAAATGTTGCCAATTGTGAACCGAACACGAGCCAAGTCGAAAGAAATTTGGGATTCTACATTATTTGGGGATTTTTTGCTTGCGTACTATAAATTGATACAATTTCATATTATTTGTAAAAATTTGTTTGTAAACTTTACAAAAATAATAATTACTTCACTAATAGAAAATCATGAGGATATTTTTTTTATTATGACTACTCAAATTCAAGTGAAATCTATAATGGAAATATACAGGGCGTTAAAAAAATTATCGTTTTTCTCCCTAAACATTGTACCTAGGTATACATTTTTAATTATAAAACTGCAATAAAAGGAAATTCAATGAAATCAGTTTGGTTAAATGTGGAGGCTGACATAAAAATGTATAAAAATAATCACGTGATGTAATGTAAATGGATGGATGTAATGTAAATGTATAAAATGTCCCCCCTGACACACACACCGTGCAAAAGTGTCAATAAAATGTTTTGGTTATTTTTATATGTGTAATTGCAAAGTTTCATGTTTCTATCTATAAAATTTGCCTTATGTACTTACTTTTAAATTTAGAGTTTCTAATCTCAAATTTCGAAGAAAAAATTTATCTTACAAATGCTAGTTTATTCATTATAAAAAAAATCAAATATGAATACTTCTCTAGTTGCACATTATCCAATCATTACAACTTGAAAGAAATTGATAATTAAGCATAGGGCTCTTTTTAAATGATAGACAGTTGTAACATCGAGAAAGAAGTTAAATGAAAATGAACATCTGAGATATTTTAAAGAAGTAGCGGAATACCGAACAAGAAAATAAAACTATTTGCTTGCAGCTGTATGTGTGATACCAATAAGCATTAATTGAATATTCAAACTAAAATAATACCAATGAATTTTTAGCAACATTCAATAGGGGCATTTTTTCAGTCATAAAAATTTAAAAATGAGCAAAGCGGTAATAATTAATCACGGGAATCCCCTCAATTATTGTGCAAAAGAGAAGTGATAAATAAGGAAACAGAGCACCTGGGTACCTTAAGATCATGACACCTGTCATGCCTAAGAAAAACGCCATCATCTTGCCACCGTTTTTAATATATTAGCGGCGATTAATTTTCCTAAAATCATTGATGTAAAACTTTCATATCCATGATTCCCTCAAAACGTTATTTTTAAATTATTATAGATGTTAGAGCCGTCTTAGTTTAATTGCTTTACACTTCTTCTATCAATTTTGTAAATCAGTCAACCTAACCTCGTGACATCATAGTGACCTCAAAAATGAAACGGCTAAGATAATATATCTTCTAATTCGTTGTCATTCGTTAAGCTTTGTGATTTCATTGTCTTATTTCTCATATAAATTATGGAAATAATAAATTAGGTTTCAACAATAGAAGAAAACCACAAGATTAAATACTTTGATGAAATAGTGGAAACGGTTTGAATTTCACTGTAACAATGAAATATTTGTCATAAATATGTTGAATGTCTTGAAGAAAATTCTAAAAATAAAATTGTATTACGAATAAAATATTATTAAAAAGATAATCTTTTGATTTTTAAAACGAGTGTAAAAATTAATTCTGTGCAGTAATATTTTCAGAAGTGATGAGGAAAACATCCAAATTTCTTTTATTTTTTAATTAAAATATTAATTAAAATCTCGAGGGCACATTTTGTTTCGCCAAAATTATTTGCACTAAATTTGAGTGCGTTAGATCAAACTGTATGAGCTCACATACACGCGCGCGCACAGGCACACATTCATTTCTATTAGTAATGGAAAGAGAGAAAGATAAATTTATATAAGGAAAATGTACTATTTCTAATTAATTTAGGTTTGGTTATATTAACGTCCCGTTTGAAGCAACACTAGGGCTATTTTGGGACGGATCTCATAATTTTGAACCGCGGTCAGATGACGAGGACGACACTTGAGCTGGCACCCCCCTCTCCACACCACACCAGCGGGAGGACGTTTGGTCATGACGAATTTAACGTGCAACAGAACCCCTTACACGACGGTTCTTCGGTGGAATCGGGTCTGAACCTGAAACCCTCCGGTTCCGAAGCTGAGACTTTACCACCTGGCCACCACGGCCTCTAATTAATTTAGGAAATTTAATATATGTTTGCAATGATATCTGGTACGAATTTACCATAAGTTAAGCTGGTTCATTCAATTTTTTAATAAGTGGACTGTATTCTTTTAAAAATCAAACGACAATTCGAAAGCCAACTTTTTATTTCCTCGAGGTGCAACGACCCCGCAACGAACTCCTCTGTACGAAACTGTTTTTCAAACTGACCCCATGTCAGCAGGGTTACAATAATTTTATCGCTGAAGCCAAGTCAGCGTAGGTTTGCTACATTCCTTACAAAAGGCGCCAACAAGGCGGTAACATTATCTCTTAATTTAGTATAAATCTTAATTTTCATCTTAATTTAGTACATTTTAAAATGTTCTTTTATTTCCTGGTTCGATTCACCCTTTTTTATTTAATTACTTCTAAATACACACCATAAAACTGCTGATTTCATCATTTTCTTATGCTCCGAAAGAACGGATAAAATTCCTTAATGCTCATAATATTCTTTTAAATATAGCTAAGATTCTCTTTCCTAAGTCGACATGTGGCAAATTAATCCCTATCAGAATCTTATAGTAAAATCACTGAAGAGAAACATTTCTGGAACTTTGATCTTATATCGAGGTGTGGACTGACTCATCTCTTTCCACTTTATTACTATACGTAATAAGACTCCCGAGTTGAAATAAACTGAAGTTCTGCTGCCACACATGTTCTTTACTGCCACACGTGTGCAAAATTTTGATTACATTCATACAAAATTGCTCAATTGATGTTTTACAAAATCGCTCAATTTTCAATTGCATAGTTTCACATATAAAATAATCTAATTTGTATGATTGCCATTTTACATTTTTCTATTTATTTTATTTTTACAATATTTTTTGGAGTATATAAAACAGATTATTTTGAATTGCTGTTATATGCTTCGCTGCTTTTATGCTTCGGAAACTTATGAGAGAAATGGCTCTAGTTCTTAATATATTTCCTATAAAATTTATTCTGTATATCTGGAAAAATGAACTTACCATTGCCACAAACCTACTTATTCAAACGATTTAGCAAAGAACTATTTCTCTGCACGAAATAAATTTATATGTCAGTGAACTATACGAAAACAAATAAAATCCTTTAGAATTCAAAACCATATCTCCAGAGAGACCTCAATAAAATCGGGGGAAAATCTCAAAAAATTATACGACGAATAAAAATATCAAAATTAAGCATTCATAAATCAGATTAGAAGACTGAGCTATAATACGACTGATAACAGAAGCCAACCGTCCAAGTTATCTTATTTGTCTAGGAAGAGGGGGGACAAACCATTCCCATTCGTCATTCCCAAACCCAGTTCGTTACAGATCGGAGATTTGATTTGGGACGTTTAAGAAAGAATGAGCTAACTTGAAGCCAGCCCCTACAAACAAAGCAAGCATTCAAGAAGAATGTGCAGTCGCATCCATCTTTGGGAAACAAAACAGCCAAAAAGAAGGCATCCAAGCCCACAGAGGAGACACATGAAAAAATATCTCTTGCATTCGATATACCAGTGGTAAGACATACGATCTATAAATTGTTCTCTTCAGTTATTCTGATGGAGAACTTGCTTTCTTTCTTCCAGTGTCGTAAAGCCAAACATCGGAACAGAGCTGCATATCTTAGATTTAAAGCTTGCTATGGGTTAGACAATTGAATTGACGATTCCTCCGATAGAATATATTGATGCAAGGTTCCCTTCTTCCACTTTTTTACTTTAGTTGTTTAGAGTTATAAATACAGAAAGAGCAGGCATTTCACAGATTTTCAGAATTCTTTAAGAATCTAAGAATTTCTAAACCGTATGTGTTTTGGATTTCGCCAAGGAATATATAAATTTTCTGGTCACTGTTATGTTCAATTTTTAATCTACATTTTATTACCATTTTTATTATTTTTATTTAAAATTAATTTAAAAAGTTCAATTAATTGCTCTTAAAAACGTTATGAAATCTTCATTCACATTTTCACCTACTCAAAAGCTGTAGTAGATAAAGAATTCAAAAATATAAGATTTAAAAGAGTATACATAAAATACACCATATATTTAAAATGCATAACATAGAATGGATATATTAAATCAGAATCAAATTAAATATAGAATTTAGAATAACATGCATAATTATATAAGATATAGCAAAGTTAAAAACTAAACTTTACCAAAATAAAAAATAAAATAATAAATACTGGCAGCTCATAAACGAAAAAAGAAGCAAAAATAATAAGAATAAATAAGCACATATTACTAATTAAAATTAGAGAAATACACCAATTAAAGTAAATAAATCATATTGATAAAATGATAAGTTCAAAAACATTAATTGCATATAACCTGAAATAGAATACAATTCCGAATCCAAAGACAACTACAAAGTAAAAATTGTTGACATTAAAGATTGCTTCACTGTGGATTTATGAAATTAAATTGTGGCTGTAAAATATTAAAGTTAAAAAATACCAAATCTATAATCAAAATGAATTATAGATTTATTCATTTATTTTTAACCATAATAAAGACCTCATTTTTAGAACACCATGGCCATAATTCACTTATAGAGTGTGTACTGAAGTCCTTTTACTCCTTATTAACATGAGAACGGCGACAGATATAGTCAAACTTAAAATCTACGTGCAGTAAATAGACCATCCACTATACGGTGAAATCTCTTACAGTACCACTCCGCTACAAACTAGGGATTTAGCATTTTTGTCCTTTAATCGGTATATGAGATGATGAAACAAGCCTTATAAAATTTTAAACCTTGTAGAGCATGTTCACTTTTCTATTCCTGGACACCAAGTTTGTGGCAGTAGTTGTTGTGGTTCTCAAACTAAAACAGAAGCCATTGCCGTATTTCGCTATGGAGAGTATGTACTAAAGTCATTTTACTCCTTATTAACTTGGGAACGACGAAAGCTATAACCAAACTTGAAGTCTACGTACTGTAAATAATATCATCCGCTGTATGATGAGATCGGATATAGCACCACTTAGCGACAAACTATGGATTTAATATTCTTGACTCGTAAACGATATAAGAGATGAGGGAAAACGCCAATTACAAAATTGTAAACCTTGTAGCGCATGATCACTTTACTATCCCTGGACACCAAGTTTGTGGCAGTAGTTGTTGCGGTTCTCAAACTAAAGCAGAATCCATTGCCTTATTTCACTATAGAGAATATGTACTAAAGTCATTTTACTCCTTATTAACTTGAGAACAACGAAAGCTATAGCCAAACTTGAAGTCTACGTACAGTAAATAGATCATCTGCTGTCATTTTACTCCTTATTAACTTGAGAACAACGAAAGCTATAGCCAAACTTGAAGTCTACGTACAGTAAATATATCATCTGCTGTCATTTTACTCCTTATTAACTTGAGAACAACGAAAGCTATAGCCAAACTTGAAGTCTACGAACAGTAAATAGATCATCTGCTGTCATTTTACTCCTTATTAACTTGAGAACAACGAAAGCTATAGCCAAACTTGAAGTCTACGTACAGTAAATAGATCATCTGCTGTATGGTGATATCGGGTACAGCACCACTTAGCGACAAACTATGGATTTAATATTATTGACTCGTAAACGGTATAAGGAATGATGGAAAACGTCAATTACAAAATTGTAAACCTTGTAGCGCATGATCACTTTACTATTCCTGGACACCAAGTTTGTGGCAGTAGTTGTTGCGGTACTCAGGCTAATGCAGGAAAAAAAATTTACTGGATACCTTACGTGAATCTACAGTCTGTTATGAACTAACAAATATTTCCTTATTTCTTTATCTAGCAATAACTTTTTTAATAAATTGTTTACCCAAGATAATAGTAGAAAATTTGTAAATATATTAATATTTGCTAAATTTCAAACAGAATGTTCTGGTATTAAAATACAATCCAATTAATTCAGATTTAATATTAAAAAACCTTAGGGAATACCCCAATTTCTTTGGAATTCTTCGTAATATGAAATTCTTTGTTAATAACAAATAATGATATTAAATTCTTTCATTACCACATGAAAAACTTCATGTCGGGAAAGCCGTCTTTTTCTTGAAAAACTAAAAAGAGAAAAGCGAATTAATTCCTGTAATCTGAGAAGGTATGTTTAGAGGTTAGGAAATAATCTATTTAATGCATTACAGCGCAAAATATTCTTTTCTTTGCCGTTTTTAAATTCTCCGAAGAACACGCTAGTTAATCTGAAAATATTAATAAAATTAATTCAAAATAATTTCCCATTGGTGTAAAATACTACAGCGGGGAATATTTATTGAAGACAGGTTTTCATAAAATAAAAGAATAGACTTCATAAATATTTCATAAATTAAAAAAATAGAGCGTGTCTAGATTGTGAAGGGAAAAAATGCGATTTAATAATCTGTAATTAATTAATAATGATTCAAAATTTCACACGTATCTTGATTTCGGAAACATTTTCTTTACATTTGGTTTGCAAATAATTACAGAATTAATATTAATACATGATTAATACCAAATGTAAAGATTTCATTTGAATTAATTTCATAATGTAACCTTTAAAATAACTCGGAATATTAAATTATAAGGTTATTTCTAAAGCTTATAAAATTTATTCATCTTTTTAAATCCCTCCAATTTTTTTTTCATTTTGATCATCCTTTTTTTTAATTTGTACCTATCATATCTTCAGAAAATGCGCGTACTTTAAAGAAGGGTTTAATTTGAATTAATTCTACTAGAAACTAAATTAATTATATATTTCAAAAAAGAATGCTGCTTCATCTTATGAAAGAGTCATAAAAATGCAGTGAATTAATTAACAAAACGAAATCTTTGAGAAAATATTTCAATGCCTTCGCTTATTAGTTTTAGCTGCTTGTTTTATATGACGGATAAGGAATAATTTATTAAAATAAAGAGAAAAAAAAACTTTAACACATCTTAAAACTCTCTGATGAATAATGATTTTCCAATTTTCTGCATTTTTACTTTTTGTACAACCATTCATATGCATGCATTAATAAACGCTTAGAGATGAATTTCTAATAGAATGTAAAATTTTGGAATTGCCCTTTTTCTTAACTTTCTGCGTTCAAGTTGTAGAAAGAGAAGACGTGATTTACAAAAAAATTTCAGCTCAAAAGTAATACCAATAAGCTTTTAGACGCACCTAAGTCCAAGAAACACATTGTTGGAATAAAGTTTTATGTTTGCAAACGCGATAACACAAAATCACTTAGATCTAGACAGATGAAATTTAGAATGTGTCTTTCACACTAAATTGTTGATTTCTACTAATTTTCTGACAAAATCCTTTCAGAAGAAGTATATCTGGCTGTTTTAGTGCAACATGAAACATAAAAAGCTAAAACGATAATATTTGGTATACAAGTTTAACATCTGAATGTTGAACTTGTGTAGAAATGTATGTTATATTTTTCAACTTTTTCATCTATTGCTTTCATTTTTTTTCTTATTTCTTATTAACATTTATTTCAATTTGTCTTCAAGTTTAAACAATTTTGAAAGACATTTTGACTTTAGGTCTCTTCGAAACAGTCTTTCACCTGACTATTTTATATTCTTTCCGAATGTTTAGGCAGGTCAGTAGAAACAAGTTTTTGTATTCACTAAAACTACTCAATTCCCTGGTGGTAACACAAGTACATGGACGTAAAACTGTCATATAAACAAGCAGGTAATCGCTTCTCTGATGGGCATTACAATTTTGTGAGGACGAATTCATGCCATTCCATTGATGAAACGCATCTCCAACAACAAAAATTTTTCTGTGATTGTTGATGGCGTTTAGGACCTCAACTCCAGTTTTCACCTCTTGGTGTCGCGAGATGATCATCGAAAACCAATGACCGATGATCAGAGGATGAGGTTGAATGGGGCAATTCATTTATCTGTTACTAATTTGAAATGGACATGGCACTATCATTGATCCTACCACTTTTTTTTCTTTATATCATTTCCGTCTAATGAGTTCATGTGCATGCGGAGGGATAGACTTCCTTTCTCATGAATTAGGAAATGTAGTCCAAAATTTCAAATATATCCATTAAAGAAAAGAAATTACATTAATGGATATCTTTGAAATTGTGGACTACATTTTTTAATATAATATTTCATAATATAATTTAATTTAATGATAGGTCATTCGGTTAGAAGCAATACGATGTTTACTTTCTTTCCCCTGATTTAGTCATGAATAATTTTCATGATGTCATACGCATGATGACGTCATAATGAGATATGTAACAGTCTGATGTCATATGTATCTCATGATTCCATTGCCACGGAGAACTGTTGAAATGCAATCTTCAAACTTGTGTCTTGATAATTGTTTCACGTCTTTGTGTTCAAAATTAACAATGATTAATTCAAGCTATTTCTCATATATGCATATAAAAGGCGTCCCAAATTAACGCAATAATTGAATTTGCCACCAAAAAACGTTTGACCGCTGATAGTTTAGGATAACAAAAAATGGTGCGTTGCACGATAGAACACCGTGTCGACGCAATATTTGAATAAAAAAAATATTTAAATTGTTATAATAATTTATATAAACTGTTATAATTATTTAATATAATTTAATTTAATGATTAGTCATTCTGTTAGAAGCTATACGATGTTTACTCTCTTTTCCCTCATTGAGTCACGAGTAATTTTCATGATGTCATACCCATGATGACGTCATAATGAGATACGTAACAGTCTGATGTCATATGTATCCCATGATTACATTGTCACTGAGAACTGTTAAAATGCAATATTCATACTTGTGTCGTGATAATTGTTTTACGTCTTTGCGTTCGAAATAAAGAATGATTACTTAAATCTATTTCTCATATTTTCATATAAAAGGCGTTCCAAATTAACGCAATAATTGAATTTGCCACCATTCTTGCAATAAATTGTTGGCAACACTATTAAAAAACGTTTGACCGCTGATAGTTTAGGATAACAAAAAATGGTGCGTTACACGATAGAACAACGTGTCGATGCAATATTTGAATAAAAAAAATATTTAAATTGTTATAATAATTTATATAAACTGTTATAATTATTTAATATAATTTAATTTAATGATTAGTCATTCTGTTAGAAGCTATACGATGTTTACTTTCTTTTCCCTCATTCAGTCACGAGTAATTTTCATGATGCCATATGTATGGTGACGTCATAATGAGATACGTAGCAGTCTGATGTCATATGTATCCCATAATTACATTGTCACGGAGAACTGTTAAAATGCAATATTCATACTTGTGTCGTGATAATTGTTTTACGTCTTTGCGTTCGAAATAAAGAATGATTACTTAAATCTATTTCTCATATATTCATATAAAAGGCGTTCCAAATTAACGCAATAATTGAATTTGCCACCATTTTTGCAATAAATTGCTGGCAACCCTATTAAAAAACGTTTTGCGGCTGATAATTTAGGACTACAAAAAACAGAGCGTTACAAGATAGAACATTGTGTCAAAGCTAGATTTGAATTAAATAAAAAAAAATTTCTTTAAATTGTTATAATAATTCATATAATTATTATAAATTGTTATAATCATTTAATATAATTTAATTTAATGATTACTCATTCTGTTACATAACAGTCTGATGTCATATGTATCCCATGATTCCATTGTCACGGAGAACTGTTGAAATGCAATATTCATACTTGTGTCGTGATAATTGTTTTACGTCTTTGCGTTGAAAATAAACAGTGATTACTTCAAGCTATTTCTCATATATGCATATAAAAGGCGTCACAAATTAACGCAATAATTGAATTTGTCCCCATTCTTGTAATAAATTGTTGGTAACCCTATTAAAAATGTTTGACCTCTGATAGTTTAGGATTACAAAAAATGGTGCGTTACACGATAGAACAATGCGTTAACGCAATATTTGAATAAAATAATTTTTTTTCTTTAAATTGTTATACTAATTTATATAATTAATATAAATTAATTTAATTATTTAATGTAATTTAATTTAATGATTAGTCATTCTGTTAGAAGCTATACGATGTTTACTTTCTTTTCCCTCATTGAGTCACGAGTAATTTTCATGATGTCATATGTATGGTGACGTCATAATGAGATACGTAACAGTCTGATGTCATATGTATTCCATGATACCACTGTCGCGGAGAACTGTTAATATGCAATCTTCATACTTGTACCGTGATAATTAATTTACGTCTTTGCGTTCAAAATAATTAATGATTACTTCAAGCTATTTCTCATATATGCATACAAAAGGCGTCTCAAATTAACCCAATAATTGAATTTGCCACCATTATTGCAATAAAGTGTTGGCAACCCTATTAAAAAACGTTTGACCGCTGATAGTTTAGGATTACAAAAATTGGTGCGTTACACGATAGAACAACGTGTCGACGCAATATTTGAATAAAAAAAATATTTAAACTGTTATAATAATTTATATAAACTGTTATAATTATTTAATATAATTTAATTTAATGATTAGTCATTCTGTTAGAAGCTATACGATGTTTAATTTCTTTTCCCTCATTTAGTCACGAGTAATTTTCATGATGTCATATGTATGGTGACGTCATAATGAGATACGTAGCAGTCTGATGTCATTTGTATCCCTTGATTACATAGTCACGGAGAACTGTTAAAATGCAATATTCATACTTGTGTCGTGATAATTGTTTTACGTCTTTGCGTTGAAAATAAACAGTGATTACTTCAAGCTATTTCTCATATATGCATATAAAAGGCGTCACAAATTAACGCAATAATTGAATTTGTCCCCATTCTTGTAATAAATTGTTGGTAACCCTATTAAAAATGTTTGACCTCTGATAGTTTAGGATTACAAAAAATGGTGCGTTACACGATAGAACAATGCGTTAACGCAATATTTGAATAAAATAATTTTTTTTCTTTAAATTGTTATACTAATTTATATAATTAATATAAATTAATTTAATTATTTAATGTAATTTAATTTAATGATTAGTCATTCTGTTAGAAGCTATACGATGTTTACTTTCTTTTCCCTCATTGAGTCACGAGTAATTTTCATGATGTCATATGTATGGTGACGTCATAATGAGATACGTAACAGTCTGATGTCATATGTATTCCATGATACCACTGTCGCGGAGAACTGTTAATATGCAATCTTCATACTTGTACCGTGATAATTAATTTACGTCTTTGCGTTGAAAATAAACAGTGATTACTTCAAGCTATTTCTCATATTTTCATATAAAAGGCGTTCCAAATTAACGCAATAATTGAATTTGCCACCATTCTTGCAATAAATTGTTGGCAACACTATTAAAAAACGTTTGACCGCTGATAGTTTAGGATAACAAAAAATGGTGCGTTACACGATAGAACAACGTGTCGACGCAATATTTGAATAAAAAAAATATTTAAATTGTTATAATAATTTATATAAACTGTTATAATTATTTAATATAATTTAATTTAATGATTAGTCATTCTGTTAGAAGCTATACGATGTTTAATTTCTTTTCCCTCATTCAGTCACGAGTAATTTTCATGATGTCATATGTATGGTGACGTCATAATGAGATACGTAGCAGTCTGATGTCATTTGTATCCCATGATTACATAGTCACGGAGAACTGTTAAAATGCAATATTCATACTTGTGTCGTGATAATTGTTTTACGTCTTTGCGTTGAAAATAAACAGTGATTACTTCAAGCTATTTCTCATATATGCATATAAAAGGCGTCACAAATTAACGCAATAATTGAATTTGTCCCCATTCTTGTAATAAATTGTTGGTAACCCTATTAAAAATGTTTGACCTCTGATAGTTTAGGATTACAAAAAATGGTGCGTTACACGATAGAACAATGCGTTAACGCAATATTTGAATAAAATAATTTTTTTTCTTTAAATTGTTATACTAATTTATATAATTAATATAAATTAATTTAATTATTTAATGTAATTTAATTTAATGATTAGTCATTCTGTTAGAAGCTATACGATGTTTACTTTCTTTTCCCTCATTGAGTCACGAGTAATTTTCATGATGTCATATGTATGGTGACGTCATAATGAGATACGTAACAGTCTGATGTCATATGTATTCCATGATACCACTGTCGCGGAGAACTGTTAATATGCAATCTTCATACTTGTACCGTGATAATTAATTTACGTCTTTGCGTTGAAAATAAACAGTGATTACTTCAAGCTATTTCTCATATATGCATATAAAAGGCGTCACAAATTAACGCAATAATTGAATTTGTCCCCATTCTTGTAATAAATTGTTGGTAACCCTATTAAAAATGTTTGACCTCTGATGGTTTAGGATTACAAAAAATGGTGCGTTACACGATAGAACAATGCGTTAACGCAATATTTGAATAAAATAATTTTTTTTCTTTAAATTGTTATACTAATTTATATAATTAATATAAATTAATTTAATTATTTAATGTAATTTAATTTAATGATTAGTCATTCTGTTAGAAGCTATACGATGTTTACTTTCTTTTCCCTCATTGAGTCACGAGTAATTTTCATGATGTCATATGTATGGTGACGTCATAATGAGATACGTAACAGTCTGATGTCATATGTATTCCATGATACCACTGTCGCGGAGAACTGTTAATATGCAATCTTCATACTTGTACCGTGATAATTAATTTACGTCTTTGCGTTCAAAATAATTAATGATTACTTCAAGCTATTTCTCATATATGCATACAAAAGGCGTCTCAAATTAACCCAATAATTGAATTTGCCACCATTATTGCAATAAAGTGTTGGCAACCCTATTAAAAAACGTTTGACCGTTGATAGTTTAGGATTACAAAAATTGGTGCGTTACACGATAGAACAACGTGTCGACGCAATATTTGAATAAAAAAATATTTAAATTGTTATAATAATTTATATAAACTGTGTAATCCGTTTATCTTATTAAATCTTATTAAACTTATTTAATATAATTTAATTTAATGATTAGTCATTCTGTTAGAAGCTATACGATGTTTAATTTCTTTTCCCTCATTCAGTCACGAGTAATTTTCATGATGTCATATGTATGGTGACGTCATAATGAGATACGTAGCAGTCTGATGTCATTTGTATCCCATGATTACATAGTCACGGAGAACTGTTAAAATGCAATATTCATACTTGTGTCGTGATAATTGTTTTACGTCTTTGCGTTCGAAATAAAGAATGATTACTTAAATCTATTTCTCATATATTCATATAAAAGGCGTTCCAAATTAACGCAATAATTGAATTTGCCGCCATTTTTGCAATAAATTGTTGGTAATCTTATTAAAAAAACGTTTGACCGCTGATAGTTTAGGATTACAAAAAATGGAGCGTTACCCGATAGAACAATGTGTTAACGCAAGATTTGAATTAAATAAAAAACATTTTTTCTGTAAAATTGTTATACTTTTATTGAATCTTAAAGTACACAGGATAAGGTTGTGTATGGTATAACATATAGGGCAAATGGCCTGCACGACTTTGCAGGCCATACGCAATCTTTTGTCGAAATTGTTCATAAATGTTCATAAATGTCGAAATTTTGCATAAATGTTGCTGAATTTCCTTGATGCAGCGTTTAATTTCCTCCTACAGTCCACGCGTCTTGTGTGCATGGTGGCATAATTTTTCATTTCAAATAACAGCATAAAAAGAACTCCAATCGTGTTAAATCATTCAATCTAAGGCAACAATTCTCAAATATCTAAGCTGTGGCCTCCAGACTTTCATTATTTTTAAAATATTGTAAAACAACGTAAAAACTTGGTTCTACGTGTAATGTTTTATTTTTACTAACCCTAAACTATCAGCAGTAATATGGGTTTTTAATAGAGTTGTCAACTTTTTACTGCACGAAGTGTGGCAAATTCAAATCTTGCGCTAATTTTGGAACACCTTTTACTTCACTACTATTTTCTCCTACACATTCTGTTTGGTTTATTGTATTTTTGAGTTGTAATGATCCTAAACAGATAGAAATAACTCACAAATTATGCAAAGATTAATTAAAATGTCTCTTATTGATTAGAATACTATCTGATTTGTACATATCGCCCCGAGAAAGTAAAAGGCAAATACTGAATTATGTTTAAATATTTCTGTTTTATCGAAGCTCTGTGCATTTCTAGCTGTCCAGAGTGCTCGGTAGCGAAAAAAGCAGAGCCCCATCTTCTAGTCTAAGAAAAGTCTTCATTAATTTGTAAACGAAAAGGGATTTCGCGTAATCCTGAAGGACAAGCACTCAAGCTACGTTTTTCCTAATATGCTTTTGTTTTATTTTATGAGTACTTAGGACAGCAAAAGAGCACAAAGCAGTTGCTGTCTCTGCATTTATTTGGATTTTCTTATTCCAGTTTTTCTAAGGAATTTCTTGCTTTGATAGGAATTGGCTGAATTAATATGCATTTCGTAATAAAAGGATCTCACAACCTGGTTTCGAAAAAAAAATATGGAAAATAAATTAACAATTGCAAGTTAATTTGCATTTATTTTTCAGAATGTTAATTTATCTGTTGCAAAAGTTGGCGAAGGAGGAGGATTTCTTTATTTTATTTTCTTATAAATTAGGCGTATAAAAATCCTCATTTTTGAGAAACCATTGAATAGCTTCCATTGCTAAAACTGATGCCGAATGGATTTGTTTCCTTTTGTTTGATTATCTTATTTGTGCGAAAGATAGATTTGATGATGTTCAGGTACAAACATAATCCAAATTAATTTCTCAAAATAGGCAAGAATTACAGGACTGCATACAAAATGAAAGTCTTATAAAGACCAAAAAAGCCGTACTCGAGAATTTGCCTCATTTCCGCATGTCAAATCTCCCTAAATCCAAAATACAAGTTTTATGATTACGTCTGTCCGTCTTTCTTTGAACAAGAGAGCAAAAAGAAAAAAAAAACGCTTTGAGATAAATGGATGAAAATTGGTATATACCAAATTTGTAAATGTCTATAAAATTTTGAACAAAATGCTTGGAAAACTGGAAAAGAAGTCCATGGATACTTTAGCTCTTATTTTTAGCACTAAAGTGTAGATAATATTAAATTTGGAACAGATTATATCAAGCTGTTGACCATCTGTCTATTTGTACGTTTACATTCATTTAAACGTGATAATTCGAAAAAGCAGTAACGTAAATAAATGAAATTTTGTATACGACCTTGTGACTACAGTTGTGCCTCTGTGACAAATTTTAAACTCACTTGTCAATAAAACGACCACAAAATACATTTTCGATTTTCTAATATTTGTGTATTATCTGCATTTGGCCCTTAATCATAAAATAATCGTCCAAGATCGCAGATTTATAGGATTTCATTGCGATTACTATCCTCCAAATGGCAATGGCTAATAATTCTTAATCATTTGTTTTCTTCACTACATAACTTTCATGAGCAGGATTCCGAAAATAAAAATCTGAGCACTCATGGCTTCATGGGCTTTATAAACATGTACATTTTATGCAGTGATTTAGGAGGGGGATAACATCGTTATTAGAAAGTTTGTACAGGGTAGTGCACTTTCCTGATTTTTAATGCAGCATTATAAAATGAATTTTTTAAGAAATTGTGTCTTGAATCCACGACTCTCCAATTCCAAAGCCAGAAACTATGATTCATAATCTCTAGGAATTTGCTTGGAGGTAATGGGCTGGACAGCGTCACAATGATATAAAGTTTTTGGTAAGTTTTAAATTTCCACCAACTTGAAAAGTAGTTATTAGTTCTGATATTTTATAAAATTGATCGACGACTTTAGGTAAGATAAATAATTATTAGTCTTTCTAAAATTCATTATGTTCATTCTGAATTTAATATAAATTTACATAATCTAATGAAAATTTCTTTGCTTTCTACCCTTTTTGAAGTAGGATATTGAAATTAAGAATTTTAGTCATTCGAAGTTATACGGACTCATTTTAAAACCACGTTTTTATTACAGTTTTAGAATTTATTTAAATTATTTTCTTTAGTTTTTAACCTTTAATCAATTGTTCCTAATTACTATTATAGAATATAAAAACCAATTTTTAAACCAACTGTCACTAAACATACATTGATAAATATTAATTTAAAAATTGATAAATTAACACTGGAAATATTCTATATTTATAATAAAGGAATATATATATATATATATATATATATATATATATATATATACCTTGCAACTTCATCCAGAGTTATGAAATTTGACATAAATATATTTTTTTCAGGCAATATATACATATTAAAGACACTTTATTATTATTATTTTTTTAAATTTATTAAAAATTATCAGACTTCGGCGTTTCATCTCGATTATCTTCAGAAACTCTTAATACACAAAAAGAAATTTAAACTCTATTTTAAAATTTAAATAATTTTCTTATAAACATATTAATTTGTCCTGTTATTTATTCTGGAATTTCGGCAATTATGTTCAAACTATTTTGACATAAATTTTAACAATATTTTAATTTCGCTGCAATAAAGTGCAAATCATTTTCACTATTTCATTAAATAATTAATAGCGTGATTAATTATTTAATGAACATTTCATACATTATTTGAGAATTTTACATGAAGGAAATGAAAGTGGAGACACAGTACCGCACATAACGATGTGCAATTAGAAGACAAGTATCTTTTAACCCTTTAAAGGGCCATTTTTTTCCAGTCATATTATGTTAAAATATTTTGAGGCTTGAAATTAGAATAATAAAAGGGATTCATTTAGCTTATTAGATAAATTTAATTTGATTAATGAATTAATTTGGTTCATTAATAATTAAGTACAGATCAAGACACGTCATTTTGTGTGAGATAAAGAACTGAAGCATCTAAGTTTCTGATTTACTAAAAAAATTTGTCATAACTGATGCCAACCTACATAATTTCATACAAAAATTGATAAATTTGGTGGGAAGCATACTTCTCACTGCCCTAGAAAGGGTTAAACGCCGTTAGATGGTCATTTGATTTAATTCTATGAATAAAGTTCATGTCATTTATACAATAGGCATAGTATTAAAATAGGTATAAACCTATTAAAATAACACCACATTACTATCTATCAGAATTTAATGCTTATACGTTTAATGCACTTCGAGTTATACGTAAAAGATTTAATTGAAATTTAACTACGCCAATATTCTATGGGAACATCACCATAGATGGGGAGGCCCAGTAGATGCGGGGAAAGGCATAAAATAAAAGAATATTTTATATATACTAAATAAAATTCCAATCCTTCAAAATGTGATTGAAATTTTGATTCTAAATCTATATGTTTACAAGCACGTAATAAGCCAACTGAAGAAAAGTGTGTAAGCGTATAATATTGTTTAATAATTTTAGAGATGGAAACTATAAAATTATGTTTGAAAAGACACAGATATACATATGAAAAGGCCCAATATATCTATTGCGAAGAGGGAAATAGGATGACATAGTTCCATAGGAAATAGGAAGTCTTTTCTTTTGATAGTGAAATTCAACAATTTTTCAAGCATATTTTATTTAGGAATAGTGTAAAGCTATCGAATTTTCTCCGAAATGTTTAATTCTGCGCTTTTTATTCGCAATTTTGGTTAATGGAAACACCGGAATTGAGAAATTGGGGCTAACATCACTCATGGGCAATGGTATTAACCCTTTCTAGGGCCGTGGGAAGTATGCTTCCCACCAAATTTATCAATCTTTGTATGAAATTATGTAGGTTGCCATAAGTTCTGACAAATTTTTTTAGTACGTCAGAAACTTAAATGCTTCAGTTCTTTATCTCACACAAAATAATGTGTCTTGGTTTGTTACTTAATTATTAATTAACCAAATTAATTCATTAATCAAATTAAATTTGTCTAATAAGCTAAATGAATCCCTTTTCTTATTCTAATTTCAAGCTTAAAAATATTTTAACATAATATCACTGGAAAAAAATGGTCCTTTAACCCTCTAAGGGTTCCACACGCATTTCGACGTAGCCCCATAGATGTCTTTAAAGTACACTGCACGCATTTTAAAGTAGGGTAACGAACGATGCAAATTCGTTTTGCACGGAAAATCACGTAGGGGTTATACTGCACCGAAAATGGTGTCGACGTATTTTAACGTATTTATTTCCCCCTACAAGTTTCGACATCTTGATGAATTGGAGGGGAGACAACACAATGAAGTTTTACAGCCATTTAAGATGTTACAGGATCTGAAGATTGCTTTAGGCATAGGGCATTGTGATGGTGTCGGCGTTAGGGAGGAACGAGAGCTCGTTCAAGAAAAGAGGAACATGAATTTTTCCCCAAATGTGTGTCCCTTAATGCTCTATGTGGACTTAAATTTAAATTTCATTTGGCTTCAATAGTATTTCTTTGATATAGCTTATTTGATCGAAATATTGTTTTAAAGTTCCATTAAATTATTTTTCAAAATGCAGTTTTATCCTCACTTGTGATTAAACATCTTATTGAAGTATTAGGAACTCGGAAGGATATATTCTCGGAAGGATTCAGATTAACATAACTATTTATAATTAGTTATAATTTTAGACATATGCTACCGCGTTGCAAATGTTATTGTTCGATACAAAAATATTACAATGATTTATTTAAAAGAATAATAAGGAAATATGAAGAAAATTTTATCCTACATTGACTGCTCTCTCTCTCTTTATATTATATATATATATATATATATATATATATATATATATATATATATATATATATATATATATATATATATATATATATATATATATATATATATATATTATATAATGAGACCGAATATATAATGAAATTTTTGTTCAACGATTCTGCTGTGCAACGATTCGCAAAGTGTTATATCAGCGATCGGGGTTAAAAAGAAACAGTAGTCTTCCCATTCACTATTCTTAGAAACCCTCTGATTTTTGTAGCCGTACAATATAAACGAAAACAATAAAATTTGACTTGAATGAACGGTAACTTGTTCCTATCCTTAGGAACTCTTGACCCCACATGACGTTTGGGGAAAAGCAAAAATTCGGCTAACGCTTTCAGTGCATCTCGTTTGGAAAACCGATGCGCTTTTACGATACATTACTAGTCTGGCATCTCTCGCTTTTCAGAAGTTTCACACGTAAAATGAAACCACCCAGAGGGTTAAAGGGTTAAAAAAATTCTGGACACCATAAAACATCTTAGGACGAAATTTCTAATATTATTGTCTTACAGAAATATATCTTCCTATGTTCCAAAAAAAATAAAAATAAAAACGTTAGCATCCAGTAATATCTTCCAATCCCCATCACGTTCTTCAATCGGACCGCCTTCCAACGTGACGACGTGGCATTCCGTTATCCACAAATCTCGCCATAAGCATTCGTGAATTGAATTGGTGTTTGGACAGATATTAATTTCGGGCGCCATTGGAGGTTTTGGGCGCCATATCTCTAATCACGACGTAAGCGGTACGCCACGGGCGTATCACGATCGAATTAGTTATGGAGGATGATAATTTCCGCAGACGTTTCCTAAAGGAGCCACCTTCCAATCTGGTCACTGATTGGATGGCGGGGAAGGAGTCGAATAACTGAAACGAAGATTCCCTTTCTACCTGTGTGAAGATAAGGAATGGATGCTTGCTTCGCTGAAATTAGTCTTAAGGAAAAGATATTGTTTCTCGTATGTTCAAATGAAAATTTATCAAATCGATTACTTGATAAGCACACAAGGAAAAAATTTTAAGATTAAAAAAAGGAATTCGGAAGAAAGATGCATATTATATCTGTGAACAGCTTTTTAAAATTTATATCACGAGTAAACGAATTCTCAAAATATTCTTTTAAAACGGGGTTGTGCCTTCAGTATTTTCCATTAAAAAATAAAATATAAAGTCAATTCTAATTGTAGGAATTATTATTCCTAGAAATGAATAAAGCTTAATAATTAAGTAATATTAGTTTGAAAACCAGTTATCAAATAAGTCAATCGAAATCAGGAATAAGATATGTTTCTTCTAATCATCGAATAGGATATGTCAATTTTTTCTAAAAGATAAGTATATACAGGTTAAGCAGAACTACATTCTACATGATAAGTAAAGTGTGTCCCAAAATTAAGGCAAGATTTGAATTTGCCAGCATTATTGCAATAAAATGTTGGCAACGTATTAAAAAACATTTGATAGCTGATAGCTTAGGGTCAGTAAAAGTGGAGCGTTATAAGATGGAACAACGTGTTAACGCAAGATTTGAATTAAATAAAAAAATATTTTTTTCCCTTTAAATTGTTATATTTTTATTGAATAGCAAAGTACGCAGGATAAGGTTATGTATGAAATAATACATAGGATAAATTGACTCCACGGCTTTGCTGGCACATAGCACTCTTTTATCGAAATTTTTCATGGCCATTTTGTATTAATGTGGCTGAATTTCGTTGATGCAGCGTTGAATTTCCTCCTTTAATAAAAGCGTGCTTGTGGGCTTGTTGGCGTAGATTTTTGACTTCAAATAACGCATAAAAAGAAATTCAGTTGTGTTAAATCATACGATCGAGGGAAACAATTCTCAAATTTTTGAGCTGTGGCCACCAGATTTTCATTATTTTTGAAATATTGTTCAACAATGAAAACACTTTGTTCTGTCGTGTACCGCTCCATTTTTACTAACCCTAAACTATCAGCTGTCGAATGGTTTTTAATAGGGTTGCCAAGACTTCACTGCACCAATGGTGGTGAATTCAAATCTTGCGTTAATTTTGAGATACACTTTATAAGTTAGTAAGCTGTTAAGAATAATTTAATATTTTTATGAGCAAAAACTGTAAAAAAAGATCATGAAAGTTTAAACATGTTTTAAATATGCTACTTCACAGCTTAAAATCTATTTTATAGTCAAATCTGTTTGTAAGCGGGCATTCTTTATGTGATTTTTTATTAGGTATATGAATTTCAATGATGCTGCCATTGTAACACCATTGTAATAATTTTTATCAGGTTTATGAATTCCAATGATGCTGCCATTGTAATAATCTTTATCAGGTATATGAATTCCAATGATGCTGCCATTGTAATAATCTTTATCAGGTTTATGAATTCCAATGATGCTGCCATTGTAATAATTTTTATCAGGTTTATGAATTCCAATGATGCTGCCATTGTAACACCATTGTAATAATTTCTATCAGTCTACATATGTGCACTAATACAATGGGTGTGGTATATAATGTAAGTACATATCACGTCAACTAATCCCAATATTGCAAAATAAAACAAATAAGATATTTTAAAAATAAATCAACTCCAATACCTTTTTAGTGATGAAAGTGATTTTGAACCAATTCATCACAAGAAGATCCTAGTTTTGGATTACGACGAGTAGTAATGAATTGTGAGCATTTTAAAAATTTCTCCGTGATTAAAATGATAAATTAATTTTTTTAAAAATGTTTCCATGGGTATTTTATTTGGATAGAACTTTCTCATTATTTTCTAAATCTTGGATTTTCTAAATGAGACTTATTTTTTATGCAGTCACCCTTCACTGCATAATTTTTTAAACATGTTGTAAAAAAGTATCTGTCATAGCTACTTAGGAAGTTTCGGAATATAATATTATTGTGTGACTTATTTTAAGCCGTTTGGATTTACAGCACAAAACTAAATTCGACTGCAATTGTAACTGATTAATACTGTCTTTTACCTTATTCGTTTTTCAATACGGCGCATATACAAAATTTTTCATATCAAACAATACCGAACTCATTCAACATATAATTTTAATAATAACAAGAAAAAAAAACAAAAAAAAACATAAGAAATTTAAACATTTGTATATGGCATCTCCGTTGTAATTGTAGGAAATCAATATCATAATCACAGGGCAATAAATGCATGGTATTACGCTTTTATAGTGAATAGTCTGTCTTTTTTAATTTTACTGCAGAATGCATTGCATGAATAAAGTAGTATTTTAGTAGTAATAGTATAAAGTATTAATAGTAGTACAGTTTTCTTTTATACGCGCAGAGTTACATTGATTTTTTCATATGTTATATAAAACTTACCTTGAGTAGATTAATTACCAATATTTTTACAGTTCTTTTTTGTTTTCTTATTTTTTAAAGGATAAGGTAGTGATCCAACTGTCGTTTTATTCTTCCTGGTATTCTTTACGTGGAAACAATATATCTTAACTTTACTATTATAAATTTTTTGGGAGCCTACAGTCTGACGGAATATTTTTTACAGCATCAACCAGTAGTAATCTACACTGCAAGTTCAATTACTTGGAATAAAGAAACAATTTTATAAACAGTAGAATATTTAAACTACAGGAGCGCAACTTTAAAAACAAACGATAAAACACATCATGTAAATTAGCAAAAATGTGTCAAACTGCTAAAGAATTAACTCATACTCATTACGACTATTTAGATGTAACGTTCTCAATAGTATGCATGTTCTGCAAGAAATTTTCAGCATGATATTCATCAAACATTTACGTAAAATCTCCCATTAAAATGAGTAAAAATTTTTCTTTTGTTGCTTTTTTACTTCTGTGACACAAACTGTAACATTTTCAGCCTTGTTTAGAAAAAATTATGTAATTAATTTAGAATTTCAGCATGTTATTTCACAGATACGTTATTATAAGATTATATATATCAATAGTACAATGAAACTTGAAGATTAATTTATGTTTATTAAGAGAAAAAATTGAACTTCGTCAAATTAAAGATCACGTGGACTCCTTTTTCTAAACATCGAACCTTCCTTAAACAATGTTTTCTAAGTATTTAAAGTGTGCCGCGGTGGCATGGTGGAAAGGGTTTCAGGTTCAAGACCGATTCCACTGAAGAACCGTCGTGTAAGGAAGTCTGCTGAACGTTTGATGCGTCAGGGCCAAACGTCCTCCCGTTGGTGTGGTGTGGTGTGGTGTGGAGAGGGGAGGGGTGCCAGCTCAGGTGTGTCCTCGTCATCTGACCACGGTTCAAAATTACGGTGTCAGTCCCAAAATAGCTCCAGTGTTGCTTTATAACGGGACGTTAATATAACTAAACTAAACTAAGTATTTAAATCCATATGGTAAATGCAGAAATAAAAATAATTTAGAGATTTAGGCCATAATCGTTAGCAAAGAAGGTAAAAATGTGGCTTGTTAACAGAGGGGTAATGCTATAAGCAAAATTTATATCTGATTCAAAATATAATTGATAGAGGAAGATTATAACATTTTTACTATACAGATATTTGAGTTGCTACTTTATTTTTTTATTTTTTTATTATTTTTTTAACCTTAAATTGAAACTGTCCTAATGTTGCCATAATCTACCAATTCATAATCGCAAATTGGTATATTCCGAAAAAGATTTCTAAATAAATTCTAAATTATTCAGAGATTATTCAATATTTGCATAATCTATGAATAAATTCTCAACAATTCCAATGATTTTACGTTCATTTTAAAGTAATTAAAATAAAAACCTCAAAAACTATTGAATTTCATAACGCGTGGAAGCTTGAAAAGTAAAAGATATCTTTCATAATGGCATTTTAAAAATAAAGAAATAGAGAAAATAATAAAAATAAATGGAAATAAATAAAAATAAGCTAATTAATTAAATGATAAAATATTTATAAAAATAAAGAAATTAATAATAAAAAATAAAAATAGGATTTAAAACTCCATAGAGCTAAAAATGCTTATGTATATTATAATACAAAATTTCATTTTAAGTGTTCTCACTTATATATGAAGAGGGAAAAAAAAATCCTATTTTGAAAAAATGCAAAATCTAGATATTTTTATCATCTGCTTTTTGTTCTCAAAATTTTACAAGCTTTCAGATTTTCAAGCCTATACATAATATATTTCCTGATGAAATGTCTGGTATTTATAAAATATCCCCTATTTTATGAGATTGAAATTGAAAAATCATTTTTTTTTCTTTTATCTGAACAAAAGATTTCCAACGCCCTTAAAAAACAAATAGTAATTTGCAACTTATAAATATTATTGATGAAATTGAACAAAATTTTCATCAATGAACTAGGTTTTATAACAATGCTTTTTTTTAATTCCAAAACACATTGTTGCTCTTTTTCATGCATTTCAAGACAACCACTTTCGATAAGTGTATCCTTAAATGTACAGCAAACCGATACACCTGAATATTTATACCACTCTAAATGAAAAACCTCGTCTGCAACAGGCAATACTCCTCCCTCCAATTCCCCTATTGTAATAGACTTTACGTAAATTATTAGCGTTACAACCGCAGTCAGCAACAGTCCAGATTAGCCAATAGTGGTGTACAGTCATTACTTGAATTTAAACCATCAGCCCCAATAATGGACACTATCGGCCTCGTAAGGGGAAAGATGCTAATCGCTGTGAGTCTATCCGTTCTAAGGAGAATATCATTTCTAGAAAGCCGTAGTTAGGCCGATGCCAAGATCTTCGCTATCGATACAAAGCAAGTAAGGGTAGAATGTCGAGAACAGTGGGTGGCTATGACTCCATGTATGGACTATTCTAAAGCTATTTAAAGGAGTACAATAATTACAGCAAAAAAGTGAAAGGAAAAAAGTATTTATTTGAACATAAAATTTCCACATTTATTTAATACGAGTTGCCTTTGGTGACCAGCTTGCTCGTCAGGGGTAATGGTTGTTAAAATTTTCAATAAAATATTTGATGTAACTTGATCTTAATAGTCTCTCGAACAAAATATTTTAAATTTTAAGAGCCACGATGCTCCCATAATTTTAGAAATTTGGAACGTTTTCTTCAATATACTATGCATTTTAGTAATTTTCCCTTATCTCTCCTTAAATTTGAAATTTAACTTGAAGCAGAAGGAATTAAACTTCAACTAATTGGAAAAAAACTTTTGCTGAAAACATATGTTTTTAAAAATATGACTATAGAGCATAAAATCTCGTTCAGCACTGAAATATACTATATATATACTAAAGAATACTTTTTTATAATTTATGCATCAGAACAATTAAAAAAAAATTTCTTCGGGTGCTTCATGCACAAAACTTTTAGTAGATATTGTGGCCTGGAGTGTGATACGACCAATTCAACTATAAATGAAACCAGCTGTTTGTCCAATAATTTTAAACAGAACCATCCTCTGCAATATACGATCTAATCCATGCAATATACGATTTAAAACATTTGAACATTTTTACGTATATATTATTCAAATTTTATATAATATTCAAATTTTTCTGAACTGGAAGAACAGTTTTTGAACTTCTACCATGCAAAGAATATGTTTACTCCTATTTTATAGCGAGGATTTGACTAGAGAAAGACATTTTGTTGGCAATCCAGAAACTGATGGGGAAAAAAAGAGAATGATTTCAACAAGTATGACAAAGAGTTGATAATGATTGGCGAGATTTATCATTGATATTATTTGATGACAATTGTTTAATTTATGTATTTATAAGCATTCAAAAATATTTAGTATATTTTCAATCTTTATAGAGTTTAATATAATATTCCAAGATTCAATCTTAAAAGTCAGTTTGTGGAAAATCTTTCATCACTCAGCTCACAGAAATGTCGAAATTTCTCTGAATCTTGTAAATCAAATTTTTAATAAGCTATTCTCTATATCTGGATTTGAAATTTTGGAAAGAAAAAAATCATGTCTTGCACAAAGGCAATAAAAAATTATTTGCTACAAATTATTATATTTCATAGTATTAAAATTCAAGATATTGTTACGAATCTGTAATGTTTTTTCTCAGCACAGTTAGTACCATGGGAAGAAAGACAGTTTTCCATACTGCTCTATTGGAAACTGAATGGACATCGAATCAACCACTCCGGAACTCGGCGACAAACTTGGTGGCGAATTTGAGTTTTCGGCGATAAAATGAATGATGCTAGAATCGTCGAGAATTTTGATAACACCAATAGGAGACGAATTATTCTGATTTTTCGAGAATCTTCTTTGTCGTGTTCCGGAAACAATAAAAGACCGGCACACCGAGCTGGAATCAGAGATTGTTCAGTCATATAGATAATCAGCGAAGAATCAATTGGATCAGTCCAGAGAAATAAATGGCGTTCAAGCTATTAGTGAATTGAGAAGTGAGCTGTGCGCTGAATCTTGCGGTCTAATATTGAAGCAGCATCCAATCTTGCGCTGAGTAGCCCTTCATAAAATAGTGAATCGACAGTTGAGTACAGCTAAAGCGAGGAGACAGCGGAGAATAGCAGACGTTTGGAGAGACCGTAGAGACAAGCTACGTATATTCCCTCCTCCTGCTTTCTATCTGGCCACTTTATACGCTGAGGTTGTTTTTTACAACCGATTACTACTTGTGGGCTGCTATTTGTTGTAAGTGATGTTGTGTACTGTTTTTGTACGCCTCTCTTTTGTTTTGACTCCTGTGTATTCGTGTTAGTAAACATTGCTATTTTTTAATGAAACCTGTTGACTGTGCCACCATACAACTACTACAAAGAACCCGTTGAGTTTACTGAATTTTATATAGAAAATTTTTCGTAATATTTATTTTGAATTTTAACAAAATGTTTTGCTTACACATTGTAGCAAAATCTGCAGATGTAATTCGGTTATAAATTCGGCATGTTTGAACAAAAAATTAAAATTTAAAAAAACTATCTAATATTACTACTACCCATTATGTAGAAATAAAACTTCCTTAAACTACCAAAACCTGCCTAAACACCTACCTAAACTTATCTAAAACAACCTACTTACTTTCTACTAAAATTACCTAAATATTTCAAAATATATGTTCTATATTTACAAAAATGTACAATGCAAGAAAAAAAAAATTCAAAATTCCTTACCCAAAAAAAATTTGAAGAAAATTGCAAAGAAGTATGAGTTTTCTGTAAAAAAGGATGAACTCAAATCAATATTTTTCTTCAGTATCTGATGAGAGCTCTAAAATTTATTGATTGAATCTTCAATGCAAATTGTTAATTTCATATCTGCATACTTCACAGGAACCAAAGTTCAAGGTCAGTTCTTTAAAATATAGAAAAATTCAGAAAAATGTGCAAATCTGAAGATGTCTGGATAATTTGATTCTATTATCTATATTCATCACATCTGTATAATACAATCTAATTAATTAAAAACATTACCGACTTCAAACAAAATCTACAGCAGTTTTAAACGTGTTAAAACAATAACCAATATGGCCAAATATGGCTGTTGTTCTTCACAGCTTTCACATTCCAGACCTTTTCATAACACATTCATCAATATCTTCATGAATTCTCTATTTAAAAGGTATCTTAAATTAATCTGCTGAGTACCGAAAAGCTTTTGAAAATGCCTTTCAAAAGACTTTCCGTACTGAAGCATTTTTCCATGCACTCGTTAATGAAGGCCAACGATGTAGACTCCAGACGAGGATAGGGAGAAAAGGCCAAGTTGATTGAATCCACCAACAACCACTACCAGGAGAATAAACTCAATAACAAAACATTAATGAGTATTTTTTTCCCTCTTTATTTAAATGAACTTCTGAAAGAAGGGCTTCATTTTTTTGCACGTTATACTCTCGAATAAATGATATTGATGCGTTAGAAATAGATTACGCAGTCGATAGTTTGGATCTAATTAGCTACGCATCTAAAAGAGGGAAAAAAATGCGACGGGAAGCGAAAAAGAGGGCGGATTAAGAGATAAATTTGACTGAAAATTACCTGCGAGAGTAAGTTTTAATGCATAACTGGATATTTGACGTGATATTGCTTCAATTAGAGAGACTAATGGCCGGCTCTCCAGGGCTGCTCTGGTTTGTGTAGCTAACTAAAATAGGTCTTCCAGAGAGTTATGGGAGACTTTATTTAATTAGTAGGCTGGGGCTACTCTGCTATTCGAGCTTTAATTATTCAAAAAGAATCTGAGTGAAAATTTGGCTGCTGAGTTTAAATGGCTCATTTAGCCATTTAACTATTTTAAAACTTTTTTAATTATTTAAGCTATCATTCTGGAATGAGTTATTTATGCAGAAATGCAATGTTCCGATTTGATTGGGTGATTTATTTAAGCATGGTAAGAGAAAGACTGAAAAATATGTAACAACTTGCATTTCTCGGAGAAGTATAAATTGGTTGAAACGGAGATGTTTTGCAAGTTTAATTTTTGAGATTTCGTAGCCGAATCGCTTGGTAATAGTTTTCATTTAACCATGTTTATTAATTAATAATTCTAAAATTTCATAAATAAAATAAATCGTTACTTATTTTTCAACCATTTCGTAGAGCTAACCAATTATTCGTGTTTTTAAAAATTCAATATTTTTTACTCTCTTGAATTAAATCTTAAAAAGGACTTTAATTTCTGAACTAACTAACCGTTTTTTGGCTCCTTTACGCTTTTCTGAACCAACAAACCTGAAAACCAAAAGATTCTTCTAAATTTTGAGAATTCGTATTTGAAACTTTATAAATTCTGAATGCGTTCTTTCTTTTGTGTGAATCGCTATAATACTGTTCATTGATTTTCACAATAAACATTTCAGTTATATTTTAGATTTCAAAGTTTGGCTTTATAATGAATAACAATAAATATGTTGTTTAAATAACTTATTTTCTGAATAATCAGATAATTTAGTAACATGGGTAATATGATTAGTTTCAAAATTATCAGCATAAAAGTCTCTTTGACAGGAGGTAGTTCCTGTTATCTGAGGTCACAGGCCCACTACCATTATTGTATCTCTTATTTATCCGGGGACTTATCCTCCTTAAATTTAAAGTGCACTTCACTGGGAAAGTTTTCACAGCCATTCCACCATTTCTATACCCATTACTTACTCCATGACTTCTCACCCTCAAATTTAAGGTTAACCTTGGACGGAGAGTTTTACACAACCATACAACCATTTTTGTATCCATTGCTTCTATCATGACTTATCTTTCTCAAATTTAAGATGGATCTTACGGAGATAGTTTCACATAACCATTCAATGATTTCTGTATCCATTACTACTCCCATGACTTCTCATCCTCGAATTTAAGGTACAGATAGTTTTACACAACCGTACCACCATTTCTGAACCAATTATTTCTGCCAAGACTTCTTACCCTCAGCTTTAAGGTGCACCTCTCAGAAATAATTTTGCACAACCATAGCTTTATTGCTGTATTGTTTACTTATTCTTTGATTTCTCATCCTCATATTTAAGGTGCACTTCACAGGAATAATTTCACAGCAAACATCTTTCAAAAATTATCCCCAACGCATGTGTTTTTCCATATTTTATTGCTTTAATTAAAGTTGTGAGCAGTTTTTTGCTGGAAAATTTCAATCCCAGATTTTACGAAAATTCATTTTCAATTGACAAAAGGAAATAATAAAATTCACATTTAATCAAAAACAACCTAGGGAGGTTTGGAAAGACTTTGCATATTTGATGATATTTTAATATAAAGTAACTATATTTGGTTATTTTGAATATTATTGCGTAATGCAATGAAATAAGAGAGAAGAACTAGAATATTACCGATAGGAAAAGAATCTTCAGAAAACAAATTCAAGATTCCATTAAAATCCAAGATTTTAGCATTCGTTTTTGTACATGATATAAATATTCAAAGAAATTTAATCGTAATTCATATAGAAAAGCATATATTTTCTTTTGAATGATAAGAAATGTATTAATGTTTTTATTGCATAAAATAATATTCAAATTCCATTACTGAAGCAAAGAATATGTCACCGAATTCATTTAAGCGGAACATTCAACTCATTCTTGGCGAAGAATGTATCATGATACTAAGAAATATGATTACTTAGATGAATTTGCGAAAGAATTTTTTTGATAAAAAATATTGGAAACGAGCAACAAGAAGGCTTTCAATGCAACTGACTACTCAACTCACAGTATTTTACATCTATTTATCTATTATTTTACGATTTATTTATTTTATTATTTTTGTTTTCGTTAGTCGTATTTGCTTTCAATATTTTTTAAAAAATTCCTAATAGAAGTAAAAAAAGGCCTTTATTATTTGTTACGTGCATTATTTTTTGTGACATAAATTTATTCCAAATTAATGTAAATGCTTAATTTAAATAACTTCCCTCTAGAACACAATCATGAGGTCAAAAGTCTCATATTATTTTTATTTAAAAAAGCGCTTATTTTGCGAATATTAAGATGTGAGGAAGGGGCTTTTACTTTTTTCGCACATCATAGTATAATACCAGTTAATTAGTTCTGGCAGAGCAACAACCTAAAATACTTACTGCATCTCTGTATGTAAATAAGGATTCTACTGTCATAAATAGATACATTAAAAGTAAAATATATTAAATATTAATATATTCATCTTATTATTACTTGACCGTTCCTCCGGGGGCACCTCGTAATTCAGGATGAGAAGCTTCCGGTATGGTGGTTGGTTCTCGTCATCCTTGAGGGTACATGAAAAAGTGGGGGTGTCTATTTCTCATCGATAACGGTAAGTACTCCCTTAGGGAAGGGTTGTACCGTAGCTGGTGATGGCCTTAGGACTCAACCACAGTTCCCGCCAGAATTGTTGTAAGGGTGGTCCGGTCATTCAAGTTTTTCTGTGTCCCTTCGTGTGGGTCAGAGTAGTTAATCTATGATTATTACTACTAGATCTCCTCCTGTTAGGGCAGATCATTAGATCGTTATCTATCAAATTTGAAATGTAATTGCTTATTTCGTAATAGATTATGTCTGTTTTTCACAACCTTTAAAAAGGATTTAAGTAATTAAATATTTACTGCAATTTTAACATTTTTTCTGTTTAACCTCGAAACCGATTAACGCACAAAGTCCCTTTTAAAATTTAAAACAATAGATTTTGAATAATAATAATCCTATTTCCATGCAACTTTTGCTTTAATTTTTTGTACTTTTTTTTTCAAAATTACTTTTATACATAATTTTTTTAAATGTTTATTCTTTTTATAGATGTATGTAAAGAATTAGAGCACTACAAATAATTATTGTAAATATATTAAAAGATCCAGTGCGATTTAAGAGAAGATAAATAATTGATTTTTAATTCATCAATATCTAACTGTTTTAATAAATATTAATAATATTGCATGGTTTTTTTTGGCATAATATTTTCATGCTTCTTTTATAATACATGATGTAACAACTGTTATAAACGGAATCCAATGGTAGATAAAATCGAAGTAGTTGAAGTATTAAAAACTTATATTTTATCAAGATTTACAAGAATATATTCGTGAAATATATTGTCTTAATTTGTGCAATCCCGAAAAAATTAAGTTAAAAATTTGCAATAAAGCTTAATACTGAAATTAATTTGAGAAAAATTCGCCATTTATGGATAAATATTCTGTAGTGAAATATGATTACTACTTTTCTCTTTATAAGAGAATACTTCACGGATAATTTTTCTGAAGTCAAAAGTTAATAAAATTCCGTTCAAACGGTAAGTTTAAATATGATTTTTTATTATTATTTTAGATTAAAAATAAGTTTTCAAGCAAATGGAAGATAGAATTTTTTTACGAATGGTAAAATTTATTTTCTTTGGTTTTCTCGAATGTGGAAATTGATTTTCCAAATATTCAGATGAATTTTTTTATGTTCAAAAACTGGTTCTGACATAATAAAATAATTTTTGTTTTTTTTTCTATAATTTCTTATAAGCATGTTTCTTTTAAATAATAAATTTATTTTAAAATCAAATTTCCTATAAACAGTTGAAAAATTATTCGAACTTATGTTAAACAGAATAAAATTAAAAAAAAAGAATGAAACTTATTGCATTGCACAAAATTTTCATTTCCAAAAATGGTAATTTTTCTTCCTAAAAAGCATTACTCAGCATTTCATGACATATCATTAATACACAGAAACAACCCAAAACAGACCCTCCACAGAATAAATAAATAAAACAGAACAAATCCAAAAACGAGGAAGATACTCAAACAAGCATGGCAAAAAAAAAAAAAAAGAACAAGATCCTTTTTTTTTTATTTGTAAACTACGACAAACATACTTTCCCTCCCAGAATGTTAAATTGTTTCCTTTTCCATGATTTATGTTACCAACGCCTAGTTAAATCTTGAATTTTGGATTGAAGTGATTCTCATTGGAGGTAGAATTTTCCCTTTTTTAAACTTACACCGTGCATCTGAAAGGGAATTCCCCCAAGAATCCGTTGCACCAATTCCTGTCTGTAGGCCTGAGAGCTCGCAACTCTTTGAAGATAATACATCACGACAGGCTTCTGAATAAATCACCTCCAACAACACTCCGGATTCGGCAATTCTCGGTATTCCCACAAGTTTAGAGAAGCGGGTTTGCTCCAAACGTTATTTCTTTCGTCGCTGTAGAAAGGATTTCTTTGCAGTCGAAAAGAAAGGAAATCCTCGTCTCTACTCCTTTTCCAGTTGGACACTCTGGTTCTTCATCACCCAGGTAGACGTTCGCACCGTTTTCGCGTGACCGTTGAGTGGCTAAAACGGACGATTTTTCTGTTTTATTGTTGAGAAGCTTTTCCAAAATGGCTGCTGAGCGTGCTGAGTGTTTTTGTAAGTTTGCCAAAATGTGAGAACTTTTAGATAGCTTTATTTAAACCTAGTCGCCTCCTTCGATCAGGTGTTTAACCGGATAATTTCAGTTAAATCGCTTAGATATAATTTCATATCCCCTATTGCGTATCGATGTACTATTTGTATCGCAATTGATTTAATTTTCTGCTCACAAAAATAATAACTTGTAGCTGGCAACGTGTTCATGTATTCATAACAATAAAAGGAATGGCTGTTTTTTATTACTAAGCTTTAAGCATTTCTCTGCGTTTCTAATCTGCAAATTTCACCTATTATTGTTTATAATTAGGTCTCTTTCGTAAAACGAAACATAGCGTCCGTGACAGGACGCCGATTCCGTTAAACGTTAAGACTGTGTTTATTTTAATTTTCTTACATATGTTCTGTTTATTGTGTGCTTTCTATTGTACTTTCTATTGTTTATTGTACCTTTCTAGTAGATATCAATTCATGATATCATAACGCTTTTGAAAACATAAATGTCCAGTACTTCTATCTTCAAATTTTCACTGTACCGCAATTTTTAAAAAAATCTGTTTTATAAATTACACAGGTATTTAACAGAATATTTTTTAATTAGCTTTTATCAATGGAAGAAAATAACGCTATTAAATATTTGATGAAACAATGAAAACGGCGTGAATTTCAGGGAACAACGTAATATGATGATGAAAAAAATTGTCATAATTCTGGGAAACTGGAATATTGGGAAATTTACTCCAATATTAAAATGGTATGATTAAAAAACCAATTTTGAAATAGAAAATTTATTTTTTTGCAATAATGTGTCCGAAAGCTAAAAGCGGAAGAACTTCAAAATCTGGCTTAATTTTAATTAGAATTTGAATAATTTTTAATTGGTTTTAAAGTGGGCATTTTTACATTTCTAAATATTATATATGTACTAAATACGAGCTGAGGTCAAATGGTCTGGCCTGTATAATGTCAATAAAGATGCATTCATCTTAGCAGAGATTAATGTGTATAATTTAAACAAATTGAAATGTCACTTCATTTAAAATGTAAAATCTATTACTAATTAATAAGTAGGTTTATTAATTTATTGATTTTGAAAATTTGCGATTTTTGCTTAAGGAAATGACATATGAACTTTCCATAATAAGTTATGATTAGAAGATTGAGAACCTTTGAATCTTAGAGATTCGCACTCAATCCTTCAGAGATTGGCCACTCTATACAAAAAGGGTACATAATAGCAAAAAAATAACGATATATTTGGAGGCATTTGTAGTCAAAACTATTTAATACACTGAAACCAAATTTTGTATTTCAGCTGTGTAGGGTGTGTAAAAATATGTCCCGGAAAAAAGAAAGTATCTCTTTCTTGAAGTCGCCAACCACCTTTCTATTGAAGCAAACCAATGGAAGCAGTTTCTCCAAAACTTTTCCACTTGCTCTCTAAGGAATCCCTGTGTCCCCCCACCCCTACACACTTTTCACATAAAAGGATGGGTCTTAAGCAATGCAGTGAATGTTTCGAATGGATATTTTATTTTTAGAGTGCCACACATGAGAAGTGAGTGTTTGAGTGAGTAGTAGTAATAAAGAAAGCTGGTACTTGCGTATTAAGTGTATGGATTTCTCAAACTATTCCTACAAAATATTGGCATTTTTTGTGAACCTAGTTCTTACTAAATCTAGCGATTAATAACACCAGAGCTTTATTAGCGATTGGGGGGGGGAGATTAGTCAATGGCCTGAGATTATTACACAGATACCAGAACACCATATATGCAGTTTCGAAGCCTTTATTTCCTACCAATTGAAACAAAAATTTCCTATTCATTACATCCTTCCACTACTGACCCTTTAGAGTGGTAGAATAATCTAAAAAGGGTTGTATCGGGATGCTGGAACGAACATGTACTTCTTAACACATCCAGCAAAATATCACGTGCTTTGGCAATATAAAAATTAAGATTTAAAATAAATACTCTGATTGGAATTTAACGTTGAAGTAGGATTTTTCATTTACATTATAAACACAAATATTTATTTTACAGTATATATATATACTATGCGGTTTTCAATCGAAGTAACTAGTTATTGTTGTGACTTATGACACTTTACAAGCCCGCTGACAGTTATCTGTCAGCGATTTAAGCCGAGTAAGCACCTCTTGTCTTTTCAGTAGCTCCAACTAGGGCCAAGAGTACTACTTAGCTACTTCATGCGTCACATACGCTTGCACAACTCCTTTTTACAGAGGGGCACATTCACACACCTCACAGATAGAACACAGGAGAAGAACAACCATGCCCAAACAGGGACTCGAACCCGGGACGCCCAGATCACGGGGAAGATGCACTACTCCCATGCCAGGATGCCGGCGAAGTAATTAGTAGTAGATTGATTCTATGAGATTCATTTTCATTTATATGAAATAAGATGAAATTTTTTTTAATAAATGCATTCCTTATTAAATTGTATAACAACCAAAGAAGTCAATAATATAGGTGAACCATCTGGTCCCTAATTAAGCAATAAAACAATTAAAATAACAAAACAATTAAAACAGCTACAAATTAAATAACAACAATTAACAATTAAAATAATATGAAAAGAAAAAGTTTATTATATACCTTCTTTTAACCCTTTCTAGGGCCATGGGAAGTATGCTTCCCACCAAATTTATCAATCTTTGTATGAAATTATATAGGTTGGCATCAGTTCTGACATATTTTTTTAGTAAGTCAGAAACTTAGATGCTTCAGTTCTTTATCTCAGACAAAATGATGTGTCTTGATTTGTTACTTAATTATTAATTAACCAAATTAATTAATGAATCAAATAAAATTTATCTAATAAGCTAAATGAATCCCTTTTCTTATTCTAATTTCAAGCCTAAAAATATTTTAACATAATATGACTAGAAAAAAATGGCCCCTTAAAGGGTTAAAGCAGAAATTTTGGAATTTTCTTGTATTACTTAAAGTATGCCATCGCCTGCTAAGATTTAGATTTTGAAACATCGTTCTTCCCAAAGAATGTTGTCAAGATAATTTATTATTCAATAATTATAATCAATAATTCAATCCTCAGTATAATTCTTTTGCTTAATTTTTTTTCTGTTATTATGATGAAAGTGAATGTAAATGTAATGTTATTTCAAGTTTGCAAAGATTCATTTCAGTCCTTTCAGTCGGTTTTTAAATATTTAATACAGAACAGTTGTACTTGTCGCACTTATTTCTATTCTTTGGAGCATTCTCTTTTATTTTTCATTTCAATTAAAAAACAGTTGAAAAGTTAATAAATTTACTCTAATGCTTGTAAGTTTTTGCCTGTCTTCAAGGACAAGAAAAAATTGTTAACACGAATCTCAGGAGTCAAAAAATTATTTCTAACAGAATGTTTTTACTGTTACATGTATTCACCTTTGTTAAATTTCATTTTGTGAAAAAAATATTACCAAGAAAGAATTAAACTGCTAATACGGAATTTAGTATTCATGATGTCTTTGTCAAAAAAGAAAATAATTGAAATCTTAACTGCTGTACGGCCAGCTTGTCGTTATGTGTATTTGCTTCAAATGAAAACACGTCATTTGTTTCCATTTATTTACTAAATTATATGTTATTTAATAATTTACATTCGCAAACTTATAATTATATAATAAATTTTCACGTTAATCATTTTTGGTTTTTCCGGTTTGGAAGAAAAATAAAAGTTTGTAAATAAAGTGTTTTTTCTCAATTGAATCCCTGGAGAATTTTGAATAATCAACATAAGCTATTTTGGCATCAGATTGAAATATGTTCCATAAAAAAGATAGTAAAATTCCGGTTTTTCAAAATACCTTTAAGGGAAGAAGAAAAGGAAAGAAATTCATATACAAAATCTTCCCATCTAAAAACCAATTAGAATTATCTCCTTAAAACTTTCTCATGTGATTTCCAATAAACTTGTCATGCCAGAGCTCACCTTACATAGTATTGGCAAATAATAGATACGAAATATTAACTTTTAGCGTTAATTTAGAATTTTTTACTGAATTCGAGTTTTTTTCTTGATTTATCCCAGGCACGCGGTTAGTAGTATCCCAAAATCGAATCTGTGTTTTAGACTTGTTTTACTCAGCGGATTAGAACAAAAATTTGGTACAAAACTGCACTTGTACCATACCAAATTTGATATATTTAAGTCATTTCCTTTTTGAATGATCCCGTTTACTTTTTTCTTAATGCACAGGCCAATGGGCAGTCAACCTGTCGTTGGATTTGACTCAAAATTTGGCAAGTGTCTACAGTATGGATGTTAAATCTGTTACCGTATTTCATCTATCTAGCTATCATCGTTTTTTAATTATCGTGTTAAATCGAACAGATGGATTTCCTCTGAACAGATTTTACTTAAATATGTGACGGAACTATGTAAATTTGGTGTAAAGGCAGCATACCTAATTTCAGTCGTCTAGTCCAAACCGTTTTGAATATTCTTGTCAAGACAGACGGACATTATCTAAAAATGTTTTTTTTAACCCTGGATGGTCTAAAACGTGGAGATTCGTAAAAATCTCGAGCTTGAAATTTCCGATATTCTCCATACTAAGCATACGAGAAAGTATTTAATAAATGCACTGATGCAACTGATAGTGGCTGATATGTCCAAGTAATAATATTTTAATGCAATATATAAGTACACTGATTGCAAGTAGCAAATTTTTTAGTCATTAAAATAATGCGCAATAAATTATATCACTTCAATTTCTTAATAAATCTGTAATCATTGTCTGCCCGAAAAAATATTATTAAAATAAGAGAATGAAAACTATAGAAATCTATTGCAAAAACTATCAAATATTTCAGGATTCGAATGAATATAATGAAATAGCATAAAACAGAAAAAATAATGCATAGAGTTTTATATGTTTCATGAGCCTGAAGTTATTAGACTACGACGTTAAATTAAAATCTAGATACAAGTAACTTTTATTTTATTTACAATATATTAGCGGTTATCAAAATGATGAAATCACCCACAAATAAAAGTGACATTTAAGAATGTGACACGTAATCAGTGAAGTATAAACACTAGCAACCAGTTTTCTTTAATTTAAAAAGTATATATCTTAAGGATAATAGTATCAGGTAGCTTCAGTAAAGCTGTATACGTCTTGATTTTCTTTCAAAAGCCTAAAATATCAGACGTCGCAGACTTTCAAAGAGGCCATATTGTAGTAACTGTGACCAAGACATTCCTCTAGAATATTCGAAACGAACTTGCCTCAAGAAAGTAGACATGCACACAGCAGGAATATTAATAATAACGTACACACAGCGCTGCAAAACAAGCTCGGTAAAGCAAAATAGTAGATAGAAAGAGAAGTTGAGTGAAAGAGATTGACTGATATTGAAGTGGATTCTTAATGTCTAAGAAAACAACGACAGCCAAAGTAACCACAGAGCTCAATCAGTATCTGGATTCTCCAGTGTCAATGATAACAATTAGAAGGTAGTTACCGAAACAGAACATTTTAGGCAGAGCAGCAATTCCCAAACCACTTGTAGCAGATGTTAATTCCAAACTTTGTATATAGTGGTGTCATAACCACGAAACTAGTTGATTGATAGGTGGAAGACAGTTATGTCAGACGAATCATCTTTCACTCTTTTTCCCACAACAGTACGGGTAGACGTTTAGAGGACCCCTGCACAAGCGTATGATAGTGATTATATTTTTCCAACTATCAGGCATGGTGGTAGATCTAACATGTAATGTGAAACCATGTCTTGGTTTTCTGCAGGACTATATATATATGATTTTCAATGGCAATTTTGAACCATCCCATCTTTTACAACCTTGTAGGAATCCATTTCCGGTATATCTTTGTTGCAATTAAGCCAACATTTTATATTTTGAATATAGCTAACTTCAACAACACATGTGGAAATGAAATTTTAAAAGCTCTAAAAAATTCTTGTTGAGAAGTCCCTGAAATTAAAAATATGATATATAAAGATACATGAGCGTTGAGTTTAATATGCAAGGCTTAAATAATACATGAAAAGAATTCTCATGACATAAATAAAAGAAATCACATTTGTAATTTTTTTATTAAAAAATATTCACTTACATATAAAAGCTATTATTTCTCATGAATTAAATATCATAAAATTAATTTCCACTTTTTTTTCACCAACTTTTTGGTAACGATCATTTGATTTTCTCTACTTAATCAGAAAAAGTTATCATCTAGTCCAGTGAATTGACAATTTATTTCTTCATAAAGTCAAGGACACTTGTAATAATGAGTCATTTCTTTGCAAATTACAATGCTATTTGTAAATTTGATTTCAGAGTAATCTTTCAGAGAATTCTGCTGAAAGTAATATAGATAATATTCCTCAAAAAATATTAACAAGATATATATTGTCCATTTCTAATTAATTGCAAAAGCACTACACTGAAAAAGTATTGCGAGAACTTAAAAGGAAATTTACAGTCATTTGAATTTGCTCATAATTTACATAAACATCTTTTCCAAATTAGGGACAATTGCCATGTAATTATCCAAATTATTCTTTGAAAAAAAGATGATTTAGTTTCTTCCCACTGAAAATACTTTTGAAATAAATGGAAAATTATACTTACATTTTTGGATTGCTTCTTAATTATGTCATTAAGAAAAACTTTATAATATGAAAAATATCAAAACCATGTTATTATTTTCCTATCAATAATGATTGTTGGATGTTTTGTATAAGTTAGACAACCTGTTCATAAAATATTTAAATTATTCACCAATTTAAATCTAATAATAATCATTTATTACAAAAAGCTATTATTACTGTTTTGCAAATACAGAAGTAATACTCAGGTTTTGTAAAAATGAAAGAAGTTAATATCTTAGGTTGGTTTAAAGCTTTAAAGATAATTACAAGAATTATTAACTGTAATATTAATGGTAATAATTATTGTTAGTTATCGTAATCATTGTAATGGAGAGTTCGTACTTTACTTTTAGTGATAAAAAATGCATTTATACTTTCAAATAAGAGAACAATTTTTACCTTTACTACTATAATGTAATAACTTTATAGTTAGTTTAATTAGTATTATGAGAATATTGATAAAAAAAATTGAAAAGCATTCCATGATATATAAAAATATATATTATGATATATTTATATTTTTATTCAATTAACTTTCATAGTTAATTTTCTAATTTGAACAACTTATTGACTAGCTAGAAATGTTCTCTTTATTTTTGTAATCATTAAATAATAATTAATTTATGTGATAAAATTATTTCCTTATAATTGCATTTGCACTGATAAGATTTATTTTATTTTTAGATTATTTTGGAGTTTTGGAGGAATTTTTTGAGCAAACGTTCAAATTTTATACTATGATAAAGTCAAGAGGACAATTCCTAAATTGCAATATACTTTCAGGAGCAGAATTTATTTCTAATAAAAAAGTGTGCGAAGCTCACTTGCGAAGGGGCGATTCACCTGATCAAAATGAATGTTGTTTTGACTTATGGCACTTTACAAGCCCTCTGACAGTTATGTATCAGCGATTTAAGCCAAGTGAGCGTCTCTTGTTTTTACAATAGCGCTAACAAGGGCCCAGCGTACGTCTTAGCTACTCACGCGTCACAACCCGTTTTCACGGGGCGGACTTCATTCATGCATTTCATTCACTTATCCACAGATCGTAATTTAGACCTAAATCAGAGAACGATCCACCCAGTGTTATTGCTCTCGATATGGAGGACTTTCTGACCACGACAGCTTTATACATGAGCCAGCCACCACTCACACGGAGAGTCTTTGGCCGGCGGGGCTCGAACTCACAACCTAAGGGACGCGAGTCCAATGCTCTACTAACCAGGCTATTCCGGCCTTTCAAAAATGAATTGTGATGAAAAATATTTTCTCAAAACAATACAATTAAAAAGTGCCTCAGCGTCACCTGAAATTTTAAATTGCAATTATATGATTTTTCTTTTAAATTATCCACTTATCTTTTGTCTATAATGGACTTCCAAATAAAAAAGAAAGAAAGTTATGCATTATTGCGGGATCCAGGATTTCCAACAGGATCAATGACAGATAACGATGCCTTATTCGATACGACAACAGTTAACGAAGTATAGCCAAAGTGTACATCAAAATAACACTTATAGTAAATAACATCAATCGAGTTGCAAATCGCTATTAAACTGCCTCAATAGCACAAAGTTACCAGAGAAAAACTCAATACAGATCAAAACTCCAAAGAGAAAAATCTTTCGATTATTACTCTCTGAACTCAACTATTCCATGATTTGCGGACACGATTTCACATTTTATAGCTTCCATAAAAAGGCTTCGAGTATTCTAGAACAAACGTGAGAACTCGATGCTATAAACAAAATTCTCAAATATTCTTACTCTTTCATTTTTGTCACCAAGCTGACCAAATTCATCGTCAACGCTGTTGGTTGCTGAAACAGCATCCATTCAGCATCTGTAAGAACTACCCCTAAAACTATGTGCATTTTCATCAAATTAATAGTAGAAATATTAAAATTTCATAACAATATGAAATCAACTGAGTTTTCTTCAGAGTAATATTAAAGCAAACTTGAAACAATAAAATGGCAATGTAGATAAAATGAAAGAGAGAGAGGATGAGGGAGGAAAGAGGACTAAAACAGAGCCAATGAACATTGGTCAAAAGTTAAATACCACTTAAAAATTTTTCACCCAAGTTACAGTTAAATTCAAGAAGTAAAATTGTTGCTTTTTCGCTTTCCTGCATTTTTAATCTATGCGCAATGACCGAATTTTGATACTTTTCAGGGTTAATTCGAAGGGCAACCCAATTATATGTTTTTATACTTGTTGATTCATTTCCCATCTTTTCTCCACTTTATACTTTTGTCCTTAAATTGCTCGATTTCACATAACCCTCATTGTGAAAAAACAAAATAATAAGATTAAAATGGTAATGCAAGTTTAGAAAATAATTTTAGAGAAGTTCAGAAATTTAAAAAATAATTTAATTATTGACAAGCTTAGAAAATAATTTAAATGTTGAAATGTTCAGAAAATAATTTAAATGTTGACAAGTTCAGAAAATAATTAAAATGTTGACAAGTTTAAAAAATGATTAAAATGTTTAAAAGTTTTGAAAATGATTTAAAAGTTTTCAAGTTTAGAATGTTTACAAGTTTTATAAGTTTAGAAAATAATTTTAACTACTACATCTTTACAATCTTTATGGACTGACGCTCAAATATAAAGTGAACCATTCATAGAATCAAGTCTTAAACCATTGATTCTTTAATTTTTAATTCAAGTCACTGAGTCCCCCACATACAAAAAATTTCATTTTAACTATAAATATTTAAGCACCTTTGATATTTAAAATTAATCTGGGCATTATATTACTGTGCTTTCCAAACTAGACAAACTAGAACTTCCCGAGACTAGACAAATTGAGCTTTAAAATTACTTTAACACGAATTTAACTTACAAAAACTAAAATTAACAACAATATTTTTTAAATGCAGACTTTTGCACTTGAAAATCAGACAGGAAAATATTTTAATGCATAAATATTTATTCATTCACTGTGATTAATGCACTCTGCACAGTCAACACTCAGGATTACAAGGGAGCAAGAACAAATATTTACAATCAAGATTATCAACAGCATATTTACTAAAAAAGCCATCAACTACATTGTATCTCATACATCAGCGTGAGTCTTTGAAATATTATTTTTTTTATTACATTCTTACAGAATTTTGTATGCAAAGATTTGCGTTTCCCTTATGAACATCATCATATTTAAATTTTAAAAGCGTTTAAATAATAGTTTTAAGGTTGCTGTTTATTTATTTTTTTATATTTTTCGAAAATTGCTGATTTTTTTATATCTAAAATTAAATTTAAGAATACATTTAAGAGACAATATTTGCAATCGAGAAAAAATTGAACCTCGTTTAGGTAGCATAATTTGACTTATTAACAGCACTTATTATTGTCCTGTGGTGAATAGCATATATAAACCAGTTAACAACTACTCTGCAAGGCAATTGCTTTTGCATAATGGTTATGTTACTGGACAGCGAACCACAAGGTCCCAGGTTCTATCCTCGCGCATCTCAATTCCCCTCATTGGTGACCCGGACGTCATCCATGGTTTGAGGTATTTAGGCTTATTAAAAGTAGCAATCAAGAATAATAGGAATGGTATCTGAATATCCTGTAAAAAAATATCCAGTTGAATATTACTGTCAAAAGTATACCAATAATTTTTGTTACTCAAACAATATCCTGATTCTTTATAAAAAAAGTTATGTTCGGAGATAAAACTTTTGAAGAATCTATTGTCTACGCTATATTTTGAAGCTTTTTTTTTTTTTTTTAAGCTAAGCGATATATTTTCATTGGGCAATTAAATACTATATTTTGGCATATTTACATTCACTGAATGAATTTAATAAGAAAATTTATATTCTTTAACATGCTAAGTACCTATGAACAATTTATTTTGATTTATGAGGTATGATTGATTCATTTTATAAATTTTACCAATGGCCATGCATGATTAAGCTTTATTGAATTTGCTTTTTTATGAAATAATCGACAAACATAAAAAGCTAAAAAGGTTGTTTTTTTTTCTACATTGACATAATTACAGTTTTATTAATTAATGGATTAAATAAAAAGATTAATGCTTTTCAGAATTTTGGATTACCGTTTTGCTTTATAACAATTGCTAAGATACATGCTGAGTACCTATGAACAATTTACTTTGATTTATGAGGTTTCTGTCTCATTTTATAAATTTAACCAATGGCCTCTTCATACATGATTAAGCTTTATCGAACTTGCTTTTTATGAAATAATCGGCAAACATAAGAAGTTAAAAAGGATTTTCTGCTTTAATATAACTTCGGCTTTATTAATTAATGGGTTAAATAAAAAAGAAGGTAAATGCTTTTTAAAACTTTCAACCACCATTTTGCTTTATAAAAACTGTCACCTCACAGTTTTTGAGACCAGCATATGAAATTAAAGTTATCTTTCTTTATTTTTATATGTTACTTTTTACTATTTAATGATACAACACGATGGCGAATGCTGTACAAAACCTAAAAACATTATTTTAATAGCATTCATTCTTTTAGATAAGACCTTTATTAAAATTTCCCAAATAAAAGCTCATGTTAATGAATTTCCCTAACTGCTTACTTCTCACTCCCGATCAAAGATAACAGTTCTTATCTTTTCCATTTTGATCAACATTTTGATATCGCGTGTTTCACTCACATCACACTCCACCAAAATAAGATAAAAATGGAAACGAAGCCGGACTTCGACCGGACTTTAGCCAGTGCCCTGGACTATCGCGTCAGCAGCGAGTGACTAATTTCAGCATATTAACTAGACAGTGACAAATGAAAAGCCATCGGTGCAGACGTGGACAGAAACTGATTTGTATTCATGAAAGAGGGTCGCTGGGTTATTTGACGAGTATTAATGGCATTCTGGTAGCTTATCGGTCAAATGTTTGAGGGGGGAAAAAAGGGAAAAATAAATAAATTTTTCCCGCCGTTGCTCTTGGAGATAAGGTATGTGAGCGTTGCAGCCAGCATTTATTTCTTCCCAGCTGATTTTTTATAGCATTTCAAGTCGTTTCTTATCGTTAACTTGTTAGGAATTTTGGTGATAATACCGGTAAAAATCGTTTTTGGTGTTATCGCCGATCCATGTTTTAGGGAAAGAAGTTTATTTTTGGGTCTGAGAATTTGCTGTGCTGGAAGTATCGATTTGGGGAGGCTGTCGTGATAGGGAGGTGTTTTCTTAGTGCAGATATTTCCATAAAAGGAAGACATTTTGGTTTAAGGAATGATCTTTTGTTTTTCATTCTTTTGTTGTTGGAATGAATACAGTCATTTATCAAACTATTCATTTCAGACATTTGAATTAAAAATGATAAATGTGGGGATTCGATAGGAATGAAAGAAAATCTCAAAGCCTCCACCAAAGTTTTTGTATTATTTAAATTTTCAAAACATTAATTATCTTTATTACAGAAATAGTTAACCCTAGTGATACATATTATCATTAATATTTCTCTGGTAAGCATCATAAATAAAGAAAGTTAAATGATATTTCATTGTAAATGATACAGACTTAGTCAAGTAATTATATTTATAACATATTTTCATTATAAATGTGTAAGAATAACGTATCATAACTGATATAATTTTATATTCTAATAATTTTAATCAAGTTTATAATATATTTTGGCAATCAATGATTTTCTGGAATTTTTTCTTTGTGTTTTTATTGCATCTTAATTTCTTCATATTATTATTTATTCGATATTTATTTATTTTCTTCATTTTGCTACATTCCTAAAAATGTCACACGAAATCACACTTGTAATCACAAAATCTCATACAAGATTTGATGTATTTAAATTCTTCAGTTTTTGAATTATCACGTTGACATGTTTCTGAAATTACAGACTGACAGATGGACAACATCTTGTTAGATTTAGCTCGAAATTACTTCTACAATATACATGCTAAATATGGGTAAACCAATTTTATTCATCTTCCTCTATTAGTTTTGTATTTATAGTGTTCATTCATACAGCTGGAAGGCCAGTTTACATAGTACAGATTTGAACAGCTGGAAGGCCAGTTTACATAGTACAGATTTGAACAGCTGGAAGGCCAGTTTACATAGTACAGATTTGAACAGCTGGAAGGCCAGTTTCTTCTGAATAGATTTGGCTTCAAATTTGATAGAAATTTGCAAATTTGATATAAAGACAAAATACCAAATTTCATTCGTCTATCTCAAAGCTTTTTTGAGTTAACTTTGTCACTGACAAACAGACAGAGGGACATTTTCCAAAAATGTTTTTCGAACTCAGGGAGTTATGAAATGTGGGGATTCGTCAAAGTCTCGAATTCGAATTTTGATTTCTGTTGTGGTTATTTCTTATGGCACTTGCCATGGACAAGCCAGCTGTTACGAAGACAGCGATTTTAAGCCGGAGGGGGAGCGTCTCTTGTTTTTTTAGTAGCGCCAACTAGGGCCAATAGTACGACTTTGTTACTCAGGCATCACTCATGCGCTTGCACAACCCCTTTTTACAGGAGGGCACATTCACACTTCTCACATATAGAACAACGGAAGAATAACCATGCCCAAATCGGAACTCGAACCCGGGACGCCCAGATCACGTAGAAGACGCACTCCCCCTATGCCAGGACGCTGGCTCGATCTTAGTAAAGGCGGTCATCCCAAAATGTCTTGGTGGTCCACCAGTGATCACGATCAACTTAATGCCCAACCCTTTCATAAAATATCTAAATATCTAATAGCTTTACATTTCCATCCAATGTTAGTCAAACATCTTCCTGAAAGCTAAGCACATCATATTTGAAATTTATGTTGTAATTTATTTTAAAAATTAAAAACGAAACATTACAGCATCATAACTTTTGATTCATTTATGTGTAAGTAATAATTATTTTTCGCAACGGAAGAACAACCATGCCCAAACCGGTACTCGAACCGGGGACGCCCAGGTCACGGGGAAGACGCGCTCCCCCTATGCCAGGACGCCGGATTGATTTCTTGCCGATTACAATACTTTATACTACATATACGAGAAAGTAAAAAGTAAAACTAACCTAAATAAGGTAATAAATCCCAAGTGATTTTAATAATGGTAAAAGATAAGCATACGGTGTATTACTAATCAATGCAGACGTTGTATCTAATAAAATGAAGACCCTGTGAATTCAACAATGGACACTGCATCGGGAAATAAAAAACAGAAATCTCCCAACCACAGTGATAGACAGATAGGAGACTGTTCTCTTATTAACATATGCCAATGTTTGAATCCCATAAGACCAGTGTGCAGACGTGTTATAAAGTGTCATCTTTCCTGTTAGTTAACGGTTTCAAATTCTATATAGCAGATTTGACTGCTTCAATTTTTTATCATCTCAAGTTTCTGCTCAGTTTGCCTGTTTGGATAGAAAATGTTCTTTCCTAAATGTCTAATGCATTGACATAAATAATGACACTTGACTTGTCAAAACGAGTTTATTGCATTTTATCTATTAAATGTTGATGACTATTTGCATATGTACAATTAAATTCAAATTTTAACTCACATCTCAGAGTTCCCATCGGAGCTTCTTCCAATATGCACACTCTTTGCGCCTCTCGCACAACTGTTCCTCTTAATCCACGTCATCTGCTTGGCCATGGGACCAAAAAATATAGCACATATGACAATTTTTCAAATTGGTACATAACCATTTAAATTTACAAAATGTTACCACAGTAAAATCAAATTGCCTAAATGGTAATTTTTTCTCTCCCGCTTTAAAAACACCATGAACGGAAGCAATCTTCCAAATCCTTATGGAGCGACACTTTTAGCTTTGAATATTAGAAATTCTAGAAGAATACAGGGCTTGTGTAACAACTCTGAATTATGAATGAATGATTATTAGGGCGTAAAGTAAATGAAGCAAGGGAAAGTCGAGAAAGTTTGAACAAAATAATTAGCAAAGTACTTAAACTTGTCGAACGTATTTAAAATTTTCAGCGGTCCTTTGCCATTGCTAGAAGCTAACTCATCAATGATAAAAGTCTTCTTCGTGTTTTTAAGTGTGAACAGAAATAACGCTAATTGGGAAAGGGATAAAAGTATTAGTATTCGAATACTAGAAGTTCTGCGATTTGAAACATGATTAATTAAGTTTCAATTCATTTGAGAATAACCACATCAGTTAGGCCTAAGATTTATTGCATTCTATTTCTGAAAAAAGGATTGTAATTTTATCATTTTTAAGTAACTACCGAAGAAGAACCGACAACAATATCTTCTCCTCCTTGCTTTCAACAAGTAATAATTTACTTTCAAATCAAATCGAATAGTGTCGTGTCATGCTGGTGTGATACATATCACCAAATAGTCAATAAAGAAACTAGAATACCAGTAGGAGTGAACATAAACAATTCAAACTTTCTCGCATATTCTCTAATAAGCTTGTCTTGCAGTGAACGCCCTACACGGCGTTGACTACAGTAGTTACGGAATATTTTTTGGTGTGAATTTAGGCTTTTTTCTGAATCTATCATGTTATGCTTGGCGAGTTATTTGGCGAAAAATCAATAATGTGCTTTAATAGAAACCAAAAATCAAATTTCTGTTTTAGACGCATTTTTCTTAACCGACCAAAACTAAAATTTGATACAAAACTGCACTTGTAATAACAAAATCCCATACTAAGTTCGATATATTTAAATAATTCGATATATCATTGCACTTGTGAATTGTCGAGTTTACATTTTTCTGAAAGTCCAGACCAACAGACCGTCAGACCTTAGTCAGATTTTGATCGGAATTTGCAAATATCTACATTATGGATGTTACATCTATGTACCGCTCTTTGTGTTGTAATTATCGTGTTAACTTCCGATCGGACAGCCGGACTTCTTCTAAACAGATTTTATTCAAAATTTGATAGAAATCTGCAAATTTGGTATAACGATCGCATACCGAATTTCAACCGTTTAGTTCGAAGCTTTTTGACGTTGTCTTTGTCACGGGAAAACCTGTGGGCAGCTTCCAAAAATGTGTTTTGTACTCAGATTGGTCTAAAACGTAGAGATTTGTCAGAATCTGGAGTTCGAAATTTTTGCCGATTACTATAGTTTCTCTGCACTACGTATACAAGAAATATATATATATATATATATATATATATATTAAAATTTAATTTAATCCTAATTAATTTCCTAAAATTTTAACCAAATTCAGCCCATGTCAAAGTCATTCTAAAATATTCTCTTATTTCCTGATCCCATTCCAATTTTTCTTTTTAATTAATTTAATTGAAGCTCTGTAAAAATGATTGCGGTTCCCACGTGCCGAGTGACGGCTGAATCTCTTATATAAATAGATTCGCCCCTGTTTCCCTTGTCAAGGTCAACACGTGTGAGAAATTCCAATCAGAAACGACGCGTGTCAGAAATCTCATGTTATATAAGACCAGGTATAAAATGTTCATCAGATCCATTTCTTTCTTTTCGCTATGTGTCGTTCTGTGTTGTGTGTGTGCTCGTCGCTCCTGTTTGGAAATAATTATGCCTTCCCGGGATGGATTAAGAGAATAAAATGAACTTAAAAATGCAAAGTGTCTTCTCTATCGTGGAACTTCCATCTGCTTTCAAAAAATTATGCTTACATTATATTGTCACGTAGGCACTCTAGTGTGGAACTCAATGACACACACAAGAAGTAGAGCTAAACCAATTTATTAACTCAACTCTGAACTCAGAACACGTGACTGACAGATCTTCTGCTTTTATACTAGCAGGGAAAGTTTCAGAATACTTTTCTGGAGACAGTAAGAAAAGTCCAGAACACTTATCTGGTAAACTAAAGAAAGGTCCAGAATCTGCTGGAACATGAAATAAAGGAAAACATAAAATCAAGGAATTAAATATTTACACAAACTGTGAATCGCATTGTCTCTAGCGGGATTCGAACTTACGATCACTTGATTATGAGACCAGTGCTATGACCATTCGACCATGGAGAGTCGATTGCCTCTTTGCAATGTGGCAATATATATATTTAGAATAATTCACGTTTCCATTACCCATTTGTGTCAGTAAAAAGGCTCTGACGTCATAAATTTTTCAAGATCCATCCACTTAATGGTAATGACAGTTATATTTGTTACAAGGAATAACATTATTTTACAGTGTTGTGACGATATTACTGCTCACAGTGAAATATTTTTGAGTTAGATTAAATGACAGCTCTATTGTCGAGCAGTCACGTTTTATCGTCGAGCAACATTTGGTTGGATTAGATATAAATAATTGCATTTTGTCCCGTGACTATTAAGTCATGTGACTCTACTCCATTACATATTAAGAATAACCGGAAAAACAGAAAGTAATGTAATCGAATTTCTGCAAATTTGGAAACCAAATTTAAAACACTTGGCAAAGCAAAATTCTTTGAACCTCCACTTGTAAAATTCATTTTCTTTAAAAATTCGGAGTCATTTTTAATGAAATAACTAAGTAATGATTGGTGTAACTGAGCTGCCTGGGACTTTTACGCATATAAAGAAAACGGAACCAATTTCAAGCGTTCGTTTAATGATTCGAACTTTCCAAAGATTTACCAGTGTTTGCTTACATTGGCAGAATTTCGTATCTTTGAAGCCAGCTCACTTGGAAGTTTAAAGTAAGCAAAGAGGTTTTAGTTTCCGAAATTGCACTAAGATGATCAAAGTAAGGCTTTACGTTTCACACGACAGCGTTCGATATTTAATTTACACTCCCAAGAAGATACAAAGGAAATTCCGGTCTAATCCAACTTGAGGATGCGATCACAGTGGCCCTTTGCGAGTTTGTGTGTTTTCGGAGGAGATAATTGAATTAGCAGCAGAAAACTTTGGTCAGGAATCAGTTTCCGATGAAAGTATCCTAAGATTCCTGTGTTGACAGATTTGCTGTTGGAGTTTGCACTTACTGATGGATTCGTCTTCAGGGATAAGTGCCTTGATTTGTTTTCGCAGCTTGATTTGTTAGAAATGCCGCCGGAAATTTCAGCTGTTTTAGGTATTAGAGGTAAGTCTTTATGGAAAAGACGAAGATAGATTTAAAGTAAGGATTTTGGATTATGTATTTCTGTGTAAAAAAAAGTATCAAGATTATGCCATTTAATATATATATATATATATATATATATATATATATATATATATATATACGTATTAGAAATCGTATCAAAACTTTTATAATATGTTTTAAAGATTTATCTAAATATCTGGCAGCAATATTCGATTTCATTTAATCTTATGAAAATAAATTTGTTTTTAATGAGATAAGGTCTCAGTTTATTTAATGAGATAAGGTCTCAGTTTATTTATTGAGATATGATGTTAAACTTTCTCCAAAATGGCAAATGTATTAGAACACAGCATTTATAGCAAAATTTTTCTATAATACCGTAATTTGTTTATGTAATTTAACTCAGCAAACCAATGTCTGAAATTTGGCAAAATGCCTTTAAATGCAATTATCAAAACAAAAGCATTCTATGTGTTTACGATGTACAGTGAAGATAGAGAATCTGTGGTGGATAAATAGAGTTTTGGTAGAAAATCTACATCATCCAATCTTTAACATTTCGGTCAAATCAAAGAATTGCTGTCTATGATCGTTGTTTAGGAATTAGAAATATAATGAACAAGGTTCCTTCATCGGAACCGCCCTGAATCGGACGAGTTAATTCATGAATTTTACATTCCACTAATGCGTACTTCTTCTAGTGCCATTATTATTCTTGAATCCTTGTTAAGAAAGTCATCAAATACGATTCTGCAAGCTCTGTATTCACCGGATATGGCACCATGTGAGTTATTCTTATTTCTGTAGAAGAAATTGTCTGTCTTGATAAACTGTCACAAAAAATAAAAATGATTGATTTGATGATTGAAGAAATTTTGGCAAATGTGCATTGTTGTTTAAAATAAATACATTTCAGGAGATGAAATAAATATTGACGAAATAAACTGATTCCTTGTGTTTTATGCAAACAATTCCCATGCGTTTTTAAACAGCAGCTAGTATTAAAGTAGTAATTAAATTTAGCAGTTTTATAACAAAATATGGTACATGTAACAATAAAGCATGCAAGTTCAATCGATTTATTCTATGAGGCAAAAAGTCAAGTTTTTCTACATTATTTTGAGACAAAATACTGTATTATAGGAAATATAGCAAATAATTTAGTAAATATAGGAAATTCCATTATAAAAAAATTAAAAATACAAAAGAAAGCTTCAAGGCAAAATTTCTGAGCATGTTATGCAAAAAATATAGAAGCGTATAGATTGTTTTCGACAAAACTGCTTTCCATTCCGATTCATAAGTCGAATTTATATTTTTCAGCATAATTTTCATCCAATCTAGTAATGAAAAATAGGCAGCAAATATAAAAATTCAATGTATATAGTGTAATAATTATATAAAACTGACGCAAAAAACACAAAATTTACATAATTTGTACGGAGTTAAAAATTTTAAAAAACACTATTGAATACTTTAATTTTTTTTTAATAAATAAGAAAATAATATAATTTGTTTTTATTATACAACTTTAATAAAAATAAACAATGTTACAATGGTTACTTAATATACTATTTTTAAATCAAATATATATCCTCAGCATCATAAACTTCTGAAATATATGTAAAGTCATAATGTGTAAATACGGATGATTATTAAAAAAAAATTATCCCGATAAATAAGACCGTTACTATCATAGCAGTCGAAAGAACGGAATAAAATTTTGATTCAAGGGTTTTTGAGGTATGTGCTCCAGAATCATATGACAACAATTAAACTGTAACCTTTACGGTTACGGTGACGAAATTTTAATATTTTCAAATGGCAACATCAACTTCTTTTTTATTGAAATGTATTCTCCATAGAAGAAAAACAATAAATAACGTTGGAATGTTACCTGTAGCATGAAAATTACCAGCGCTAGACAGACTAAGATGAGAAGAGAAAGCACCCATGGTGAGGGGAAGTAATGTTCAACAGAATCCTCTCTACAGCTTTGGTTCTAGGCATCATCTGCCGCGTGGAAAGTTCCATCGTGGTTGAAGAAGTTCAAGTAGAAAATTTGTGGAACACAATAAAATGCTTTGCTTTCTATTGCTTCTCTGCTATCAATGGTTGTTTTAATTGGTTGTCTATAATTGGTTAATAAAAACTTTTTAGGTATATTTTACAGTACATTAGACCCATTCATACACTTGATAAGAGAACATATTTATGGATTTAATATCATGTTCTAACAAATTATACATACATCGTTATTCGAATTTCCACAAATATAGAGACAAAAATGAAAATATATAATGTCTTGAATCTATGACGTTTGGTTCCAAACCCATGATTTTGCCACCAAATTGTAAAAATCTCTAAAGGAAAAGGGAAATAATGGCTTTGTTAATTCGCATCAGATTTATAATAGACAACAATTGTTTTAAATTGGTTATCTCTTATATATTTAAATGTTGAAGGCTTTTATAATTTTTATTTATAAGTCAAATATCATATTGAAGGCAAGCAAAGAAAAGGTAAAAAAAAAGTTTTTTTTGTAATAATAGGCAATGGCCCACAAGTTCTGCGGATTTGCAGCTATTAATAATGTGCCACTGACGGTAACTTTCTAAGATAAGCGAATGTACCTGGAATAAAAATAACACAGAAAATATTCGAACATTCCATGGAACAAAATGAATTATGATGTGTAGAACAGCGCTGAAAGATCGTTAAGAATCCTATTCGGGCAGACGTTCAGCCAGTTAATAGCCGGGGCGTATGAAAAGTTTAATGGTAAATAATTATCCATCAATTTCGAGACACGCATTAGTTGGAAATTCGTAAAGCTGTTTCCTTAAATACAACTTTCCAACTTTTGTCATAAATCTACACGTTTCCGATTTTTTTTTCTTTTAAAACCTTGATTTTCTAAAAATGATGTATAATTACAACCTAGATTGACTATTATTTATAGTTTTCGAAACGTAGTTTACGATTCCTTTTACATAATACGAAATTTTTGCTATAAATTAAACGAAAATAGTTTTTTTTTCTTTCCACATCAATTTTGATTTGCTTATGCTGTTTACAAACATATTAAAAATTCGATTAGGTATGTAACATCTTAAAAGAACTTAAGGTAAAGAGCAAATAGATCTCACTTGAGGAATACAGTTGAAGTGATCAAGTGACGGGCACATCAAATCGCTAAAATAACTTTCAAACACTCATAATTAATTTAGTCATTGAGTCTTTGGAGCAACAAATTACAATTCATATATATATTAAAAGCTAAAATACGTAGCACAAAAATCGCTCTTTGTTGTCGAATGGCTATTGTCAAATTTAGCACTAGAGCTACATATGTTAAACCCGTCAAATTGACGGGTGTTTGATCATCATGGTTTTCACTGTAACTTTTGACTTAGTTTATGTAAATAAAAGAATATAATTTAACAAAAATAAAATTCATTAATTATTAATAAAAAAACCCAAGAAAAACAGTTTGTATTTCCATTTATAAAATATCACATTTGATATTGAATGACTTAACTATAAGGAACATATTTTACAAGTGCACGTTATCTTAGATAAACGCCTGCCACAAATAAATTTGTTGCATGCATTACAGTTATAAATAGCTCTGTTTTTGTTGCACAGTGGAATTCGACAATATTTTCGTTCACAAACACTTTTTTTTTTGGGGGGGGGGTCTGAAGTACAAGTCACTATTTTCCGTTTTTATTTTAGGGTGGATGCTTCTTTTTTGCAACAACTGTATTAGCTAGAGATATAAAAAATATAATTCATATTTTTTCTGTATATGTCAGGAAGCTATGTAGAAATGAATATAAATACATTTTGATTCCATTATTCTATAGATGATCCATAAAATATTATAAACTTTGAAATTGCTAAAGCCGTCATTTTGACAGGTCTTGGTATAAATAGGAATAGATAATACTGTTTATGGAAGTTAAGAACAATACATAAAATTATATCAAAATGTTTAAGCGTGAAATTTGAAAACAGTTAAACTGACAGTCTTGGCAGTTCTAGTGTCAAACGTCAAGCAAATGTGTCATATTACTTCTTACTACTTAATTGAACCTTTTTACAGCTGTACTTAATTTCACATTTTGCTTAGATAATTAAAGGAGCTTGAAAATATTATTAGAATTTCTCCGTGTATGCCTTGTGGTATCACTAAAAATTCCATACAATTAGAGACAAGAATATACAGGGTGTTTATTTAGTCCCGGACCCATTTTGATGTTTAATAACTCATAAAATAATAAAGATAGATTAAAATTAATAACATAAATGGTTAAGTAGACTCAAAAAGTTTCATGATCCTGGTCAATGAACTTCCACGTGTGACCCCTTCGTTGCACGGAGAATACCAAGTCGATAGTCAATTTCACGCCAGGTAGAGGCAAGCATGTCGGCATCCACAGAGCCTATTGCGGTTATAATTCAGGCTTTTAGGTCATCAATGTTCGACACTCTCCTCCTGAAAATGTTGTCTTTTACAAACCCCCAAAGGAAAAAGTCCAGCGGTGTTATGTCAAGGTGATCTGGGTGGCCAAGGAATTGGACCTCCTCGCCCAATCAATCTTCCTTGAAAATGGTCATTCAAAGTACGAACGGTGGTACCCCAATGAGGTGGCCGCACCATCTTGTTGCAAAAAGACATGTGGCTGAAGCTCTTCTAGTTGTGGAAATACGAAGTTTTCCAACATGTCTAAGTATACGACTGATGAGACCGTCTTTTCTGTAAAAAAGAAAGGCCCAATGACCCAGTCGTGAATTAGTCCGCACCACATATTACCCTTTGGGGAATCCCTTTATGCCTCACGGTATTCATGGGGGTTTTCAGATCCCCATTGCAATAGTTGCCAAAAACAAAAGAGAGAAAAATGCAATTAATAAGCAGACGATATTTAGAAAAGTACAGATATTTAGACTGGAAAATGAAATTATCCGAAATTAACCACACGCGCAGACGATATTTACAAAAGTAAAAATATTCAAACCTGGAAAGAAAAATATATGAGTTATTCCATCAATAAATGCCATAAGTTTGTTTATATCTTCATTATTTTATGAGTTATTAAACATCAAAATGGGTCCGGGACTTTATAAACACCCTGTATAAAAGAAGTCAAAATGATAAAAATAGGCCTTAAAGTTTAATATAGCTCGAAAATAGGCTTAACAGTCACCAAGCGAATAATCGCTATGATTTGCCGATGGAAACAGTTATTCGTGTCTTCCAAAACAGTTATATCGCAAAAAAATATTTTGTACTGTCTTAAAATTCAAAACATTACCTTTTTAATTACATCACAATCATTTCCTTATAATTGTTTTATTATTAATGCATATATTTTCTCAAATTTACTTAGTTTCAAGTCTGAAGATGTTATAAAGATGTTATTATTATTAATTTCAGAGTAAATGAATCCATTGCATTACATTTAATTTAAAGCAATGAGTCGAAATTTTAAATTTCACTCGCTTCATTCAATATGAAATCAGAATGACAGGAAAACACGTACATTTTGCATATATTATATATATATATATATATATATATATATATATATATTTATGTAACATTATTTTATGTGAAGCAGGATACAGTTTGAAGACAGTGAAGAGACTTAGTAATTTTTAAAGTTCGATTTATTCTCTCCGGGAGGCAAGCATGATTATTTACAAGAAGGCGCGGACATCGCACGTCCGCCACAAAGCATTGCAAAAGCAGAAGTAGGGAAGAAGGGACGAAATAAATTATCCCTCGCCTTATATAACCTTAGATTTTGACAGGGAAAATATTTCTTCATTGTGCTAATATTTTAATAAGACTCTGATTGGGATTTCTGACACATGTCAATCACATGTAAGGAAAACACAGGGATCTTTTAAGAAAGAATGTGCTAAATGGACATTTTTTACCTCTTCACGCCGAGCGTGTGAAAGTGTCGGCGTTTAGCCAATTCAGCAATTTTATAAAACATCTCTTGAATTAATTAAGTAGAGACAGTGAAATTGAATTACGAAATAAGAGAATATTTTAGAATGAAGTTACTATGGGTTAAATTAAGATAAAATCTTGAAAATTAATTAAATTGAAATTAGAGTTAAAATATCATTACACACACACACACACACACATATATATATATATATATATATATATATACATATATTAAAATTGAAAAGGTCGAGAATTTACCCAGACGTTGTAGAAAATTTCATGAAATCTGTATAATTATACAGTCAAAACATTATATTGAACTTTTAGTTGTCGGTAAGGGAAGATAGCAAGAATTTTTGCAAACTGCGCTCAGTTTACAGATAAAAACAAGTAAGTAAGGTTTTTTTTTATTATTTTTATTTTCTCTGATAAATTTCTGAAAGTTTGTTATGTAATTTTCTGTACTTTGCTATATTTAAGCGATTGCATATGAATCTTTCAATTATCTGTTTTTAAAGTTATTTAATTTCTCATCTAGCGTAATTCCTCAGGCTGAAAAGATAACGCCCTTTAATTTCCACTGCAGGCTAAGAAAACCCCTTATTTGTTCAACTTCTTTAAAAAAAATGTGCTATCGAAAATGCATTTATCAATATTTACTGCCAACGCCATGGCCGTAAGCTACGGCCCTTCAGATTCCATAAGAAAACTTTTAAATCGGTATCATAAAGGCTAAACGATTTTACAGTTTTCATCAAAAGGAGGATTAACAATCTCTTTCAGAATGGTGGGTAAGGGATAGGGTGATTCAGCTTCGCAATAATTAATAACCTCCTTCACTTCCCAACCACCCCCTTGAGAATACTTGTTAGGGGGGCATGGGGAGGGTTGAGCGTGCAGACAACTTGAGGAAAAGTTCGTTATCAGCCTACCAGGGATGGATCACTTTTCTAAATCTTGCGGTCTTCGGCAAGGAAGCTGGAAGACCCCCTCTCTCTTCTGCAATACATCAAACGCATTGTTAAAGCTTTCACCGCCTCCCCCTCCCAATGCAGAGCCCCTCTAGAAGGGCTCTATTGCCCACATAATTAAGTGCCCTGCCAGGATAATAACGTCCTCTTTACGTTGTCAAAAGCGTATTAAACAGCAAGTATCATGTAAGGAACGTATAAAGGGGGAAGTTTGAAAAATTAGCGACGTCTTTAATCATGTAATTGCTGGATCAGTAGAAGGAAGGTAGAGACGGAGGCTTGTTTTCCCGGAAGGTAAATTGCCACTTCTCTTTTCTCTCCCGAAAAGCTCCCTTTCCAGGAAAAGGTTGGAGCGTTTCCCGAAAGTTAATTGGAACGGCTGGTATTTTCCTTTTTGAAGAGACGACCCGAATAGAGATGATTGGGAGTATTAATTTAAAACTTATGGCCCAGAGATCGAACCGGGTTTTCTTTTCGGCGAAGGATTTTAACGGGATCCCAGGGAAAGACGGCACTTTTGAAGAAGATCGTTAAATTTCCTTCCATCTTTCCAGAAGGAACGGAAGGCTTGACCTTTTGACATTCTAACGAGTAAGGGTGTTATGAAATACTGAAAAATGAGTTGTCGATTGCAATTAAGCAACTCCTTCAATTCATTAATTGTGTAAATTTGTTATTATTTCGTCTTCAAGAGGATGATTTGATAGAAATTCGAAATTCGAAAGGCATTTTTTCACAAAAGAATTTGAGATTTCGGCTGAATGTGGAAACAGCGTTGTTATGTAAAGATCACTCGAAGACTATTGATGAAACATAGTGTCATTAAAGAACAAACAATACATTTTGCCTGAAGAAAAACACAAAATGAATCTCAAAACTGGATAGTATAATTACGATTGAAGCTCAAAATGATTGCTGCAACTCATTATTGCATAAATTTATTAAAAATATTTTGGATCTTAACGATTCATTTTCCTGATTGTGGATCTCAGAATATGTATTGTCGCTCTTGTTATTTTTTCCAATTGTTGGAGTATTTGATCAATCTAGTTCTATGTTCCAAAATAAAAAGAAAGCACATTAACTACTTCAGTAAAGTTGAGTCACTTACCTCCATTGCGTAATTTGATTAAATAAAATTGAAAAGCATCTATATATAATAATAAAGTTGGGAAAAATAATTTCTACTAACGAACTTTAACTCATTTGTAAGTTGGCATGTCATTTACCTCAACGTAGTTATTTCTGCCCTATGGCCAAAAGAAGATAAAAAAGAGGGACAGTTGCACGTCAGATGAGTAGTGGATATCGAGGAATGTGTCCCTTTGTAGGAACTCCTCCTGCTGTGTACAGCCAACCACCCCGCCACCACTTAACGAAGTAGTATAGACAGGATTTGTTGTGACTGTCTTCCGAGGGAACTCCACAAGCTCGGACTATAGTGGGAAATCCGAGATGTAAATTTGAAATTAAACTTTATTATACATACGTTAGTCTACATTATTTCATCGATAAGCCGACGTCCTGGCATAAAGGTAGTGCGTCTTCCCCGTGATCTGGGTGTCCTGGGTTCGAGTTCCGGTTCGGGCATGGTTGTTCTTTCATTTTATCTTTGAGATTCGTGAATGAGCCCCCTGTAAAAAGGGGTTGTGCAAGCGAATGAGTGATGCGTGAGTAACAAAATTGTACTTTTGGCCCTAGATGGTGCTACTAAAACAAGAGACGCTCCTTATCGCCTTAAATAGCTGACTTCGAAACAGCGGGCTTGTCGATGGCATATGCCATCAAAAACAACAACAATAACATTTCATCGATTAAATATTATACAATAGACTCATGTTGCCAAGTAAAGTTTAATCATTCTTGACAAGGGACGCGACATAATTGTTCTACACTTACAGTAGAAGCATGGCAAAGTTCAAGAATATAAATGGTTGGAATATCATGAAATTCTTTCTTCTAATATGCATCAGTGTTTCTCAAAAATGGATAACCGGTGGTTGTTTTAACAAGAAAATACTCCCTGCAGTTTGGTGTAACTTTTGAATATTTCTTTGATTTCGTTATAGTAAATCGCAAACATGGGTCAATATACCCGAAATTTCTGCTGCGTAGAAACTTATCGCCATATATTTGGGCTCAGGCATTCTCGAAAAGTTCCGTTTTGACTTTTATTTCCGTTCACGAATTATTTGAGTTACTTTCATGAAATGAAGTCATGGTAGCAGAATTCAAGCAGATGGTTTGTCCTAGAGCCACTTCAGAGAAATGTGAGTCTCACAATGATGTTCCCATCTTAGACTTCCATCCGAAACTTCCATGGCCACATGTTCATAGTCCACAGATTTTGCCACTACTGAGTGGACCTTTCTATTTTTAAGAATCATACCTCAATGAACAACTCTAAAATTGTTTTGACAAACATATATTGTACTTTTTCCCTTTTTTAACGATTCCTTGTCTCATGGATTAGGTTATAGTTCGCACTATTGTTATTTCGACTAACAAAAGATGTATTTTGCTCCCTTGCCGTTTAATGATTCTTTGATTTATGGATGTGACTGGAATTTGCACCGATATTACTTTGACTTTCAGATGCCTTTCTCCCACTTTTTAGGAATTCTTTGGTAAGGGGATTTGATTAGAATTCGCACCAATATTACTTTGACTTTCAGATGCCTTTCTCCCACTTTTTAGGAATTCTTTGGTAAGGGGATTTGATTAGAATTCGCACCAATATTACTTTGACTATCAGAAGATATTTTTCTTCCCTTTTTTTAAGTTTTTAAGGATTCCTTGGCATATTGATTCGACTAGAATTTGCTGAAATATTACTTTGACCATTAGATGATGCCTTTCCCCCAATATTTTTAAGGATTACTTGCCAATAAATATATATAATTATATATTCGGTAGATAAATATTCTTATTAAGGATTCTTTGACTATTAAATTTGGATAAAAATTACACAGCAATAGGCAAATCAAATATTAAAAAAGACCAATAATTGATTTTCTGGATGCTTGAGAAGTACAGTCCAAATCTCCTATTGCCATTCGTAATTTCCTTTTGAATGAAAATCCATATTTTTGAAGCGAATAATCACGCGACTACAACGGAAACAACGTTTATCATCACGATTTTTCCTTAGTATTTAATCAATAAAAGATATTCCACATTTAAAAAAGTATATTTCGTTATTGTTCCATTCCAACAGATAAAAAAATCAATCAAATCAAACTAATTAATATTAATGAAAGCATTCTATCATGAAGAGCCACGGAAGAAATGCATACAATTTTGGTGATCTAAGTTAAACATCTAAAGTCCTCACGAAACGCAAACATCGTTTTGACATTATATTCTACCCAATATTTATCTGAATATTAATGTCTCGTTCCAAAAAGCCTTTAAAAGATAAAGCGCATTGATATGAATTCCATTTAGTCATCCACAAACAAAAGCCTAGACTATTTGCTTGGCAGAAGGAATCGGCGTTTTCTAACAGGAAATGAATATCCTACCAAAGATTACTCCTCCTCATTTTTTTGAGGAACATTATGTTTATTATCGAAAAACCGCTGCTCAACTGGCTTTCGAAACGCACCTATAAATATTCATAAATGTCCAAAGCTCACTTGATGTTGGAGCACACATACCACGTAAAAAGCGTTCTGCACTGATCTAAAGGATCGATAAATAAAAAAAAGGAAAGAAAGAAAAGTAGGAAGGGGGTTGGAAAGAAGGTTATAGAATATCGGGAATTGGATAGAAGGGGGTAGAGAGGAAGAGGGGATTGGCTTGGAGAAATGGCGTTGTCTTATCTTATCGGCAAACCAATCCTATACCGGGCCTAATAGGCCAATCCGACGAAATGACTTGGTGGGGGTTGACTGACCAGAAATTGCGAAGAGCCATAAAACGGCACCTCTGCCCCTATCAGGCTGGTGCAGAATATACGGTTAAAAAATGTCGTGAGCATGGCTTAGATTAGGGTCGTAGGATCAGTTCGCTCGGTATAGCGCTCATAAGGAGCCACTTGAATGGCGCTAAGTGCCCGTCGCGCCAATTTATGGTGAAGCTGGCAGTTAAATGCAAGATGGACAGTGAAGCTTACAAAGTGTCTATCGAATTGTCCAAAGCATAATAAACACGCACATCACTAATCGTTGTATTGACACTGAAAATGATGTCATGTAAAAAGTATTGTGGTTGTTATTTTCTTCATTTCCTTTTATAAAGATATGTCACCAAGACTGGCCTTAAGAGGCGCAGGCGCTTTTTGTAAATAACGTTAATTTTCTGGTCTAGTTTCCAGTAAATCTGGAATTTTAAATTTCGAATGAATATTCTTTTTTAATGTGCGAACTTGAAAATTTTGTACAATTTGGTTTTAACTGCGACCAAAAAGCGTCAAAAAAATGACGCCAAATTATAAAAATATACTCAAATCGCAAATCACATTCTGTATAGTTTCATGATTGAAATCACCAAATTGGCGACATTTTTTTCTTGGCGCTTTGTTACAACCGACAAGTGAGGAAACATTTTTTTTTTTTTTTTGGCACATTTAATTGTGTAAATTTTTAAAATGAGAGCAGGCATTTTTACCTTTTTAAAGTTAATGCCAACTTTTTGTACATAATTTTGACGTTTTCTTTTAATGGAAAGGAGAAAAATTTCAGGAGAAAACTTACCTAGAAAGGTAATATAACGAGAACTCAAGATCAAATTGTAAATGAAGATTGAATTCGTCAGTTTACAGATTTAGTTGAAATTAGTTGAAAATAAAATTCACGACTTAGGTTAAGAAGAAAAAAAAGAGAGAGAGAGAGATTCTTAAGTTTTTCGATTCTAAAATTACGAAAGATTACGATCTTAAATTCATAATTATTTTGAGGCACTAGTAATAGGACCAGGCCATTTGTCCTTTTCCAATTCTGTTTTTATTATTTTTTCTTTAGAAATGAAACTTAAATATTGAATAAATGTGTGTATAAATTTCTAAACAATAGTTTATTGTATTGCTCATGCCTGAAATATATTAGAGGCTGCAACAACTTAGTAGCTGACTCTCAGTTACAGGACGGAAAAGTTGCGGTTCTAAGTTTTGATTTCGACCAAACTTCCGTCATGTACGAACGCCTGACGTATATTAATCTCATCAGATCATGTATGGTCCCCCTTAGGAGACATAGAAGCTTGAAGAATTAGTAGAATATTTCTTCATTTGCTATTTTCATCAACTGACCTGAACTGAAATTGAAGTTCTCCGCCATAAGAGAAGTATTATTGAGGTTCATAATGGGAGGCCTATTACTTTTCCTTCATTAAGAAAAAAAAATCTTTAATATCAAAGTACTCAGAATATCTCTCTTACACTATACATCTTAATTATTATGAATTTTTAACATCTTGGTGTATTGGCAGAAGCGCATATAGCGATATGCATATATATGCGATATAGCGACATTATAACACAAAAGCTCAACATGATAATTTTAACATGAGGTCAGATATTATTTCTAAATTTCATCATTCATGATGCAGGCTCTCCTCTGAGCACTCTATACACTTTCAGTGGGTCCCCTCACATGTTGGTTTAAATGGTAATGAGATAGCGGATAACTTAGCTTAGACTGCCTCAGCTGACATATTTCATGGTGATGCAACACTAACTTATTCTGAAATCTCCTCTATCATAAAGAGGAAGTCGAGCTTTGGAGAGTTCCACCTGCTTACCCTTGGTAATTTAGTAAGAATCTAGGTTGGTGTCACCGCCAGAATATCTCTAGAAAACAGCAAACGGCTCTCTCTCGTTTTTTGAGTGGACACACCAAATCCCTCACCTTCCAACACGGACGGAGGATCTTTGCTGAATGTCCTTGGGACAAACAGATCAAACCTCCCCTATCATATTTTTAAATGTTTAAATTTTACGATTGATTTTTGAGATTCTTAGGAGTCAGCTAATGTTTTTTGGACATTTTAGAGATCTTTGGTTTCATGGGGGTGGTATAGCGCAGCTCTACTACCTGGGATAAGAAACAACAACAACAAATTACATCATTTGACAAACGTGAAGTACAACGCAACAAATAGTTAAAAGCTTTTTATAGATGGGACAGATGTACCTACAGCCTTAAGAAGATGCACGTAACTAACTTTTGGGTTGTAGGTTCTGATGAAAAAGGCTCCAAAGGCATTTTAACAAAAGAAGTTATTAAATTTCCATCATCTCAATGATTAACTTTTCAAACTTTAAAATAATGATGTTTATAGTACTAAAAATATGATATTGCTTTCCTGCAAAATCGGCTCTATCATTGAAAAGAGAAATCAACTACAAATCTTGACA